>NW_026138136.1:8542500-9742500 GCF_025592945.1 Manacus candei
AAAAATGTTGTTTTCTTCCATTAAGTGTTACGATTACTGAACCCTGTAAACAAATACCAATGAGGGCAGAACATCTATGGTGATCTCTTAAATAAGTATCTTTCAACTAAAAGTGGAGAACTTCAAGAGGTCATTATTGTAACAACTCTTACCTTTCTAACTGATCATCTTTTGCTTCCCAGAGGCTGAACAGCATGTTGCTTTGACACATTCTTCTTTATGCTTTATTTTCTTCCCTGAAAACCTGTAAAAATATATTTCTCACATACCCTTTGGCAGAAGGTTGATTTTTCTGTGGCTCATCCCACCTTACAAAGGGCTTGCCCTGCCTTACAAAGATGTGTGTCATTGTCCTGGGGCACGGTCCCATCACTGGGTTGTAAGTAGTAAGCTTTCAAGATTCTGTGTTATGCCCCTGTGATTTCTAAAAGGAAGAGGAATCTAGTGATTTCCTAAATGTCTTTTTCTCCACCCCTTTCACAAAACAAACCCTACAGCCCATTTCATAAACTTTTATGAATTGTAAAGTTCAGCCATGTTCTCTGTGTGCTAGAGGGATGTGATGGATTGGGGAGAAAAGGGTAGAGTAGAAAACTAGGGAAGACAAGATTCGTTCTAGATTTTGAACAGCAATTACCCTAGCTATAAGTAAATAATCAAACAGGATGGACTAAAAGAAAATTGAGTATCAGTTTTCCATGGAGCTGGATGGTTGTTAAACTGGAGGAGCAATTTCTGGGCTACAACCACAACTATGCAGGCTGTGAGTGCCTGTAGCAAAAAGGTAGTGAGAATATTATATACATTCTTATTCTGTTGGTTATGGAATGAAAACTTCTCCAAGTATTGGTTTTCTTTTAAAAATAAATCAGACACACCCCCAGTATTAGGACTGTTCATCTTGAGGAATTAATAGACTATAACTGGCACGCATATACTTGGCAGTCAACTAATTTTTGTTAGTTAATGTGAGCATTTCTGTTAGATAACTGGAGAGCAACAGTGCTGTGCGTGGATGTACTGGCTATTCCTTCACCAGGGCACTGTTACCTGGCAATATCACTTTATGCTGAAGGAAAGACATGAAAAATCCAGAGTGATTGCCCTAGGAATCTGAAGTGCTGCACTTGTGACCCTCTATAACTCCGTGCAGGTGCTGTCCCTCGACCGTGAGAACTTTCTCTACCAGCTCTTCAGTCTCCTGTAGAAACCATCTGATCTGAATGCAAACAAAATGTGCATGTGACCAGGTCTTGGATGGTCACAGGCAGGCAGTAAACAGGTTTACATGCAACAAGTTTCCTTGTGACCTTAACCTTAATTAGACACAACCAATATGAGTCTAATGCCAGTCTGTGAGGTGCCTTATGACTATTTCACTTTTATTTATAATGGATAATTAGTTAGGCTGGAGTTTTCCCATTCACAGTTTGATCCTTCTACTTGGTATCTTTCTCATATTTGAATTTTAAGAGGTTCAGATATATTTTTTTTTTAATTAGGAAAACTTCCTCTGTACTGTATGTAAACCTAGACAAGACTGAAATTTGAATGACTGCCATTTAAAACTCCTCGAAAGTGTCCTGTTCTTGCATTTTGAGGTTGCATCTTGATTAGATATAGATAACTGAATCTGGTGGGGTCTAGGCATGAAGGTAAATGAGGCAGGTTGGTGCGTCTCGTGCTGCTTTGTGATGCATGAAGGTGAAGGTGCTAAGGATCTCCTCAGAAGTGCACAAGAGGAGGAAGGCTGGGGGCTGGCACCTGCTGGAGTCTGGAATGGGCTGCTACTATCAACCACCTGTCTTAACTGCTCCTGAACTCCAGCCCAATGTACCGTCTCTCACTTTTTGGGCAGTGTAGCAAGGAGGAGGGAAAGTCCTTCACTCTAGTTCTGTAACATATTTCTACCACTGTCTATAATACAGCTCATCAAGTCATATAATGTCCTGAGATGGAAGGAACCCATCAGGATAATCAAGTCTAACTCCTGGCCCTGTATAGGACATCCCCAAGAGTCACACCGTGTGTCTGAGAGCATTGTCCAGATGCTTCTTGAACTCGGCAGGCTTGGTGCTGTGACCACTTCCCTGGGGAGCCTGTTCCAGCACGCAACCATCTTCTGGGTGAAAATCTAACCTTAACTTCCCCTGACTCAGCTTCATTCTATTTCCTCGTTCATTCTATTTCCTCGAGTCCTGTCACTGGTCATGAGAGTAAAGAGATTGGTACTTGCCCCTCTGTTTTCCCTCAAGAAGTAGTTGCAGATCACAATGAAGTCTCCTCTCAGTCTCCTCTTCTTCAGGCTGAACAAAGCACGTGACCTCAGCCACTCCTCAAACAGCTTCCCCTCCAGACCCTTCACCATCCTCATGGCCCTCCTTTGGATGCCCTCTAATAGTTTATTACCTTTTTCATACTGTGGTGCCCAAAACTGCACACAATATTCAAGGTGAGGCCATCCCAGTGCAGAGCAGAGGGAGACAATCCCCTCCCTTGACCGGCTGGTGATGCTTTGCCTGATGCCCCCCAGGACATGGTTGTCCCTCCTGGCTGCCAGGGCACTGCTGACTCATATTCAACTCGCCATTGACCGGGACCCCCTGGTCCCTTTGTGCAGCGCTGCTCTCCAGCCTCCTGCTCCCCAGTCTATACACACAACGAGGGTCCCTCCATCCCATGTGCAGAATCCAGCACTTACCCTTGCTAAACTTCATATGGGAAAGAAAAACTGTACCAGGTTACCCAGGAGCTTCTGCAGTAAAGGCATCTATAAGGCATGAAAAATGAGGTCTGTGAGCAGATTATTCTTGTACTTCTATCCTGTTTCTAATACTTGCTCTTCCAAGAGTTGAACCAATCCTTTTCACTGCCTCAGTTTTGGAATTTTAAAATAGGTCGGAGTTTATTGACATATTGAGGATTATAAGGGCTTCATACTCAGATAATTGTTACAGCATGCTTGGCTTTCCTGCGTACGCTCCCAAAATGACATTCAAAAAGTGGAGATAGGGTTGTAAAGCATGACTAGAAAACTAGTAAGATACATCTTCCAGAACTCCATTTGTTTAGCTTTATTGCACAGACTAGATGAGTGAATTTCACAAGTACTTTTATAAGAAAATGCTGAGTTCTTAAAAAGACCTTTTATCTTCCAGAGAGAAATATAACAAGAAGCAAGGGCTGGGAGTTAAAGCCAGACAAACTTTGCTTAAAAGAGAAAGAGGTGATTTTGGGGAACAATGCATTTGTTTTTAACAGGGGCAGTGGTTGACTGCTGGGATAAACTGACAAACTCTTGAAGTTTTCAAAAAAGAAAGTGATGCCTTGTTGCAAGATGTACTGTAGCAAAACATAAATTGTCTCATTGAAGCAGGATTGACAGGCTTTTATTGTATAGCAGATTGAAGTAAATGGTCTAGTAGTCATTTCTGATTTTAAAACACAGAGTTCTGTGCACATAACAGGTCCCTTCATCCATATGTATGCATGCAGTTATTTTAAAATAGTAAATACTGAGCTATATGAGTGGATTATATTTCTGCAATATTTAACATTTTTTTCCAAAATACACAGTACAGAGCAGACATGCAATTTTTATTGATTTAATTTACATATATAGTAAAAAGAATTTACTTTTAGGTATAAAGGTAGTTGTCAAAATCTAAATGTGATATTACTCAGAAATACCTGGGTTTCCAGCATTTATAGTTGCTTTCATTGATATTTTTTCTGTAATTTTTTCTTTCTTGCAAATTAGATTTCTCATGATAAACAAAACCAAGCGAAAAAATAATCACAAGTCAAAACATGGATTTTAATTTGAAGAAAGGGCATCCTTTTAGGGTCTCAAGACTAGGACTCTGAAGGGCAAACAGTGTATTCATTTTAGATTATAAGCACTTTCTTACACTATCAAAACATGATCTGAGAGTGTAATAAACAAAAGAATTAGTCACATGAGCCCTGTAGTTTTATGATTTTGAGAATAATCTTCCTCTGATTCACTTGTGCTTTTAATAATGTGTCAGTGACTTTATTGTGCTGTTTTTAGAAAAAATGTAAGGGCTCAAGAAGGGGCACCCAGAGTTCATTTGCAGATTTTTGGTTTAAGCTAAGAAACTGCAAATATTAAAACTGCAACAACCTTGGTTCTACTTTTGTTGTTAATAATATAAACTGATAGGAGTGCTTTTACTGGTTGCCTGGAGGTTTCTCCATCAGACCTGTTTTGCAGACGTTCACCATCTTCCCAGCAACGGCTGGGTAACCCACCAGTGTTGTGAACACAGTGTAACTACCCCGACTACTGGAAATGCACTCTCCAGAACTGCTCTGTTCTTCATCCTGTCTGCATTTTAGGGTATACCCTGAGCACTGATGTTTTTGGAGGTCTTGAATGATGCAGACTGCAGGTATCCAGCAGGCTTTTTCAGTCTTTTTCACAAATGCAAATGAGGTGTTTGTGTGGAGTTTGCTTTGGATGTTTAGAATTTAGGGGAATTATATTTTGAAATATTTTAGAATATATTTAGAATATATTTTAGAATTATATTTTTCAATGTAATCCAAAATGTGCTAGGTTGTGTGCATGATGATGAAAAGTTCCGGAGGAGCCTGGTACTTTCCGTGTTCGTTTTGTTGCTTTCTTTATAATAAAAAAATAGTGAAGAGATCTCTCTGTTAACAGCAGCTGAAAGGGCCATTGCAAACTAAGACAAAAGCATATGGAGAAGAGGGAGGAAGAATTGGCTATGAATAAATAAAAATGAAAGAACTAATGATTGTAGGTGCATGCCGTGTACATGCCATGTACATGTGGATGCACAAGCACAGAGGTCGCTACAGTTGATGGCTCCTGCAAAATAACTTTTTTGCAATTGAAAAAGCAAAGAATGCTGGCACATGGAGGAAAGCCAGAGGTGAAAACAAAACATATTTTTCATTGTTAATTCAGAGCATTTTAAAGAAGAATGAGCAGCAGGGGAGGTTTTGGCTTTGCAAGCAGACATAGAAATGTCTGTCAGCTCGTAATGAACCTGCTTTTGCCTTGCTTTCCGCCTGAGTTGTCAGCACTTGTATTTCCCTTTTTCCTTCCTAGCTGAACTTCTTTCTTGATCAAAGCTCCTATTTTATTTTTAAACTTTTCATTCCTGTAAATGACTGGAAGCTCTCCAGCAGAGCTTGGCTAAAGCCAGAGGGGACTGGAAGAAAAGAGCAAGGACAGACACAAGGACAAATTACGGACACTCTGGGAGCACTCCTTTAAAGCAGCAAGAAGCAATTCTCCTTCCTCTCTTTGCATTTTAGCTCTTTCCAGTTCTTTCCAAGGAGCAGAAAATTCCATTTTACATCCCAATGCAGGAAGAGATGTCAAGGAGATAGGGAAAGACCTTGGCAGTGCAAATAGCATAGATGTTTTTAAAGGATGTGAATACTTATTTTTGGAAAGTTAAAATAATTCATTCATTGTGATGTAGGCAGCTGCATGTAAGATTTAGAATGGAATGACAGATTTGAATGCAAAAACATGAAGACTCAGCCAAAGGGCACTGTCACCTGAACAGTTTACGCTCAATTAACCAAGGATAGCATCTCAATACCTACATGCCAAGAAGTAACAGGCAGTGGTAGTCTTTTTGCTCTGTGTGACTGGACGCAAAGAAAGTCAAACTGCTCTGTAACCAATTCAGCCCCCTCTTTTCTCTTACCTGAGGCATGAAGTGTACCAGGCAGATGGAGAACAGAGTGGGGAGAAAAGGTGATTGGGTTGTTTACATTGCTGATGCTGGCCTTGCATGACCTGTGTGTCTCAATTTCTTCCTCTGTCAAAGATCCATGGATGAAGGAGGAATGCAATAGTGCCATTGCTAGTGATGATGGCAGTAAACAACTAAGAGAGTCTGTTATCATTAAAGCGGCAAAAAAGTACTCCCTCTTCTTCAGCCACATTTAAACATTAGCTGTACCTTAGTAACTTGGTCTGCCTAATCGGTCACTCACACTTGCTCTTAAGCCACTTTATTTCCCTTTTTTAGCATTGTTTCCCTGTTGACCTGCTTAATTATCTCCATTTAAAGAATGATATTTTACTAACCATTTTATTGGCAAGAGAGAAGGGGACATTCATACTGATGCTAGCTGGAAAGAAGCTCCTTTTCATCATATTAGTGAGATACACTTCAAACCATGGTCCAGCTTTTGGATGGCTCCCCATTCCTGTATCAGCTTTGCGAAGGGATCTGATGACCTTCTCTCAAAGACTGTCAAAGTCAAGCTAGGTCTGGCATGAAGGAGAAGTTCATGTATTTATAGGAACGTTGAGATTTATTAGATTGTAGAATTAACTAGCCTTAACTTAAGGAGACATTGTCAGCTTAAATCTCACCCATCGTTAACATCTTGTATAAATAAGCTGTAAAAAATACTATGCCTGATAGGGGGAAAAAAAATCTTCTCTTTCTAAAATAAACAAATGCAGGCATTTCTCTGAACTGTGTGAAAATCCAAAGCACAAAGGACTGACTCTGTGTTGACAGTAAGTGTCAAACAGAAGTGAAATGAATGTTCTATCTGTGCTGAAAGAAATGCAGTTAGTTTGAAAAGAAAAAAAAAAAAGAGGAAATATTTCCTTTTGGTGTGTAACAGGCCTTGAACACTACTGCTACTCTGCAGTAGTTTCACAGTCCTACCTCACTGTACAGGTATCAGAGAATGTGGAATACGGCAGCTTATAAATAAAAATCTGTTTCCTATGAGTTGTCCTATCAGTGGTGTAGACCTCTCCCATATTCTATCTGGTTCGGATGAGCCAGATGTTGTGCACAAACATCATCATCCCACAGTGAGCCCTGGTCTGGTTTTATCCTGATGCAAGGTCAATAGCAGTGCTGTAGATCAGCTCTGTGCTAGTCGCTGTTAGATCTGTGTTCTGCTGAACAGCTTTGCCTGGTCATGGGATGAGGAATTGACCACAGAGCAGCCTGAGGACTAGGTATCTCCACTCAAAATCCAGGGTTAAGGAGATCCTTTGAGGATACAGTATGCCCCTTATTCACTGCTTAGTAATGTGTCCCTTCTACCATCTTGTGTCCTAACATTTACCTGAGGGTTTCCTCCCCCAGCAAATTGTCCCATGTCTTTTAGGTGAATAAAGCTTTGAAAGACACCATGGCTGTAATTTTCTGTTTCAAAGAGCTGAGAGATTTGGTAGTGGTACTAGATCTATACTGATACTGTCAGGGATGGCTATTCATGGTGTCCTGGTGCTGCCACTCTGAAGAAAGCTGTCTCTCTTCTTTCATTGCAGAGGGTGCTAGGCTTGCAACTTTTCTGTCAGTTTTGTTATCCTTCCCTGGCACTTCATACATAGAAAAGGACTAGAGGCATTTTCTAGCAAGAAGTGAACTTGCTCATGTTTCTACCCAAATATACATGTAACTCTCAGCTTCAGACAATATATTTGTAGGATATTTGAGTTATACTGTAGGGTCTGTGAAGTGTTTTCTGAAAGTGCTTCCATTATTTGGCAAATTGGACATGCTTAGTGTGTTCAGAGTAGGATTAGTGGGTATATCACAGTGTGACCACAGGCCAGCCAAGAAGTACTTCCTGAAGGGAAGAGTTTGGAGCTACTAAAGGTCTTCTGCTGCTGCAATGCCTAAGACTGCTGTTACCCTGACAACTGTAGAGAGGACATGATCTGTCCTGGCCTGGATCTGAATCTTATTGTGATTCATGTCATAGATTGGTCTATCAAAACTACAATGAAACATTTATTCTTCACTAAGAACTGGAAAAATGAATGTTCTGGGTTTGGACTCAAAAGGAAAAAGGTGCTTTTATGCACAGAGTTCAGTTCTCAGCCCTGCCATAGATTATGCATGACCTTGGGCAGATGCTTAGCTTGCCTGTAAAATACAGAGAATGATCCTGTCTGTTGTCCAAGAAATACTGTGAGGCTAAAGCAACCATAGCTATTCAACAAGAAAGCAACATAGATAGGTATATGATATAAAAACATATGTGGCATATACATACACACATATACATGTAAGTGTGGAGAAGAAGAGAGAGTGCAACAGAGCTATTCAGCTTTTACAATAGAGGTTTCAATTCACTGCATCTATGACATTTCTGAAGGAAGTAGCCATCCTTCCAGTGGGAAATGTTTTATACTCATACCTGAAAAGTGTATGTAATTATCCCTTATGAAGTAGCTCATCCCTTTGGTTAGCCTTAGATCACTGGTGTTGAAAACTAATGACAGATGGGAATATCCTGATAATATTTTACAAAACTTTTCCTATTCCTTTCACAAGGTACAGATCTGCCCTCTCAAATAGAACAGAAGGACAAACAAGAGCTGTCCTTTTAGTTCTCATTTTCACATCAGAGAAACTGTTTCCTCAAAAGCCTTGTGGCAGATCCCATTTTAAAATTTAATTTTATTCTCCTCCCAAAATGAGAAGTCCCTGTGACCCATGTGCTGGGCAGAGAGCTGATGGCCTTTTGTGCAGCACTTATCAAGCTTGGGGACAAATTCCAATGGATCTGAAGGAAGCCCACAGCTTCCAACTGTGAGACTTGGCCTTCAACAGTATTTGCCAGCAGACATCTGAGTTCCTTATGGAGAACAAGGAGAAGGTTCTAAAGAGGTTGTTGGCTGTTTAATAGACTCCCAAGAATTTCTTCAGGATATGTTCTTTGTTGGGCTTCACCATTTTGTGTTCAGATCTGTGTGCAAATTAATTTTTCTCCATTTGAAAACAATCTTCTGTGTTCACAGAAAACAACTTGCCATACACTGAAATGGATCAGAGATGCCCAAAATTCACAATAAAATATAATCTAGAAATGTGCCCTTTTCCTCATGGATAAGCTCTCATTAGATAGATGTGTGGTTATGTTCCCTAGACATTCCTTGCCGTATGTCTTGATTTCTTAAGTAAGTGATTTAGACAGGAAGAAGTGTCTGTTATTTTTCCAGGTTTTCCTTAGGTGCAGAGAGAGTAAAAGTTGAAAGTTAATGCAAGATTACTTTTGCTGTTGCATGGTTCTTGTTCAGTGACTACTCTAAGAGGCATTTTGTTTTCTGTAACTGCAAATTCTTTGAACATCTAATTTTTATATTATTTTCCTTAAGGGAAATGTATGAAAATAAAACTTCTGTATGCTGGCATTTTCCATATAGTCACCTTTTGTAATGGTTACTTGTGATTATCGCATTTCTTTCCCTTCAAATTTGCTGTTTAAATTATACCATTGCATATGTACATTCCCTTCTCAGACTCTTTCTGCTAATGAAGGAGGAAAGAAGCCATCAGGTTGTTCCAGAGAGAATGAGCATGAATTCTAATCTAATTCTGGGATAGCTGGCTTCGTACGTGTCAGCACATTTTTATCATTACAGTGTGACCTCTCCCCTCTGAATACAAGGAGTAGAGAAATCAGAAGTATTTTGCCACTCAGGCTGTCTGAGAGGCTTCCTTGGTCTGCAGCAAAATGGAAAAAGATGCCAAGGATAGAACTCACAACAAGAAAAGTCAAATGTATGTTTTAAATTACGTATTTTAGTTGAAATAGAAGTAGCCTAGATCTTACCACGACAAAGGCTTATTTCTGAAGGCATAACTGAGTTCAGAGTGTCACTAACATGGAAAGCACAAAACCTTGCTGGCAGGTAAACCTACCTAGAGCCATTCTGACCAAATTTTCATCTGTGCTGTGGTTTCACTATGGAAACTAAGCTCAGACAGTATTTCTTCCCCTCTCTTGGTGAAAACTAGATCTCATATTCAGCAGGAGCTCCTTAAAACTATTTTTGCCCTCCTCCTCTAAATAGTACTTTTTGGGTTAAAAAACCCAAATGGACAAAATTTGTATAGCAAAAGAGGACAAATGCATACAAAATGTTGCATGCTGCAGTCTGAAGCTGCTGGTAAATTGTCCCAGTCAGTGACTGGTTGTTGAGCCTGATGGTAGAAATTACTGTATTGTCTGCAAAATGGGTAATATTCTGGTAGAAACATATATGATCCCAAATGACTTCTTTCATGACTGCCAGAGGCCTTCAAATTTTTTCATATTTCCTCTCTCACAATTTAGTGATGTAGCTGTCTTATGTCCATGTAAAAAACCTCTGGAGAAATCACAAAGCATTTAAATAATTTTTTTTGATGTTTGTTTGTGGGTTTTTTTTTGGGGGGGGTTGTCTTCTGTTTTTGGTTGGTTGGGTTTTTTTGGGTTTTTTGTTTGTTTGTTTTTTCTTAATGAAGTCCATCACACCACTATCACCTCAGCAAAACCATGTTTTGAAGTTCTTTTCGTTGCAGGTACTTCTTGCTTTCATTCCATCAAGTTCCTAAGCTTACGAACGGCTTCTGCCATAGCACATACAATATATTCTGCCACTGTAGTGCTAAAATCAAAGATTTCCGGGTTACTTGCTCACTGTAGCCTAATTGTCTAACTCCTCCTTCAGTGCTGAGTGTCATCCCCTTGATGTAAACTCTTTGGAAGCTCAAGTGAGCTTACATAATGCAGAGATGTACTGAGAACTGGTAATGCCTATGACATAGCCTTGTACTTTCTCACTACTTACAATACCTTCGGTTCTCCCGACTGTGGTTCCACAGTCCTTCTGGCAACACATTGGCTTTTTTGGACTTGTCCTATGTACCCATGTTGTATCCTTTAACCCTTATCCTTGCAATGCATTAAATAGCATTTTAATAACCAGTGTGATTAAAAAGCAGAAGCAAGGTAAGCTAGGTAATTTCCTTGTAGGCAGTTTCTTGTGTCCTTAATGATAATTGTTCTCCTTCAGTTTCTGTCAAGGCTGATATTTTAACATCTTCTAGCAAGGTAGATTGTTTTACTTCCTGTGGTTTTCCTGATGCATAGAGATTTTTTTGGTATCATGCCCTGGACATTTTACCCGTATCCTGTTGTTGAGGAGTGCTTTTCCCACTGTTGCCTTCACTGTTTGTTATATTTGGCAGAAGGCTCCAGTGGTACTTCATTTTAGCTAAGATTTTTTTCTGCCTTGTTCGTGAAACCTCAGAAGCATGGCACAGACTTGATGACTTGCCTGTGTCAGACATTTAATGAATTTTCCCTTACCCCCATATTTAATTTTTGGGATTTGGTCTGTCTTCTGAACAGATTTTTTTCTTTTTTTCATTGAACTTTTCGTTTTTTGTTTTTTTTTTTTTTTTTTGAGTAGTCATATTTATAGTTACTACTGATAGCTGGATATTTGTAAGGTATGTAGTTAGTTATGGGAGAAAATTCTTTTTTCAGTTCTGCGTTCTTTTATTCTCCCTAGGGATCCCATTGCAAACTGTTGCCAGAAGCCCTGCAGATGTACAGCTCTGCATTCCAATTACATGCCAGAGTATAGCCTGGTAGATAATCATAACCACCTTGCAAAATGAAAGTCTGTATGATAAGCCAGTCAGGGTGTCTGTGTTATGTCTTCTGAGGCTCCTGGTTACAAAATGAAAATAATTTGTGAGATGTGGTCCATCCATTTTAATTTTGGTGATCTGTGTTTCATCCCTTGTATTCTTAAGCACAGCTAGAATCCATGCAGTGGCTCATGTGCTAGGACAGGGACTATTGAGCTATTCATTTGTGCTGATTTAAAAGAGCCAGTAGGGTGAAAAGTGAGGAATTAACTCTCATTCATCTCATAAACACTAATCAATGTGAAGTCTCCTTCCCCATGTCACTGTCATTTCTTATGTCTGGGTGTGTTGCTTCTATAGGACAGATTCTTCTAAATAAATGATCAGACATCCTGCTTTTGATTTTGTCTCCCCCTATTTCTTTTTGTTTGTTTGGTTGGTTTGGTTTGGATTTTGTTTGGGGGGTTTTTTTACTGATGAAGATATGACAGCAAGAACAGCTTGTGGCCCAAATGACTGAATACAGTTGGACTCATGAAAGTAGAACTGAAGATAACCTAGCTGAGGTAGCTATGGACTATAACTAGATCATTAAACTTTCATTTTTATTTTTCAGTCATGTCATTCTAATTGAATATTCTGCTTGGAATCCTTTTTGAAGTAATTTGAACAGAGGACTGAGACATGCCAGATAGTAGATTAGAGACATTATATTTGGAATGACTGAAAAGAGCATGTGATAAAAAAGAGAAACCCACTCCTAGTAGGAAAAAATCCTAGTTAAATGAATGCAATGAGAAAGTTCTTTCTTAAAAGGCATAAGATAGAGAAAAAAAAAGGAAAAGAGAAATAATATAGGCTAATAGTGTCTTGTCCCATCTTAGCAAGAAACAAAATCAGCTTAACAATTAAAGTGCTTTAATTAAGATCCAAACCAGTGATATTTGACATCAGTTGAAAGGGAAAAAAATAACTCAAATATTCCAAGCAATGAAGCAAGAGGAAAAGGAACACCATGCTGAGGATCATTAAGACCCAAAAGTAATTCATCACAGGCACAACTAACCTTATTACAGGAAAGTTGCATTGTCTACATGGTGCAGGCATTGATTCCAAGCTAGGAAATGAATATGAAGGTGTCTTAAGCAGTAAAAGCAAAAATATTAAATTGTTCCTGAAAATTGTAGCTGTACTGTTTACTCCACCAAGGAAGAATAATGAGACTGTTGAGGGAAGTCCAGCCAGCCAGCATAAGGAATGTATTTTGTTAAATTCTAATTAAAGATTAATTTCTGCTGAACATTGTCCAAGAAGTGAATTATTTATTAAAAAAGAGGAAGCTCAGGGAAAAAAAATCAAAACCCCAAGATATTTCTCTTTAGCCGTCAGAAGCCACACAAAATTTTAGTGAGCTCCAATCCAAATTAACCGTTTAGTTACCATAATTACTTGCCTAGTAGTGTAGAAGAGAGTTCTCCCTTCTTCGTGCTGGGCTGCCTTTTTTGCCAGTTAGCTAAGGGCCTCATCCAGTGCCATGCATAGACTGATGGGCTTTGCTAGAATGTAGAGAAGCTAAGTAGCCTGGGCCAGAGACAACACTAAGGCTTGTGGAGATAGTCCAGGTCTAAGAGGATCAGTGCCCAGCTTGGACTGGCAAAGTGATGAACCTGAGCTGGCTTTGTGTACAGCCACTGTGGTGCTCATGCCATGTTTTTCTTGGTGTTTCACAGTACCCAGGTTCTCCAGGTATTTTTGCTATCTTTGATATTCATATATTACTTTCTGAATGGATGTTTGGTAGACTGCAATTGCAGGAAGAGATAATCTGAACTAAAGTGAGACAAAACAAATATAGCCTGAACTGAAGTGAGGCAAAACTAGAAACATCATCATTCATCCCAGTTCTGATCATTAATTAGCCAAGCAACTTGGCTTTAGTTTCCCAGACCATAGACACATGAGTAGTAGGGACTACTACTAGTTCCAACATGTGTTGTTGGAACTAAATTCTTATGCGAAGAACAACAGCCATTACAAGTGAATGGCAAATACATAGAAAACAGAGTCTCAGCAGACTTTGACTAGGCTGTGACTTTCCTTCAAAATACAGGTGGAAAAAATATGGGGGACTCAGCATTGAGATTTGATGGTGAGGATGGACAGGAGGAAGTGGGATTTCCAGATGAACATAGGCAAAGGAGCAGATTGTGGAGCAGTGGAAGAGTGTCAAGTGCCCTTTAGGATTCTGGTAGATCTAAATATTTGGGAGACTTTTGTTAAAACTTTATTTGATTTAGAAGATGAAGTTGGTAGAAACCTGCGATTTTCTTACTAACCTAAGTGGAGAGCTCTCCGTTCTGCCACAGACTGAAGTGGTGGGATGAAGTTGCTTTGAAAGTCAGTAGGTGTGTTAGACGTACTGTCCTGGACTGTGTTCTGATGTACAAGTATAGTTGAACACATATCCCCAAACATCCTGTGTGGGAACAAGGGAGAGACCTTGCAGTACATGTGGCACATTCTTTGCTTATGCCACTGAGTTCCCCCAAGGGATACCAGGTAGTGGGAGGGAGGGATGCACGTCCTGGTCATCATCTTGATGTGCTGTGTGGACATGGGCAGAGAACGCAGCAGTGGAAGGCAAAACCTGCTGGTAATACCAAAGGAATACACCTCTTCCACAATTTTGGGACAATCATTTAAAAGTCCCTGGCAATTCTGCATGCCTAAAAGCCTGAGTCTCTAAAAAAACAGGTCAATAAGATGAAGTGAAAGGATTTTGATTGAAGTGGAGGGTGGCATGAGGAGACTGGTGTTACTGTGAAGACCTCGAGCCTGCTGCATCATTAAGAACATCCTGCAGACAAGGATCTTCTTGCTCAGAGTCAGAGCTGTGATTGCTTCTGCTGGGATATGTAGTAGAATACTTAAATTTGGGCTTCTTTGGTGTCAAAAGACTGGCCTGCCTGTAATCTGACTCTTTCAATCCTGGTCAATGGGATGTAATTAGGAGAGGAGTCTTTTAATGAACTGCTAAAATGAAATGCTGGGCTTAATGCTGGCAACTTGAAGATGTTGAGAGAAAGGCTGGGGCCAGGCCTGCCACTGAAGTATCTGGTTCATTATTTAGACACTCCAAATTCTCAGTTGTCTGCTCTTTGCATAAAAGTGCTGTTCTTTTAACCCTAGGATTTTTTGCATGCAGGTGTGCATACTGCTTATCATGAATGCTCTCGTGGTGTAATTTAATTTCAAAATGAAAACTACGCATTTTTTAGAGAACTTTGGAAGTCAAATTTCCTAGAAGAAAGGTTAGTACATAACAGAAAAGAAAACTGATAAAAAAATCCCTCTGCTTGGATAAAAATGCAGGTAAGTTGGTTGATAAACCAGTCAAGGAGGGGAAGCTGTATTTTTACAGCTTGAAAACTGAACAGGATCATCCAGTTCAGTGCTGGAGAAGCACAGATCATAAGGGTCAATTCCTATTCAGAAGTACAGCCCATCAGAGCTAAGAGTTTAAACATCTTTCCCTACAGGTAGCTCCCCATCGATGGGGCAGTTTCACAGCCCTAGAGTTGTTTTTGAACATTGCTCTTCCCAAGCTGGCTGTTAGCATTAACGCCCCCTGACTCTGATAAAGGTTCAGAAAGTAGGCAGTCATTCTCCACTTTTCAGGAGTTTAGTCAGCTCAAATAGATTTCAGTTAGTGCCCGCTCACAGAGACTCTTTCACAAGAAACAGATCCTTTCCAAAGCTTCAAGAGAGCTGTGACACTCCATCTGCACATCTTTTGTATTACAGCTTAATTGGTTTGAATACATACTGGCAGAGTGTGTGACCAGGATGAATTCCTTTCTCCGCCTGAATGAGCTTTAACTTTTGTTACTCACCTACCAGCACAAAGGAAGTGCTGGATGGAAGCTGTTTTCCTGGCCCAAATCAGGCTGCTTTCCCATTAACAGGGCTAGTATACAAGTGAACATGTAAGTCTTTGATCAAAAGAGAGCGAGCACAAGGGGGGCGTTACTGTAGTGATTAGGACATTCTCTGTGCTTTGGATTATGCTATTGTTTGCTCCAGTGACTTTACAGAAGGAGGAAGCAGAATTCATGATCACCAGCAAGACTTCATGGGTCGATTATTGCATTCTCCTCTGCACTGTGGTCTAGAACACCTGGAAAGTTTCCCCCTTTTAGCCATACTCAGCAAGTGTGTAAGGTGGGTCTTGAGGAGTCAGAAAATATAAATTTGAATCCCTTGGGCTCAGTTAAGCATTGACCTCAGGTCTCCTATTTGCTGGCTTGCTGTTTTAAGAGGGAAATGATTAAAGGTAGCCCACTGTGACACCTTTGCCTCATTTCTCCAAAGAAGATAGTGATCCTTGCTCAGTGTTCTTTTCTTTTTTCTCAACATGTAGCTATATTTCAACATTTGCCAGAGAATATTTAGAACTTTAGATTCAAGAGATAAATGCTCGCTCACAACTCTTAATTCTTTGCCTCATTTTATTCTAATTAATACATTAAATTTTATACAGAAATTATTGAAATTAATTGCATTTTATTTTATTTAATTTTTTATTTCTCAAGGGAGTAATTGTTTTATTCATCGTTTTGTGTAAACTAGCTCTTTTAGCTCTTTGCACAAACTGTATTATTTGGGGAAGAGGGCTGGTAAATTTAGAAAGCATTTGGAGATGAGGAGGCAATTGAGTTTTAGTGTTGTAGTGAGCTAGCATTGGCTGGCAGCCAAATGCCCATGGATCTGCTCTCTCACTGCCCCGTCCTCAGCAAGTTGGAGGAAAAAATAGGATGAGAAAGCTAATGGGTTGAGATAAAGACAGGGAGACTCCTTACCAGTTACAGTCAGAGGTGAAACAGACTTGACCTGGGGAAAATTCGTCCAAATAATTCCAATTGAAACAGATTTGACTAGTGGAAAACAACTCAAACATTAAAACAACACCTCCCTTTTTTTCACAGGCTCAACTTCAATCATTCCTTTCTGACTCCTCTCCCCTCCACCCCGAGCAGTGCAGGGGGAAGAGGGATAGAGGGCTGTGTTCGTTGCAGAACACTTTGTCTCTGATGCTCCCTCCTCACACTGTTGCCAGGCTCCAGCACTGGTGTTTCCAAGGGCTGCATTCCTTCAGGAAAACTGGACAGTGCTTATGTGTGTGGTGCTGCCAGAGAGGCCTGGCTGCTGCTCTCCAGCTTTAAACCCCCACGTTCATGATTAGTGTAATCTGTCTGCTTAAAAGCCCATCTTGATTTATTTATTTTATAGAATAGAACTGTATTTGGAGCACATCAGGTAAATAGTCCATCAAGCAAGTTTTTTAACATTTAACAGAGGAAAAATAGTGAATCTATGTCCATTTTACTGACACACGTTTAAGGAGGGCCCTCCTTAGAGTTTCTGACCTTACTACAAAAATAAATATATTGAAAGTTACATGGGTGGATTTGAACTTGATTTGTGAGATCTCAAACTCTGCTTCTGACTGTATTTGTGCAAAAAATGTCTGCTTATGAGATTCACAGAAAGGATGATTCCGCGGGTATTGTTCATGTAGTGTTAATTAGCAATGGAAGCAAGTAACCTCACCAGTGCTGGTACACAGAAGGTCTGCAGAACAACAACAGTATGAGAACAGAATCAATAGAGAAAAGCACCAAAATGCTTGAGAGGGAGGGAGGGAAGGAGGGAATGAGAGAAAGAGGCCTGGCAGAAAGAAAGACTTGACACAAAAAGTTGTACTGCTGCAAAGTTTTAATATAAAATATATAATATAAAATATAACACACCTTTCCAGACTGTGACAGCTCCCTTAATCCACAAACCAGCAAGTGATTTTTAAACAAATCTCTCTTCACTAAAGCCCACTAAGAAAACTTTTTTTTCCTTTTTCACTCAGTAAGTAGACTTTCCGTAGGAGTTACATTATGTGGTTTTGACAGATGGTGTTTTATTGATCATGTTTAGTGTGTTTCTCTGTGGCAGTGTGTGTATACAGACTATGCTTAACTTTTTGTCTCCAGTTTTCTTTTGGGGCTTCTACCTTTCTTTCCAAGAATTGGCTGAATATATAGTAGACATAAAGACACGAGTAGATCCTTTAATAAATATAAGAGTTTTTTAAAACAACAACAACATAAAAAAAAAGCAAAAAAAGACAAGGAGAAAAATAGAAATATATAAATATTTATAGATATTTTAAAACCAATCCAGCCAAGCTTATTTCTGGAAAAGAAGTAATTTATATGACCTGCACACCTTGAAATAGAAAAATTAAACAGAAAGGGTGGAAATGTTATTGCAGATCATAGAACCATATTGGGTTGGGGTTGGAAGGGACCTTAAAGATCATTCAGTTCCAACAGTGGACAGGGACACCTTCCTCTTTACCAGTTTGCTCAGAGCTCCATCCAACCCGGCCTTAAATGCTTCCAGGGGTGGGACATCCACAGCTCCTCTGGGCAACTTGTTCCAGTGCCTTACCACCCTCACAGTAAAGAATTTTTTCCTAACATCTAACCTAAATCTACTCTCTTTGAGTTTGAAGCATTTCCCCTTGTCCTGCTCTTGTAAATAGTCTCTCCATCTTTCTTATAGGCTCCCTTCAGGTACTGGAAGGCTGCAACTGGGTCATCCTGAAGCCTTCTCCTTCCCAGGCTGAACAAACCCAGTTCTCTCAGCCTTTCCTCATAGGGGAGATACTCCATCCCTCTGATCATCTTGGTGGCCCTCCTCTGGACTCACTCCGACAGGTTCATGTTCTTCTTCTCCTGAGGACCCGAGAGCTGGATGCAGCACTCCAAGTGGGGTCTCTCCAGTGCAAAGTAGAGGGACAGAATCCCCTCCTTGCCCTGCTGGCCATAATTAGCTTTAATCCAGGACACAATTAGCTTTCTGGGCTGTGAGTGCTCATTGCCAGCTCATGTCCAGCCTCTCATCGATCAGCACCCCCAAATCCTTCTCATCAGGGCTTCTCTCAATCTGTTCATCCCCCAGCCTGTATTGATATTGGGGCTTACCCTGACCCAGGTGCAGTACCTTGCACTTGGTCTTGTTAAACCTCATGAAATTCCCAAGGGCCCACTTTGCAAACTTGCCAGGTCCCTCTGGATGGCATCACATCCTTCAGGTGTGTAAACTGCACCGCTCAGATTGGTGTCATCTGCAAATTTGCTGAGGATGCATTTGATCTCTTCCACTCGTCTTTTTCCTAAAATAATGGTATATATATATATATAAAATAATAAATCAGCTTTCCCCATTTTGATTTTCTCAAACTTTTGAATAAGCAAATGGACTGGGAGGACACTTGAACTCTTATGATTCTCACTGGAGAGATGTCCGAGGGGACATCTGTCTTACTAAAATCTGTTTATTTTGTTATAATATTTATAGGAAGAAGTCTAAAATTATTTTATCAGGCCACCTAGATTTAGTCCGTTGTATTTATTTAATTGTATTTTAAATGTATTACTTCATACATCCTTCATTTCAGTGTTCACAAAACAAAAGATTTGACTGTGAGGAAATGAAATGAAATATTCTAATGTCTTTGAAACAAATATTTCTTTGAGGTTTTATTAGCTAGAAGATCTGTCTACTTTGGCTTTCATCCTGATGTGATATTTAGATAATATCACTATCATGGTTTCTTGATAAGCAGAATGCCATTTTTCAACTACCATTAATTAGAAGTGAGAATTCTGTATTACCAAACTAGATACATTTCTGTGTGAAACTAATTAATAATCTATTTATCATATTTTATTTATTAGCTTTAAAAAAAATGGACATGCCCTTAGATTGTTTCAAGTTCTGGATACCTGACTTGGCTTTAAGGGGAAAAATGAGTACATTATTTAAAATACTGTCCAGTGTAACTGCCAAAGAACATTTCTGATTTTCTTTAATAATCTGGTATTAGGATGAACTTCATTTCAAAGCTTAGGAAAGTTAAAGACTGAAGGTTGGAGTCAAGGAAGACAGTTTTTATACTTAGCAGTAGCTGTCACCTGCATAGAGATAATGAAAAGATTATCTGAAATTTAAAACTATACTTTATCTCAGTTTAGATACCCGTAAGGTTTATGCATTTGAATCCATTCTTTGTATTTACAAAACTCAGTTAATTGGGCTAAATGACTATTTTATTGAAGAAAAAGTATCAAATATTGACAAAATATTTGTGGTAAAATTATGAACCAGATCTAATCTTTTTGCAAGTTTTCTTAGAGTGTGGATGGCATGCAACAATGTTTGAATAAAATCTGTCTAAACAGAAGAGCAAAGTTCAGGATTAACAAAGTTGTCTGAAGGGAAATCATGGGCTGGTCTCAATAAGCCATGGCCAAGACTAGTCTGGCAGTGGGATGCCCTTGGGACAGCTGGGTGCCTGAGGCACTGTCCCTACATCCAGGTCTTCCATGCTTCCCTGTGCTGCTCTCTCAGAGGAACACTGCCCAAGCTCAGGGCGATCATCTCCAGGCTCCTCACTGGCGCTGGCAGCTGGGCACTGCTGCTCCTGCTCGCGTGGGCCGCAGGTGCCAAGGAATGCCCTGCACAGAGCCCCAAGCACTTCTATTGATGCATGGTTTAATGGACCACTGTGTGTTCATGGGCAGTGCCTGTCTCACAGTAGGCTTGCAGAGCACCCAGGCTAAGTCTGGCAAACTGCCATATTTTGTGAGGCTGTTCCATCATTCCTTCCTTTCATGTCTCAAAGTTTTGGTCCCCAAGTGTTTGACAAGGTACTTCTAATTCCTCAGCTGGTGTAAAAGAGGATATTCTGAAACTCCATTTAAGCTCAGGTCTGGGTTTCTGCTCTTACCTTTATCTCAGTTGTAGGGCTGCAGATCTGTCTCTGCTTCATCTTTTGCCTTTGACTGTATCCCTGGAGAGACCTTGCACCTGGTTTGCTCCCTTGCCATGTCTAGGGCTGGCAATGGAGCCTGTTCCATACGTGGCTCTACCTGCTGTGCTCAGGTTCTGTGGGACTGTGGCCCTGGTTGGTGATGATGTTCCCTGTGTTGGGATCACCGCTTAGAGAGCAGTCAACTTTTGTGCTCCTTGACTTTCTGTCCTGGTAGGTTTATGCTTCCTCCCTTCTGTCAGCGTGATTAATGATAATGATGTGTGGGGAGTAGCATTTTGTCTCTTTTGTTTGGAAATCAAACAAGAGATAGTGGTGGGAAGGTATTTTTATGTGGTCACAGGTTTAGTAATCCTTTTGTGAGATAGGGTAGGATGTATAGAAGAGAAGCTACAAACTGTGTAGAAGAGAAGCTCTGGAAGGGCGGTAGAGGGGCAGCCCATTTTGCAGCATTGTGATTTTCGATTGCTGTAAGTCCCTCATCAGGCTGCATCTTGCTCCCATTCCCCTTTGGGAACTAGGCCCTAGAAATTTGAGATTGAAGCCTCTAGTCTATGCACATGCAAGCCCATTATCAGATCCAGCTCTCAGTCTACTGCTGTGTATACCTATTCTGTCTAAGGTTCCAAAATGTTTTTCTCCTTGTCAGCATCTCCTGTCCTCAGCCAGTACTCTGACTGAGAATCTAATTATGGCCAGTAGAGGGTAAATTTGATCAGAGATGCTACTATGCTTCTGAGCCTCCAAAGGCACGCCTTGCTGCTTCAGCACTAGCAATGCTGCAGTGTTCTTCTGGCCCTCAGGAGTCCCTTTGTCCTACGGCATATTTGTGTCTTTGCTAAACAGTGCAACACTCCAGATTCACAATTACTATATTACTATATCGACAATTTGGTTTTATAGAGATTTTCCAGCTTTTAGGAGGAGATTCTCTGATTTATTTCCCTGCCTTGTGCAGCCTCACTTTTACTCCATTTCAGTTCTCTGAGGTTTTCCTTCGGCATGTGAGAAGAACACATTAAAATAGTCCCTGCAGTTTGCTTTGAAAGACTCGGAGAGGATACATTGATTGAAAACTCTCTAGTACTAGGTTAATTCAGGTACTGCAGCTATTTCTCAAGCACGTCATAAAAACCTGCCTACTCTAAAGAAACAGAAGGCCGGCTTGTGTGTTGACTTTATTATAGTCGATGTGGCAAAATCTTTGGCTTATGCTTCTCATCTCTCTGGCTAAAGTTGCTGCATTATATTCAGGCTATGAAAGCATGCAAATGACTGAAGAACATGTGTCTCATCCAAAAGTGCTTTTGAAAATTTCACTGATAATTTCCAGTTGTTTTAACTGCCTGACCAGTGTTTAAGCTCTGTAAATCCACCATTTCACTCAATCCACCTTGTTTTTACCTGAACTTGTTCACTCATAATCTGGCTATCAAGTCAAATTTAGTTTTATTTTACTTTCCATAGCTAGAGGGAGTATTTCGGCTACAAATATTTACTATTCTAGCATTAATGTATCCCTCAATCTGTTAAACATTTTATCTTTGACAACCATCCCTTAGGAAAAACCCTACCAAATGCCTACACCACCATTTGCGTCTATAGTCTTTCCTTCCCAGCCTGTCTAGATAGGACTTTTGATTCCTATATTTCAGAACCAAGTAGTAACTGGCACTTTGATCTTTCTTTGTTTCTTGGACACTTCTGTATTACGACAACTTTTGTTTTAAGAAACATGTTGTTGCTTGAATACATTTTGTGTTTTTTTCTCTTAGAGAAAACTTTCCGTTTGCTGTAAAAGGAGTTTGAGGGTGAACAGCTTAAATGTGCATATCTGACTTTTGTTGGTCAGATGTTTAACTTCTGCTCAGTGTGGGCACCTAAAAAAGATGGGGACAGATAGATCCAACCTGAAAGTATTTGAAATGTAACTGGGAAGCAGAACAAAGCAGAATGCTGTGAGAAAAGAGACATACCACTCCATTGTCTGTTCATTTGCCAAACTAGGGAAAGCAGGTTTTCAAAGTTAAACATGTATGTTTGAGCTGCTCACTCTCATCTCCTTTTATGGCAAATGGAAATAAAAGGCAATTTCCATAATAAAATTCATCTCAGCCAAAGGTATGTGCGTATTCCCACCCTCCTCCTTAGCAGTCAGGAAGTTATAACAGGTATGGGCAACAAATTCCTTATGTGGTTCCTCTGGAACCCAGTGAAGTCTTCTGTCTGGCTGCCAGTGAAACTTAGCTGGCAGCAATAGTGCCTGCTAAAGAGAGTTGTTTCTCTTGTAGTTGCTGCTGAAAAATTAGCTCTACTGAAATAAAACCCAAACAAACAAAAAAATTAAAATTCTAATTTTCAGTCACATTAGCTTCCGAACACAGGTCCTGAAAACTGAAGTCCTGACATCAGTCTGTCAGGGGCATGTGTGTGTATCTGAGGTAGGACAGGGCTGCCTTTACTGAGGCTGCTGTGGTCTCGGATCAGTTTGGCTGTTGGGAGTTTATGTAGGTTCAACCAGGGTAATTAATCCACTTTATGTGGATTGATTTAAAAGTCAAAATATTCTTGATGTTTTAGGAGAAGTCATATTTTGAGTGACTTTTTTTGTCAGCTCAATACCTCTGACATATACAGTCAAATAGGCTGCAAAGTTTCTGGAAATTCTTTCTAGTTCTCTTCAGTAGCTTGGAGGGTCTGTACCCTCAATAACCTTATTGGACACCAGTACTTGTGTTGGAAGAAGTTTTATGTGCAGAGAGCACTATCTCCATTTCTATCAGTTGCGTTTTCAAAAACCGTGTTTTGGTTAATAGTGTTTGTTTGCCTGATTCCATTGATCACTTCAGAGGCCACTTAATACACTAACGGTGGGAGATTTAATTTCGTTTCCTAATCTTTAAGCCCCTAGTTTTTCTGAGTTTATGAAAGGATAATATTGATGTGTATTGGGGATTACGTTGGCTGGTTTCAGTAGTTGTTTTGACTGTGCAATTATTGTCAAAATTGTTACAAAAAATAGCCATTTTAAACTTCAAAACATGCATGTAACAGGTTTAAGCTCTAGGGCTTCTGGAGTAGTTAAGTATTCCAGGAAGTTAGCTGCATCACAGAGAGATCTGCAGAATTTGACAAATCAGTTTTTAAAAAACACAATCTCTAAATATGTTCTACAGGACTTGAATATTTGAACGGGTCTACCTTAAGTTTGTAATTATGCAACTTCATTGAAAGGCCAGGATTTAAGGAAGCTCTCTTTTCTGCTGTCAGTATCAACAATAGCAAGGGTTGATTCCCGCTGTCTTGTGAAAACAGCTATTTTGTGATAGCAGAAAAGACTCTGTGATTTTTATGTAGTCTACATAAAATTGCAGCATTAATGGTTGGCATTGCTAAATTTTCACCCCTACTTAATAGCACGTAGGCTGCTATCTCTCATAGGTGTATGGTATGGCCTGTCCTTTTACTTTACTAAAAAAATGCAATTTCTGATGTCAAATAGATATGAGGAAACACAATCTTCTTTGTTGCCAGAGCAGAGTATCAGGGTGATTTTTCTGTGGTGCATAGTTAATATTCAGTTGTTGAATATCGTCTGTCTATTGGTTGGGTTTTTTTTTAAAGTTGTTTTTTAGAAATTCTTATTGCGGCCAGCAGAGAAGGAAAATGGGGATGAGAAGGAAATTTTTGAAAAAAAACAGTCTGTCAGTTCTTTCTCATTAGTTCCTGTAAGTGGGAGCATTTACTATTAGTGTGGGAGTTTAACAACCTTATGCCTAATCTGCTTTAGCTTTTTCAATTTTTATTATTTGTCTTGCATTGATAAAGACATAATAGTAGCAGAGTCCTGCTTTTAAGTGGGAATTATAAATTGATCTAGGTGCCTGTGAGGAAAGTTGTTATGTGTGCACTTAATCATGTTGTAAATCTACTTCAGTGTGTGCTATAGCATTGTGAAAGGCATTGTTACAAATTTTTAACATGGCCTGTAGGTAAGGGGTATGTGTGTGGGGAAGATAATTTTTCCAAGGTGTTCTTCCTAAAACTCCTCCAATGTAGAGTCTTCTCTTTCTGGTGATCCTTTTACTGAGATTTCAAGCTCTTGCTACCATTCAGATTGAGTGTGGCTTTCCTTTTAGAGCAGATCAGGAAAGTCACTAGACAGATGCCCTTGGGACTTTGCACGGATTTGTGGTACAACTTTAGACAACTCACTTTATTTTTTGCTGCAAGCCTATCAAAATATCTAAACAGTTTATCTAGGATTATGAAAAAAATTTATATGCACAAACCTATGCAAGCTTTAAAACCACATTTTCCAGGCCTCTGTAGCCATGAAATGAGAGGGGATTCTCATGTAATTGCTAGAGCACTGAAGCTAGTAGGGAGGGTGGTCATGAGAGCTAGCAGTGCTATTGAATCTGCCTTGTTACTTCGTTTGTTTCACTGAAGAATGGAAATGATAAATATAGAAGACAAAATTTTTTTAAGTAGAGAAGATATGGTAGACATTATCAGGACCTGCTTAGTCCCATTAAAACGTGATAAAATTAGAAATTGTTTGATCTCAAGATTCTCTATTAGCATCAGATGGGTTGATTTATTTCTCTGAAATTGAACTTGTTTGGTTTTAGATCTGCTTTTAGTCTCAGTTGTGTTGGAGTTGGCAGAGGAAGGACAGTCCACAATTAAGCAGATCAAGTGACACATACTTTGTGTACCTAGTGAATATGCTGTGGAGGACCAGTAGGAAAATAAATATTTCAAAGGAATGATATACAATACTGTTGTATCACATTCCTTACATCTGTTGTTGATTTTGAAGTATTTTCAAACTCATTAAAGGATATCATAAAGGATATAATAAATAAAGAGAAATTATCTTTATAGCAAAGTACAAGTTAAGGATTTTTTTTTCTTACAAGTCTTCCCTTTGAGACTGAAGCATGCTTGGACTTGTGCTTTAATGAATAGTAAAAAAATATTCTAGTGATAAGGTTAAAGAGCAGTTTTCCTAACTGTTGAAGTTTCTATTTTAAAGCATCAGTTATTGCTTGAATGTTTTCAGCTGAGCATTCTTATTTTTCCTCCTTCACTGGGACTCTGAAGCACTTCATGTAAAAACATTTTGAAAAAAAAAAAAGCCTTACAAAACTGATTTTCATCATGATAAAATAAATGGAATTTGCTTTGAGCAACTGGCCGCTGTCCTCATAGAGTAAACCTTGAAGTAAAGTTGGAAAAAAAATTATGGTAATCTTTCAAGATGCTGTGAAGTAGGAGCACTTGTAGGAGGAATCCTTCTGTTCAGGCTCTTTGTTTCTGGGTGGTGGCACCACTGTCTGATCTTCTTTTCAAAGTAACATGATTCAGTGGTTGTTCTCAGAAGTTTTATGGTTTTCTTTCAGACATTTATGTTGGTATTTATATCTTCTGCCTTTAGATAGCTGAAAACTACATGTTTGCATCTAAGTGGCTAGCTACCCTAGCCTGTATTTACTGCCGGAGAGAAACTGGCACCTCCAGAGATGGGCTCCTCCGACTTGCTTTAGAAACCAGTTTGAGGATGAAATTACTTTCCTTCTTTAGGTGCCTTTTTATCTCCTTTGATTGTAAGGTAGGGTCTGGAAAGAGCTCACACTTACATGTCTTTTAGCTGTGTGGGTTAGATGGAACGAATTCCTCTTTCTGCTGTAGTAGAAGCTGAATGCAGTTATTTTTTCTTCTAAGGGAACTTACCATTTCCTTCCAGGAAGAACGGGTCAAGAAAAGGCTTAAAAGAGTGAAGTACTGTACTTGTAAGACTTTCCCAGATATGACCAAGAACAGAGATAATTCCTGTTTTGGAACAGCCTGGCTTCTACATCTAAAACTGGGCTGATTTATGTCACAGTGCTGTGTCAGAGCAATGTCATTCTTTGTTGCTTAAAAAACATTATAAGGCTGTCTCTAACCTACTCAAAACATCACAAATGAGAAATACTTGTGTTGGAATTATTCTGTTTTGGCAGCAGAGACCAAACCCAACTCATTCCACAAATAACACCCATGTTACAAAGAAGGACATCCTACAGCCAGGGAAGAAAATTACCTATGATTTACCAGTACAATACAGTCCCCAAACTACAATGTTATTGCTTTTGTACTGCGCAGAAAACCCCATTGCTAATGTTCAATCAGAATTTTTCTTTCAAGAAAAAAGTAAGAGTGTGTTAACCTATTGGATTATTTGTTTGTTTTTGTGACTTTGGGGTGCTTTGGGGCTACTTTCTAAGCAGATACTCCTTTCCACATTTCCTTTGTGTGATGGCTATCTAAGAAACAAATTCTGTTTCACTTTGAAATTGGACATCTGAGTTGGTTAATAGTTCAGCAGTTAGCACACAGGACAAACAGTGTGCCTGAGCAGAGATGCCTGAGATCCTCTGAAACATGAGGAGGTGCAATGAAGACATACTTAAGCAAGTGAATATTAGTCATGAACAGTGTAAAAAGCTTGGAAATTGTTACTAGCATGTTGTTTTAGTTGAATTTAACTTCACACCTAGATTTATTTGGCTGAGGTTTTTTTAAATATGTGGAACACTTCAACATTATTGACAAAAAGCATCAGCACTGATAAAAGGAGATGGATTCATTTGCTTGGAAATCAAAGTCTTTGACCAACCATAGTGATCGCATAACTCTGTTTCTAGATGGCAGCAAATCATCAGAATGGCATGTGGGCTGCATGTACTGTCTGTGAATAGATGGGGGCCAGTGTAGATTTTGCTCCTGTAATTGTGTTCTCTACTAATTTCTCTATCCTATTGCATCTTTTGTTCCAAAACATTATTCTGATTATGGCATAAAAGGGTTTACCATTAATTTCAAACTTTCTTTCAATTTTTTCATTTGCATGTGAATCCTTTTACACACAAAAGCAATGGTGATTGTATTGGAACTGGATGCTGTCACTCTTTACTCTAGATGTATTATTTATTTTTGTCAACTTTTACCTTGCTTTCTGCTTCACCTGTTTTGAAGATCTTTAGTGAAATCCATTAGTTTAAAGAGGTGGCTTTCTTAATGACTTATGTACCATCTCTTATTTTATTTTCAGTTTATTGTAGTTTTTATTTATAATTTAGTAAGTTCTGCAAATACCTGGTGCTTTAATTGTAGAGGAATGTCTATTGCCTTTACAATCATATTGTCAAACTCATGTTGTTTACTACCCTAAAACACCTTGATTTTTGTCATGTAATGGTGAATGATTAAGACTAGAGGATGGTAGCAGTCCCTTTTCATCTTCAGAATCTCTGAATCTGTCTGTTGTTTAGTGTTTCAGTTACCTTATAATGCTGCTGCTCATGAACACTGTATTTTTGTTTACAACACTCTAACACATTAGTTTGAAACATTGCACTATGAAGTACTGCAAACTTAAAATTTTGCAAGTCCTGTTGAACCACCTGGCTTTTAGAATGTGTTAATTGTACATAAAATACTAAATAGTCTAGATGTGACTAGAAAGAGATCTGATTAATGCTTTTTCAAAAGATCATTCTCAAAGGATAATGTGTATTAAATGTGCAGTATTTTTTCTTTCATACCACATACAGGAATAAACAAGTTGTAGAGTTCCATTTACTTTTTCCCTGGATGTATTGCCATGACGTACAGTAGAAATAATTTTTGCCAGGACACTTCCTCTGAGATTTAGTTTTGAAGTGGCTTTCCATTTCCCTGATTTGTTTGAGGTTGAATTCCAGAATCACAATGTGTTTTCAAGAAGTGTCCATCCTGCCTCTTTTCAGTTGTGTAGCATTGCCAGCGACTGGGAGGGCACTGCTTATGCTAATATGAATTATTTAGCTGATTACTCTGCTGATTTATGAAAGTATTATGCTTAGTGCATCATAGGCAAAAGCTTTTAGGTTCTAAGATAGGAGCTGTTGAGATGTGCAAGGTATTTATACAGTTTTGTTTTCTTTATTTTCAGATGTCACTGACCTCAAGTATTCTTGAATCATTCTAGTAAAGAAATGTGGACTTGTCTTTCTCTGTTCCTGGGTAGATTCCTTTGAATGCATTAGTTCAGCTCTTGAAGGGATAATTACCTCAAGCAGCAAATCTCACCTAAATAGAATTTGATAATTTTTTTTCTGAACTGAACTGCTTAATTATTGTTTTTCTCACAGGAACAAATCAAACCACTTCAATTCCTCTCTCCTTGTGATACAGTGAAGATTCTGAAATCTAAAAGATCTAACCAGCCAGATAGAAAGGTCCACTTCTTGCAGTATACAAGAATTGGATGATCTTTTTGACTGGAACTCAGGAAAAAAAGGATAGTTTATAACTTTTGGAAGAAGGAGCAGGTAACTTAGGAGTAATACGAGGATGTTGTGAGGTTATGCAAGGAGAAAATTAGAAGGGCCACAGCTCTCCTAGAACTTAATCTGACTATTGCTGTAAAAAACAATAAAAATGTTTCTGTTAATACATTAGCAACAAGAGGAGGGTTAAGGAGAATCTCCATCCTTTATTTTATGTGGTGGGAAATGAAGTGACAAAGGCTGAGGAAAAGGATGAGGAACTTAATGCCTTCATTATCTCAGCCTTTAATAGTAAGGCCAATTATTCTCTGAATACCCAGCCCCCTGAGCTGGAAGACAGAGACAGGGAGCAGAATGAGGTCCCTATAATCCAAGCGAAAATGGTCAGCTACCTGTTACACTGCTTGGGCACACACAAGTCTATGGGCTGCATGGGATCCACCCAAGAGTATGGAGGGAGTTGGTGGATGTGCTCACCAAGCCACTTTCCATCATTTACCAGCAGTCCTGGCTAGCCAGGGAGGTCCCAGTTGACAGGAGGTGAGCAAATGTGGCACCCATCTACAAGAAGAACCAGAAGGAAGATCCAGGGAACTATAGGCCTGTCAGTCTGACTTCAGTGCTGCAGAAGGTCATGGAGCAGATCATCCTGAGTGCCATTCACATGGCACATGCAGGAAAACCAGGGGATCAGGCCCAGCCAGCATGTGTTTGTGAAAGGTAGATCCTGCTTGACTGATTTGATCTCATTTTATGACAAGGGGACCCACTTAGGGATAAGGGAAAGGCTGTGGGTGTTGTTTACCTGAACTTTAGTAAAACCTTTGACACTGTCTCCCACAGCATTCTCCTGGAGAAACTGGCTGCTCATAGCTTGGATGGGTGTAGTGTTCACTAGTTTAAAAACTGGTTGCCTGCCTGGGACCAGAGAGTGGTGATGAATGGAGCTACATCCAACTGGCAGCCAGTCAACAGTCTTGTTCCCCAGGAATCAATTGGGGCCAGTCCTGTTTAATATCTTTATCTGTGATCTGGATGATGGGATCGAATGCGCCCTCAGTCAGTTTGCAGACACCAAGCTGAGCATGAGTGCTGATCTGCTGGAGGGCAGGAAGGTTCTGCTGAGGGATCTGGACATGATGGATTGAAGGGCTGAGGCCAATTCTATGAGGATCAACCAAAGCCAAGTGGTGGGTACTGCATTTGAGTCACAACAGCCCAATGTAGCTTTACAGGCTTGGGGCAGAGTTCCTGGAAAGCTGCCCAGTGGGAAAGGACCTGGGATTGCTGGTTGACAGCAACTGAATGTGAGCCAGCAGAGTGCCCAGGTAGCCAAGAAGGCCAATGGCATCCTGGCTTGTACCACAATTAGTGTGGTCAGGAGGACTAGGGAAGTGATCATCCCCCTATACTCGGCACTGGTGAGGCCTCATCTTGAATCCTGTGGTCAGTTTTGGGCCCCTCACTACATAAAGGACACTGAGGTGCTGGAGCAGGTACAGAGAGTGGTGAAAGGTCTGGAGACAAGTCTAGTGAGGAGCAGCTGAGGGAGATGGGGTTGTTTAGCCTAGAGAAAAGGAGGGTTGGGGGGACGTTATTGCTCTCTACAGCTACCTGAAAGGAGGTTATAGCCAGGTGGAAGTTAGTCTCCTCCCCCAAGTAACAAGTGATAGGACAAGAGGACACGACCTCAAGTTGTGCCAAGGGAAGTTTAGATAAGATACTAGGAAAAATTTCTTCATGGAAAGGGCTGTCAAGCATTGGCACAGGTTGCCCAGGGAAGTGGATGAGTCACCATCCCTGCAGGTAGTTAAAAGACATGTAGATGTCGCACTGATGGACAAGGTTTAGTGGTAAACTTGGCAGTTAACAGTTGGACTCAATGATCTTAAAGGTCTTTTCCAACCTAAATAATTCTATGATTCTATGGCTCATTGGTAGTACTTACTGTGTTTGATGAATCAGAAGAATGAACTCATCTGTGTTTGGCAAGCCAAGCCTGGACCACAGGTTGCAGACAGATTCAGATCCTAGCCTATGCATATTGAGGCTGGTACCTTCCATAGGCTGTGCCCTTGTGGTGCTAGAGAGGTGACCACAGCATTCTTCTTCTGGCTTTTATGGAAGTTCGCTGCTGTTTGCAGGCAAGTTGCCGGTGTAGGTCCTTCAGCTGAAGTGGATTGCCAATAACAGCACCCTTGTTAGAATACGCAGTGAATTGGTTTATTCTAGTCAGTTATCTGCATGATCAGGGTGGAAATGAGAGTAATAAATATACTTAAGTGTTTTGAGATGGCTTTCTTCCTCAAGATTTGTCAGTGGGTGAAAATTAGGATTAATTCTACAGAAGGAGAACTGACCTTAAAAACTCCATTACAATTGACCTTAGAGCTACCAATCTAGCAGTAACTGAGAAACATTTGTTAAAACTTAATTAAAAAGATCACTGAAACTTGACCCATGTTATAACAATATTGATACCGGTTTTTGGTCATGATTTTTCTTAATTTATACAGATATGTTAAAACCAGAACAATGTCTATCATTTCTGTAACGAATATGGTGTGAACCAAAGAGGTAAAATTATTGTGTGCTATTATCTATAATTTCTTTTTTCCATTTTTTGTTTCCCAATTTCACTTGTCTAAAAAACTCAGGGGTATGTTGATTTAGAGGTACAAAACACAAAAAGAGGGAATCCCTTTTCTGTTACATCAAATCTGCAGGAAGGTTTGCGTATGCAGTTTAGTATTTTTAAATGTTTTACTACATTTTTTAAATCAGATCAAATTAACCTTTGAGTGGCACAAAATCTTGAGATCTTGATCATCATATAAGAATTCAAATAAAGTGTAATCTCCTCTAGCTGTTTGTAATCTTTTTTATTGTTTGGATCCCAAATAAACTGTGTTCTATGTATAATATTTTTCTTGCATGAGTACCGAAAACCTCTTCCCTTAAGAGGTTTCTCATGTAAAAACTTTCCCCACAGTGAGGAATTTATGACACAGGTTTCAACATAAAACTTAATGTAAAATTTAAATCTGTATCCACTTTAGCCCCATTAAAGCTCAGCCTGGCTGTGTATTTTGGTGCTTTTAGGTACTTACAGGGTAGGTAAATGCTGTTTTAAACCGTGTTAACTGGTCTTCTTCCATGGCAAAATAAAGACCAGTGCATGCTGTTGCTGTACAGATGAACTAAGAGTAGCTGAAAATTTTAACGTACATTTTCAAACTGTATATCCAGAGATCAGAACTGTACTGGGAGAGCCAGTAAGGTTTATGTTGTTCTGTTCTGGTTGAACAAAATGCTTCCCTCACTGCAGTTTGTTTCTCTCATTGTCTGAGAAGGCTCTTTCCTAATTTCATCCCTCCAAAAGCATTTTTAAACTGTACTTTATTCTAGATCTGTAACATTTTTAGCAGCAGCAGCTGCTGAAACAACTAAGAGTTGTTTCTGTGTGAGTTCTCTGTTTGTTGACTGCAGGAAGCAATGGACTCCAGGCCAGGCTTCCTGCTGTGTCTTCCAAGGTCCACCCTTAGGGATTTTGCTCTGCAGTCATTTCACCGAAAACAGAGAGAAATCAGAAAGCTTTGTTAAAACTGATGTGGTGCCCTTTGCTTGGGATTTTATATAGGAGTCACAGACTATTTGGTGTGACAAGAGTTCACACACATTGTTTTTGTGGCCTGTTACCAGAGACTGTTAACTCCTTGGTTACCAGTGTTAGTTATGGCCCAATATTCATTCTGTTAATAACAGTATCAGCTCTGTCTTTCAGAGAGTTGATACTTCTTTCCTTGATAAATTTTTCTAGCTTTTTTCCATTTACATTTTTATAACATATAGATTGTGTTTGCATATCTGCATATGTGTATATACACACATGCATGCATGTATCTCTATATAGTGTACATATACACACCCCAAAGTACAGCAGTATTTATTCACCAAATTCATGTCTTGTTTAGCAGATGTCTTATCTTTGAAGGAAATAGTAATGTATAGTAATATATAGTATATAGAGTTATTCCAGAGATAGCATGAATACTCAGTTGCTTTCAGAATAAATCATATTAGCTCTTGAATAGAGAACAACAGTAGTTAAGGACAGGAAATAAAAAAGAAGATAAAAGACACTTGAAAATATTGTGAGGATGTATGTGAAGAGGTTGCTAGTTGATAATTATACTGGAGTCTGGACAGGCCAACTAGTTGTACTGTCAGTATTGTCAGGTTTGGGGAAATGACAGTGAGCTCTTCTGTCTGTGCAACATTTAAGGTTACAGAAAAGCACTTCAAATGTAAATTTTTCCTGTGAGTCCCTTATTAAATTATTCATATATTTTCAGTTTTGCTTAATGGACCTGTGGAATTGCAGTGTTTATAAAAAGAAGTATTTGTTCTGCTATTCTTCCAAACGGACAGGAAAGGTGATTTGAGGCTTATGCGGGAGTAAGCATGAGCTCTAGAGTGCAATATATGGCATACAAATTAATCTGTTATAAGTCCTAGTACAGACTCTTCTGGAGTTTGGATAAACATTCCCAAACTAGCTCTAGATAGACTTGGTCTTCTAATAGTTTTCAGGATTTGCAGAAGGCTGGAAGAGGGTGCTCACTGTCTGACAACCTTAACTCACAAACTGTAGGTGAGAGAGCTGACCACAGCTTTGCCTGGGGCTCATCACTTCTCTCTGTAACCACAAGGGGATCAGCTGGAGGAAGCAGGTGCTTGTTGTAAGCAGCCCTGGGAAAAGAGGAGAGAGGCTTGGTGTCTCAGTCTGCCTAGGGCAGGGACATAATACCACTTGGACTCGATGATCCCGATGGTTCTCTTCCAACTCACTATATTCTATGTTTTTATGATTTTACTCTATGAAGGCTGAAAGCATAACTGAAAGGAAAGGCATGATGGAAGCCCTTCTGCTTGGCTGAGGGAGGGCACTGTAAGTGAAGTGTTACAGTTCTATAAATCAGCCACTTGGTCATATTTCCTTAATATCTATAGGACCTTAGTTTTAAATGAAATGGTTTCTGTTACTGGTACCCTGCAGTGCTGTGGATCAGGAAGTGCAGAATGGGCAAAACATTCAGAGGACTCTCTGTTTGGCCTAGTAAATAATCTTGATGATCTGTGCACCACAAGTGATAAATGGTCTCCCTTTGCTGTGTTTCCCTCTCTTGTGACTTAAGGTGCCTATTCCACTTGCCACTTTATTGCTGCCAGCGATTGTTAGCAAGCTAAGAAACTTTTTCTAAATTTAAGCTCTGATTCTCCAGTCTCTGAAATTTGGTGGTATAACATGTAGCCTGTCCTCTAACATGCTTTTTCTTCCTTGAGATTTCCCATGGGACAAGCACAGGCTTTTTTAAAAAAAGTGTATGTTTTCATGACCGCTGCCAAATCATGATATTCATACTGGAGAGCAAAATCAGAGATAGAAGGGATGCATGTAAGGCATGAATAACCTTAACAGTTAGCATTGCTACGTTTTCTGTTTAGTGTGATATCCTGTTTGGGACTCTGAGCCTAAATAAAAATGTGGATAATTCAGAGCATAATCAGCAAGGAAGACTTGAGAGATTTTGCTCTCAGGAGTAAACTTAGTCAGGAGAAGCCTGGAATATGAAAAAGACAATAAGAGGAAAAGAACTGTTCTCTATGGCCGTGCTGGGCATGGCAAGAAATAACGGGACCACATTCTAGCATAAGAGATTTCTCTAGTCTTACATGAGAAAAATAGCCAAAAATATAGCTCATTGATGGATTAGGTTGCCTAGGAAAGGTGTGAGTACCTCATCGGAAGCTGATAAGAACAGGTGAGACAAAAATGTCATGAATGTATGTGTCTAGTCAGTCTTCCCTGAGGCAGGGGGATAGGCTTGAGTAAGCTCCCAGACCTTTTTTTTGTGATTCTCTGAATATTCAAGAGGTCCTGTGTTGTTCTAATGTCTGCTGGGAGCAAAGTAGCAGACAAACTGCCAGACTGGTAATAGCAATGTAGGTTAGAGGATTGATGGATTCATAGCTTGTGGGAAAGATGGGACCAGGGAGCTCTGATGTTGCTTTTGCAGATCACTGCCTGCACATCCTTTGTGCGATTCATCAAACCACACTGCTATTGCATCTGGGGCAGTAGCTCAGCGGCCTTCAACAGAGAGAGAGAGGAGAATAGGAAGGACAATGAGAAGAAGCAAATGAGCTATCCTTTATCCTTTACTGCTTCCTCTGTACCCACATGCAAATAGATACCACAAGTAATCAAATATATGCAAAGCTAATTGTTACAATATTTGCCAACTCTGTGTTGCATGTCCCCAGCCGGTATGGTTCCCTTTCAGGAGTATGTTGAAAGATTAAAAAAATCCTCAACCAAATAAATGACCCACTGATTCTATTGCTTTTGCTAGTGAAAGCCTCTGTAATTCACTCAGATGAATTTCTGTTTAGTTCCTCCATAAACTGGAATTTGGCAGACTTTGCCAAATTTCATAACACATGTGTGTTTTCCATTGCTCTGTTCTGCCTGACATTGAGCCCATCTGAAAAAAAAATCCCTGTGAAATTATTATTTGATGCAGAAGAGGAGGAGTTGCACAGAAGTGGTAGGAAACGTAGTGATAGACCTGAGAAGCTGCTTGTTTAAAGCTTGTTCATGCGCAGAAATGGATGGCAGAGTTTAATGTACTTTGAAGACAATTAAGTGAAAATGAAAGTAGCTAGGCTAAAAAAATGGTGCCTCCTTATTAGCCTGGGTTGCTTATGCTTGTGTTAGCCACTGACTAGCACAAATCCTGGGGGGGCAAAGTATCCCATGATGTACCACAGTCCTGCAGCTTTCTTTTTCGATTTTCCTACAACTTAGGGAGTGGGTGGATGTGGGAACATTCACTGTGTCTACTCCTGAAGTAGTACAACTTGCATTCAAAGAGCAGCAAAAAATTTGCTACAGTAAATCAATGTACTTACATAGGTGTTCCCTAGATAGGGGAGGGATAGTTTTTTTCCATTGTATTACAGGAATGTAATTTTGCATTCAAGATTTCTGTAAATGTAAACTCTTGGTTTGTTACATGTTCCTGTGTATGTTTAATCTGCAGAGGTTAGGCTGAGAAGCTGTTTAGGAAATCTCTCACTAGTTTGTCAGCAAGGATAGTTGCAGTGGGAGGAAAACTTTGTAACAGGCAGGGCGATGGATGTTCATCATCATCATCAATAGTCCTCTGTGTGTGCATGCACATCCACGTAGCTCTCTTGAGCAGATTTGAAAAGTCCTAAGGTGCTCTTCAGAAACCAAGCAATGGCTTTCAGTTCAGACAGTTGTTTCCAGCAGATGTGATTTCAAGGCTGAGTGCTGAAAACATGGTCATTCCAGTCTATGTAGTTGACAGATGTTGTGGAATGGGTTGTTAAGGTTATTCTTTGGGGAGCAACTGAAGATGTGTTAGAGCCTGGATAAGATATTCGACCAGATTCTCACAACAGCAGGTAATAATGCAATATAAATGCAGGCAAAACCCTCTACAACAGACTGGAATTGTGTCAGATGTCCTATGTCTGCTGTATCACAAATTATGTATTGCATGCCTTGTTTCCAGGTCTGATGTTTTTGAACTGGTACAGATGAGTTACAAAAAATTTAGGAAATAAGAGGCTGTGGATTACCATTTACATATAGAGGGGTCAATAGCAGCTTGGGTTTTTTTAAATCAGAGAATAATCGAAGCAGTAGCAAAAATGCCTTTAGGGCTCTTGACTGGAAGTTTTCCTTTTTTATTTTCTCAACTTTAAGTTCCTTGACTTTAATCAGAGGAAAGATAATTTGTACTTGATGCTTTGTGTCAGGTGTGATGCTTTTCAAAATATAAAGGTGGTTGGCTTTCCCTCTCATTTTACATATAATTTAAAGAAATATGCAGAATTACACTCAGTTGAGCGGTTTCTTTGTCCTTGAGTTTTATTTTCAAGGTCACTTGTTGAATCTTCAGAAGCAGGAGAATGCCCGAAGCTCAGAAGAACATCACAGAGTTGCTGAAGGTTAAGGAAAAGAAACAAGAGAAGTGCTTTGACAAGAAGGTCATGTATAGGAGCAGTAAACATGATTTATTTATTTATTTATTTCATGCTCTCTGCCACCTAACATATTTCTCACTGTGGTGGGTTGACCTTGCCTGGACACCAGATGCCCACTCAGCCTCTCTATCATTCCTCTTCCCAGCTGGATAGAGGAGAGATTAAGATGGAAAACAACTTGTGGCTTGGGATAAGGCAGTTTATTAAAGCAGAAGCAAAGCAAAAGATTGTGTGTGCAAAAGCAAAGCGAAAGATAGCACTGTTTATTCTCTACCTCCCATCAGCAGGATGGTTGGCCACCTCCAAGGAGCAGGGCTTCAGCACATGTAATGGTTCCTCAGCTGGCAGCTGTTGGAGACAATGAATACTTGCCTTCCTCCTCCTTTCCTTAGGTTTTCTATCTGAGCTGACATCATATGGTATGGAATATCCCTTTGGTCAGTTTGGGTCAGCTGGCCTACTTGTGCCCCCTCCCAGGATCTTGCCCTCGATTGAGGAAGGAATATTGCAGTGCTGATGCTGTGCTCAGCAGTAGCCAAAACACCGGTGTGTTATCAACACCCTTCTAACTACCAATGCAAAGCACAGCACTCTGAGGGCTACCGCCATGGTCCGTGGGTAGGGGCGAAGGGCCACGGCACTGCACAAAGGGGTCCGACGTTTGACGTTGCAGTGGTCCTTTAATGAGGGTTTTATCAGCTCTGGCGTGGAATGCACCAGAAAATGGGGTGGAGCATGAGACAGACAACCAGGGAACAAATAGGAATAGGGACTCAGGCGAAGAGGGAGGAACTGGGGAAGGAAAGGACAAATGGTAACTCTCTCCTCTCTGCAGCTTTCTCAGCCAATCAGAGGGGGAAGCAGGGAACAGGCACCAGGCGTGCCTGGGCAAGCCTGGGTATTACAACTTTTAAGGAATCATACAATGTACATATTTGTAAACGCATAACTATAAACTCCGTATAGTAAAGTCCTTTCAATTGCTGTATATCTTTTTCCATTCCTGAAACATTCCCATTCTGATTCTTGGTCCTCCACAGGCTACTATGGGGAGGTGAACTCCAGCTCGACCAGACCCAATACACTCATCTAAATCTGGGTTTATAAGAAAGTACTTATTACAGTGCTTCAAAAACTGTTTTGTGAGCAACATATGTCATTAAATCATGTATGGCTTACTAAAGCTCAAGAAATGCTGGTAGCTCTCTTCTCCTGACCTCAGAGGTAGTTCCACCTGGCATTCCTGTCTGGACAATACTGAATGAGGACTCAAGAAAATGTTCTTTAGTTACAATTTTTACTTAGTAATAGTAAAAAAGAAAAAAAAAAGTTAAAAGGAGATAATATGTTACACGTTGTTCCTTTGTAAGTGTAAGCATATTCATTTGAAGTAAGGATTAGCAACTAGCTGACAAGGGAGTGAGAACTCTGCTTTTTTTCTGTCCCTTAAAAGCTGTTCTTCTAGACATTTTGAATCCTGATTGCTGCTGTTGTAGGCAAAGCCTCATATGCAGTACATTCATTCTGTTTGATTTAGTAAGCTACAGTAAATCAATGAAAGGCCTCACCATTAATACACTGTAGTATTCCTACTTACAAGAAATATATCAAGTCTGTTCTGGTTACTTTTGAATGCCATTGGTTGGTATAAGTCATGGGGTAGAGGGGAAAAATTAAGGAATTTCTCTTAATTTTTAGAGGACAGAAAAAAGCTGCAAGTTCTTCCAAAAATGTGCAAGTACTACCTATAAATCAGGGTTGAATATTTAGCTGTCTTAATCTGCTCGTATTGAATTGTGTGTGTATGCATATAATGATATCATTTTGCTGATGGAAAAATAAGACTGAAAAAAAAGATTATTCCTGTGGAGACTGTCTGCAGGTAGCTCCTTTCCATTTCTTTAGTCTAAAGGCAAGTGTGTGATTACTTTGAAGATACAGTTGTGAGGGTGAGTATCCTCTGAGGTCAGTCTAAATCTTGCAGCATTGTGCTTCCTGAGTAGATTTATATATTCCTGCAGCTCATCAGTTCTCTGCAGATATAACACATGAGGTCTCGAAAGCAATTTTATGTTGTAAGCATGGAGCTCATAAACTTTGCCTCTCAGCAAGGCTAATTGCCTTAGATAAAGCAGCAAACTGATAAGATTTCATGGTCTCTGGTGCCTGAGCAAGCCTAGTCACTGTTAATGCCAGTAGCTGTACTTCTACTGTAGTGCAGTTAATACAGGAACAGCAGTACACTAACATTCCCCGTTTCTCAGCTGAATGAATACACTTGTGTGCTGAAATGAAAATCTTTGACTCTCATATCAAGAGGCTGGTTTTTTTGTACCCACCAGCACTTCCTAAAGATGCCCAGTTTTTTTGCTCCAAAGTGCAAGGTGAGAAATGTGAGGCTGAACCTACTGAATACATTGAGAAGCTCTACAGACTAAAGAATATTTATCTGTATCAAGAGATCTGTCTAAATGTGGAGGAGCCCTTTGGAGGTCAAAATGATTCCAGAGTTGCTGATTTGTTCAGTAACTGAAGATAATCTACCTTTAGTGCTAGGGTTTGCTATAAAATAGGTTAATTAATTTGCCTTCTTGGGAGCAAATATTTGTTATGTACTCCTTCCTGTTGTCCTGCAACAACAGGAAAATGAGTGTTTTGTTTTGACAGGCCTTTTTAGGTGAGTGCAGTAAGAGTATTTGTTGCTGTCTCATCTTGCACTGGCTTACCTGCTCTGACAGATGGAGATGTTTGCCGGCATTTAGTTTGTAGTTACACTGAGGAGAACTTCACTGACTCCAGTGCCCACTGTGGTTTGAGAAGGGTGCTCTGTTGTCAGCTTCTCCTGTATATTGTGCTGCCATCTGATAAAATATGATTCTAGTCATTGTAGCCATCTGTATGCAATGTCTGACCTGCTTCCTTCAATGTTTGTAATCTCTGTGGCTTTTTCATGTTTCCTTTGTTGAGAATGACTAAAGAGTATTTTGATTTTATTTGTCCTTTGTCTTCTGTGGGATGAGCAAATAGAGTCCCCTTTGCCAACCCATTTATCAGTCATGCAAATGTGTTGTCCAGTAAATATCACAGTTCTTTGATTTGGCAAATGGGAAAGTCCAAATCTTTGTCAATGATCAGCATTTTAAGCCATTCTGCTATCTGAATTGACTATCACACCTCAGGTGTAACAATCAAACTGATAGGGGTAACAATATTCATATTATGCCACCTCCCATGCCCACATAGCATGCTATTTGTATTTTTATTTTATTTTGTTTACCAGCTGCAATTGGCAGGAATAAATTCAATTCATTTTACATCACCAAATGTCATCTGGTTCTTCTGTAATCATTATTTTATTGATGAACTTATAGAGGTATTTTAGACTGATCATGCACAGTTGTCCTTATTAGAGGTTGGTCTTGGTTGCATCCCATCTTACTATAAGCTAAGTATGCTAGTATTGAAGTTGCAGAAGACATTGGTATGACAGGCATAACCTGATATTTTAGAATGAGGTGTTTATCTTCTAGGAAGGTCAGTCTGAGAGGAGGATGGTTAGGTAGAAAAATTCAGAGGTTGGTTTTAAAAAAATAATCTGTTTTAGCTCATTACTACATTTGTTTAAAACCATTCACTGTTAATTATATGACAAATAAAAAACTATCAATCAGCACCTCTAACATTAACTTTCAAATATTCTGAAAGAAAACCGGAGGACTGCATTCAGATAATATGCTTAAAAATACCCATCAGACTTCCATGTGAGGAGTTCTGTCATATTGCTGTGTTCTGAGAGCTTAAAGAACATCAAAGTTGCCATTTCTTTGTATATCTTCAAGTGATATCTTTCAAATAAAAGCATTTAAGACCCCAGAATACTACTGAAATGAGCATTGTGAGGAGAGAGCAACCAACATCCTCTGGAGCCTTGTGTGTATAGCTGTAAACTTAATCTTGGAGAAAACCTGAAGAGTCCCAGATAAGTTATCATTTTCATTTCTTCACACCTTCTTGCTAGTTGCTTAGCAGATCAATAGGATCTTTATCTTCTCCTCCACATTTTTCCTTGTTCCTTGTTTATCTCTGCAGGGCCAGGCTGAATTTTTCCCTTCTTCAAAGTTCTGCCAGGCACTTCTCCACTGCTTCTCTCTTGTGATGGTTTGAATTTGACCTCCTTCTGTTCTCTGTGTAGATGGCAAATAGCTTTGTGCACTGTTATTTCCCAGTCATTTTAGTAGGCCTTCATACATTTTTGTGGACATTTGTAGAAACAGCTTGCACACAAGGCGAACTAGCTGTCCCTGAGCAGCTGGGTATTTATGACCCATTAACATGTGCTGAGTTTTGAGACTTTCTCAAATGATGATACAGAGCTTGAGTACTGATCACGAGGGAGGTATTTGCTGCCTCAGTGCTTAGCACTTCAATGCATTTTTTTAATGCTTTGATGTTATATTTAGTGGTGTGTTGGAAAGTGTTTTATGCTTACAGAATCAGGCTCTTTGTGCTGCTATTATGTGTGGTATCTCTGGCTGGAAACTTTATTCTTCTTTGCATGAGCAGCTTCTCCATCAAAGAAAACTTGAGACTACTTTTTTCATGTTTCGGAAAACAAGCCAGTGATATCTATGTAACTTAGGGTAGCTGTCTGTAACCAGAGCCTGACAGCTTAAAGTTCTAGTCTGCAGTGCTACAAAATCAGGAGGGAAGAAAAAGAATATAGCATCTGCAGGTGAAGAAAGTGTTTAGCTTTTATTGACAATTATTCTTCATGGTATTAACTCAGCTGTAAAATCACCATGCTTATTTTGTACTGACCTCTACAGCTTTTTCCTAATCAAGTATTTTAAAATGCTCTTTGGGGTTGAGGAGGCGAGCACTGGAAGAACTAAAAATGTATTCATCAAACATACTTCTGAGTTTGAAAAACTAGAATTGCATCTGTTTTAAATAGCAGATCTACAGGATTTTGCTTCTTTCTGTTAACTGTCAAATTTGGGTGAATTCTCATTTAGCCAGAATACAACTTTTGGCAGAAAAAACAGGCTAGTAGTTGGGAGTTCTTTAAATTAGGAGCTGAGAAAGGCAGACAGGTGTTGGGGAGAATTTAGGTCAGACAGATACATTAATAAAACAGAGATGCTTTTCAGCCTAGTAAGGAAGAGGAGGAACAGATGGAGATCCTGGTGTTAAAATGTCAGAGCACAAAGGTAAAATGAGTGTGACAGACTAGAAGCTAAAAGAAAATGATGGCCATTGTCTGTACACCTGTGTGAGAAGTTAGAAAGCCAGAAGAGATGAACTTCTTTGTCCATAGTTACTGAGGCATGGCAGAATGACAGGAGTTGATGGACATCTGTGATTCCTTACTGCTGACTGCACATAGGATGAATTAGGTCATAGATTTGAGTGGAAACTGTGCTATGATTCTATAAAACCAGGAAAGGAGATGTGTGACAGACATACTGGTCTGACTGCATTTTAGTGCTCTCTCGTATGGTCATTCTGCTTTGTAATGTGTGCATTTAAAGGAACAAGGTTAAGTTTACGCATCTAGCCTTAGGTTTTGCACCTTTTGAATACTGCAGTGCTGGTTTCATGTTTAGTTAATACAGATTACTGTTTTTCAGTGGGTTTGTAAAAAATTTATTGTGCAGAAGGCTATATGGGAAAACCTGAGCAAAAGTGCAGGAATGCAAGATTTTCTGCTCTTGTGTGGGTAATCTGTTCTGTTATGTAATCAGGTTGCTGACAGTTTGCTTAATCAGTATTTCATTTTTACAGAGAGGTACTCTACCTCTGCCATGGAGTTTAATAAAGATGTTTTTGTTGTGAGACTTTTGTCATCCTAGCAGGACAATGTTTTCCTCTTACTGGAGGAATTTGGAAAAAGTAGTTATGGTGAAAGATACCCTAGGGCAGGAGATGATAATTAGTGGGAGATGCTGTCTTATACTTTTTTTTCAGATGTATCGCATACTCTGTTGCTCCAAAACAGAGACATACAAACGGGGATGGTATACTTGTCAGATAGCTGTTCCCGGTTGCTTTCCTAAGACTGAGGGGTAAAAATGAGAGTCATGGAATCTAAGTCACTGAAGTAGCAGATCACTGGAACAATTATTTGGTGTCAGTCTTGTAGTGCCACAACTTTCTCAGAGTATGTGACAGGGAAGGACAAGAGTAACTCTTTTGGCAGTCAGAAGTGCAAATAAAGGTACAATTTATTTGGAGACTGCAGGAAATGTATTATGGTCTATTTAGTTGGGACACAGAAGATTGAGCCTTCTCTCTCCATGGATTCCTCAGTGAAACAAATTGAAATAGAGCAATGGAATGGGGAGGATGGAAAAGAAAGCAAGGAAAAGTTATTGACTGTCCCATGATGATTCATACCATCTAAAAATAAGTATTCTTGGAATTAAAAGCTAATAGGAACTAGTATGGGATTGTGCTAAGCAGCTTGTAATGAGAACCAGGTATACCTTCAAAGTCATTCAAATACCTGAATGTAGAGAAAGTGGGTCCTGCAGAGAAGTTTCATGGGAAGGTTGGTACAGCAAAGGTAGTGTGCAGCCATCTTTTCCTAAACACTCAGTAATAAGTGGTAAGTCATACAGAAAATGCCATTATTGATGCTTGTGTGATACTGGAGATATTGGAGATGCTGGTTATCTTACAGACATGAGTTTTGGACTCTTCTGTAAGGTGGTCTTTTCTCCATGTATCTGAGAAAATGGGGCAGCTACACAAGCAGTGTATAGCATGATGAATTCTTCCTTACTCTGGAATTCAAATAAAGGCAAAGGCTTGTTGGTAAAAAAAAAAAAAAAAAAGAGAGAGAAGTTAGACCAGATAACCTTTTATTCTTGCATTATTCATATCCACATTGAACTGTAAAGGGTGATTTGCCGAACACTAGCTCAGTTTCCAGGTAATGTGTGAGGTAACACAACAGCCATAGGCAACGAGGTTGATGCCTCCAGGTAGCTACTCAAACATGAAAAACAACCTTGACAGGTTTGGGTTTTCTTACTGCAATTGAAGCATCATTTCCTAAATAGTGTTTCATTTGATCATCAGCAAGAATGTTTGAAATCAAGTGGGATCTCTTTAAATATTAAGCAGTCCTGATAGCAATATTAATACTAAATAACATTTAGCAAACTAATCTGTTTTAGAGTGTCCATAAGAAAACAAAAACAGTAATAACTTCTAATTACCATCTTAACTTAGGGATGATTATAAAACTTGTGTGGCTCTAAAAAAGTTAGGTACTAATGCAGTTTTTTTGCCTTCAAATCCCCGAGAAATCCTTTGCATTGGTAGCAGAAAGGAGGGTATTTTTCAAGCGTATACTTGTGCATGACTCAAAACAAATTTTAAGAAAAGTAAAGTAAAATGTTGCAAGTCTGTACACTATAATGGGTAGTCAGCTCCTGAGACTGTAAAAGGAAATAGAGCCAACATCTTTGGAAGGAAGTAACCTTTCTTCTGAAATTGAATTATTTTTGCCATTCCTCAGGAAATAATCATACTTCTGTGGCTATCTGAGAAAAAAACTTGTGTTCAGTGAATGCACATTCATGCTTTCAGGAAGGTGGATGATGACGGTGTGTGAAAGGAAGAAAGGATGGCTTTGCAACATGTGTAAAGGATGCAGAATGGATCCTCAAGAGAAGGAAATAGTCTACATTTATCCAAGAACAAGAGCATGGGGCAGTAGATATATTATGGAAAAGATAAGTGTAGCATTTCACAAGCAGAGCCTGTATGCTGCTAGGACCTTGTTAAGATGTCAGCCTCAGATCCTGAAGAAAAGCAATGGAAAACTCATCAGTTTTCATGTATGTCATTGCAGCAGGGTCTCACTCTTTTTAAATTAAAGACTTTAAAAACGTTTAATGATCTTCCCTTTAATGTTGTTAGTGCTTTATGCATGTCAATGTGTGATATTAGATAATGTAATTTAGTGTCTGTTTTAGTGTATCTGTTATTATTCAGAAGTGGGTTAATTCACTTGAGGACACTAGAGAAGATCCCCAAAGGAAGGTTTCTTTAGTCCCTTAAGCAGATCATTTTTGATTCACATGAATATTTTAGTTGTTCCAGGCAACCCATACCAGAAAGGAAGGCTCTGGCAGGTAGCAATGTCATTTACCCTCCAAAGGCCAGTGCAGGTTAGAAAGAACTCAGAATGGAAGTTCATTATCTTCCTGTTTCAGTGAAAAAGAGATGTGTGGCCACCTCTGGGTGTGCACTGTTTGGACCAGGGGTGGGGGCCAAAAGATTTCAATTAGGCTGCAGTCCTGGTTTCTATACTCTGCCATGGTGCGTTCTCTGCAACTTCTAATCTAATACAAGAGGAGAGGAGAAGGAGGAAGGGTGTGACCAATGCTGATAAGTGGCTGCAATTACTTTTTCTGCTTAAATTCCATCTGGAATTTGATTAATTTCCCCCTTCTAGTGTAGTGCAAAGTGAGGCTTGTTCACAGTGTTATCTTTTCACACTGTTTTTCATTAACATGTTGTGTCTGACTCCAAAAACACAGGATGTTTTAATGACATTCCTGGACACATATGCAGAGAGAGACTGTTTCAAATAGAGTGTAGGAAGCATGAAATGAATTTTGATAGTTTGGAGCAGGAAACCTGTTTTGTTTGTTTGGTTTTGTTTGTTGGTTTTGGTTTTGTCTGTTTTGTTTGTTTGTTTTGGGGTTTTGTTTGTTTGGGTTTTGTTTTGGTTTTGTTTTGGTTTTTTGTTATTATTTTTTTGTGTTTGTTTGTATGTTTTTAACTGTAATATAGTATTTGTGGGTAGGGAGTGGTGTTGGGTTTGGTGGTTTTCTTAAGTGGTTTTTTGTTTGTCTTGGTTTTATGTTTTTTTATTTGGCGGATGTATACTAGCAGAGTTTTTTTATGATGTTTTAAGAAACAGAGAACACATTCATGGTATATAATGCAGCTTCTAAAATAACTATCACAACTAACAAGAGTTACTTTTCCAAGCTAAAATTTTGTTTACTGTTGGGTAAGTATAACCTAACCAAGTAGAGGAACTGAAGTGCATTAGTATTTTACTAATTCAGAGAAGCCTGGTAATATATCCTGTGTTGAATAAATTGGCTGACTGGATTCCACCAAAGAGCATGGTGTCAGGATTGGAGCAATTGCCAAAAACTGGCAACTAAAGTTTTGGCTTCACTTGGTGATTAAAGGGAAAAGTCAAGGTTATATTTAGGTAGCCTTGGGAGAGAAAAATGCAGGGAAGTCCACAGATTTTTGGAATGCTGAAATGTGGTTTTAGTGAGGACTTGAGACGTCTCTTTGTTTAACTGTGCATCTCTTTATTTCATACCTGCCCATCAGTTGCTTGTCCTCTGACCATTAGAAATGCATCACTACAAGTAGAACACAACTTAATATTTTCATTTTCAGTGTTGATGAAATTCTCACTTCCATGAAATTGCATACCAGTGCCTCGAATGCAGTACATTACATTTAAATAACCATGTGTTTTTGCTTGCTGACCTGTGTTGCCACAGTCAGAGTCTCGGGGTTTTCTTATGAGTTGGCTACACTGTTAAGTTGAAGTTTCTTGTGGTGTGTTGCCTTCAGTGTATATATCTCTCTCAGCATATATACTCACTCTCTATATTTCTGGGTAGTGAGAAGAAATGGCCCTGAGCCACAACACAGCGGTTGCTCAGGGGCACTCGCTGTTAACTAAGCTGGGGAGTGAGGACTCTGCCTGGGTGACTGTGTTGTCCAGCGCTTTACATAGAGTACGACCTGAAATGCTTTCAGGGAAATGGGTCATTAGGTTCGGGTTTTCTTTTTAAGGGAGGGTGTCTATTTTTCCCTCTGGGAGGAGGAAGCCCTGAAGCACACTCACTGCTGCTGTAAATTTTCTCTCTCAGCAGCCATTATAAATTAACTGGATTTCTTTTGGACGTAAGAAAGCACATTTAATCAACACAAAACACAGATTCATTGTTGTTTTCTGTAACAGGAAGGGGAGAGGGATTTTTTTTGCCAAAAATCCTACTTTAAAGACAAATTTAGGAGCCAGTATCATCAGAGACACTCTGATGATTTTTTTTCTTTACTTAGGATTTGGAATCTGTGCCTTTCTAGTAATGTTGAGTGTATTTTCAAAATTATTTTCTAAATTTTAGCAGCCTCTTAGCTCTCAATATTTGACAAGTTGTTTAAACTGCCTTGTTGCAAGTTTATTCGAGATGTTCCTTAAATGCAATAGAATATATTCTTACTGTATATTTGGAGTGTGTATTTCCTTGGCTGTGACCCGTTTTGCTTGTGAGCAATGAAGGATTTTTGTAACCAGCTCTAGAAGCATGAGAGAACTACAGTGTGAAAGCTAGCACTGCAGCATTGGAGAGGTTGTGTTCAGTTCTGTTTTCAGGCATGAGTCATTCAGATCTGCCACAGATCACTGGATCCATGTGAGGAGGTGGTATGCAAGTTGCTAAAGGCTATTCAGCATTTGGTTTAAGACAATTTTAATGAATATTGTTAAACATGTAAGTAGTCGCTTTTTCTAGAGAATGCAATTCGTTCTTTTTGTCTCTCAAACTCTTGGGATTTTAAAATAATGACTGAAGGCCTCATCACCCATCATAATGGATGGTTGTGGAAAGGCAGTTGTGATGTCAGTGCAGTTTGGAGGCGCCTGCGTGTATTTAGGCAGTGTCACTAATGGGTTTTAACTGCTTCCAGCAGCAGAGGCTGAGGCACTCAATGAACAAAATTCCAGGCTCTGGGAGATGTTACTTCCTCAGCTACAGTAGGCCTGTTTGCACACAAACTTTATTTTTCAGAGGTTATTTTCTGAGGGCTGAACTAATTCTGAGCGCTGAACTACACTGCCCTTCTTGGACTGTAGCTGATTGTCAGTTTATGTCCAGGTACAAGGATTGATGATATGATAGAATTGCTAACATGGTAAGTCTAAATGCAGTTTTTGTTTTAATGGTTGATTATTAAATGGATATTTTCATTCTCAGAATCCTATTTGATACCTCGGCTTTCTGAAGGATTCTGTACGATTTTATTGTAATCAATAACTACAGATTCCATAAAGGTACTGCTTTGTGATTCATTTGCCATTCTGGATGTGAGATACAATAGCAGATGATGCTGATCCCTGTACAGAGGGGCCAGCAAAACAAATTTCTGTTTGAATTTATAACAAAAACTAAATCTCTAAAGCTATCATACAGCTGCAATCCTGATGAGCTTACTTCAAAAGTAGCACCAAAAAATGTCTTCTGAATCTCCTTGCAAGGTCAACCACAACAGTCCTGGGTCAGCGGCTTCCTGACTTACAGATCCCTCAGATGGGTGTTTCTACTGGCAGCACCACAGACCTGCTTCTAGCTTCTCCAAGTAGTATCACTTTCTCTCTTTTAGGAGCTCTGTTTCTTTAAAATCTGACATATTAAGCTTTCCCCTTCCAGGCTCAGTCTTTCATTAGTCCCTTGGCTCAGGCTGGCCCAAAACAGCTGGGAGCTACACCTGTAAGGCAACAGAACTGCTTGATCAGCAAGCACACGTGGGATGCAGATGGTACTATTGTGGTGATTGTAACTCCTAGCAAACTATAGCAGAAACATTTTTTTCCCGAGCTGTCAACTTGACCTTATCTAGGGTGATGTTTAGGTAGCTGGGATCACAACCATAAATGCAGACCATCACTGTTGAATGTCAAGATGACTTGAAAACATCAGAGTGCTTGAGCTTCTAACAGACTACGTTCTTGCTTTTTTCTTAACAGAAATAAAACATACTGTACCCTGGCCTGCTTGCACAACAAGTAAACTGTTTAGGCTAACATTTCCATTAAACAAAATAAAAATGCTGAACTCTAGCATGGAAAACTTCATCTTGAACAGTTTGGCAAAGCTGCAAGCAAGTGAAAGTAGGGTTTTCTCATGGAAATGCCTGGCAACTTTAATACTTGGCTGCACCATCAATCGCACCTATTGTAACAGCAATAACGTCAAGTGCTTCCCGATTTATTATGTGCCATTGGGATGATGACCTGTTTAGCCAAACATTTTAATAAATCACTCTTTGGCAATTGACACAGATGACCAATACTGTGACATTTTTGAACACTTCTGAACAACAGATTTATGGTGAAACAGGGCTGGTTATTATGTGGGTAATAGAATAGTAGAGGTACATATTGATGGATTGTGTTCAAACCACATTTCAGAGAGTGTCCTTGGGCTGAGCACTCAAGTTATTTTATTTGCTTTGACCTTTGCGTAGATGTTAGAAATGTTGACTAACCTCCCTGTGCTAATAATATCACTAGGTATTTTGGGGACACTTCTGCAAATGCAGACATATTCTTTTATTATTCAAAATGCCTTGAAAGCTACAGGCTTTTGTGGAATATTAACATGATGACCTTTGCTTCATAACTCTGATAGCTAAGGAAATCTAATTATAGACACTGCAGTGTAACTTTCATTTACTTAATGTTGTGTTTCTTTCTGAGAAAAGAACAAAAAAACCAACCTCCTCAAAATATAATTTAGCCCATAAGGCTAGGGTATTTTATTCTATGGTTTTATGATAATTTTCTTAGTGCTGTGAGAAATGTGTTTCAGAGAACAGTAGAAAGCATTTGTAATAGCTTTTGGAAAGAGGACTAAAAATACTTGCAGTTCTGTAGGCATCCCTTTGTTCCCTGTATGGTCAGTGTTTGCTAACTTAACATAGATTAGCATGGATATATTGTTAGATATTGCTAACCTAGCATAGATAACCGAACCTAAAGCCAGAAAGCATAAATAGACACCTTCAATGCCTGTGAAAACCTTCTCAAAAGAAATGAGTTGTATGACTTGTTATGATGTTATGCCCCAGGTCACAGATGTGCCAGCTGTTTAAGAGGGTTTCTGTGGTTGTAAGACCACTGACAGAATGAAATATTATGTTGACTCCTGTCTGGATATCTGACCAATTCCATAATTTTTTGAAATTATCAGCAGTCACATAAAAATACCTGAGGTTTTTAGACTCTGGATTGATTCTGGAGTATAATAAGGGATGTTTGATTGTGGAGCTGAGGAAGCTGATTGTCAGTCTTTGAGCACTACCACAGTTTTAGGAACTGTTACTTTTCAGCCACTGAGAGCCCTGTACTGTTACTGAGAAGCTGGGTCATGTTGCCTGTAGCCCCAGAAAGTGCAGCTGAGATTGTGGCCTCAGTTCCTAGTGCTTCCATCACAGGCCACATCTGACAACGCACTATGGGACACAAGTCACAAGTCCCTTCATTTTCCCTGTCTCTGTTTGACTTTGTGTGCTGCTAGGAGTTGAAAAGGGACACAAATGCAGGGGAACCAAAAGTAAATGTTGTCTTTTCCAGCTACCAAACCTTTTTCATTGAACATGAACTAGCAGCTGTGTAGGCTGCATTTTGTCCCGTACACACCACTGCAAGGCCTCTTCTGTAACTGCCCTCTGAAACCTGCTGGGGTGGTTGAGATACTCTGAAATAACAAATGCAGTTGTAGCACCAATAGACTATTATTGTTATAACACATTATCACTCCCCAGTAATTTTTTCATAGTTCACTGTGCTAGCCAAGAGAGAATTTGCTTCTTGACATAAATATTTGTGTTTGAATGATATGCAGCTCTGTCATGATAACAAGAGTGGTCTCTCTGATGTGCTGGGAAGAAGGAAGAGACTAACCTGGGAGAACTGGAAGGTTTATTTGGGAGATGGATTAAGAATTAAATGACCTTATAACTTAAAAGCCCTTTGAATGGATTGGATGTCTCTGACCAAAAAAACCCAAACAACACACAGAAAACAAACCCTGGAATTCTCTAATAGTTTGGAAGGATATTTAGGCATTTGATATTACTCCTTCTTTGTGTTCTCCTTAGACAACTTGTATTCCTGAGAAAGTATAGCTTGGAAAGCAGTCATACCACGTAGATGTGTCTGGGAGCCAGGTGAAACTCTGTCTTATAGATTGACCTGTTATCCTGCTTTCTGAGACACTTCTGGTTTCCCCTGGTACCCTGGGGTTAAATTCCATTTTGAAATAAATGGATGCAATTTGAATAGGTTGTAAACTGCATTCAGTTTGTCTTGCTTCTCTATGGCAGTCAAGCAGGAATGATAGTGTTCTTCCCGACAGCTGCTGTTGGGAGAGCTACAGGAAATTGAAGTTCTGCAAAGAAGTGTGTTAGTCCTGATGATGTCCTTTATCACAGAGAGGAATACCTCATGGCCCTCCTCAAAGTCTAAGGTAGTCTGGAGGAGAAATATTTGGATTTTTTGTAGATAATTTTTGCCTTTATGTTGGCAAAGCAAACTGTATGAATACCAGAAAGCCTAATTAGGTGTCTTCATGCCCTTAAGACCTGCTTAAATGAGAATAAATAGAAATACATATTTTGGTAGCTACCAGTAAGAAGAATATCTTTTGAAGATATTTGAAAGTGCATTGAGAAATTGGATCACAAAATGTTTTCCCTTTAACATTTATGCAAGCAGTGATTAACAGTTGATGAGACCAAGCTGAAACTCATCTATTTTGCCTGTCTCAGAAAAGCCCTGGCAGAACAGGCAGATCTTAAACTCTGACAGAGAGGTCAGTGCATTCTTGGCCTTTGGGTGAATTGGCTAGGAAGAAAACCCAAGCCCAAAACAGTGTGACTGTGAGGAATAGGGAGGTCAGTGCTGTGTTGCAGGAAGCAGCTACAACAGTCACTGTTTCTGGCTCAGTTGGAATGTCCCAGCTGCTTTAAAGTCATGTCTCAGGATCTCTTGTGAACTTGGTATCTTGCGAGCTCCTGCTGTTGATTCTTTAACCTGCAAAGAAGATGGGAGAGAGACACACTTTTGATGTCAGGACTGACAATGCTTGGTCGTTTTGTTCTCTTGTCTCAGAAGACCAGTGGTTGAGAACCTGTACTCTGTTGCTGCTTAACTGCTCTGCATCTGAGGGGAATAGGAAGACTTTTACACTCTTCCTGCCCATTTTTCTTGTCATAGTAGTTTTAGTACCTTCGAGTAGTTACAGATTGATGGCTCTTTATCTGCCTGTTACCCTCACTGATGCACTTCCCTGCAGCCCTGACTTACAGAGGTCTTCTCAGAGAAGAAAAATGGCCCAGTTTTCCTCTTCACATGTAGTTCTTGATCTCCATGAGCAGAGAACCAAATGAAAATTGGTGCTACTTGTGTACTGAGAGTTAACAAAGTATTTCTTCTGGACTGGCTTAAAGGTAAATGACATTGTAGGAGAGACATAAATAGGACAGAGACATTTATGTAGCAGCCAACAAGGGCCCTAAGCTACTGTTGCTGCTTATCCTGAACCTATGATTGAACTTTAATGGAACTAACCTCATGATGTCAAATAGTGTTTTAAGGGTGTTGAAAAATCTTAGTTCTGAGAATGGAGATTGTAATTGTGTAGATGTTTTTTGGATCAAGATGAAAGAGGAAAGTAGTTTGCTACTGTCACCTGTTACTGGATGTTTGTTCTCCAAAGTACTGCTTGACTGAGTTCTTGTGGAAAGTCAGGGTTATGAATGAGTGTGGCTGAAAGCTAAGGAATGCTGTCAGAAGATATTGTGACACCCTGGGGACTCTGGGTGGGCACAACTTAAAATATAGTTGATATGTGTGAAGCTGTTATTCTGAAATACTTCTGTGTATATTGCTTGGCTGACAAGTTCGTTAACACACAGGCACCAAACCAGAGACAATGGAAGCACTGAACTGCAATTATCTTTGAGAAACAAAATGGTGAGTAGAACCAGAGGAACTCTGTTTTGCCCTCTGTCTTCAGTGAGAGGAATGTAGGAAATGCACATATCTCTGGAAGAACAAAAGAATAGAGGTGATAAAGGGTACAAAAAGAACTGAGAGAGAGAACACAAAGGTTGACCTTGCCTTGAAGGTCTGGGGCAGGCAGAGGCAAGAGGAAGAGAGAAGAAAATTGAAGAGCAGCATGGCTGCTTCACTTTATTTTGTGACCTGGTGGGTCTCATAACATGAATGAGGTGGGAAGATATCAGGAGTCAAATTGTAAACCAGTAAGACCAGATCCAATTGTAAGAAGGCACTTGACACAAACCCGAATCTAGTTTGAAGACAAAAAAAGAGAAGAGAATATGCAGGGAGTGTGTTTTCCTTACTCTTGACCTGTATTTCTCATGGTAACTAATGGGCAGTATTAGTTATGGAAGTACTGAATAGAGTCAGCTTGAATAAATATTTGATACATAACTCTGTAGGGTTAAATTGCTGTGCAGTGTCCCTGCATAATAGTCAGAGTGTATATACAAAAACTGCTAAATTGGAGACGTAGCACTTGTCTTGCAGAGTCAAGGACGTTGGGCTTCTCTCCACTTCCTGCCTCACCAATATGAAGAAGGCAAGAGCTATAATCTGCCAAGACGTGGAGTAGCTAAAGGGGTCCAAACATTGCAGTCTGACTCATGCTGCATGGCTGGCTAGGGTCAATCAAAATGTCTCAGCTTTTGTTTTTTTTAATGTAAAAACATTTTTTTTTGAAAAAACTCAAAAAATCCTCAAAAAACCCTAACACCTCTCCCCCCTCCCCCAGTTAAAAGTTTATTAAAATAATATTTTTTAAAAGCCCTCAAGAAAAACTTTATGCCTGTCAAAATGAAGGGAGTAAAAGAGGAAAATACAACTAGGTTCTCCAAGCCAACTGTATGTTTTCAAGCTCAGTCAAGTAATTTTGCATTTTCTGTGTTCAAGATGTCTCTTTATCTGACCCGGTTGAAGGTCTTTGAATTTTTTCAGTTAAATGCTAATTTGATAAGTATTGTCATAAAGTAGCAGCAGAGCATATTTGACAGTGCAGCTGTTTTATGCTGGAAGCAGATTGGTTTGGAAAATAGAAGTTCATTTAAGCTTACTGTCGGCAGTAAGAGGTTTTGTAAAGGAGCTTTGCTGGAAAGTTTCTTCGTTCCTAAGTGAAAACTCAGGGGGGAAAAAAAGAGTTCTGTGAAAGAGAAAAGGTTTTTTAGAGAGAAAAAGTCTTCTGGATATAATATTGTAACAGGAAGCTGAAAGATGGGTTGTATTTCCAATTCTGTGACTGACTTTCTATGTGGTCTTGGACAGATCACAAGCACCTTCTTGTTCAGAACTATCCATAAAATCTGAGCAGTTTTATGTTTGGTTAGTTGTTTAAGAGCAATAGACCTGTGCTATTCAGTGCTTTAAAACTGGGTGATTGATCCTGGGTGTCATATGTGAAGTAGTCAGGAGATGAGTTCATGAACACTTAAAGGAAATACACAGGCCCAGTTCTCTGCTTGTTTTCCTGATATGAAATGTGAACAGTCAGTGATTTGGAGCTAGAATTCATGATTTGTGAGAAATTCTGGGATCTGGAAAGAGAGGCTGAAGTTGTTAACTAACAAAAAACTTTTACAAAATTTGGATTGTAGAAGCTCTGATATATTCCATTTTAATCTCTAACACGGATACATTTTACTAGAAAAGACTTTTGCGATAAGAAAGACAATTTGAGTCCAGCCTAAACATTCTGCCATTTTGCTCTTGTTCTAATGATGGTTCTTGAGGTCTTTAATTAAGTGATAACGTGCAGAGGGAGTCCAAGAATTCACTCATCAGGAAGCTTCTCAGCTTCAAAAGAATCAAGGGTTAGAAGAGCAGAGAACTGGCTTGTAGTCCCTCAATTTTTCTTGCTTGTGGGAAAAGAATAGATTGCTGCAGCTCTTCCGAAGGGATAGCTTTGATTGAAGTATCAAATGAACTTGATGTTATTAATGACTTCCACCGCAATGCTTTGCTGAATTACCATCTGTTAGCCCATCACTGCCAAAATGGTACAATACTGGTGTGGCTGAATGTAAGGAGGCAGTGCATCTAGAATTTTGTTACAGCACGCAAATGCTGGTAGTGCTGACATTGGAAGTGACCCAGCTAGTGTATATTACTTTGTAGAGTTCTATAGCTTTGATACTGAAGTGCTATCAATAGCAATATCTGGTTAGCCTACATAAGAACTAGTAAGATTTACAGGAATTACTATGATGTCCCAGTTCTGGAGTTATTTACATCTTTGATAATGTAACTGATTAGGTAAGTAGAAAAGTAAATGTTAACCCAGAGAATTAAACAAACAAACATAGCTCAGTGTCTTTCTTCAGCGCTGAAAATGAAGTGGAAAATTCACTAGTTTCACAATGCTAGTGTTAACAAGTAGTGGGAGTTTCTTTAAATAAAGTTCGTTGTTCTCTAATCTAAATATGATTTTTCTTTTCCCTGTTGGCTGAAGGCTTGCTTTCCTAATTTTTCTTGGAGTTTCTGCTAACTAAGATCTTCACTCTTTTTCAAAGAGAATGATGCTTCAGGCCAGAAATTATTTTGATAGCCTGTGCCTCCTTCTATGGGAGGAACTTTTTGTGTGTAGATATGATGGGTGTCAGTGTCAGTCATCTGAAAGTCTGCCCTTGGCATGCCAGAAGTTAGTCCAGTGGGTTACTGTCAAAGACACAAAATATTTTACTTACCTATTTTTTCAGTATGGAACCAGGTAATAGAGCAGGGAGTTGGAGCATTATGCTCTCTTTGTCAAATGGGAAACAGCAAAATTTGCTGTCACCTTGAGTCATTGTTGTTCTGTGGTTCATAGGTGACATATGAATTGATATTAGAGTTATAGAGTTAGAGATGCATACTTTTAGATGGCAGTTTAGTCTTTTGGCTAGCCAGACATAATAACAGGAGTTTTTCTTTAGGATCATTCATTGTGTTCATGGCACTAAACCTCAGAGATACTAATCCCCACGCTCCTTCTCCTCTCTCAGCCTGTAGTGACTCCATGTAAAGCACTTATCCTCTGGATCCCCTCATTAATTGTTTAATTGCCGAGAGGCAAGAGGCATAAATTGATACATAAGAGATTCCATCTGATGCAAGAAAACAATTTTTAGCTGTGAGGATGGTGAAAATTGGAAAAGGCTACCCAGAGAATTTGTAGAGACATTTAAAACCTGACCAGGCATGGTCGTGGGCAACCTGCTCTAGCTGAACCTTCTTGAGCAGGATACTCAATGGCCTTGAGAGGCCCTTTCCAACATCAGCAGTTCTGTGATTCTGTTTCTGACTCAACTGCACTTTAGGATGAGAACTGCATGTAGTACACAAGAAATGAGTGTACAAGATGTTACATCATGAAAGAATAACCTCTTATGACTTCTTTTCACTGCAGTTTTCTCTTCTGTCAGGTGTTTTGTCTGCTCAGTTGGTTCTCTGAGCTCCTTTTAAAGTTCCTTACCATCTGCATAGCATTTGACTGATTGAAAGTACTCAGTAGCATCCACAAACTGAGGTTTAACTGTTCATTCCCCTCTCCAGGTCACTGATGAAGATATGGACTAGAAACAGTCTCAACTCTGATTCCTCAAAGACATCACTGCTTACTCTTTTTCATCCTGAAAAGTGATTGTTAGACTTGAAGGCTTACCCTTTCCTTCTTATCATTTCAACTCATAGAAACATTCATGAAGAAGCCTTTATTATCTAGTCCTATGGTATCTTACTTTGATGTGAAATCTTGCTCAAGGCTTTTTGAAAACCTAGATGTGTTACATCTGCAGGATCCCATTTATTTGAGTGCTTACTGCCACCTCTGTAGAAGTCCAGTCAACTGATGAAGCAGGATTGTCTTTTGCAAAAGCCACGGTGACTCCTTGAGACAGACTCAGTTTCCCTGTGTACTTGCTGGTCTTACAGTTTATTATAGACTATATATGTCATACTGTCTCTGAAAATCACTCTTCAGTGTTTCCCATGATTCTCTTTGGAGCCCTTTTTGGAGTCCTTTTGCAGTCCTCCAGCATAGAAGCTCTTCCTGGTTATCAGCTACAAACCTTGGCCAGTAGTTCTGCAGTTCTGCGCTTGGGTTTCCTCAGAGGTCTCAGGGGAACACCATCCACTCCTGGTGACACAATAACCTCCAATTTGTCTATTTGGTCTAATAGTTCCTGTGTACTTGCTTTAAACTGGTCTAACTGCTATGAGATATCTGCTGCGATGAACACGTAAGGTTCTCTCCAATACCTTCTGCAGTAGCAACTGACCAAAAGAGTGCATTGAGCTTCTTGGCTGTGGCTTTATTATTCTTCAGTGCCTGCTTTATAACACAGTCCTCAAGAAGTCCTACCAGCTCCCTTGCTGGCTGTCTATTTTTAGGGTAGTTAAGAAATGTTTAAGTGGTTAGTCTTGAATGTATACAAGGCACTCCTGAAATTCTTTTTTGGTTACTCTATTTTCTGTGGTATTTCATATGCTTTTCTGTTTGGGAAAACTTTGTATTTTTTTTGCATTGTATCTTTATTTGAAATCATACCCTACAAAAATCTCTTGCTTATTGTTACAGTCAAGGACAATAAGGTTTGTTGCAGCACTGGACCACTTGGAATCAGCCGAGACCCTTTTTGGCATCTCCCCAACACATACTTTGTGTTATTATTGCCTTTGATTTGGGTAGATAAAGTGCCAGTGCTCAGCGTGCCACTTGGGTGCAGCACGTCTGTGCTGGCTCTGCAATGAACAGCTGTTACTGTTGTGGTTGGCTACAAAATGAGCTTGTTATAATGAAATGGCTCAGTGCAGTTATGTTCACAGCATACAATAAAAGATGAATCCCTGGGAGCTGGGAAGCAGAGAAAATCTGAGAGCAGAGGATTGAAAAGTATTTCACATTAATTTTGTGTAAGTCTTGGACACCAAGTTAATACATCCCACCTGTCTTTCACTCTCTTTGGTTTCATTGGCCCAAGTGGACTAAAAACAACACCTGGTAAAGCTGGAGTCTTCTGTGCTTCAACAGGTCAACAGTGATGACTCTGTAATAAAACTTAGGGGCGGCATATATGAAGAATCATTACAAGTCCAAATTCTGACTTTTTGAAGGACCCTTCTAGATTTTATCAGCAGGGACGAGCTCTGACTTTGTGCATGATAATGTGTAACAGTTAAGAATGTATGAAGCAAAGTTGAAAACTCTGATATTCTATGGGAATTCTATCTGAATGATTTGGTTCCGAGTCCATATGAGAAGAGACCTGTGATAGACATGAAAGCTACATTTTAATCAGAATAGCTGTTGACCAGTTGGAGGCATTAAGTAGCCTTCAGCTCTTTTTCTTTTAGTTTCCAATTGGATTTTTTCTCTGTGCTACATTACTTAAAAAACTACATGTCTACCATTTAGTGCATGTACATAAGAGAACAGTATTTTAAACAGAAATGTCACAAGTAAAAAATACCCATTGACTCTGGAGAACAGATTAGATCAGTCTTTCTGCAAAAAGTAATTCAGCTGGCACAACTGAAGTAGACACACTCTTCCCTCACAAGATATGTCAGGACCCAACCTCACGAGGAGAAGTAAACACTGTTGGAAGCTTATCTTGAGTGCTTAGCATCTCAAGGTGTTCTTGAGGAAATCAAGTATCAAACTAAAGAGTAGTTCTGGGTCTGCATCTGACTTCATATGGTGACTAGAAAACTTGTCCAAGTTGTTGTGGGCCACTGTTGCTGTTTGGTGGGATTTTGTAATCCTCTTCAGTTTCAATGAACAGTTTTTAAAGAAACCTTGTCTGGATCTGTTTGTTGTAGCCCATTCAGAAATCCTTCTGTGTTTAATGTGTCTGTGTGCCAAGGGTAAATTACTTGGGAGTGGTGTCAGTGGTAGAAACTTTGGGTGCTGATTGATTAAGCACTAGCCGTCTGGGTCCATCTGAGGTAAATGTCTTTCCATGTTATTTCCTTGAGGAGCTGAGGAATGGATGGATTCCTCTGGCATCTTTGCCAATAAAAACTGACATTCTCAGCCCCTCTTCTAGGATATTGCAGCCTGTGAGAGGTGGGGAGTGGAGTGGAGAAACTTAAAAACCTTTTTAGAGTTTGAAATCCAGTGTGGGCCAGCGGGTGGGGATTGGTTAGTTGTGGTCTTTTTTAATCTGCCATGTGTGCGTACATTGCAGAATAAAACCTGCATTTTTCTTGGTCGTGAAAACGGGGAAAACACTTTTATCAGACCTTACATCTGTTGGTGCCCCAGGATATACAGACAGTAACTAATGCCAGGAAACACAGAATGTGACAAAACACTGGCAAACTGTGTTTTATCTGATTTGTTTGCTTGACACTGTGGTAGGAGCATCAATTAGCAGAATGACTGTATTCTAGCCAAATGAAGGAGAAATTATGGTAAGCCAGTGCTTGAAACTCTTTGCTCTTTTGAATGTGTCTGCCCTGCAATAAGGTGGTACATCTGTTTAGATGTAACATTAGATCCTTATGTCTGTTCCTTAAAGCATGAGTCAGGCATGTTTCTCCCAAAACAGTGAATGGAAAAAAGCCCCCTAGACTGTTGGTATGTAACTGTCATGCACTGCATAGCTCCTGGTTGTTTCTGAAGGACTTGGAAACAGTGACAAAGCTGCTTCACCAAAAAAAAGTGGAGCTCTGCATTGCAAATATGTTGCACTTCAAAAAGAGTCTTTTCCTGCAAAACCTCTCCTTCATTACTGTTCGTTACCCATAGGTGGTATGAGGAGTGGTTAGAACTTTAATGTGGGCGTCTCCAACTACAATGTGCTTGTTTGCCCTGGAAACAGATGTGGGAGTGGCTGGCTACCCACACTCCAGCAATACGGTCATATCTTAAGGACCGAGAATAGTCTGGTTGATGGTAGTTTCCAGAACTCATTTTCTAGACATTGATGTGCATGTATGAAAAAGTAGCAAGAGTTTGATTTCCTTTTTTTATCAAACTTTTGGAACTGTCTGTTTTAGAAACAAAAGCATTGCTAAGGATGTGGAAATACTGCTTATGATTCAATTGAAACAGTACAGATAGAATCAGGTTGTGAGATGTGCATTGGGGCAGATAAAGCAGTGGGTTAAAACATCTTCTGAAACAATGAAATATAATTACCTCCTAAATCCTATTAGTTATCCTGTATTTATGGCAGGTGGGAAATGTATGGAATGAAAATTTAATCTTGGGATTTTTTTTCATGGCATAATATAATACCTCGGAAACCTCTTCTATATATATTAGTCAAACACTATTATTTAAAACTTGCTTTTTGCCTACCACCTCTATCTGCATTAATTCCCCAAGATTCCCCTATCTGCACTTTCTGGAATGAACAGAAAACTCTTGTACTTCTTGAATGGTTTATTGGGGTTGACAGCCTCTAGAAAGAGCTTTGAAAAACCAGTGTGTTATTTTTCTTACCACCTATCTCCACCAGGGGAATGTACAAATAAAATCTTCATGACTTCAAATTGTACAGTCAGGTTTCTTGCATTTGGGGAAAGTAATTTTAAAGGAAATGGTTTGAGCATAAGTATCATGTGTATCTGTTACCTGTGGCAAGACAGGGTTAGAAAAACCTAATTATGGACAGTTACCAGGACCCTGAGATTAGCTCGACTGTTTAGAGCATGGTGCTAATACACCAAGATTGTGGATTTGTTCCCCATATGGGCAATTCACTTAAGAGTTGGACTTGATGATCCTTGTGGGTCCCTTCCAACTCAGAATATTCTGTTATTTAGGTTGTCTTTCTGCCTCTGAGGCACATAATATTTTCCTTCCTACTAGGAAAGAGTCATAGCCGTGCTTTGCAATAGTTAAGGTCAGCTCATTGTTCCTGGGCTATTCGTCCTCTGCCAGGACTACGCATATTGTTCCTGGCTACTAGTATTTTCAAAGGTACAATTTTATCAGAGGTATAACTTGAAGTTTACATGCTGCACTTCAGGAAAAATTCTGACCTGATGCATGGGTACAGATTAACTGCGCAGTGTGTGTACTGTGGGTTTTGTGATGGGAATGGAGCAATGTGATCTGCCAAACTGGAATTCTTGGACACTGACCCTTGGAGCAGTTTACCATTCTCACAGCAGGAGAAGCAGTAAACTCTGAAGAGTACGGAATTTCACAGTGTTTTTATTTAGGAGTTACAGGATGTACTAGCTGCAGTATAGTAGAGGGAAATGGCTGAATACTTAAAAATCAACAGTGCAAGCATGAAGATTTAATGTATGTTTTGTCACTTTTCCTGTTAAATGATAGTGAATGAGAAAAAAATCACCAACTTGCCAACAGTTTTGAAGTAACACATATAGCTGTTAATATATACTTCATATATACTTCTTTGAGTGTCCTCTCTCTGTGTTGCTTGAAAATCTGAATGAGTTTAGGAGGAAACAGTCATTCAGAGCTTTCACAGCATATTTTAATATGTGATAATGTAAAACCAGATAAAAATCAATGACTTGTGTAGGAAGGCAAATAGAGCAAAGAAAGACCTTTAGAAAAAGTCAGCAGGAAAAATACAGCACTAGTCATCTTTTAAAAATGTATCTATGTACCTCTATATTTTCTGTCCCAGTTTTTTTCACTGATCCTTTTACAGTGAAGAAACTTCTCTCATGGTGAATGGAAAAATCTGGAATAATTAACCATTTAAATATAAAATTAAATTAAGTTTCTTGTTCTCAAAGAAAAAACTAAATTGTCTGACATCTGTCACTTGAAGACAGAAAGCATTATATTACTGGAAGGGAGGAAATCTTGGTTATTTAGATTGTCTTACAATTTGTTTTTTATTGATTTATCCTTTCTTGATTGAGATTTAATGGTAGTACTCCTTCTTATGTCATAACTGCTGGATATTTAATTGAATGAATTCTCTAGATAGTTTACAGGCATAAATATGCATGAATCATGCTTTTTTACATAATAGGTATTTTAATTATATACTGTCAAAACATAACTTAGATCAAAACCCATCAAAAAAGTGTGGTCAGATACGAAGCTTTTGCTTAATGCAAGAAAAAAAAGGGGAAAGGAATTGATAGGGAAAAATTAAATTTGCTCGAAGCCAAAGCGATCACTCAGTGTACAAGTTTTGCTTCCCTAGTGGCTGGTCTAATCTGCTTTTGCCAGAATCATATTTTCCTGTTTTATCCTGAAGAGACTAGTAAAACTGGAAAAAAAACCCAAAACCAAACCCATGGAAATTCAGTTCAGATAGCTATTCAGAGTTTGCAAAAGCTATTCAGCCTAGATCAGTCTGGAGAATGAAGATTCAGCTGTAGTGGGAGTGTCATTTATATTACAGGCAGGCTCTTTCCTTTTTTTTTGGACCAGTTATTCTACAACTGATGTTAGTGAGAGGTGTGACTTCTGTGTCTTATGGGAGGGAGAATCCTTCCAGGAGATGACCTCAGAATGTCAACAAAGTGGGTCCAGTTATGAGGTTCACAGTCCTGGAGTGGGCTCTTCTGGGCCCCTTCTGACGTGACTGCAGCTCCCTTTCTTCTGGGGTCAGGCAGTGAATACCCAATCCAGACTCAGGTTCCTGTGGCACTCAGCCATACACTGTTGTCATCTTTGTTGTTCACACTCTGCCTCTCTGAAAGACTCTCTAGCACTGCCAGCAAGGGCACAAGCTTACTGTCCTGTTCTAGTAACAAAGTCTGTTATCTCCACAATGCCACAGGTTCAATTTGCTTTCATAGGCTTCAATAGGCTTGAAACTGGCCTGTGGTTTTGTGGTTTATTGGACTGAAAGGAGGTGGGTGGTGTGGGAATGATGACAGCCAGCCTGGCTTGCATGGTCAGAAGGAAAGCAAGAGTTCTGTTAAATGTCATTCTGACCATATGTTACATATTTTCAAATGTAAATGTGTTTGGACAATAGAATCCTTCATGGAAAAAGCATAAGACCAGAGCAAATTGAGAGACAGCTGCTCTTCAGGCACTGTATTTCCTCATGTTCAGTAAATAGTGATGGTGATCAGATTTGCTCTCTATGGACCAAACAGTGCTCTAACAAGATGGAAATTTCCAAACAGACCTGCAGGTTCTTATAATTTTTTCATGGTAACCTATATGAAAAACTTATAATTGTATTCTAGGTAACAAACCCAATCAGTGCTGGCCCATTGAAATTTATCTCCAGGTTCCTACTGGTGATTCATTTCTGATAGGATCCACTTCTGATAGGAATACAGGAGGAATGGCAGAGTATGGGAGTTCTCCAGGTTTTCTCATTGGCAAACCCTTACATTATGTAATTTTCTGGCTCAAAAACTCTATCCAGTCCACTCTCATGCTGACATCTATTTAGCTGGAGGCTAGTGATGAGTGAAAGTGCATGGGTGAGGTGGATAAGTTTCTCAGACTAGAAATCCACCCTACTGTGCCAGCTGAGCTTCAAAATATCTGTGCCTGAAGCAGGTGTGCCCTGGCTGATGGAGGAGAATTTTACTGAAAATGGCAGCACTATCTTGCATTTTTCCATTGGCACTGTTTTTTGGTAGTTCTTTTTAAAGTATAAAAAGTAAAAAGAAATTCCTAAAAATGAACAAAAGTTCGTTAAAGTGGTGGAGCATGTGTAGGCATCTGAGTGATTCTATTGTTCCCATCGGAAGAAGAGGTGCTGACCAAGGTCTCGTTTAAAGTACTATTCCATGAAACTTGCACCAGAAATAGTCTAGTGGCTCTTGTAGCTTTCTTTTACAATCTGACTTGAGCTCCCATAGAAGAAAAGGAAATACTGATACTTTGTCTTCTATATGGCTTTTCCTACATATGTAATGAATGTAAGAAGGGTTAAAGCCTTGTTTTGAAATTTGCAAGTGAACTTGTGATGGGAATTGTTTTGATAGAGAGTTTTCAGTAGAGTGATTTTTATTATTCTTTAATCTGAAGCCAAGTTATTGTGAGGCTAAAGGCTTTGCTGTTTTATCAGTTTAATAATTCAGTTTTCTGAATGTGGTACTCAACACATCTAGTGTGCTTTTTAATCTATGGGCTAAATCTCATGGTCATCCTTTGAGACAGTCAGATAATTGGTATTATTTATTTCAAAGATGGGAGAAGAGAAAGCTGAACAGAAAAGATGAGCTCAAAGTCTTGCAGGTAGAGTACCCAGATTTCTGGGGGTTTTTGTTGGGTGCTTTGGAGTATGGAGTTTTTTTGCTGGGTTTTGTTTTTTGGTTTGTTGGTTGGTTGGGGTTTTTTAAGCCTTTGCTTGGCAAACAGTCTGTGCAAGATGCTGCCGTTTTTTCTGTTGCTTTAATCCATGATAGTTCTACTTTTTGAGGCATAACAACAGTTTTTAGAATATGATAAATTATAGACTATGAGAAAAACAGCCATTTGGCATTTGAATTATTTCTCTGTTGTTGTTTCCTCAGTATAAGGTACTGTAACAAATCCACTGTGTCTTTGGCACATTACATAAGGACTGAAGTTCGCTCCATCTAGACTTCTGTCACCTGTTGTGGTCAGTAGTTGACTGCCACTGGCTTTGTAAACCAGTGCTGCAGCAGGCAGATGGCATACACTTCATCTTTCCAATTGCAAAAAGAGTAGGAAGCTAATAAATGAGTACCTGGGTAAGTTTTGAGTGCAACTGAAATTCAAAGAAGTTTTCAAGCTTTAGATTTTGTTTTTTTGGCAGGTACAAGCATTCATGATTGTTTTATGGAAGGCACAGGCACATGTTTGGGCTTTGTCTTAGTGCTGGATGAGCAGATTTAGAATTGGAGATGTCATCTTCTATTCGACTCCATCTGTCTTTCTCATTCTTCTCAGAGGACTATAAGGCCTAGCTGGATGAGTGTTGGCTGGTGAGTTGCTTGTTCAAAGCTCTCTTGGCTTCTGAAACACTGAGATTTGGGCTAGCCTTTGTTTAAGTTTCTCCAGCCACCTCTCAATTTTCCTGCCAACACTTTTTGCTTAGGCAGGTGTTGTGGACTGTAGATATTTCACCAACACAGAGGAGGCCTGGCCAGAGCATCTGCATGCATACATGGTGTTGTTGTTGCCTACAGTTTTTTGCTCTGTTGCAAAAATATGTGGATTTCTGTTCAGGAAATCTGAAGATAGTCTCACAGTCTAAATACAGATGATCTGTCTAGTGCTTTGGTATCTTTGCTCATTCAAAACTTTATGTTATCAAATCTGAATTTGCAATTTAATCCTGTTACTTGTGCCATGGATACAACTAAGATATGGGATATGGGGAACAGAGGATTCCCTTGGTCTTTGAAGCAGTCATCGATGAACATGAAAAATGTTACTATGTCATCCAGCAAAGAAAATTGCCATCTGCTCCTGAGTAGTAAGTGATTGTCTTTAAAACCAACCTCACATCCACACTTGTCTTTCTTACAGATCCCAGGCATAAATACCTTATGTCTCTTGCAATTGAAAAACTAAAATAAAAAAATGCTCAAGGAAGATCTCCTTCACTGACAAGAGCGGAACCTACTGTATTAATTGCACGACATATCTTTAAGATGAAATAGAGAAGAATTCAGTATTAGTTGAATTTGCATGCTTATTTCACTAAATGGTCTCTTCAAATGTTTGAGGTGTTTTTTGGAGAAGCAAAGCAGCTCCTGCCATTTTCATCTCTGCTGGAGTTAAGGTGCTCTTACTCCCTTTTCTTTTGGAACAGGAATAGTCTTCTCAGCTGAAACTTTTTTTCCCTCTCTGAGCAGGCAGTTGCCACTGACTTCACAGTAGTTCCGGTGTAAGGGACAGTATATCATCCTTGTGAGACTGAACACTTCTATGTGACACCATAGGTGTCAAAAGGTTGTATTTCCCTGTGCCTGCAAGTGAGAAAACTTGTAGAGTATCATGAAGTTCTCCTTCACAGTTATACAGATAACTACCTCAGTAGTTTCAGCTGATGGAGACGAAGGTGTGTCAAGACTGATTCTGTGCACACATCAGCTGTCTGTCTAAATAGGTTTGTGAATGCTGTGAGAGTGTCCATATGTGCAGGCAAGGGGTCTGGTGGTCAGATATATGTCTAAAACTAGTAGTAAGCCAGTCACTCTTCTAAACCTACTGCTCCTAGTTCTGACTTTCCATGATTAAGAGCTATTGGAAAGTGCTTTGCAGTGTTGTGTGAGTTGCAATTGATAAAGGTTTTATAGCTGCTTTTATGTGTTTCCTGTGTTAAAACTTTACAAGGTAAAAATAAAACCAAACATAATGAAAAGCTGAAACAAAGAAAATAAATTGCTCCCTTTCCTATACCTCAAGAGGAGTTTTTTGTTTTATTATGTCAGTGTTATTGGTCAGTTTTCTGCCCTGAGTATTACATAAACCGTCTAAGGACATGTTTTCTGCTGTTGTGTGTTCTGTAATCTGACTGATACCAGTGCAAATGTACATGTATTTATCTGAGAATGAATCAGACATAAATAAGAAGTGAAATTCTCCTAATACATTATTTATTCAGATAATTCTCTCTGTGTAGAAGAACCACATATTCAATTTATCTTTGACAGACCTGAAAATCCTGCCGAAGATCTCTGTATAAATCCCAACAATCTAATGTATTTCATGATATTTATTGAAAAAATAATAGGAGGTGTTTCGTCTTGTAAATAGGGTATATGGGTTAACTCCTAGGAGCAATGAATATTTCAGAGAAAAAGATGTGACAAATGGGTTTCATCTATATCCATACAAACTGTCTTAATTGTATAGAATTGCCTTTCTTTGAGGATTGAGAAAGTGCTGTGAGCCACACTAAATTCGAGAAGAAATCACGGAAACCCTATCATCAGTCATAGTTGGATCAACTGGTTGAAAGGATTCAAGAGCAGGTGGTTGAAAGTACAACAAGAAGTTGAGTCAAAGAAATGTGGCTCACCAAAAGTGAAAATTTGCCAAGGAAACAATATTAAAGGACTAGATCTGTAAAACACATGTGGACTTTTTAAGCTCAGGTAAGCCAAACATCATTTGTATCTCGGAGTCAAAGGGTCCTTCAGCATCCAGACTAGAAGGAGTTCAGGAGTGACTGATAGAAGACACAATTGACTATGTGGGATCACCAACTCACCTGTTGGGTCATTTTGTTTCCTCTGAGGCCTCTGGGCCAGACCCTGCCTAGCCTGTGGCACTTCTCAAAATTTGAGTAGGGACTGTGCTGCATTTTGAAAGATGTGGATGTTTCTGTTGTTATTGACCCAGTTACTTTTGTGTGCCGAAGGGACACTGGCTCTGATCTTAGATCAAGGGGTTCACGCACTACCATGTGATCTTACCTCAGAGAATTATCTTCTATTCAACAGGCTCTTCTAGTACTCAGGATCTTTACCTCCACAGTTGTTCCTTCTTTTACATATGTTTCTGTGCATTTTTTTCCTCCTTGCAAAGTTGATCTGTTGTCTCTTTTCCACCTCCTGATGCTTCTGACAGTTACTTATCCCACCAGTGTTTTTACACTGCAGTTACCAACATCTGTCCCATGCTTGCAGATTTTTTTTTTATTTCCCCTGTGTATCAGGGCTTCTTACCCCCTGCAAGTTATTTCTCTAGCTTTTCCTACTTGAACTACAAAACCATGACAAAAAAAGGAAAGAATGGTTGCTCTCTGTAGTATGAAATCTTTGTCCTGGCATTATTTGCTCTCTACTAGGGGCAGAATATTGTAGAGGTTTGTACTTATTTTTATTTACTATGTGTTTAATGAGAAGGGGAAAGAGGTCTTTTCAGAGGAAGTGCAAGGTGATGGATAACATGCACTAGCTATTCCTGAACTACATAGACAGTCTTGGGACTACGTACCAAATACATTCTCTTTCTTACCCTCATACTGCTGCCCAGAATACAGTATAGAATTCAGATCTGCATCTCTGGCTAAAATAATATTGGGGAACTGCCCTTATTACTGTCCCTTTGACTCCTTGTTGAACCAAGCAATTTGAATCCAACCTGAGTGAGACAAAAAAAATCCTGCTGTTTTCCTTGTACTGGCTTACACATTATCAGATTGAGTCCATAGGTGATATCAATTAACATGCTGATGATGTTACCTGCGTGTATGGTGCCTTCAGTGAGTTTGGTTGACAGGTTGTCATGGGGTATTTATGACTTGGTAGCACTAGCTGACCAGTAAAGTCAAGCAAAAAAATTGGTATGGAGCTTTGTTGCCAAAAGGTGCAGTCTCAAGTCAACAAAACCACTTATGGATTTGGTGAAACTTGGAAACAGTCTCATCTGCTTTTCATTTTCTCAAAATGAAAAGAACAGTGAGGAAATGAGGCTGTAAAACTATTGACTTAAATGTTTGGGAGTCAAGGGCTATGAGTGTTGTTTGCATTGCTGATCTCAACTGTAGGAACATCTTCCTGGATAAGATATGAATCAATGCAGCTTCACAGTCTTTACGTGCATGCTTTTGTGAAACAAAACATCTTGTCTTGTTTCTGCTGTTGTAATTGATTCTGAAGAGATCATAACTTCTAGCAAGATGATAAAAATAAAATCCCTAGGAGTTAGCTTATTGGGCTTTTGTTTAATATCAGAAGGGGGGAGCAGGAGAGACAGATATGCAATTTTCGCCTTTTTCAAACCATTTTCCTTTTCTGAGTGTGTGCCAGGAATCAAACTGACAAAACTCTGTATTACCGTTGAAATCTAGAGTGACAGAATGAGGACATGGGTATATTACTTTCTTAGGAGTATGAGACTGAAGTCATACAAGGTGCCAAACTAAGAAATAACTTGTATAGACTTGATCTGAATCTTGCTGATTTGGTACCTACATAAGGACTTGAGAGGTTGCATGTTTTAAATTCTCACTGTGGCTTCATCCTTAAATGCCGGTGCTTTAAGTTGCAGCCCTTTGTGCTTTAGCCCTTTGTTAAATAAAGATTGTATTAGCTTTAAATTAAAAGAGTTACACTGAATGGTGTAACGAACAAATGAATCTGTTCTCAAATTTCTTTGATGATCCTCAGCAGGAATCTTTGTTTCAAAGGATTTGTTTTGCTGACCTGAGGGTTGAATTTGGAATTTATTTGACCTTGAAAATTCTTAAATGGGTAGAGAAGAAAAGTGTAATTTCTGTAATCTCTCCAGCACCTGTCACTTTTGCTGACCAGAAGTTTCCAGCTGGCACTGGGCATCTTGCTGAGAAATGCAGGCACCTCCTTGGCCTGGCTTAGGCCTGTATTGTCAGTGACCATATATACATTTTTTTGTATCTACCTGGAGCCCCTTATCCTATGATTTTACAAGGTGCTGGTTTAGAGCACTGAGTGAAAACTACTGTGGGACAAATCTTTGCCAGGAGAAGCAATTTCATAAAATGCATTTACTTCTTTTTTCCATTTTCATGGCAAAGGTCACAACAAAGAACAAAAGCCCCGTTGATTCGAAGCTTGCTATTTTCACAATCTGTGGTACACAGATCAATGTTAATTTTCTTATGCTGGGTAGCATTAATATTGACTATAGGAATAAAATATTAATAATTTAAAGATAGATTTAAAACTAATAATAAAACTGCAAAATCTTAAATTTGCATCTTGCAAAGGGAAGGAAGGCAAGGTGAGAAGGGGAACAGAGTAAACAAGAAGGAAGACCTGAGAAAGGAAATGGCAGAGAGAAAGTCAGGGTAATGAGCTGTTGAAGCTTCAAGTGTTCCCAAATATGATCCCGCATTTCTTCATGCTTGTGTTTTTGGGTTTGTTGTAGAACATGACCCTTTCCTGAGGAGAAACATCAGAGATGCTGAGTCATCGTGGCTGCCTTTGAAAATAAGGTCACAGTTCAAGGGGTAGATGCTGATGGTGTGTGTCTTGATGGACAAATGATTGCTAAAGATCCAATCAACCTTATTCTTCTGCCAGCTGCTTTTTCTCTATGTCTACCTGAGGGTATTCCTACCACATTTCAGCAGTTTCTTTTAACTTTACTTTGGCACCATCATGTGTTTCTGGAGGGTTTGCCATATATGATACATTCAAGGTAGAAAAAATTCTTGAATTTACAGTAGCCATCCAACAGAAATGTCTTGGGTAATGCGTTGCACAAGCTGCCTATTGTGAAACTGGTAAACCACTCTCAATTACACTATCTTGCATCTTAGTGTCTTCAAGATGCAGCAAAACTTTTTGTTTAGAAGGAATGTGTCATTCATATTAGTGAGAAGAGCTGGCAGAACACTGCTGCTGTATCTTGTGGTTCAGTTCATAAAATATTGATATTAGCACATTTTTTTCTCCTTCCGCAATTAGGATTTCTACATCCTGGAAGGATGGCTTTTATACTTCTGTACACTTAGCCTTTGGACACTTATGGTGGACTGCATATATAATTAGACTCCTTCCAACTAGTCTATACATTCTTCTTTTGAGTTCTGATGATTATTTAGCTAGTTGCGTAGAGTTTATATAAAACTTTAGAGATTAAATTAATTTACTCTTCCTTGCTGGATATTGTACAATTTTTGTACAATGTAAATTTTATGTTCTGGACTGATTCCAATTAGAAGAGTAAGAAGAATAAAATTGCTGCTAGTGAGCTCCAGAGGCTTTATTATGGCTCTGACATCCCATGATACATGCTACAGTGATCTCTTCTTTTCATGGTGCAGAGCAATACAGCAATATGGAAGACAACCACTAAAATATTTCCCATGTTTCTGGAGTAAAATGAAGGAAGTTGGTGCAAATACCACAGAAAGATGTTGAGAAACATACATAAAGTGCCTCCATGAACCTGAGACTTGTATGCTATAAGGCTGCTAGCATGTTTGTGTGAGGGGGAGGACACCCTGGGCCTTTTAGCTCTCTGTGGTAATAATGAAAATGGATGTGACTGCTGCATGGTATCCTCTAAACTGAGGAAATTCTGCTTGGAATAGTAGCTTCAGGGCACTCTTGCTCTAAGAATGCTTCTTCTGCACTTACCATGCTTTATTGTCTCAATGAATAAAGTCAAACTGGGAAAGATCTTCTAGAGCTCTGGGAGCCATGATGTTCCATTGAGAGTCTTGCATATTCAGCAGTTTTGATCTTCTAAGTAATGACATGGGGCTGGGGTCTGTAAATAGCTTCTGCTGTTGGATAAAGCCACAGTTCAAAGAAGCTTGAGATTTGCTGGAGTAGATGTATTTACTGTTTTTTCATATAAATTGATTTTTTTTCAAGTTTTGTATTAAGTCCTGATTTTTCAGCAGTCTCCTTTCTCAAATTGTTCAATGTCATCAGTATTTTTTTTTCTCTCTGGATTTTAGGCTGTCTCTGCTTTTTGTTACTTTTTACTGCATTCATATATTATCTCCTTCAATTTTCTTCTATCTTTTTGAAGCATACTGAATTGTAATGAGTATGTAAATTAACATTAGCCTTCCCTGTGTACTTGCTGGCCTGCTACAGTTCTCTTCATGCCCTCTTGACATTTTAGGTTTTACATCCAGATGGTGCTGGCTAGAAAAGGGAATTTCTCTCCTATGCAATTTTCATGGAGAAGAAAATATTCTTTCTAGCTTGTGGGGGGAAGAGGTTGGAACAAAGAATTATTTTGGTACCAAATTGGGTCAAATGCTTATAAAAATAATATTTTTAATGTGGTTTAAATATTTGTAAGGAGAAACACAGTGAAACAGTTCAATTTAAAGAAAAAATATTTTTTTGTTTAAAGCCATTCCCCAGGCAGCTGGCTTCTTAGACCATCAGGGTGTTCAAGGTTATGGACACTGAGAGAACGTGGTTTCCAGCTTGGTAGGCAGCTGGCAGTATGCAAGTTTTCCCAGAGTTTTAAGTCAGCTTTATTTACAGTAAATGCATAGGAATTGTTTTACCTGTGTAAAATAGTGATTACTTTAGGACTCAATGCTCTAAATTGCCCATAGATCAATGTAAGGAATACTGGCACATAAAGAGTTTTTTCTGGAGACCTGTACTATTTTTTCTGGTAAAATGATGCCAAGCCTTAAATTTTCTACCAAACTTTTTCTCTGTACTAGACATACCTGGACCTAGCTTAGCTCCGTCTTACAACAGAAAACTTTGTCCCGCAGCAGGGAGGAGACTACTATGAGAATTACAGCATCGGTAAGCATGTCCTGTGGACAAAGTTACCAAAAGGTTATAACAGCAGTGCTTGATGATTTTATATTTATGAAAGGAAAATGTAGAAGGGCCATGAAGTTTTTGAATTAAGTAGACAACCTTTTATTGGAAGGTCCGAGATCCTTCAAACTTCCTGAGAGATATTGAGCATCCCTATGGGCCACCAAAGAAGATCCTGCTCTTTCGCTGATATATAGCAAGCAGCAGTACTTTCAGAACAGCTTCAAGCCCAGCAAAACAGAAGACTGGCTTTTAAGTGGCTCTTACTGATGCTGCTAGCAGAGTAACTACAGCAGTACACTGCTCAACTTGCAGAACAACAAATCGGTAGCCCACATATAACACACACCATTAGAGATAACTAGGTGCTGTACAACCACTCTGTGTGTATGCTGATTTTCTACAGTGTGTATGCTGTGTGTGCAAACATTTTAAAAGGCTCTAATTGTGGTGAATTCTATTTACATCCTTCATTGACCTTGATTAGTCTGAGGAAGATTTTGTTAATAAAAAACATTAAAAAGAGACAGCAAGGACACACTAACTGGCTAACTATTGGAGTACTTGCCTGAAGATGAAAAGACATAGTGTGTTAGGTTTTTTGGCTTTGTTTTCCCAGAGATCTATCCATCCTTTTGAACTCTCCATAAGGATCCTTGGCATAGCTCCAATTAGTTCTCTTGATCTCCTTGTTCATTTTCTTGCCATTCTGAAGCGCTCACCAGAAGAGCATGACAAACCCTTCCCAGTGGCTGAATTTGGATGTTAGTCTCTTACTGCATCTTCAAGTTCTGTCAGTTTATTGTAAAAATATCAAACCCTTTGGAATAGTGCAGTCTTTGAAATTCTTAATTTTTTTGTAAGAGTCCATGATATTTCTTTTTGTCTTTGTAAATTACTATTTTGTAATCATTGTCTAATTTTTAAGAAGCTTCTGGTCCTGTTCAAGATGTGAGTGAACTTTAATGCATTTTTATTGTGCTCCCCCTGACTTCAACTTTGTTTACAAAAACAAGATGAGGCTGATAGTGTTTTGTTGGTACAAGTGTAGGGTTAGCAGTGAGGATGAACTCATGCAAAAGTGAATTTCCTAGTACAATGTTTTCTCCACCTTCTTGCATTTATCTGTTATAAAAGTGTTCTTGATTTTGACACTTAAGCAAATGGGTGAGGTGGAGGGAATAGATCCTATCTTATAATAAAACATGACATTCAAAGAAGAGTTGCTCTGTTTGTCAGAGGTATATTTGCAGCGTCTAATAATACTTTTAACTTTGCAAAGAATATGATTATATAAAATCTATCACTCCAGCGATGTTTGCTCTATTTAATAGCACAACACAAAGGCTATTCTTTTCAAAGACAGCACATCTGCAAAATGTCTGCATATGGCTGGCTCTGTGCAGGTGTCTAATTTCTCGAGGGATAGTGGAGAGCTTTCCATGCAGAACCAGAGTTTTTACTGTGCTTTCCAGCATTTCACCAAAGGTATTGAAATATCTGTATAAACTGAGGGTTTATACACCTGCCCTGCGACAGGTGACCAGCCTGGAAAGCTGATCCCACCAGTCAGGTTGTGTTCTTCTCATGTGCCCTGTGTTGAAAAGGACAAATGTATTTACTTAGGTGCTGTCTTTCATCATTATCTGGCTTCATTTGTCCTACTGTGCACCACATCAATGCTCCAGTAGAGCCGGGTATAACCCTAGCAAGAATATTTATAGTGCTTGCAAATCTTCTGTTCATCCCCACTTTGCATGCAGAATCATGGCAGGTTTGTAGATGCTGAGGCTCAATAATCACACATTTTGACTCGGTTATGTCTGTGTGTGTGCAGCATTGAGCATGTTGCTGTGTTGTGATTAGTTCGCCACAACACATTTTCTCATGTGAGGTTTGATTTACTTTTTTTATTCTTTTAGATTCTCTACTTCAATGTTATTTCATAGGAGGTCTCGTTTTTGCAATAAATTGCAAAATTATTTAAAGAAATATTTTGTGATACCAGGAGGATACGCTCAATACGCAGATGGTTTCTGTATAAATAAGAAATGTGTTTGTGTGTTTGCTTTCAAACTTTTGTTTAGCTGGATATGCTGTACACATGGGGTTATGCCAATTCCTCCTGTGAAATGGGAAATAAAAATCTTTGAGTATTATTCTTATCATATAACCAGGTTGACTGATAGCACAGACTGTTATCTTCAATGAATAAATTAAGTGATAAGAATGTGAAATTCATGCCCAATGGCAGTAGAGTATATAGTATGTGGATTGTTTAGTCATGACTTTGAAGTGCGTACTCTGATTTGTATGCTGATTGGATAATGTACTAGGTAATGCAGCAAAATAAAAACTTACAAAGCATACTTCCTTCTTCATCTGAAAAAGGCAGATGAGGCATAAACAATGACACCCTGAGTATCAAATTCTAAAGAAGTGCAAGCAGCTGGTGGGTGGCATGACATTAGTGTGAGGTGAACAACAAAAGAAAATTTTGGAATGATTGGCCTGGACTGAGATATGCAGTGTAAAAATGTCAGAACTTGTGGAGATATTTAATTTCCACTGTCATATGCAACTTTTAGTGAGTTTTAAAATGGATGGTGCTTCTGAAATTGACTTTTGTGACTTTGTCACTTTCTTAAATCTCCTCACTCTTTCTGTGATGTAGTCTCTCAATAATTAAGGCAGTAGTCAGCTTTTCTTTATGAACTGTTTTTCTTTTTTTCTCCCCTTGATGTATAGTGCTCAGAAATGGTTCTGCCAGCTTCAACTGTAAATCTCAAGTCCATGACAAAGGAAGCAATTTTGTGAAACAAATGGCAATGTGAAAGATATGATGTTGATGGTAAAAAACCCCAAACTGTGATTAGAGTTCAGATGTCACAAATCTTAGTGAATGTAGAAAGAGGGAGTAAACAATCTCATATGATACCCATATGTCCTTTTTTTTTGTCTTCTGAGTATGTGCAAAAAATAGTTGTATGTCCGTGACAAATAAAATAAGCTGTTGTATATTTTGGGTACAAACCTTGTCAATACTAGAAGACCTGAAGACATGAATATTTCAAAGTTTGTTGCTGTTCTTCAGTAGCTGGGCTTAATTGTATCCGTGGCTTCCTAGATGCTGGAATCCTAAAGTTGTTCATGCAGAAGCTTCAGTCACAAGGGAGGCTGTTCATCATAAATGATGAAAGGGTTGTTGTCATGGTCATAAAGCTAGCAATGGCTAGTGACTTTGCTAGTATGTTTGTCCTCTCTGTCATCCTCATTTACCCATTAACTTCTAATAGAAATGTTTCTCTTTACCCTCTTTGCTGTTATCAATGATCTCATTCTTTGAACTTCCCCAGAAAAGCACCATACTTCAATTCTTATTTGCAAGTGAGGAGTTGAGAGAAATGTGTCCAGTTTGTCTATGCTCTGACTGTGTTAAGGAGCCCTGACCTGGGCAGAAGGAAAGAAAGGGAGAGGTTCCTGTGCTCTGTAGGAGGTTACACAGTCCTGCATGCCATTGACTGTTTTGGGGTGCTGTAACACTTGAGAGGCTGTGAGGAGGTTGGGCAGCATCGGAGTGGTTATTGGGATCAAGCTAATACAGAAGTGGCTTTTGAAACTTGTAATTTTTCTTCCGTGGAAGCAACAGGGGGTCCAGACCAAAAACATCTCCATCCAGCCTCAGAGGTGAGGTAATGTCCCGAGGAGATTATAGATTTCCTAGAAACAATGTATTCTTCAGTGTCAAGGGCATAGACTTTTCTAAAACTTTGCTCTTCTCCTAGTCTGAACAACATCGATTTGTATCTGAAGCACAGGGGGCATTTGCTACTTGCCTCTACAGATCTGAGAAGTGTACTGAATTTGTGTCTGTGGCCAAAGAACCTAGAGATCTTGGCTTGCCTGCTGCAATTGAAATATTGATTTGGGCTTTCCCATTTCCTGGTGTCTTCTCCTTAAAACCTTCCCATTGGAGTTCTGCTTCGTTTACACTCATCTGTTGGATTTATTCTCTGCCTGGAAGAATCAAAATATTGCTGATAAGCCCTACCCTGTCTGCATGTCTACATTGCTAGTTTTCTAGACCAGCGGAAGCCTGAGACAGTGTTTTGTAGTTGGAACATCTAGAAAATGCATTTTTGTCATGAATATACAACATGTACTGATCATGTTTCTTTGCAGTCTTTACTGGAAGACAGGTTAAGGTAAATGGAAAAAATAAGTTGTGTAAAATGTTATTAGAGCATTTCTCTATTTTCCAGAATTTGTGTATTTGTAAAGGCTTTCTATAACATTGGCTTTCCTTTTGAGTAGTCTATTTGAGTTTATTTTAAAATAATAATTAAAAAGTTGTTTTCCTTGATGCTAGCGATATTTGGTTTCTCCTTAACTATTAATTAATGGCTCCATTTTGGTCTAGAGATAGATGAGTATAGAAATTTTTTTACTAGATCATTGAAGCTGTCTGGATATTCAGAGACGATAATAAGGTCAGCTTTCTCCTAACTATAACCAAAAAGAAAATTGGTGAGTGACCATGGCACATTATCCTTAGGTATGGAAAATCAATGAAATATGCAAATAAACATTTCACTAACATGACCTGAAACCACGTGCCCAGGAATGTGGGCCTACAGGCCATGCTGAGAAAGTGAAGGGCAAATTGTTGGACCATATATATTGACAGTTATCTGTGTTGCAGCAGATGCAATACCAAGGGCATCAGCAATATCATAATTAAAAAAATAGATCAATGAACAAACAAATGCAGTTATTGTAAAAGGTTAAATTGTAAATATCACTATAGTTCATCCAGGTTTTAAGCAAAAATAATTGAGGCATTACATTCAAAATGTAGTTGTCAAACAATATATGCATACATACATGCACTTAGTTTGGTAGCCAGAAAGAAAAGGCTCTTACTGGGAGACTTCTAGTCCTTTGTTGGTGCCACAGAGTCTGGCTATGCCTGTGAAATAACATGTAATGGTGGATTATGTACCACAAGCATAAAAATTGTTTTTATGGGGGGAAGGAAGGATGAAGATGCAACAAAAACAAGGTAACACGTTGTTGATGAAAAAAGGCTGAAAAATTTTAGGAGCCCTAGAGGAGACTTAAAGTTTGACTGGACTTTTACCTAAGTCCATTTTTGTGCCTTGGGCCTGGGGAATTGTGTACACTCCTGAGAGAACATTGGTGAATCCAGCGAGCCTCTCAAATTCATGTACACCAGAAATTACGTAAAAGATTTGAATTAATAACAAGATTCCCCCAGTAAGCTCCTGACACTTTACCTCTCAGGTTTGAACATGCATATTTCCAAATCACAGAATCAGAGAATATGCTGAGCTGAAAGGGACCCACAAGGATCATCAAGTCCAACTCCTGGCCCTGCACAAGACCATCCCCAAGAGTCACACCATGTGCCTGAGAGTGTTGTCCAAATGCTTCTTGAACTCTGTCAGGCTTGGTGCTGTGACCACTTCCCTGGGGAGCCTGTTCCACTACCCAACCACCCTCTGGGTGAAGAATCTTTTTCTAATATCCAATCTAAACCTCCCCGACACAAGTTTATGCTGTTTCCTCAGGTCTACACAGTTTTTTTTCTTGATGGAGGCAGATGTTTGCCCCTGTCTTACCTGAGGCTGTACACCTACTTAGCAATGCCGTATTACATAATATTGTTTGGGATATGAATATAGTGGTATTTTTCTCCTTTCTCTAGTGCTCTTTATAAAAAAAATTTTCTAAGCAGTTCTGAAGATTACCACCAATTGCAAAGAGCTATGCCTAAACTGCCCCAGATTCTTTTTGGCTAGGTACAGAGCATAACCAGTCTCAAGGCTATGAATTTAAATAAAGCTATTCAGTAAACAGCAGTTTATTTGATGTGAGGTTTTGTGCATGTGTTTTTTTCTTCTGTGAGGTGCTTTCTTGTCACTTGAGCGAAATGTGTAACTCTTCTGTCTCCTGTTGCAAGGCAAATCAGATTCTACTCTTGTTTAGAAGTTGTGAGATTTTGAGTGCAGTTTATTCAGATATGGATTATGGATTTACCACCCGACAGAATTTGATTTAGTTTCATATTTCTAAAACTGTTTTCATTTGGTACAGCTGTATTCTACCTCTTTTCAGTGCCTGCACAATGGTTAGAAAATATTAGAGTTCAGTAGGTATCCTTAGAAGAAAAAGGGACAAGTCTTGCCACAGTCTCTTCTTGTTTAGGTAGTGCAGTAGAGTTTTATCCCTTGCAATAGTTAGCCTAGGTCAGACACAGGCTTATTGTGGGGCCAGCAAATGGAAGGAAGTCCTCTTAACTGCAGTGAACATGCAGTGATTTAATGCTGGAAGCTGTGAAGGGCATGTCTTCCAGATTTTCTAGGACAGTAAAACCCCTCCCTAAGTGTTTTATGGGCTGCTCTTTATGTGCAGCTGCTTTCTGCAGGACTAGATCACTTCTCCTATGTCCAACATGGTACATGTTCCTAGACACAGTGGTGTGGAGATCAGTTTCTGAGGCAGCATAGCATTGCTGGCAGCTGGAAATCAGATTTTCTGGGCATGTATTTCTTGTATCTATGGATCATCATAATTTTTTTTTCACAGACAGGCCTTCAATCATCAGATATCCCTTGCAAAGCAAGCAAAATCCCTGTCATCTATCATAGGAGAATCTGCTCAGAAATATTTGTTTTATAAATAGTTTTGAAAATACTACTAGGTTTAAGATGAGCAGTACAAAAACCTGAGAAACTTGCAAGTCATTTGAAAGACAAACTTTTAAGGAAAGCTGGGATAAAATTTTTATTTCTAATTCTGTATTTGTGAGTCCTATTCACCATAGGGTCTAACTACCAGAGAGTGGATTTAAAACTCTCCTTTGGCGAGGCAAAAATAAGTACAGCAGGTAAGTAGCAAAACAGGAAGGCAAGGGATGGGAGCAGTTGTTTTTAGAAAAAGCTTCGCAGATGAGGTAAGGCTGGCAGGTAGCAAGACTAAAGGAAGGGAGGAGATTTTTTGAGGTAGGAAGAAGATCTTTTGGGATCTCTGCTAATGAAGGTGAGTTAGTGCAGAGACAGCTGCAAGAGAATAATGTAGGAAGAAATGTGGACCATTTTCTTTGCAGATACATCATAAGACTGTTGATAGCACACTTCAAATTTTGTATAAAAGACAACTGTTCCCAGAGGCATTAAACTGGGAAGTATAGTGTCCTTATTTGTGAAAGGATTTAAGCAGAATGTAAGTGGCAGTGCTCTCACCTGTTGAAATATGCAAGTGATCTGATATTAATGTGAAGCGATGACTTCTAATTTTTTTCTTTCATTCTGACATCCAGAGGTTCTTGGAAAGGAATGTTCTGCAGGGTTTTGTGTTGCAGTATCAGCTTACCTTCTCATGTAAGATATTCACATAGTGAATTTACTTTTTCCTTAATTTATTTTGCTGTGATTTGTTGCTGTTAATGAAGCTCACTGTCTGAGCAGAGTATTTGGTACAGCAGTGAGAGTACCAGGGGAATCAAGGTATTTTTGTGTTTCTTTTTTGATATTTCTTTTGGCATGGCTCTCCTTCCTTCTAATTTTTTCACATCTAAAATTTTAGCTTAATTATTCTATTTGACAAAGTGTATTCATAAGTAAGAGTTTTTTGTCTAGAAGCTGTGTTTCTATTCAGCAAATAGCATTGTGTCTGAGGAAACTTGTAAAATGTCTTTTCATCATGCCACCTTGTGAAATGAGAAATGTATGTGATTTTCAACTTTCTTTAAAAGTAAGTGAAGCAGAGACAGAGGGAGAAGTTACCACACTGTAGATTATTTTCCAGACTGCAGAAAAAGCACAGCTGGAATACATGCCGGAACAGATTCTCTTTATATATAGTTCTCTTGCGCAGTGCAAAGTGGAGAATGAGGATATTATGTTCTTATATTTATAGCAAGCATTGCCTTCACCCCATGGAGAGATGCCTTTGTCCATTTGAAAAAAAAAGAGTCTGTGTGTAGGGGAATGGGTTCATACAGAAGAGCCCGACTATGTATGTCTAAACCTCAGATTATCTTGGTGATGGGAGTGTGGAATGATTAAAATGGAAGCCAAAAAATGCTTTCCTGTGTGTGGGTTTTTCATAGAAACAAAGAAGCTTGTACATACTATGAACAAAAATGAAAGGTCTGAGCGTTCATCATTTCATGAGAAGTATGTTGAGATTGACCTGGTTTTAACTCCAAGGGCTAGCAATATCTGAGTACCAGGTCTGTTTTTTGGGATTCAGCTGTTATTCTGGAATGCCTGTTGGGAACTACCTGCTTAAGATCCATATAAAATCCTTATCTGGACATGATGCTTAGTTTCATTCAAAAATGATTATCATAATCATAGAATTGTAGCATAGCAGCCTGGTAGTGACCTCAAGGATCATTTGGTCCAAACATTCTTGTCAAAAGTACCCTCTAGACAAGGTGGCCCTCCACCCTGCCCATCTGAATCTTAGAAGTGTCAAATATTGGGGAATCCCCCACTTCCCCAGGGAGATTATTCCAATGGCTGATTGTTCTTATTGTGAAAAATTTTTCTCTTGTGTCCAGTTGAAATCTCCCCATGAGTAACTTGTACCCACTAGCCTTCATTTCTTCCATGTGACTCGTTGTAAAAAGGTAGCCTCTATTTTCTCTGTTGCCACCCTTTAAATACTAGAACATGATGAGGAGGTCTCCCCTAACCTTTTTCTCAAGGCTGAACAAACCCAGTTGTGTCAGACTTTCCTTATATGACAGGCTTCCTGCTCCTTTGATCAGCTTTGTGGCCCTTCTCTGAACTCTCTCTAGCCTGTCCACATCTCTTTTGAGAATCTAATATTTAGGAGTAACCAGAACAGAGTTTGCTTGAGAAGGGGAGATTTAAGCAAATAAAATAACATGTGGCCATATTAGGAAGTTCTAGAGCTGAACGAGTTCTTTGTGCTACTGCTGGTGTGATGTACCCATGGAGTGGAGGACTGTTTGAGGCCAGAGGATGTCCTCCATGGGGCAAGGGAGACGGGAGGAAGGTTTGTAACTGAAAAATAGTTTGCACATGAGGATGGGTGGGGCATTTGCAGACTGTCAGCAGCATCTGCCAGGAGGTGACTTTGAAATGATGTCATGGATAACACTGGGCAGAAAAGTAGGTTGGGAGAGGAAATCTAGGATATTCTCTTGAGTGTCTCATTTTAAAAGCTAACAGCATGTTTTACATTACAATTGGAATAAAGATGTGTTGTTACTGCAGTTCAGTTTTCTCAATATGATGTATCTCAACAGATTACTTGGTATAGCCCTCACTTCTTGAGTTCTTGGGAGTTTAGTCCCACAATATATTGTTTTGGATGGCAGACTGGCATAAATGTTGCCATCCCTCATGGCAGAGAGTCTTACTCTTCTGTCTTAAAGTGTTCTTTAAGCTTAGAATGTGGCCATGTTTTGAACTTGCTCTAGAAACTGGTCGCTCTCAAAAGTAATCTGTCAAAAGTACAGAGGCATTTTAAAAGCAAATCAGCTCACAACAAAACCACAGAAATATCATCCAAACACAGCTAGCTTATTAGTGGGAGTGAACAACAAGGGGTAGATTGAGGAACAGATTCTGACAAAACCTGAAACCAGGATGGTTGTGACAAGATTTATAATGGAATATTGCAATTCTTGTTATGGGCAAAGAAAGCATTATTTTGCAGATGGAAATTGAAACAAAGTGGGGCTAAGGACTCCTCTATAGCAGATTTTTTTTGGTGAGTAGAACTGTGTTAGCACAGTCAACAGGCATAGTCGGTTTTGATTCAGGAACAGAACTAAGCTGTTCTACAACCATAAGTTCTAGTATAACTGTATCTGTGCTTGCATGTTCATCAAGGTAACTGGAAAGCTCTCTGGCAACTCACATCCGTAGCAGCACTGTTTCAAAAATATCACCCTCACAGGAAGGGCCCAATCAACAGACTGAAGATGGGGAGGGGGCAGACAGGCACTGACTCCCACTCTTCGGATTCACAAGCAAGCACTTACCATTGAACTGTTATCCTTAGCTATCTGGCAAGTAATTTCCAAAAATGGGAATGGACAGATTTTTAAAAGCAAAACCACTGATCATACATCCAAGGCTGGGAGAGTTAGGGTACAGGTTAAGTTTAAAGTGCGGTGACGGATTTCAAATAACTTCTTAAGCAGGAAAGTCTTCTCTGGTTTTTGTGCCTTTGAAAAATTCTCCTTCAAATTTCAGTGTTTAAAAAGATAAACAAGCAAGGAAATTATGTATAATTTCTGTCAGCAACATAAATACGGTTAACTTCACTATAATCATAGCTTCATGATTCAAAATTTCTAATCTAGATAAATTATAGCTATAAAAATTATGAAGCAACAAAAAATTTAGTCTGGATTATGGTTAAATTAGGCCCAAGTGAATAACATCCCCCTTGACAAGGAGTCACAGTAATCTGTAACCTCCCAACAGTCTCTGACAGCAAGAAACTGCCAGTATTGAAGAAACATCTGTTTACTATTAAGACATATAAAATATAAACAGGAAAGAACTTTTCTGATTGAGTGGTTATAAAAACAGAACACAAATTAGTGTATGCACTCCCCACGTGAGAGACTCAGTCTGTTAGTGGTAAGTGATATCATTGGATCAACAAGACAGTTGCCAGAAAACCTGGGGATAGAGGGGTATTTTAGCACCTTTCCTCTGCAACAGGCCCCAACTGTGCCTATTGAAGGCAGAATTCCTGAGGGCAGGGTGCTGGTCCTTGGGCCAGAGGGCTGCGCCGGCCAGCTCTCACACACAGATCTCTTTGTTGCCTCTTGATCCCCACTAGCTCTTACTTACTCAGATACAGATCACACTCTTCTCTGGAAAAGTGGTATGTTGAGATCCCTAGCCCAGGCTAAAAAATGCCTTTTAAAAATAGCAGTAACTATCGGTTTCATGTGAAATGAAGTACCTTTACTCTGAGATACTTCTTGGCATTTCTTTGAGGTATTTGCTAGGCCCTTTCTTGGCATTTGGACTACATGGAGTAGGAGGCAAAGTAAAATGAGATGCTTATCACACTAACAGCTCTGGGCCTTGCCTTTCAGCTTCCCTGTCTTGTAAGTTCTTTGCAAAAGGCTGAGAAAACTCACAATCTGAGTCATGAGGAGCTACAAAAGAGAAGATTGTTTTTATGAAGATCTCTTTAGTTCATGTTTTAAAGCCAAGGGTGTCTGAGGCTAGCTAACTTCTGGTTTAAAGGCTTCAATATATGTTTTTTGCATACTTTATTGGTATTAAAATAGATCTAGTGAGGGACATACAGTTGCAACCTTACTTTGTTCTATGTATTCATGTAAAAAGAACACACAATAGAGGGAAAAATAATTTTAGTAGTGTGGGGCAGATGTCTAAACAGCAAATACCTTCAGTGTGGGTATAGTCTCGACAAAAACTTTACCATTTTTTTTAGGGGCAGATCTTGTGAACCGTCGTCTCTGAGTACACGCAATGGCTGAATGAAGGTCAGGAAAGAAGAGGTCATAGGGACAGAGAACTCCTTCACTATTAGGGGAACTAACAAGCTTGTAGGACAGCATAAAAGCAGGCAATGTAATCATCGCTGTTCCAGTCGCTGAGCAGGAATGCTGCTGTGCACTGCACTGGCTGCAGTGGCAGAGGGACCTGCTGAGCCTTCTGGCCAAAATAGAATAATATCAAATGAAAAGATAAGCTACTGGGTTCCACTTTAAAGGCAACTTTTTCTATAATACCTGTAATATAAGAGCATTTAAAAACTTTCTGATATATCAAAGCACTGTGACAGTTTCAAAAGTATTGCTATTGACAATCAATAATCTACATAAAGAATCTGTATTCCCTGTTTTTTTAATGCAGCATAGAACACAGTGAGAGACAAAACCGTTGGTTGAAAATGGATCTTGTGGTAGATTGCTGTATGTACACCTGTAACAAGAAAGGTGTGATTTGAATAGTGCAAGAGAAGTTAGTTAAGCTTGGTTTGATGTCACTTCTTCAAAAGTCTTGCATATTCTGCAAGAAGCTTATCTTTGGTGCAGTGACCATGGTATCTGTAGCATCCCAGAGGAATTCAGCAGCACTCTGGAAAACATATGGCATCATCAGATAAAACATTAAATTATACTAGATTAGATTGTACTAGAATAGAGATAAAGCTAATGTGTAAAAAGGCTGTTTCTCTACTCTTTTCACTGATGTAAAGTCCCATTTCCTTTATGCTTCTCTGAATCTCAATCCGTCTCCACTCCCCAAAAGAAGTTGAAGTCCATTGTGAATTGTGTAGGATCTGACTGCCAACATAGCAGTGTGTAGCTACACACTTCCACTTGTTTTGCATCTAGAAGGTTTTCTTCTAAATGAGAGCTAGAAGGATGCTGTATAATTTTAAATGTATTAGATTTTGTTGCCTTGCTATGAAGAGTGGCTGTTTGAACTCATTTCATGAAAAACTCACAAGGTATATTTTAAAAGGACACAGTTGAGGCAGCACTCACATTTTGCATTCCAGATCTTAATTTTGCTCAACATATGAGCCCAAGTTCAGAATTTCCCTGAGTTTGTGGCAATTCATTTAGATTTTAGAATTTTTAAAAGGAGCAAAAATTTCCTCTTTTTTACTGGGGTTGTACTTTAAAACCTTTGTTCCCTTTTTAATGCCCTTTTGGGAAGGAACAATAATATGCAAGATGCCATGTGATTTTTTTTTTCTACTACCAAGTGCTTAGGGAAAAAAGTTCTTATTAGACAGCTAGGTTTGGATATTGAGCTGATCCTATATTGCTCCTCCACTGGCATATGGTTTTTGTTCCCGGATAAAATTAACCCTGCTGCTTTTTCATGAGAGAGGAGGAATAATTACTGTGCTTTGCTCTTTCTCATCAGCATGTTGGCCTGCTGCCCTGTCTTTTTAGTGCCAGGTATTACAGGCAACAGTAACTTAGTTTTGTTTTCTGCTACCTTGTCCTTCAGCCACCAATGTTTGCATGGTCATTTCACCTTGTGTGTTAATGGCCCTGTTTTCTAAAGCCCAGCTATCTTACTTTCCAGATATCTTACTTCCAACTATCTCACTGTTGTGTGCTAATGCTATACCATTAATCATTTTCACTTCCTCCTCTACTTGGGTATTCATCAAATGTCTTGAAGTTTGCTTTATATTGCTCTTTTCTTTGTGCAGTTTTTCCTCTGATTTTTCAAGGACCTTTACACAAATGTTGACAGATTGCTATCAAACAAGTTGCAATCAAATGCTGAGCTTATGCTTTGACCAAGGGAAGTACAAATGTATTACTTTCCCTTGTAGGACAGCTTAAAACTGTTTTCTTGTTTGTTTGTTTGCTTGTTTCCATTTGTGTTTTTCAAGTGAAATGTTCTCACTTCTGAGTAGCATTAATGTGATTAAAGTGCAGTGGTAGTTACTTTCTGTAGATAGCTAACATTTCTAAATACAGAGGCATAAAATTTAATGGACTAATACAGTGAAATATTGTGATATTTCACTGAATAGAATAGTTCATTCATTTGACCTCACAGAAAATACCTGGATAGCCTATGTTTTGGCTAGATCTGGCAGATTCATACTGGTGGAATCAGTACACAATTTTTTAAAAAGGATTTAGGAGTTCAGTGTGTTTTTCATACTCAATGTGAGCTGAAAGATGCTAGACTTTTTTAAAATGCTTTATGGGAAATGAGTTGACAGCCTTTCTTATACATCTGTCAGCTGGCTGGAGAGTAGGCATCAGGATCTTTTCAACTGTCAGACAGCCAGAGAGACTGCCCTCTCCCTGTGTAGGAGTTGGCACATTTTACTAGGATTTCAGTATCGGTCTTTGAAGGAGAGCTCTGTGGGTGTGAAGTTGATCTCTACTATTCTGGCAAGGCTGTGCTGCCCTGGCACAGGCAATCAGAAAAGTTTCTTTTTGGTTCACAGTGAGCACAGCAAAATGCTTTTGCCTGGGGAAACTGGTGCTTGTGGTGACCCTGCCCAGACTGAGTTATGTCTGGTTGTAAAATGGTGATTTATTGTTTGAGTTTTGGTGTTCTTGGGGAAGGAATGAAAATTGCAGTATGATGTGGGGTGTAAAACCGCAGTGCAACTCACAGGAAAACAGTGGAGACAGCATCTCAATGCTCACTTCCAGGCCACACAGTTCCTGTTTGTCTCAATTATGGTGACCCAAAAAAGTCTAGCTGTTCAAATCCATGGGTTCTGGCAGGCTGTGATGTCTGGTGCTAGCCCAGAGTTCCTCATTACATCACTATGATTCAGGCTGGTGCTGAGACATGTGTTTCTTTATTCCTCTTGGTCTCTCCAGCCTTCCCAAAACCCCTCAAATATCAATGCATTTAAAATATTGCAAGCATATAAATATTTTAACAGATTACTAGGAGGTACTGGTCTGTCATGCTACACTCTAAGACTGCCAAAGCAAATGCCGAGAAAGAGATTTATTTTTTTTTATGAGATCTCAGAATGCTGTCGATCTTCAATGTTTTCTTTTTTTTTCCTTTTTTTTTTTTTTTTTTTTGCATGTTTTTAGTAAGCTTTCACCACAAAATCTTGATGTATTTCTTCTGACTTCTGGTGTGCTGCAAAAGTATATCAAATGGCTCTGTTCCAGGGAAAAAAGATAACCAACCCAAATCATAACAGCTAGACATGTTTTATGTCTGTAGGCCCCTGATGAAACATAGACCTGATTAAAACCTCCATTCAGCACTGCATCTCACAATGTTCCTTTCCTGAGGTTTGGCCAGATCACACTCCCTCACACAGACACACAAGTTAGGTGGTAGTCGTGATCTATCACATAGCTGACTATGGAGCCCAAAATAGAAATTCTGTGGTGACCCTGAAGCTGTCATATTTCTTCTTAATGGGTTGTCCTCTACCATTCTGCTGAGATGCCTGTCCACAGTCTGGCTCTTAAAATTCATAATCAGCACCATCGCTCTTTTAGGTTCTAAAGTTACTGGTTGCAGAGACAAGAGTAAGAGAAGGAGCAAGAAGCTTAGAAGAAGAGATAGACATAGGCAAAAATTACATCAACCTCATTTCCATGGCAAGACAGGCTAAGAGAACCAAAAAATAGCAGCTGATTGCCTTTTTTCCCCTTTGGGTCTGCATCACTCTTTGAAAGGGCTGTTTAAGTGTTTTCATGCACCTGTTGTTTCCACCTTGGAGATTCTGTACTGAGCCTCTGTGTCTTTGAGGACGTTGGCAGAAAATAGATTGCTTGTGCTGAAGCTCTGGAAGGCAGTGATTGAATCAAGAGGTGGCCTCCAGTGAGGGACTCCTACTTATCAGCAAATAAAGGCATGTACACTGCAGCTGAGAGAACCTTAAGTAGTGCCTTCAGAGCCATTCATCTTTTAGTGCCCAGAGTTGAACCTGAACAGCAAACTGCATCTGTGACAACAGAGAATGAGGGATATGGCTCATGCCAGCACTGAAACATTGGTTCAGTAGTCACTCACAGCTGTGAGAGAAAGGCTGAAGTTAGATGCATTGCCAAGAGATCCTGAGGATGAAGTGCCTTACCTAGAAGATATAGTTGATTTATCACTCCTAGACTTTCCCAAGTTTATATTGTTTCCCAAAGTCCTTTCTCCTCCACCTAAAACATTTTTGCTTTCTTTCCTTGTAATTGAAGGACTGTTGCTCTTAATGAAAATAGTTGAGTCTCTCCAGATGTCTGCAATGGACTCAAACTATGATTGCTCAAATAATAAGAGGAACCCCTAGATATCTGATGTAGGCCCCTCATACTGCTGACAGAGATAAAAGGGTTTTTTTATTATTCTTTGCAAGTTCAGTATACCAAGAAATTTGGAAATAAGTAGTTTAAAAAGTCAGTGTTTCACAGTACTGAGAATCAGATAGATCCCACAAAGCTTTTTCTTCTAGAACTTCCTTTTTAAAGAAGGTCGTAATTTAGATTCCTGGATTTGCTTCTGCGTAGTGAAGTTATATGGTGGATGCCTTACTGCACCTCAGTAGTAGCTACTCTCATGTCTTGTTCACCAGGGCAGGCTTTCTCAACGCTCAGAGGAAATTTTAGGAAAGGAGAAAAAGCATTTAGAGAAACCATGAGAAGGAGGAGTGATTAAATTACCTTCAAGAAAGCATGGTAGCAGAGAGAGAAATTATTATACCTACTCCTTTTAAAGGAAGAGAGGAACATTGACCTGTTCCATCATTTATGGCTCTGCTGTGCTTGGGTAAATGCTGGATCAAACCAGGACAGCACAGCATGGTGATTCCAAATGGGGAACTGCATCTTTGTTTTTCTAGGTGCAAAGGGGCATCTGTTGCCTCTATCACCATTTCAATGACTTCAGGAGATGTACCTGGAGCTCAGATTTGCTGCCCATCCTCCTCTTTTAAGTGGTATTTTGTTGTTTATCTGTAGTTCTGCTTGTCTGATGGTGGTGTTGGTCTTGTTTACTTATGGTTCCTACTTGCAGGATTTCTCTGTTGCAGTGCAACATTCAACCAGCACAAGCATTTGCCTGACAAATGCTGTAGTAAAATCTTTGGAGCCACCCCAAATTGCAGAGCGTATTCATCATTTTCTGCTCGTATTGTTCTGTGACACACAAAGTGCCAACAGGTGCCATTAAAGATGCTGATCTCTCTGACAATGCTTTTTTAATAGTTGCAGAATGATCCCTGCTGCCCTCACAATTCCAAGCCAGCTGTCTGTATGTATCCCAGGGCTGTGACTCCACCAGCAACTTTTAATTTAAAATCTAAAAACTAGTGTAAGTTCACTGGAGGGTAAAGCAGTGAGTGTAGAGGCTGTTATAAAGGGGCAAGTCTGAAGTATGGATTTTTTTTTCCTGCCAGTTCCTGAAGGCCTGTTGTTCCTTGGCCAATTTGTTGTTTCAGCCTGAGGATGGGCCTCCCGCTATTCTCACAGATGTACAGAAGAGCAGGCTGGAGAGAGATTGGCACTGTGTGTCAAATGTTTCTGTTCATGGACTGAAACTTGGGATCTTTAAATAGTTGTATGCTAGTTATGGTACAGATGAACATGTTATGAAAAGTGGAGACAAATGTTTATTCTAATGTGGTACCCAGATTTAATAAATCCTGTCAGACAGCCAAGATACAGGAAGCTCTCAAACTGTATACCAAAAGATGTGTGGTTACTAAATTACTTCAGAGAATTTTTTCAATATGAATTTCTCCTCCACGCACCTCCTTCCTCCTTCAGTGCCCCCACAGGGATAAACACAAAGGCAAGCAGCACTTAGAAGGCTGTTTAGTTGAGAATTGCATGTGTAAGACGCATCCTTACATGGATAAACCTATAGCATTTCACTGAGATAAAATACCAAGTTAATAAAAATGTGAAGAAAATGAATCTGTTGTGGTTCAAAAAACTGGGTTATATTTTTTTTAAGCGCACTACAATCCAGAATATTAGTTCTGCTTCAGAATATATCTTCCTGGCCATAATGAAATTTGGGATGGACTTCTAAGATGTTCAGGTTCCTTTTCTAGCTTTTCAGTCTCCTATTCTTGTGCAAACCCTGACACAATTCATGTTCTGGGAGAGCTACATTATGTTTTCTTCAGCCCAAATTGCTACACCCACAGCCAATATACTATCAGAGTGGATTACAGGTCCCTCTAAAAAACTCTGTGTTTCTCTTGGTATAAAAGCAGTCTTTGAGGAGGGAGAGGTATGTGGCCTGTTTTGTTCACATCAAAGGTCATTCCATTTGATTCAGCTGTGAATGGCACCAGAAGCGTTTGGATGATGCTCTGTTTTTCTGGCAGAACTCAAGACAACTGAGAACAATCAGCCTTCTGGTTGTAACTTGCATCCAATGAACTGATACCCGTGGTTTTTGCTTACTTTGTGGAAAGGTAGAGATTTTATCTTCCCATGAGTTATCTGTCTTAACTGGGCATTAGCTCTGATTCTTAATTTTTCTTTGAAATGCTTATTACTTAAATGCACTGTCTTGTAGGTTTGGAGGACTCTGAGTTTTGGAAAAGTATTAACGTAGCTGACTTTTCTTGTTGTTTTGATGAGATTGGCATTCCTGTTGTCACTGCGCTTACCTCTATACAGTAGTAATTAAATATTTGTATGGTTGGAATAAGATGGATATTCCTATGCTGTGGATCATCGTGCAAGCTAACCTGAGCAAGATGGCTCTGGAGTCAGAAGCTAGTGGTGGTGGGACAGTGCCTAAGCAAATGGCATTCCATCGAATACCTACCCAGTTTAGGGAGCTGTAGAGTTGTGTCATGTGGACATGTCTTCTGATCCCCACATCTCTCCTAGCAGCTTCACAAGAGGCAGCAGCAAGATCTGGTGTACCCTGTGTTTTGGGAATATGAAGAAGTGAACAGAGTTATGCTAATTAAAGTAACTATTCTAGGGACCTTTGAGACCAGAGGTCTGAGCACCTCGTTCTGGTTGCGGGAAATGAGAAGACCAATTGGCTTGATACTCATAACCACTGTTTCCCTGGGGGCTGTGCTGCACTCTGTTTTAGGTTAAGGGTTGCCTCTCAGTGTTTCATACTTGACACTGAGAAACATTTACTGCTTTACAGCATGAGTTTAACTCTTGTTCTCCACGTTGCCCAGATGCTTCTTGAAAAATCACTGGAATTAAGTGTTTCTACTCTCTGACAGAACTGTGAGCGTGAATTCCTCACGTAAGTTTCTCTGTGCCACAGCTTTTGGTGTTCAGAGAATCACAGAATATTTTGAGTTGGAAGGGACCAGTGTTTGTAGCCTGCACATGGGGATGCACACTCTGACGTTCCTTGTATTTCAGTGCTGTGGGTTCAGTATGAGTCCTGGAGGAATAGTCCCAACCAAGTCATGCTGCAGGTAGAGGACTGAAGTTCAGCTCTTGAGGTGCGTTCCCCATTGTTTGCTGAGATTCCTGCCTGGATCTCACTGGTAATTACTTTTACCTCTTAAATTACTGCCTTTATAACAAAGTAGTTTAGCGGCATTTTGAGGCAATTACAAGTTCAGAAATTGAACTACTAGAGGTGACTTTTTTACTTCATATTAAATACATTTGCAAGTTTTATATCCCAGTCTCTGCTGAATAGCTTTACTGTTCAGTTATTTCCCAGAGGAGATGGTTCCAGCTGAACTTTCCCAGGGGTACAGGGGCCAGGCAGGTCCTGGTGGGCCTCAGCACACCAGATGAGCGGGTTTGCTGCTTCAAGCCTAGGTAGACACTACCATTTTCTTTTCCCAGGCTTCCTAGCATGCTACTTAGGCACAGTACTCACTCTTCACTGTCTATATGTGCAAAATCGATTCATGATACAGCTGCCTTGGTACCTCCCCAGCCCAGTGCAGACGGCAGTGTATCCCACAGGTCCAGAATTCAGTACAACCTGGAAAAGGAAACAAAAAGAAGCTTTGTGAAAGTTCCCAAACTATGCAGTTTGTTTCAGGGCTACTGCAAGAACTGTGCAGTTGAGCATAAAGCAATAAAAAGTGCTGCCTCAACCTCCCTTTCACTGGGGAATAGTAACTGACATTAGGCACAAGTTTTACAGGATTCGGATTCCCCTTTGTGTGGCTTCTTGTGTGAATTGCATGTTTGAATGTCTTCTGACAGCTTTTTTCTTACCTGATGGTGTAGGCAAACAGTCATCTCTCCATTTTTGGTATACTTCTCAACTTTCCATCCTTTGTTCAAATATTGGCCTCCCCCCTACCCCTCCACCCCCCATCCCCAACTCTTTTAAGCTCTGTGGTCTCCAAACCTGACACCTGAGCCTTTGTTCTGCTTCTGTGGAAATATGATTCTTTCAGCTTCCTCCAGAGAAGTTAGGGAAAAACAGCTTTATCAAGGATATTGCTACTCCTTTTTTCTCCCTAGGTAGCATTGGTTCAGGTACTGATAATCGTTAATAATCACCCTGTTTTAAGACAGATCTTCTTACACACTTCTCCCCTTCTCCAAAATATGTTGAATAACAGACAGAACACAGTAAAACATTTAAGAATAGAGGTGGTTTATAAAATCAAATTGAAATTCATGCATTGTACAGAAGTAGATTCCCCAAACCATCTTTCATCCACATTAATTATGGAAAAGAATGAGCATATTTATACACACAGTGTCTCTGAGTAAGTAACAACTTTTCATCATAATGAGCTGTTAATTAAATTTAATATTTAAAAAAATTGTCTTTTTCATTTGACTGATCTTGATACAGATTTAAAAGGATACTTTAAATAATTTCATGTAATTGTTATGCTGATGTATTCCCTAGAGCTATACAATTATGTTAGTGAAAAAAATATATGGTCTTATTGTTAATAGTTGGAAAAAATGAAAATCCTTTATACTTATTATGTATTTTAACTCAAAACTAAACCTTACAGAAATAAAACTCCAGGAGAGCTGAATTTGTAATATGGAATGTTATGCAAATGGAACAACCACAGTTAAAAGAGGAAGAAGCACTACATGCTAAAACAATGAAAACACGGTATAAATATGACCAATTGTAATTCAAGTAGTTGCAGAAAAAGAATTAGGCACAATGAATAAGAACAATGCTAAGAGTAATTAACAGCACTGACTAGGAGGATATTTTGGTAAGAAGTGCTTTCAAAAGCTCAAGGTTCTAAGAAAAGCTAAAGTAGTCTTTCATGTAGCTCAGAGGCAGCTTATGACTGCAATATGCAAATAGATTTGTGCTGTTAGCAAAAGTTAAACTACTGATAGAATAAGGGTTATATTTTTTTTACCTGCTCTAGATGTATTCTCAGAGAGCAGAAAGGACAGCTGACTGAGATGTGCCCTGCCAGGCCTATGTTATATTTAGTTCATTATGTTCTGAATGAAATCCAAAATGTAGTTGGAAAGGAGATTAATACCCTGAACCAGGTATCCTTCCATGCAAGGAAGAATTCATTTTGTTAGATGAGGAACAGAGAAGAGTGGGGAAGCCTTCTCTTGCAGTTCTTCAAAATATGCAGGTACTAATGTGAGATTTATGAGCAATTCACAGGACTGCAGTCGAAAAGTACATGGCATTGCTAGCAGTAGGATCTACTGAATGAAAAAAAGATGTGGAAATATTGTCTCAGATTGCATGCTAGAGCTAGATTCAGACAAAAAACTGATGACAATAGTATAGAAAGCACTCATAACTGTGGAGGAAAACTGAACGAGAAAACTGGACCAAAAGTACCTTTAATTTTTCTAGAATCTATAGTTTTTCAGATAAATAAAGTGACTTAGAGACTTAGAGAGGAATGGAAAATTAATTCCTGAGGGAGTAGAAAAAAATCAGTAATACATGTTTTTCTGCTTGAAGTACTGATTTTAATGGCAACCTCTTGGATTAGAATGCTGCCATGATATGTTTCTGGTACTAATCCAAGACAAGTGTGTGTTTTGTGTTATCAAGTGTTTGCTGATTCAGGCTGAAGCTGGAATCACCTGGAATAAGTACATTTTTAAGAAATGCTATGGAAATTAGAAGAGTATATTTGCAAGTTGTTCTCATTCTTCTGTGTACATCCCTGTATCAATTGCTGAATGTAAACATTGATCTTCCTCTTCTCCAGTTTTGTTCTCTGCCTCTCCTCAGCACACTCAGGCTCACCCTTCATGTCATGCTCTTCAAGTCTTTCACTGCTCTGGACCTGTGGAGCTTTCCTGGCTTTCCCCTGGAGCATGGCTTTGTCTCAGCGTTCCTTTCTTCATTCTGTTAGCTGGAACTACCCTGCAGGAACCCATGGGGATTCCTTTGCACTGCCTTGAGATTCCCTGTAGCAATTCTGGCCCCTTAAGCTTGGGAAACATTAGGGTGGTAAGGATGAAGACTTCTTTTAAATACAGCTTTGCAAAATGCTAGTAACAGGTCATATGTTTTCATTGCAACTTACTCTTCATAAAACTCAGCCAAAAATGTTTAAATTCTAAAACATTGTTGACTGTGGGGCATAGTGAAGAAGTAAATTCCTAGTCAGTTTAGTATGTGCAACTATGGATTTACACCTTCCATCATTTTTTGTGTGCTTTAAAAAAGGCAGCAAGAAAAAACTCCTAGCTGGTGTTTGTCATGCTTCTGGAGAGGTTTATTGTTGCTTTGCACTGGGGTTTGGCTTCAACACTGCACATAAACCAAAATGATTTAGGACAGCAGATTTCATTCATCATGTCACATCACAATTGAGAAGTATGTATTTTTTTTATAAAGGTGTGTTACAGGTTCCCTGTAGGTTATAAAAAATCATTTTTGTCTGATTTAGAACATGTTTTCTAGAGGTTTTATCACATAGACATCAGTGTATTTATATCAGGCTTAAATTAGTATAAACTAGCTTTACTGAAAGCTGCAGTGAATGCCAGCCTTCTGTTTGAGAGAACTTCATGGGACATGTTGTGTACATTTTGTACCCTTTTAAGAAGGCAGTGAGTACTAAAATGTTATTTCTGTAAATAGGCCTGACCTTCAAAGCTGGGAGTTTCAGTGGCTCCCTGAGGCCACCTGGGCTGACTGCCTCTGAGCATGAGTGCCCTGATCAATTCGAAACTGTCCCAGCTGCAGCTTTCCAGCACTGGTCAGGCTCTATCTTTTCACTCATTCATCTGTATTTTGCTCCATGGCTTTGACATTCCTTATCAGAAAGGAATTGGCATACTGTAGTGGCTCAGTTAGTATATGGGGAGCCCTTTGACTATGGCAAGAAAATAGGTGAAATCTCACTTCTCCCTTACCTTTTCTTTCCTCAGTAGTTTTGCCGCCTATTAAGGACAAATCTAGAACCTGCTGGCACACACACATATTCCACTTTTTTTGAGTAAGGCTGTGACAGTGAGTAAGAGAATAAACTAAAGTTTTGAGAAAAAAAAATTAAGGGAATTCAATGTCTCTGAGTATGCCAGCTCATGTTTATTCTATCAAAATTAACCGGTGAGATTAATTCAGCTTCAGTCATCATATTTTCTTTCCAAATTCCTTGTTTCACAGAAGGCTGTTTCTGCAGCACAGAAGTGATGAAAAATCAGGTGTAGAAATGCCTTCCCAGCCTTAACTTATTGCCAGTGCTGTGCAGTGGGGCGTCAGCATGCTTCAGACCTCAGTGCTTCCTTTCTTTGAAAGGAGGGACTGTCATGGTTTAACCCAACCAGACACTAAACTCCATACAGCCACTTGCTCACTCCCCCATCAGTAGGATCACAGAGAGAATTGGAAGGGTAAAAGCAAGAAAACTCATGGATTGAGATAAAGACAATTTAACAGGGAGAGCAAAGGCCGCACGCACACACACAGAAAAACAAAGAATTAGTTTACTGCTTCCCATGGGCAGGCAGGTGTTCAACCATCTCCAGAAGAGCAGGGCCCCATCACACATAATGGTGACTTAGGAAAACAAACATCATTATTCCAAACATTCTCCCCTTCCTCCTTCTTCCCCCCACTTTTATATACTGAGCACGATGTCATATGATATGGAATATCCCTGTGGTCAGTTGGAGTCACCTGTCCCATCTGTGTTCCCTCCCAATCTCCCATGCACTCCCAACTTCCTCACCAGTGTGGTGGTATGAAAAGGCCTTGGCTCTGTGTAGGCACTGCTCAGCAATAACAAAAACATCTCTGTATTATCAACCCTGTGTTCAGCACAAATCCAAAACACAACCTCATACCAACCACTGTAAAGAAAGTTAACTCTGCCCTTTGGTTCCTGTGCTGGTTTTGGTTGGGGTAGACAGTCACGTGGATCCCAGATATCTCTTCACTGGAGAGACATGGAAGTTGATACCTTTAGAAGCCATGCTGAACTTTGAGTCTGTTCACCTCTGAAGTAATATTTCGTACTAGTGAGGTGAACAACTGTATTGTTAGGTAATATCTTTTTATTTGACAAGTTTTCTGATTGGAAGGGGCTCTGATCTCAGCAATAAGCAATTCCAAAGGAACAACAGATAAAGGATGTGGGTTTCTCGTGAAGGAATTCAAGTAAACTAGTGTGGGCCTAAGACTTACCAGTGGAGGGTCTAGTGTATTTTTCTAAATTTTTTATTATTGTTTTTGTATCATACTTCATTTAAAGAAAATTTCATTAACGACTTGTCAGCAGCACCAGCCGTATGCATATTCCAAAGCCAACAATAGACAGTGAGACCTACTTAGCTGTTTCCTCTATCACCTCCAGTAGACATTTGCTCTTCAAAACTGTTTACTTTGCCAGTGTCTACACACGCTGATCTGAAAATAGATACACAAATAATGCTGTGTGTACATGACTGTGTGTGTACATGCATGTGCACACACAGACACCTTTTGTGCTCAGAATTTTACGGACACAGATACACAGGATAGGGAATTCGTGAGTCTGGAGTCACAGACCCCACTGTGAATACTGTTTAGATCGATATCCACTTTTGAAAACGTAGCTCTTAAGCTTTGGAATTTTACTGGAATATGAAATAATGATTAATGACAGTCCTAATTTCTGATGTTCCAGCTTATTTCTTAAACAACTTTAACTTGTGTCAGTTATTGCAAAATGCAATATGTATTTTCTTTCACAGTTTAATATGTTTTTTTTTCTCTGCTTTTGGTTACAAAAATGTACCTGTGACTTTCTAAGTTCTCTATAGTTATCCTCTGTTTTATTTTTTCCTTTTCTTCTGTGGCTACTCTGTTTTCACCTGGTAGGAAAGCAAAGTTATTTAGCCTTTGTTGCTTCAACAATTAAAAAGCATTAGGTCATGCTCCAGTCTTAGTCCCCTTGGGTCTTCTCTGGAGTTTCACTGAATTGTTTCCAAATATAATGAATAATCATCCTATGTTAAAAGAGATGGATTCATTGTGACAGCCTTGTGCTTACTTCTTAATAATGAGTTGATTTTAAATAATTTATGGACAAAAATGTGCTCCTGTGAAATTTCTGACTGTACCTGTCTCCTTGATGTCTTAATGAAATTTTGATCAGTTTTGGACATGTTAAATGTGAACCAGGAAACATCAGAACCAAAAATCAGGAGGGAGAAAGAGAACAAATTGCATCACTGAATAAGGCATTTAACTGCTTTAGTTCTCCCAATGTTTGCAGGAAACAAAGCTAGTCCATACTCTGGACAAACCCTTATTTGGGGTGTGCATGTTTTGCAGCAACTCCCTGTCCTGTGCACCTACCTGCGGTGATAGAAGCAACAGAATCAAGTTTTGTGGATTGCTTTGCTCCACCTAACAGTCATGGATCTAAATCCTGTTCCTCCTGACTGAAAATTCAGATTCATGCATATGCAGATTTTTTAATTTTTTTTTTAAAAACTCAGTTCTAAAAAGCTCTGTAGGATGAGTTTCCCCTAGTAGACAAAACTCCTCTAGCAATAAATTAAATTAAAGTTGGTTGTACAATCTCCCTGTTGTGAGAAAGTCCCAGGATTGCCTTTATCTGCTCTGCATGATTATACAAGACTGAAAATATCATTAGTTTAAGGCCTCCACTGTGCTTTTGGTGATTGCCTGCAACCTCTGAGGTTTTCTGGGAGTAGATTACTGGTTGCCTTTTGTGTTGATCACTTTGCCTTTTTATTGTACCTTCTTGGGATAGAGAATCTGATGTGATTATAGGGAATGTCCTAACGGGACCTGCTGGTGAAATAATGAAATAAAGAACGATTTTTTTTCTAGTGATGACATCATCAAACTATGAAAGTTATGTATAGTGTAGTTAACTTGCCTTGACAGTGTACCAAGAAAATGGTCACAAACTTGTATGCAGATGTCCATCCACGTCCAAAAACAAGAGATCAGCCATAACATCAAGAGAAATACCCCTCTCAGTAAATATCTTCTTTCTTGTCAGACACCACCAACTAGAGGTATGATGAAACAGCCTGTTTCTGCAAGTTTCAAGGCTACTCTGTGATGTTAAAGAAATGGAATTCCAATATTTCAGAAATGCTTTTTTCAAAATTTTTCTTTTGGTAACACCAGCAAATCTGCAATTGTCTGATAGTATCTGGCTGCTTCAGAAGCCAGTTGCCGGTATGTAAGGCAAGAACCTGCCCCCAGTATCAGTTCTCAGTGAGAAAGGCTACCCAAGAGCTCTGTAGCCATCACAGGATTTCTGAAGTGTGCAGCAGGTAGGCTAAGTGGGCTAGTTTCAGCCATGACTTTGGGGCTTTCTTAATTCTGACTTAGATGCCAGGTCTCCCAGAGATGAAAACTGGTCTGGAAGGGTGAAGGTACTGAAACTTTATCATATCCACAGTTTTGGGAGCACCCAGCATCACCTGAGCAAAGAAAAATAAGTTGTTAGTGTAATCAAAAGTATTTCAGAATGCTGATTTCTCTTTCAGGTCCTCTTATCATCCATTCAATATTTCTTTATGGCTTTTCCTTTTTTTATGAAAAAAATACTTTTTTGATTTAGATGGGTTTTCTTTTTCTCTTGTGGGAAAGCTACCATCACTCAAAACATTACAAATATTTTACTTTCATTGTCTAGATCTGATCAGTCAAGAATTCTTGCACTGTGCAGGTACTTTGCAGGAAGAGAGAGCAGTGGACAGACAGAAGCTTTACTGTTTGCTCTAGATCTTCTCAAATTCCTCATGGAGACACAGGTAATTTCAAGCTGTCCCCATAGCTGACCAAGTCACTCAAAGGTTTTGCTTCATTCTCCTTTTAGCATCATTGCTGACTCATGTCATGAACCCTGCTGCCCAGGACAATTGTACAATACTCTGATTTTGGTTTTTTTTACATCTTCATCTCTAGATAGTCTTGTGACAGCAAATTGTGCTGGTGCTTCCATAAATGTCTGCTGTCATTGGTGACCTGCACAAGCTGGTTACTTTAATGAGAGACTTGATATTCTTAGAGAAGAGAGAAATGAACTGGGTTTTCTTTTGTTCACCTTCAAGTGAAATATTTGCAGTGAAAAGCCCAGACCTTGCTCATGCAGATAGAGAAATACAAGTTCAGTGTGTGTTAAACAAATAATCAGAGAGTAAGAACCAATATGAGTCCTTTTTCTTATTTAAATGTTAGCTAGCTCAGCCTAAAGGTCACTTCTTCCCTGCATTTTTGCTTAACAAGTTCTTAGAGATACACAGTTTCTTGCAATGGAAAGTAATGACTTTTTCCTCATTATGCAGTTCTAATCTATACTGTCCCCAGAGATCTCAGGCTTACTTTGTCTTGATTTCTAGCTGTAGAGTGCAGAATAGTAGTACAAAGGTGTATGGAGAAGCTGCTCACATTCAAGTAAGGAGTCTTTGGGCATTAAGCCTGTGGAGTTTTAGGAGAAGAAGAGGCACTGAGCACCCTCCCTCAAAATGTCTTTCAGTAGTGTTATAATTACCTCAAAATGCATTGCATCCTAAAGTCATGCTCCACACTAGAGCAGTTAGGCTGTGGTAAGGAGCATGACAGAGAGTTGAGTTTTTTTCCTTCCACTCCTCTCTGGTATTCTTCTGCTAACTTTCCACCTTCAGGCCGCTGTCTCCAGGGCTTATGATTGTCAGAGTGTGCCACAACCTACAGCCAATTGTAGAGGTTCTCTTTACATATCCAGACCCAAAAATTTGTACTAGAAGTGATTGAACTTATTTTTCTATTTTGGATAGCTTTGCCATTTGGTATTGAAATGCAACAGTTCTTTGAAATATCTTGCTCAGGTTTTTTTTCCAGAAACATTGTGATATCAAATAGTCTGTATTTACTCCTGCAAGGATTGCTGTTTCACAGCTGACTAATGTTCTCTTGACCTCAAATGCAACGTAAAGAATCCTATAATCTCTCATAGGCTTAGGGTCACTCAAGACATTAGGTGAAGTGTGTGTCTTGCCACCTTTAAATGTAGCATGGATCAGTCCCAGTCAACTAAATTGATTTCCAATGAATATATTTGGTCAAGTAATTGGAATATGGAGACTTGAGGTATTTCTGTAAAGACAAGGTACTGGATATCCAACTGTCAGCGATATCTGTGGGTGAGCTGCAGTGCGTTTCTATGACAAAACCACTCCACTGTTCTTTCTGCAGACTTCTGCTCAGCCACTGTGTTTGAGAAAGAGGGCTGCACTGCATCTTGAGATACAGTCTTTTTCCCAGGACAGGCAAAGAGTATAAAAATTCACAAGATATTCACAAGAATATAAACCCTAAGGGATGCTGTCTTTAATTATAAAAATGCACATTCTAATTCACATTGTAGGAACAAGGGAATGGGATGTGTGCTGGAGTATTGTAAACTATTATGAACTTAGGGCTTTAAAAAGAAATGTGTATCTTTATATTTTGTAAATGTCTGGCATGTAGACTTTCGCAGCGAGTAACTACTTTACTACTACAGAAACCAAAAATAACAAACTGTTTTCTCTTTCAAACAGCATCCTTGAACTAACATTTATTTTCTTCAAAGGCAGGAATATAACATGGGGAAGCAAGAAGATCCCTTTGACATTTTGCTAATGTTACAGGAGTGTAGTAGCAAAGTGAGGTTTGCAAAGTTTCAAAGCCTTATTTGTTCTTCAGTATCTATTTGTCTCATGCCTTTGCACAGAGAGGCAATGTCAAGGGAAAAAGTAAGCCTTTAAATATTTTAAAATGCCCATTTAGGATTCATTTCTCAGAGAGCAGAATCCTAAATGTCAGACAGTGTTTGATAGTTCTCTGTAAAATCATCATTAAGATTTAGCCTCATTTGATATTTTTAAGCACTTAGACCTATCCAAGGAAATTCAAGTGAAGAATTATCTGTATTTCATATTTTTTAAGTTTACCTCTATCTGTAAAGAATGTCATTATGCCATTTTTGAACACTCTTCTCTTATGCAGGTTGTGCTGAATATGAGTATATCCAAAACATACACAAGCTTCACCTTGACTGCCTTTTTTTTAAAGTTTTAGGAAACTTCTCATTATTATACTACATCACTAAAACTCTGCTGCTGGTTTCATTAGTGACCAACCAGTCTAAAAAAGTTTCTGATGACTTAAACTCTGCTGTCTAGTACTGTTTGGAATCACAGTCTGGGTATGTCTGCAGCATGCTATGAGGCATAGAGCAGAGAACCACTTAGACAAATTTTCTGTCTCTGATGGGTTCCTGCATCATGGCTGGCTTTTACAGAAGTGCATTTTGGAAAGTTGTCTCCAACTGTACCTGTGTTTACAGCGGTGAGACTCTGTTATCCCTCACTGCACTGTCCTTGCAGGTGTCTGTAGCTGGACACAAAGAATTTAAACAGGAACTTCCAGAGGTTAAAAAAGAGTAACTGCTAACACTCCCTCCCAAACCTTAATCCAACCAGTCCTGCCAACTTTCTGCAGCTAAAATAAAGAGCCTACACATAGTGTGTGACATTTCCTGTGCCCTGAATTGGGTAAAGGAGCACATTAGTAGCACCCACCTATGGATGGATTGGACTATGTTCATCAGCTATGCAGCACAAAAAAGTTGTGGACACAGCACAAAAAAGTTAGCAAAGTCAGTTGCTTAGTCCAGTCAAGGAACTGTGAGAAATAGGACATAAAAAATTTTTGATCTCCACCTTTCTTTTTTGTTTTGGTTTTTGTTTTTGTTTTGTTTGATTTTTTGTTTGTTTGTTTTGTTTTTTGTTTGTTTGTTTGTTTGGTTTTTTTCTTTCTCATTTTAAGGCTATTTTATTATATTTGATTGATACCTCAAGATTCCTTTTTCCTACTGCAGTGATTAAGAAAAGTAAAAAGATTTGGCAACCTATCATTTTCCTCTTCTCTGACAGTAGTTTTGTTCCTTCAAAGAAGTGATTTGCAAATAATATCCACTGTAAATTGAACAGAGAAGGTCCCTTGGTTCCAGCTCAGTCTGATTTTTTCCAAATCCTCCATACAAAAATCTTGTGTTGCTCTGACTGACAGGGCAATTTCAGAGAGTAATGAGTAAAGATGGATGTCCCTGAGCAGTTAATCAAATTTCTTTTCGGCAACTCTCTCTGTCAATAGTCGAGGCTGTCATTTTAATTATTTCAGATTCCAGGTGAAGGAGGATCATAGTCACGGACTCCCCTTGTGCTAGATTATGAAAAACTTGGCGATAGTAATAGATGCCCAAACAAGAAGTGAACTTCTGAAATACATTATCTTAAATCAATGTGCTTCCAGCTTCATCAGAAGGATGTTTGCAAATGGCTTCTGCTGGTGCAGAATTGGTTGTCAACCATGCACAATTGCTAACCACAGCTGGAAAAATTGCATTTAAAGGTAACCATAAGATAAGAGTCTCACTAGTTGTGCTCTTCATTTCAGAACATCTCTGTTTCAGAACATCTCTGTTCTGAAATGTTTTCTCAATTCTTCTGTCTTTCCGGTCCATATTCCTCCTTATATATGCAATAGTCCTGCTGCCTCGCTGGTGTGAGTGGAGGGGAGATAGCTCAAACTTCTGCCTGGCTCTGAACTTGTTTGGAGCTTTTTGTTCTTTTCAAAGTGGACAGCTGACCTTGGAGGGAGTAACAGAGATCTAAAACAGCAGTGCAGTAACTCAGCCAGTTCTGTCAGCAGCTTCCTTTTTTACAAAACCTGACAAATCTTACTGTCAGGATTCAGAATTAGTCTCCGAGACCTCCTATCTGGCGACAGTGCATGAGATGCACAGCCTTTGCTTTGCATCAAAGCAAGACTGCAAGCAGACAGGACAGTTTGTGCACCTCAGTTTTCCTACATGCTGCAAATACCTTGCTGTTTAATTCTGTATGCACACGCGTATGTGTTCATATGCTCTGAAAGGAACCACAGAATGAAAAAATCTCCAGGAAGTGGAATGAAGAGCATGATGTAGTGAGAATGCCAGTTATAATCGTTGTTACATGCTCATCTAAAATATAGTTTGTACTATATATGGAGAAGCTTTATATGGATAGAACTTTATATGGAGAAGCTATATATGGATACAGCTTTATATATTTGTGTTCATGCATGCTTGTGTATGCATGTGCATATATTTATTTTTTATCTATATATGTTGCTTTACTCACTACAAATTGAGATGTGATATTGAAAAATTTATGGCTGAAAATGGCAGAGGAAATGGAAGCATCAAGAGGAGAAGGATAGCAGATACACAAGCTCCAGGAAGCTCTTATGAGACACGGAAATGTACAAACAGCCTTCTTTCACTACTCAGCACCTGATTTGGCCTAACGGCTCAATGCCTACCTTAGCTTAGTTTGTTAGCAGTAATCTAGAAATCTGTCTGAAACACTGGGAAATCAAGGTTCATGCATTAGTGCTCAGCTATGCCCCACAGTCCTGTTAAAATCAATTTGAAGACAGAAGTTAGCCTTAAGAAAGAGGTGGCAAGAGTCAAATCTGGCTAGGTGGTTTGTTGTGGGATAAAGCACGATTATGAAATTAAACTTTTGTTGCTGGCATTCAGAGCCACAAGGGCAGGCAGAGATTTTCATGAATGTAGTTACCATCCTTCTTGTAAGTGGATTTCACCCCATGTGTTCTGAGTGTATGTGTCTGTGATGAGTCATGTTAACTACACTGTGGTGGGGCTGCATCCTGAAAGGAGAATGGGGTATGTTTAAAGTCAATATATTGTTATTTTTAGGGGTTTTTTTGTCTCCAAATGAATAAATGCTCTCACAAACCATGCAAGAGTTCATTTCTAAGGCTTTCATCTTCTCAAGAAAGCGAATTTCAGTGTATGAGCAGAAAAGCAAACCAAATATTCACTCTTTTCCAAGATATAAACCTTAACATCCTTTTTTCTTGCAGACAGAATGTTTTTCTGCTGTCACACTTCTTTGATTCTTTCTTGCTCTTTATATCTAGCAGCTGAGCTCTCAGCTTAAGGTTGCAATATCACAGTAAAAATGTTTAACTTCATACACTGAAAGCGTTATGCACTTCATGGCCAACTGAAGCCAACAGAACAAGTCAGAGAGTGTAAAGTGAACAGCTCCTAGAAGGTTCAGAGAACATGTTTTATTAGACATTTAATCACATAAGTTTGATTTCACCCACGAAGGACTCTAGATGAGAACCTCATTTCTTTTACTGAACCTTTCTGACCTGAAGCTAATGTGGCAGTCTCTGCACTTGGGATCATGGTATGGCTTTGAGCTTGAGGATATGCTAGCATATATGTTCCTTCTTCAGTTTGGTATGGTAGTGCCTCATTTGCACTGGACTGCTTATGCCAAGACAGAACTGTGAACCAACTGAGATACTGACCAGTGAACAAAGGCCATTACAGCAAAAGGGTGTGTGTTAGATACTAGAGAAGTGAGTCTCTAGCTCACCCTAATAGGTGCACATAAGTGATCAGCATTTTGTGTGCCTTCTCAAGACTGAAGAGGTGGTGAAGTGCTTGTGCAATGAAGCATCGTCCCTGAAACATTTGTTCAGGAAAGGGGAATAAATGTTTTTCAGCTGAATGTTCCTTTGAAATGCAAACCATTATCTTTGCAGGCTTCAGTTATCTCCTTTATGAGTCTGTCTCTGTAACAATTCTTCTGAAGGAATGTACTGTACACAGTGGGTGATCTCTAGATCTAAAAGGCAAATCGCAATCCTTTAAAAAAGCAAAAAAAAACCCCAAACCAACCAACCTAAGAACAAGAACAACAAAGACTGGCAATATTAGTGGAATTAATATAGTATCAAGAAGAGAAAGCAATCTCATGAAAGTTGAGAGCTGGATAGACGTGTAGGGTAAAATAACTATGATAAGCTGGATATATTTCTGCTGTTAAAAGACTGAAAATATTTCAGAGTTAGGTTCCTCAGACAAAATGTTCTTCAAAGTCAATGGTTCTAAAGGCAGGGAAGAAGCCTCCAAAGTTTTCGAGAAGTGTGAGGGAAAAATATTTCCCCCAATTTGGAATGTAGTTGAAAGGGAATGAATCCTATCACCAAAGGATAAGGAACAAGTTAAAAATACCTTCAATCCTTGCCTGCTGCAGATGACCCTGACTGACTTTGAGACAGTAACAAAAGCTTAATCTTGTTTGCAGTGTATTGAGAGATGGCTGGGAGAGACTGACTGTGAAAGGGTAGTCTCTGAGCTGAGCTCATAAGGAAACATGAAAGGTAAATGATTTTAAAAGTTCCAAATACCATTACATTTTCCCTTGTAACTTTGCTTAAACCTTTTAAATTCTTGTCTGCCCCACAAAGACATAAAGCAAATGCAATCATTTTTTGCACCCCAAGGAAAATTCCAGGGGTTCCTTTGGGTAGAGGTATGTGGGTGGGGAAAGGAATGAAGACTTCAACCAGTGACAGAAAGTGTTCTATGACCGTTATAATGAAAAATTATTAAAAACTAGGAATACCTGCCAACAACAGGTATTTACTGTGATTTACAAGTCACATCTTAATTGCTAACCAGTCCAGCATTCAAGCTTATTCCTGGAAGACACATTCCTAGGGAGAGAAAAAAAAAAAATAAGAGATTTGGACACATTTTGTCAGCCACAGGAGACCAGAGACTGAGTTTTCCTCACACAGGCTACTGGAAGCTGCTGTCAGTTGTCTTTCTGTGAGGGAAAGAGAAAAACTAGCTGTAATACCTTGGCAGTGTTACTGCTCAGGGTAGGTTTTGTGTTCTCCTAAGTAACTAAAATACATGTTTAACAAAAAAGAAAAAGTGATTCCTCTTTCTTTATTGATATTAAATTGCAGTCTTGCAGCTAGAAAGGTAGAAGCAGCATGGGGTTAAATAAACCTGGCTGAAATCTGACTTGTGCTGGTGTTAGCCTGTGGTAAAATATTGTTCTTAGCCAAGATTTGTAACTACTTTTATGGCAGTGTTGTGGAGGTTGCATTTTTGATGAACTAAGTGGGGACAGACTTTTATGTGTGGAGGGGTGAGTGGAGAAGGAATCAAGACAGTGAATGCCCAATAGTCATTGCTCTGCCTGATCTGGGACATTGAGCATATGGCAGATTTACAGGTAGCCTAACAACCTCCACTCTATGCTGCAGGGTGGAGGAAAGTTTCCTTTTCTACCTTAGGATGTTTCTACCTGCACTCAGTGTATTTTGTACCTTTATACCTCCAATGCCACATCTCTTGTTGGAAGGGGTCAGGTCTAACCATGCTAATCAGTTTCTGCTTTTAGAGTTTCTGCTTAGCACACCTTACGCTAAGGCATAATTATATCCCTTTAAACTTTTCTAGCAACTTTCTTCTCTTTTCTGTTCAGAGGTGTTTTATTTATCAGACCATGAATTTATGCATCTAAGATCAGAGTACTTCATGCTTTACTTCAACACAGATCTTTAGCAATTAGAAACTATATTAAAGGCCAATATAATTGAATTCTTGTCCTGGCAGTCTACTAGCTTTGTAGTTCACCCTTTGATTCAGAGGCCCTGTATTTTATCTATTCCTTTCAGAGCTTTTTAATTTTTCTCTTGGAATTTGTTACATCTCTTGAAATAACATCCCTAGCTGATGTTGCTTCCCCCCCAAACATACCTACTTTCTTTTCTTTTTTTTTGTATGCTAGTATCAAATTAAGGCAGGAGAGGTTTAAAACTACTAAGCCAAATAGCCAAAATCAGTTTTGGCTTTTTTCAAGTACTTCCATTCAGAACCTCAAGCACTAAGCCCAAGACAGTTCTTTCATTCCTATAGCAGGCAATGATGTTCCCACTGTCTGCTCATCTAACCCTGCTGTGTGTTCCCCTTTGCCCTTGTCTCACAGCAGCACTGGGTGCTGAGACATCATGAAAACATTGAGGAAGGTCAGGAACTGCATGACCTCGTTTCCTTCTCCTTTGCATCAGGAGGAAGAGGAAAGACAAGGCTAAAGGTGGAGCCAAATACATGGTTGAACAACCTGGAGTCACTGATTGTCTGATCCCCTTGGGAAATGCTGTGAAATTTAGGAAGAGTCTGTGTTTGCACATGCCTGGGTCTCACCTTTTCACACACACACATGTAGAAGTGTATACAGACAATCATTGTCCATCTTGCCAGAGTTTTTCTGTCACAAAGCCCAAGCTGGAGACCACTCAGGTCACTGAAAAAAGTGACATCCTCTAATGTGAATTAGATACTTTACCACTGTAGCTCACAGAAGTACCCTGTTTCGTTTTTATTTTGGATTGCAGAACAGCCATGCTGTCACTCTGGGTCACCAGTTATATCCATCCCTGGATAGCATTTCAGCATGATTTGTGTTTGCATAATGTTGAAGCTTCTACTTCTTTTAAAGGCAAAGAGAGAAGAAAAATAATTATCAGTCTGTAGAAAACTTCAGAGAAACTCTGTCAATATTTTATATTGCTTCTCATTTTTAAATACTACTTTTAAGTGAATGCAGGAGTATTTATTGCGTTTATTTAGACACAGTAAGCAATGTATCTGTTGATTCTTACATTTAATGCTTGTTACAGGAGGAGTCTTCTTCTATACATTTCATATCTGAACTAGTTCCCTGCTGTGATCATCTAATACCTTCACTTCTCCAGAAACAGCAAAACACTCCAGGAATTGCATGTTTTTGTTCTGGAGAGTGTTTAGGTATAGTTAAACTTAAAACACTCAGGGAAGCCAGTCAGGGATTCCAAAGAGCTACTGATATATCAAGGTTTTTTCCTCTCTTTGAAGAGTTTTCTTTCCTTTTCTTTTTAGGACTAAAATCATGACTGTGTTAACACAGCCCACAGAACGCTGAAGTATATAAACTGCATAACCTGTGAGTTTGATCAGGGAAACATTTTATTTCAGATAAGGAATTTCTTCCTTTCCTCCTTATCTTCTGCCCTGTTTTGTGATGGATGACCTTACACCCTCCAAGGTAGGTAGTATATACATTGTGGCTTCCAAATCTTCCAGTAAGGACTGGAATCTTTGACAGCTGGGTTAAGTTTGCTTCAACAAATTCTTCCTTCATATCCAAACACATGCGTGCACACACTTCATGCTTTGGGCATGCTGCTACCACCATGCATGCACACACTTCTCATTTTGGGGATTGCTCCTTACCTGAGAAATACTGGAGTAGTATGAGGTGGAGTGCAGAGTGGTACGGGTTTGGTGAGGAGAGGAAAGAAGTCTTGAGCATACAGTGCCTCTGCTCACTATTCCTTTCTCTCAGAACATGAACTTTGTAGATTGTTATGACTATTGGTATTCTATTAGAAAGGCTAAATTTAAATCCTTGACATTTCAGTGGTTTTAAAAATTGCACTTCTAGAAGATATTGTCCCTCTGACTCTTCAGTTCGAAGCCTTAACTCCAACCATAAACATGTTTTTATGGGGTGTTTCTGTACAATAACACCTTGTCATTGTACAAAAGTATGATTTAGAGATGTCTTAAATGTACAATAGAAATAAATCTTTCTTCCTTTCTTCCTTATTTCCTTTCTTCCTCCCTTTCTCTCCTTTTTTCTTCCTTTCTCTCTCTTTCTTTTATTTCTTTCTTTTTCAGTAGCACCTACAAATTTAGAGTACTGAAGGGGAAAAACAAATTTAGATTACCAAAGGAGAAGAGAAATTGCTAGACCATCATGCTACTGGATTTTTTTTTTTTAGCCAAAAGGCTTCAATTTTTTAGGTATTTGCTAATGTGAAATGGTCCATCAAAGGACCAGCATCTCAGTAATAAACTTGTTAAACCTAAATTGAATGGCATGTCCTTTTCATTTCATATTCAGTTAAGTTTGAGATCATCGGAAACTTTTCTAGAAAACCCTCCAGGTAGTTGACTAAATTAAAGAAGGGAATTACTCACAGGCTTAGAAGACAAGTAGGGATATCAGCAATGAAGGATATGTGTAAAGCTGTCTCTCTCTGCATAATAATTTTACTGCCTGGCTTGATGTATCATAACATTTGAGATATATTACCCAATGTAAGTAACACAGTGCACCATTAAACACATTATGTTGTAAATAATTAAGATGTGTAATGTTAAAACTTTGGGTAGAATGTAATTACCGTACTCCATGGAAAATCAATGGCTACTCCAGCAATGTAAGTAAACATCAAAAACAGAGTTTCATGAACAAGCAGAGTTGGCAACTGTTTTATGAATATACTTGAGAAGCTATTTTTTGCATTGGTCCGATGAGACTGAGTGGCTCATATTCAGAAATTAATTGTCCAAAATTTTCTACCTTGAAGATTTGCTCTTCATTTGAGTAATAAGGGATGCTTCCTACTTCAGTCAGCAGCAGCAGAATGCAGAGATCTATGCCTGAGTCAAATGTTTAGTGCTTGACAGGACTGAACATCCTTCACAGCTTGCACCCCACTGCACCCCACAGTTCTCTTGGTACTTTAAAGCACGAGGTAGGCTTACTCCTGCGCTTCAAAAAGAGACATATCATGTACTTAGATTGGTGGTATGGTGTGAGCACAGGTGAGGAATGAATAGCGTACAATTTTTATTCTGCTCTAAAGAACTGGGAGCTCAAGAGATTAAATCTGCAGAAAGCTGTCAAGATCATTCAGTTGAACCAAACAAGGTGATATAACTGAAATATGAATTTAACATGTAGTTCTAGCCAAATCTTCAGGCAGAGTTATGCTAGGAATTTGTATGACTGCATTACGTATTAGGCCCTGTCTAGGAGTATTTATAAAAGGCACTTTGCACGCATATATAAAGCAACAGATATGTTGAAGATTAAATTCTGGCTCTACAATTACATTTGATGAGAGAAATGTTTCAAATTTTTTACAGTGGATCCAGAAGAGTTTTAAAAAGAAAAGGCAAGTAAAGCCAACATGCTGACCTGTACATCAACTTAGCATTTTGCTATCAAGCCCTTGTTGAGTACCAGGGAAGTGTTGTAGAGGAAGCAGAAGATATTGCAGACAGCTCGTCCATAAAGACTGTGGTGTTTCCTGTTTGAAGGAAGTTGTGTGGGCACAGCTCACAAACTTGTGGCTGAGGTTGAAGAATTCCTTCACAGTACCATGATCTTGAATGGTCCTCCAATGCACTGAGAAAATGAACAATTCCATATGCAGTACTCCATGGCATTCAGTTACCCTAGACTCCATGCTGATGTGAAATCAGAACAAGTCCCTTTATGCGTCTTGCTGCAGGATGTCTTCTTTTCAAGGCTTCATACTTGGGAAATTGTATTGCCTGTGCAACCTGTTAGTAGTTGGGCAACAGAGATTTTCAGGACGCACTGGAATGCTCTCCTCATCTCCTTGCCATCTGATTCAGTTGTTTTACTTTGTTTTTAATTATGGCTTTTTTCCCCCAGCACTGCTGTTTGGAGATTTACACTACTGTGTCTAATACAGCCATTGCAACAGGTGTTGTAAAGATTAACCAGATAAAAGATACATTTAGTGTTCATTCTTATATGCAATTCCATTAAAATTAATAACTCTAATAAGCACCTGGCAGGCATGTTTCAGCATTTGTGTAATATGCCAGAAGTACAGTATTCTGCTAGAGGATAGTATATTTCAAGCCCAGGTGATTAATTCTTTTTTTCAGACTTTGAAGGAATTAACTGTTGCTCTGCCATTTGTCATTTAGAAGGGTCTGAAAAAGAGACTTTAAATGCAGTTTTACATAAGAAGTTCTGCAGCCCCCATAATTTGAGTACTTTGCAGTTGCCTATTAAAAGAATGCATCTCAGCTACCATGGGATATTCAACCCCTTTTGCAACCCATTCATTTCAGGAGAGAAGTGCAAGGGAGGAATTTGACTGGGTTTAGGTAAGTGATTATTTCTTTGATGGAAGATATTTTCACAAAAGTGTCCATTTGTGTTTCCAAGACACAATGGGAGTAGTATTTTGCTCTCTGATTGTTAGGGGTTGTTTCATGGTCAGATAGTTGCATCAACTGACTTCTTTGGATGGTCTCATTGACAGTCCTGATTTGCAAGTATACATGAACATTTGTACTTTTTGAGGCCTCAGTATTGTCTTCTATTCTTTCTTCTGTCTGCGAATAGGTGATTAATATAGAACTCTAAAATACTTTATAGAAGAAAGAACACCTGTTGCCAGCATCTCCAAAATAAAAAATATTCTTGTAATCTTTCTTTTATTTTTTATGCATAAGTGGTTTCCCCTTCCTCCAGTTGATTCTAATTTTATTTCAACTGGCTAAAGAAATGAGGATTGACGTTAATGTTTCTTCATACAATTATTCTGTGATCACTGAGATTCTGAAGGAGGGATGGAAGCTCATGTCAATGGACTTTATAACTTTATTTCACAGCTTTATAACACTGTAACTTTGATGCTAATATTCAGCTTGTGCTTTGTAGCATTCAACCTTTCAAGTTGCTCACAACAGAATTACTTTGATTCCGTTTAATAAAGACAAACGTATCTTTCATTAGCCTTTGAGGTACACAAACCTGTGGACAGTTTTTCTTAAAACTTTGAATTTTGTGACTTTCTTGTCCTTTTATCTTTCCTTTTTTAAATTTTATTGATACAAAGTTTGAGTATATGTTTAAAAGTTGCATCTTGTGAGCCCTACACTTAATCTAGAGTAAGAAAAAACCAGTTTTACTAACATTAGACATTCTGAGGACATTCGGGAGACATTTGATTCTGAATGTGCATATGCATGCATGAACACTGAGTTTTGACTGAGTTAATAACTAAAATCGTCAATTAATCCTGAACTAAGAAATAGACTTTGAACTGCATACAGATCTTACTCTAGTGCAGCATCGTGTTTTGGGCACAGAAATGTATTTGTTATATGGTAGATTCCTGGTAGTAATCTGAAGTTATGAGCCTAGGTTTCTTAAGGAAGAAAGAGGAAAATATGACCAAATTTTAAAAGAACAAATAACCCCCATCTCAGGGATGTGAATCTTTTCATGACAATATTCTTTTGGTACAATTAATTTTAAAGTGTTTCATATAGGTATTTTTGGTGATATTGTGCATTTTACAGAACTTAACCAAGATGCCTGAAGTGTGGTAGACCAGATGAGGGTCTCCTCCTTTGCTTCCCTTTAAAGGGGTAATGGGCAATATGGTCTCTGAGGAGAGAAAGGCAATGATATGTTTATCTGTGGAAACAAATACTCCTAAATGGGTATCTTCGTGTCTCTTGCCACCTCTTGCCTGCTTTCCCTGTTAGGATGGGCTCTCTGAGAATGAGTTTGCTGCCTGTCATATGCATGGATGTCACCTTGCACAACCAGAGGCTCTTTCCTCATAGCTCCCAGGCACAGATGGGGTTCTTAATGCAGCAAAACTTTGTTATTTTTTAAGGTGTTTGTCGAAAATGGGAAGATATCAAAAGAAACTGTTCAATTCAGTGTTCACATCAGACCAATGTCTGAAACCATTTAAAAAAAAAAGAAAAAGATACTCTCTTTCAGATACTGAAGTTGTTCTTTGATGTGGTTAAAGAATTAGTTTTTTGACAGGGAGGGTATCTGAGCATTGGAATGAATTGTCATGGGAAATGAAGTTATTTAAGTCAAGACTTGATATTTGAGTAGAAGATATTTTCATCTTCAGACATTGGCTAGGATGCTGGTTTGGAAGGTTGGGAAGAATATGTTGTGGACTGAAGAAGTGACAAGTCACACATGGACACTCATAATGCGACTATCATACATGGGTAAAGCCAGTGGTTGTTTGTAGAAGAGACTCATTTGAGATTTCCACAGCTTGCACTTCCCAACACACTTTGGTCATAAGTCCCAAACTGTCCAATTAACTCAGAAGTCCCAGGAGGCTTGTGACAACAGCCTTTTAATAAAACAATAATTTTTTTAGTTCCTTTTGTGCAGGTGCAGCTTGTAATGTAGTATTTTGTACGAATAGATCTCAAGGAAGTGCTCCTTTCTGTAACACTGTGTGAATTTGGGATGAGTTTGAGGTTGGTTTCGTTTCATTTGGTTGTTATAGCTGACAGGGGAGAATTGTATTTCTGTAGGTCTCTGAAGTCAAGAATGTTATGTAAAATACAGCCAGCTAATAATATTCACATTTAGAGAATCTATCTGTAGGAGGCCACTGAATATATAAAACTTTGGTTTTCAGCCCAGTTTGGCAACTTAAACTTCAATACACAGAACCAAAGACCTATGAGTAAGCCTAACTGAGAGGGGAGTTGCATGTTTCTATCAGTTCAGATGCTTTTATTCATGCAAGCTGGGGTGACTTTCAGTATGTTTCAGTTGCATAACTGGAAATGTTTGTAAATTGGAATGCTGTTGGAGTGATCAGCTAGTGAGGCAAAGACAATTTCTGACCAAGTTTTCATATATCCATTTATTTTCTGTTTGCAGCTAAGTGTCTACATCTATTCCTTATCATTTATAAAACCTATCATGCCTTAAGCACCCCAGTGAAGAGTAAAGTGCTGCAGAGGCCCAGGCTATGAAACTGATAATATAAATTAGCAGCAGACATATCATATCATGACATGGTTGTTATGGGATACGAAGCTTGACTTAATTCACATGAAAATCATAAATATCCATGGTTTTGCTGAAGACTAGGATTAGGGACTGCAATGTGCCTTAGACCTGCCAGGATTTGAGAGGTTTTTTGCATAGTGTTAATAAACTATGTCTCTTGGGGGAGGGGGGTGTTTGAATGCAGTGGAATGCTCTCCTTAACGGTGGCAATTTTGAACCTTACAAGATGTGGAAAGCCTCATGTCTCTTAAGTAAAATGGAAAAGTCATTCTTGTTAAAAGCCTGCCTTATTGCTAAGCAGAATGTATTGTGGAAATGGAAATCTGCATGTGGATTAGGCAGATGATTGGTACAATGCAATGAATCCATTTGAGAATTTAGAGACGATTTCATGCTGTTCAAAGAATATGAAGGGTACTTGATGGAATTTGGCTCTGATTTCTATGGTTTGCACAATTATTGGTATGTTAAGCACAGTGCTCTTTCTCTAGTGCAATATAATACACTTTTTAAATGTTTGATTGGGTATACTTGTATCTCTTACATATAATTTCCTCTCCTTTCTTGCCTAGCAAAATTAATTTAATTGAACTAGAACAAATATACTGCAGGTTCTTCTTCTAGTATATGATTCGTGCTATTTTTAAAGGGAAACATAATTTTTCTCCCACCCTTACAAGAACACTTCAAAGCAAAATTTAGAAAAAAATATAGAAAGCACCTCCAAGCCAAGCATTGATTCATTTAACTGCAGCCAGCCTCTGCAAGGTATATGGGTACTATTGATGCTACTTCCAAACTACATCAGGAGTGAGCTTTGTAGCCTGTCTTCCTATAATAGGTTTTAGGGTTTTTTTGCAAAACCTTTCTTCCTACCAGATACTGTTTAGACTAAACCTAAGACCAGGCTTTCAACTTGGGTGTGGCCAAGTCCTGTATTGTTTGTGGCATACCCCTTGTAATAGATGTTTGCCAACACTGAATAAGCTATTGGGATGTAGAGTGCTTATTTGAGGCAATGAGTATACCTCTGAGAAACCAGTTTTCATTGAAACTGGCAAACACAGAACAACTGTATTTCAGGGAGGAGAGAGAATTAGTTTTTGGTCTAAAGTTGCAGTTAGGAATATGGATTACAGGACAGCCCTAGTCAGAGGCATACTGCTAGCTCAAGTAAGTGTTGAGGCTTAAAAATATGCACATTTTCAAATGACAGTTTCTTTCCCCCACAAATTCTAGGAGTCTAGAGGGTAAGAAGATAAAGAAGCTTATTTGCATTTATTTTTCTGTCAAAAAGTGCTAGAAGTCTTCTCTCTGTTCTTACAGATCAGTAAAGATTAAGAGGAAAAGTCGATATGAAAACTGCAAGTGTCACCTTCCAGCCCTGAAGTGATTATCTATATCTTCATTACAGTTACTTTATTTGAGATTGTTTTTGCTATTTCCATAATGCCTCAGTCACTCAATTTTAGGTGCAGTAACTAACTAAATGCCGGAACCACAAATTCTCAGTGTCTTGTGAGTTAGAGATTTTCAGGGATTTTACAGTGAAACAACCTCATAGTTACAACTGAATTGATTAGATCAGAATGGACTTACGGGCAATAGGGTTACAAAAACTACTTGCTGAGTCACCCTGTGGTCCCTTAAAAAGGAGATGTGGAAAGCATGCTCTAAAAGCTAATAAAAATTGCAGTGAGAACATTCCAAGCACAGAATGAATGACTTTACAAACAGGTTTATAGCATTACTGGAATTTCCAGGCCATAAAATCAACACTTAACAAACCTTTTTAAAACTTGTTAGGTGTGTTTCAGTGTGCAAACACCTGGGGTAGAGTTTCATGGCATAAAATTATATTTTCTTCTAAAGCTGCTCATCCTACAAATCATTTCAGTACCCAAATGAGCAGTCTCCATCAATCTTACTATTCTTTTTCACAGCATAGTTTACTTTCACAATTCACTTTTCATTTACAAGTCACCAGACTTGCTCAGTGCCTCTGACATGGCTGGTGCTAATGAGAAACACCACAAGGAACAAGGTAGAAATGAGTTAATGAACACAGAATTTAAGGAAATTGTACTGTTCAGTGTGGAAAAATGCAGGTAACTTGGCAGTATGATTGGCTTGTTTGTGTCTTATAAGATCATCTCACGTGCCATCAGCCAGTGACATAATTTATGCTGTCTCCCTGATTAATGGAATTAACTAGAGACAAGGAAAAAACACTGAATTCTCAATTCTCTGATTTTGAGTCGTTTATAATTGCTAAGTCAGTGAAAGTATTTGGAGCAGAGCTGAGGATGTGAGAAGGTTATTACTAGGAATATCTTGATAACTAGGAATATTAGAGATGTGGCAAGATATAGATGGTTGTTAGAGTTTTTGGCTGCGGAAGTCAAATAATGGGATTTATTAACATCATACATCAAGAAATGATAAGAGCTAGAGCATGGGGAGCACAAGTGAGGAACTAGAGGAAGGAGAGTCAGGAAGTAGGCAATGCACGAAAGGATGACTCGGTAGCACAAGTGGTAAATAGAGATGGTGAGAAGTTGGTCTTTGAGCTTGAGCTGGTCTGAGAGATTGAGGGGTGTGTAGATAGGAAGAATGTGAAGCTGTAGGTTGGAAGCTTGGAGGTAGGTTTAGCTCTAAGGGAGATGAAAAATTCACAAGTAGAGCAAGGAAGAGAAAGCAGATGGCTTCGGAGAAAGATGATGATGACTGGAAAAGGACGTTGAAGAGTATCTGCTGACAGATATTGGTGTATTGGTGTTTTTCCTGGCTTTGAGTGAATTTGGCTTGGAAATAGTAGAACTGCTGCCAACCACACTTTTCAGGTCTTCCTCTCTATAGGAAGCACAGTGCTAAAGTTAGTCATGGGCTTCTATATTTTGTATCATTACCTGAAGGTCAGTAACTTTAAAAAACAAATAAACATAAACCATTACAAAAATCCCACCCAAGCTTTTAGGTAAAAACCGGTGCCTGTCTTTTTAAGACAAAGAAGTAAAACCTGGTAGCAGTCTTCTTTCAGGTGGTTGTAGAGAGCAATGAGGTCTCCCCTGAGCCTCCTCTTCTCGAGACTAAACAAACTCAGCTCTCTCAGCTGTTCCTTATAAGACATGTTCTCTAGTCCTTTCTTAAGCCTTGTTGCCCTTCACTCGACACACTCCAGCATCTCAATGTCCTTTTTAAAGTGAGGGGCCCAGAACTGAACACAGTACTCAGAGTGCAGCCTCACCATTGCTGATATGGGGGGATGATCACTTCCCCAGTCCTGCTGGCTACACTATTCTTGATACAGGCCAAGATGCCACTGGCCTTCTTGGCTACCTGGACACACTGCTGGCTCATACTGAGTTGGCTTAGACCAACACCCTCAAGTCCCTTTCTGCTAAACAGGTCTCCAGCCACTCCTCCTCAAGCTTTTAGATCTGTGTGGGGTTGTTGTAATCTGAGAGCTGGACCTGGCATTTCACTTTATTGAACCTCATGCGTTTGTCCTTAGTCCATTGATCGCATCTGTCCAGGTCTCTCTGTAGAACCTTCCTACCACTGAACAGATCACTACTCCCTCCCAGCTTAGTGTTTTCTTCAGATTTATTGAGGGTGCACTTAATGTCCAAGTCCAGATCATCAATAAAGACGTTAAATAGGACCAGTCCCAAAACTGAGCCCTGGAGAACACTGCTAACCAGTGTTCTCAAGATGTCGACTGGATTTAGCTCTATTCATCACTACTCTCTGGGCCGAGCCATCTAGCCATTTTTTTACCCATCAAAGAGTCCACTCATCCAAGCTGTAAGCAGCCAGTTTTTCTAGGAAGATACTGTGGGACATGGTATCAAAAACTTCACTGATGTCCAGATAAACCACATCCGCAACCCTCTCCTCATCCACCAAGCCACAGAAGGAGATCAGGTTGGTCAAGGAGGACCTGCCTTTCATAAATCCATGTCGGCTTGGCTTGATTCCCTGGTTGTCCTGCATGTGCTGTGTAATGGCACTCAGGATGATCTCATTTCCATGATCTTGTCCAGAACCAAGGTGAGGCTGACAGGCCTATAGTTCCCCAGATCATCCTTCTGACCCTTCTTGTAAATGGGCATTACATTTGCCAATTTCCAGTCAGCTGGGATTTTGTCAGTTAACTTGGACTGGGATTGGTTTGGCAAGATCATTTACCAGTTCCCTCAGTACTCTGTGTTGTGATGCTGTTTTCATAACTTTCAGATGAATTCGGTCTCAGATTCCTGGTTTCATGAGTATAAAGACACTTGCAGTAAATAACAGTGAATTACGAGATTTGGCTAACCATGTTATAATTTATAGTGGATCATGATAACGTTGCTATGTGTTAGGTCTATCACATAATTGCTTCAGTAATTCTTTGTCATGGGATTGGACACTTTAGATATCAATAGTGGTTTCTAATCAGTTATTTGACCTCAGTTAAGAGAAACAAGTGATCTCTAAATCTTAGTGATTTGAAAAAGACTTGATTTCTTGACTGAAGTTTTGGTTAATATTTGGGTCTCTTTGATTCATCTGCAGAATCTCTTTGCAAACACCAGTTTAAGGTATTAGTCATTCAATCATTTTAAAATTAAATTTAAAAGTTTTTGGTAAAATATTCTTAACAAATAAGGATTCTCTAGTTGTTTTTAATATCTTGTTTCTAAATCTCTAATTGTGATAGGAATATGATAGGTAAAGCAAATTCAAACACCACTGCAAATGTTTTGTTAGTATTTTGTGCATAGCATGAATCAGTGAAATAAGCTCATAATTGTTACATTTCCTATATTTGTTCCTGGCTTCCAAATAAAGAGATCTAATAGCATTCCTAAGGGGTCCTGTCAAGTTATCATTCGTGGAGATGGTACTATGTAGTGTAGTGCACACAGTATTGAAACCAAATTATTTTTACTTAAACCTGAGTTAATGTTGGTCACTGTAGCATAAGTTAATACAATTAAATTCTAACAGGCTAAGAAATGCCAGTGTTATACCAAATTAAGCATACATTACTGCTAGGGCTTCTGCTATATCAACTGAGCTTTCAAAAGTTCTCTATTATGTAGTGTTTGGGAAAACCCTTTAGTAGAAATGCTGTCCATCAGGATACTGCTAGGAATATTATTTACTGCACAACGCAGATGTGACAACTGCAGGCAATAATTATTAATAGAGAAAATGTTCACTATTTTGCTATTTAAAAATTAAAATAGACATCCCAACTTCCTGTATTTTGAGTTTTTTTTTTAAATAAGATGATGAATGCCACCATCACCATGAGATAAATAAGCACTAGCTGAATACTCTGTTTCTGCTTTTAGAGTCATACATATTGCAGACATCCCTTCTTGACTTCTTCAGAGAAGGTCAGTTAACAGTAACAGATGCACTTTTGTGAAGACTCACAAAAAGGAATCCTTGAGAGGTAAAGATATGTTCACACAGGTCACAGTAAAACTAATCATAAATGTGTGTTTACAAATCAATTACCCAGTGTAATGCTACTGTGCATTTGCTTTCAGTACTCAACAATATCTGGGGCTTCTGAGGATTCTTTTCCTCAGAGAAAAAATATTTTTTCTTTTTTATTCTCTTAATAAGTACTTTTTTTTTTCCCTGCCAGGTCACAGAAGGGAACAGTTGCAGACAGTCTGCAAGACCCGCAGGTCTTACATTTCTACAGTGAGTGTCTCTAATTTTGTCTGAGCGTCATGATGGTTCTTCATTGGCTCCATGGTAGCTAAGTTTCTGACACACATGCAAGCTATAACAAACTTTCACATCTTGCAGTAAGGTTCCTCATTTCTCACCTGGATTTACAATGTGGTAGACTGGGGAAAGAGAGGCTGGGAAGCAACACTGAGAAAAGGGACCTGGGGGTCCTCGTTGGCAAATTGAATATGAGTCAGCAGTGCCCTGGTAGTCAGGAGGGCCAGTCGTGTCCTGAGGAACATCAGGTAAAGCTGGTCAAGGTAGGGGATTGTCCTGCTCTGCTCTGCACTGGGGCAGCCTCACCTGGAATATTGTGTGCAGTTTTGGGCACCACAATATAAGAAAGATACTAAGCTATTAGGGAGCATCCAAAGGAGGGCAAAGAAGATGGTGAAGGGTCTTGAGGGGAAGCCATGTGAGGAGCAGCTGAGGTCACTTGGTCTGTTCAGCCTGGGGAATAAACTTTAGATTGGATATTAGGAAAAGGTTTTTCACCCAAAGAATGGTTTAGCACTGGAACAGGCTCCCCAGGGAAGTGGTCACAGCATCAAGCCTAACAGAGTTCGAGAAGCACTTGGACAGTGCTCTCAGGCACATGGTGTGATTCTTGGGGTGGTCCTATGCAAAACCAGGAGTTGGATTTTGATGATATTGATGGGTCCCTTCCAACTCGGGTTATCTAGGATTCTGTTATGGAATGGGAATGGTAGCCCCCTTTCCTCCAAGTTATACAATTGTATGCATTTTAGCAAATTTTTTGTTCTTGCTTATTATAGCTTCTGAGGATAAATCCTTTCATCTAACTACACCTGAGCTGGTCACTGGGAGTACCTTTTTAAAGTCTGTGGAGAAAAGTGCCTACTTCTCTCCATCACCTGCAAAGAGAGGTTATACAGTAGCTGCCCTCCATGAAGAACTCTAAAAGCAGCTGTTAAAACCTCATTCCTACAAAAACTACAAAGGTCTGTGGTTTCATAGGCCTAGAGTCACTAGGTGGCAGGCATGGCAGGCATTGGCACCTTTCAACATAACTGTGAGCACTAAAATCACCCTATTCCTCACTACTTTTCCTCACTGCTCAACCTCTTTCCTCACTGGTTTTCAGTAGTGACAGTTGTGAGATTTCAGCAGCATCCCCATCCCCTGGATCTCTCTGTCTCTAGCAGTAGGTCAAGCTTCACACTGGACAACTTCAGTCCTTTCCGATACTGGATTCTAGGAGTGTCTGAATGCTTCTGCCTTCTTGCCTCTCTTAGTCTCTAGTAACCTCATTCCTTGTCTTTCTGTAGTTCACTATGATACCAGGAAAAGGATGTGTGTCACTCCAACCTGGTCATGGCCAACTGGAATGTCAGTCATATTGTCCCACCAAGGTTAAATAGTACTCTGTTGCATTTCTTTCTTTTCCTTCTCTGGTAAGTAGCTCATGAAGGACAGAACCAAACACCACCACCTGCTTGTCCCTTCACTGTTCTCAACAACTTGGAAACTTTACCAATGTGTATTAGAGGATTTCACCTGAACGCTTTTAAGCTTTGAGTCAATGGAGCAGGTTGCTTGTTACACTTTATGCTTAGGCAGGATCCCTATTTTTTCGCACTATTTCCCCCCCTCAATATTGTCTGTGTTTTAAATCAGTGCACTTAGTTCAAAACAATAAAAACACCAAATGACATTAATTTCTAGATATAGAATCCAGTTTCTAAGGTAAAGTTAAGACATGCAGATCAGGTTCATCTACCTAACTGTCTGTTATTCAGTGTGGGAACAAAGCCTTCCTCATATTCATTATCTTCAGCCATGACTACCACCCAGTCTCACAGCTGTCTTCACATTGCTGCACCTCTTCTCTCTCCTAACCTTTGTGTACTTTTTCATATTGACCATGTCCTTCAGTTCTGTTTTATCATTTTAGCACACTACTCACTAGAGAAGTTTTCTAGCAAATCCATCTCACGTTATGCTGTTTCAGTAGGTCTTCATCTTTGCATCTTGCTGAATGACCATGGTATTTGACAGGGTTGGCTACTGAAAATGTCATTCATCACAGACCACTGGAGTAGAGCTGATGCAAGGCAGGGTGCCATTTTTGGGACAAAGTCTAGGCTTTTTCTGGTGATTGAAATACTGCCACAACAAACATTCTGATTTGTAGACAATGCTGATGATCTCAGAGATTCATGTATCTTCTGAACAACGTTTCTCAACGAGACAAAAATGTTCAATGCATACACTATTTCCTACCTAACATTTTCCTGCAATGTTTTAGTGTTCTGAAAATAGTAAACACTTCATGTTGCCAGCAGCTGAGTGCTATGATTGGACTTCTAGCATATAAATGCAACATATACTTGAAGGCCTCTTTTCTCTTGCGGTGTCAGTGCATAAACCGTATGGAGTTGCAGTTTTATTCCAGTGTGGGCAGGGATCACACAACAACCATAGCGGCAAAATACACGAAGTTGCTTACGATGCTAAGCTGACAGTCTCCTTGGCAGTCTGCCTACATTAGAGCTTCCTAATGTTTGGTCCATATAAGAAAAATGCATCTTGTCCCTGAGATTTCAGAATCATACTGTCTGAGATGCTGTTTTTGTTTTATTTCTGGGGGAAGATGAGGAGAAATTGGAGATGTTCTACTCTACCTGTACTTTTCAGATGGCATTGCTGCTGCTTCCTTGTCTCTTATGAGAGAAAGGAATTCTAAAAGTCCTGTTTTGTTGCCAATAATGTGACTGATGCATCCTATACTTTCTGCCACTTCTCTAATTTGTAGCCTGCTGGAATGACTAAGCAAAAGGTAGGGTTTTTTAATTTTATTTTTCTTCCATGAGTACTGTAATTTCAGGAGGGCTAATGCATTTCTGTGTCAGAAGTTGTGGCAGATCTCGAGTCTCAGGAGGAATAGTATTTCATGGTCCATGTGGTTTGCAAAACAACTGCCAATAAAAGCATTATTGTCTGTATGTGACCTGCACGTGCAACAAGAGACTCTGTCACACAGCATCTTTAGCCCAAGCAGACAAAGGACAGGAGAAGAAAGAGGCACAAAATGTATTATGTGATCAAAATCTCACAGAGTTTGGAAGAGATAGGCCCTCTAGGTTCCAGATAATTAACCTATCTGTGAAACATTCCTTTAGTTGCAGAGAAATCCTTACGGAAAATAAAGAAAAAAGTCTACGCAAGACGCAACCACAACTAGCTTGGTAATTGCAGCCCAGGTTCTACTACAGAAAAGATAAGATGGTTCAGAAAGAGGTTTATTGGTGGTGCCCTTTGTGGATTAGTCTTCGATAGACGTGCTGTTGCTGTTAACCAGTGGGGTTTCTGTGTGTGAAGAAGTGGTCTGTTTTGTATATTGCTTTGTAAAGCCCTTTGTGACACTGCAAAGGGAAAAGAGAAAAGTGATAGACATGGTAAGGTGCCACCGGGGTTAAATATAATGCTTCTGTAGCACAGTAAAAACCATAAAGGAAAGGTGTTAAAATGAGGTGGAATCTCCTGAGGTTATTTCATCCTTATCTCTGAAGCAATCTGCACTATATCATTTTCCTAATTGCTTTTTTTGGCAGAAGATGATAGCCTCTGTGTATTCTAGTTCAAGGAGATTTTTCTGTCCTCAGTATGGGTCTAGGTTTTATTTCTTTCAAGCTGAACAGATATTCCTAAAGGAAAACAAAATTGGACAGATTTGTTGCTATCAGCACTTTGTTATTGGCAAAATGAAGGAATGGTATGTTCCAGAAACATTTTGTTTGGCTGAAGACTGGAAAGGTGAATAGCACTACTCTATAAGAAATAAAAATTTCTTTGCCTTGTGTATTTATGCCAACAGTAACTGCTGAGTCCACAAGCATCAATACTTTGTTGCTGAACATAACACAGTTACCAAAATGAGCAAGAATTAGGCAGTCTGGACCTTACTTCAGCAAATGATTTTCAAATTTATTTTGTCCCTGTGGTGGTTTGAGACCCCCAGAAATCCAATTTCCGTGTCCAAGCCCCCCTCCCACAACTCATCCCAGTGTGAGAGGGGTTTTTCAGACACAAGACTCAATATGGGGGGAAGGGAATTATATTACAATTATTACACAAATAAATATTATAATACATTATATACACAATCCTAACTATCTCTCCTATGATAAAGCAGTATTTACATTGGATCAAATCTCTTACCCCCTAAATAAAAGTCCAGAAGGGAAGAAGGAAAGATCCTTTCCACGTTCAGGGCATCAGTGTCTCTCTTCTTCAATGGAGCAGTTGTAGCTGAAGTTGTAGTTGGATCTCTTCCCATTACACACGAGAGGGTCTCCTCTCGTGCCTCTCAGCCCTTCAGCTCCAAGCAAAGGTCTCTGTCCCGTGGACTGCTAAGCTGGGACAAAAGCTCACCTCGCCACGTCATATCATGGGGTGTAAGACCCCCATGAATGTCCCTTCCTCGAGGGGTTGAGTTCCCTCGAGTCAGAATGTTTAGGGTAGCTTTCAGTTCAGCCCTTACCCTAAGTGTTCTATCAGAGCTCCTTTGTTCTGTCTCAAAACTGCCAGTGTGGCAGCACCGGGTGGGGGAGCAAGGCCACTTCCCCCACATTCCGTCCGGCCATTCCAGTCCAGCTCCAGGACATCTACGAGCTTCTCAGCTCCTCTCTTTGGTGCATGTTGCATTTTAGGACTTCCATCAAGTAGGAGTCTACCTCCTCCTCCTAGGAGGGGTCTCAAAGGTGTTTCGGGGATCTGATTCAGTTCTTACCCCAAAACTGCCTTTGTTGACCTTTCTCTGCTCTATTGCCGACTCTCTCTCTCTCTCCTTGCAGGATATCTCTCTGCGTTGCTGCATGCCATCTTTGTTGCTTCCCTCTTATCTCTTTGGCCTTCCACCACAGTTCTCTGCTCAGTGCCGTCTCTGCCGCCGCTCCTGCTGCCCACTCACAGTGGAGAAAGGCTCCCCCAGCTCTTCAGTCACAGAACCCGATCCGGTTTAACACTGTTTCCGAGTTTCTATGACCCTAGCCAGGGGGTTGGGGGGCCGTGGCCCCCCAGCAGGGCTCCTGCCCCTTCTCCCCTCATGGTCTCAGAACATGGCCACTTCTCCTCCAGCTACCTCATCATCCTTCTTTTCCAGTCTGGTGTGATATGTTTAAATTTTGCAGAGGCGCTGATTGGGTCAACATCTTCTGACACCACCCCCTCGGGGATTACCATTTTTTTAACTCCAGGGGAAAAACACTTTTTTTCCCCACCACAGTCCCTTATTTAGGAATTGATGTTTTTCAAAAGTTTAGCCCAATTTTCTGCAGTTAAGGCTCATTCCAGAGCGGGAAGCTACTGTCTTTGAGAGGACAACATCCTTAAGATCATTTCCAGTAACTTCTAAAGGAAGCAACAATGCTCTCTCATGAAGTTAGCAGTCGACACGAAATTTAGGAAAAAATAAGGTGGTTGATGATAGGTCTGCCCATTCAGAAGAACTGAGACAGCTGGGAGGAACAGGTTGGTGTGGTCCTTAAAAATTAAACAAGAACTGATTCAAAGTACCAGTCCTGGAAAGAAGAACCTTCTGCAACATCACAGGCTGGAAGCTCTGCTGTAAAGGATTTGGAGTTGAAGATAGGCAAGCTGAATGTAGGTAGGCAAGCTGAATGAGAGTCAGCAGGGTGCCCTGGCAGCTGAGAAGGCCAACAATATCTGGAGCTTCAGCCAGAAGACTGAAAGAATGGGTTACTCCCGTTTTACCGAGCTCCTGTTAGTTCAGCTCTACAGCACCAGAATTCAGTTTTGGGCCATTTAGCACAAGACTGGAGTAAGCTCAGCAGAGGACCATCATGTAGTCAGGGGGCTGGTGGACACGCCTTTTCAGGAAAGGCTCAGTGACCTGGTGGGAGAGTACTTCTTCTGAAGAAGAGGGCTTTGGAGAGACCTAGTAGAACCCTTCTTCAATATCTAGGATCGTTGAGAAGATGGATTCTGGCTCTTCATAGTGGTGCATGGTTGGAGACTGAGAGGCAAGAGAAATAAATGGAAGCATGAGAGAGTCCATCTGGATAGAAGGAAATTGTGATGATGATTAACAGCGGACCAGACTTCCCAGTGAGGTTGTGTAGTCTCTGCTTTGTGAGGTTATGACTGGATAGAGCTCTAAGCAGCCTTGCCTGATCTAATAGTTGGACCTGCTTTGAGCAGCAGGTTGAACTGAATAACCTCCTTAGGTCCCTTCCAACCTAATTTATTTTGTGTTTCCATGATATATTTCAGCATTGACCTTAGTGGAAAAAACTGTCCATGTACTTTAAACAACCTCAACAGAAAACGGAGTCAGGGTTTCTAGCACTGATGAATGGGACATTACTTGGAAAAAAGGAATGTGCAGTTATTTCTGTGGTTGGTTTTCTGAATGTGAATCATCTTTGTGTAAGCTTTTCACTCAAACCTAATCCAAAAGGGGTGAAATATTGCTTGGCATTTTTCCTTATTAAGCCTGCCAGCTTTTGAACACCTAGTTGAGAAAACACAAGCCCAATACTAAATTACCAGATCACCATCTCTAAATTTAAGAAATGAAAAGCTTTTGAGAGAGTGAATGCAAGACCCACAGAAATGATTGCTAAACCAATTTCCATTTGTCATAAAATGAGGTGAGTAATGATAGCAGAGCTCCATCAAGGCTGAGAGATAATAGAATGTAACAGAGAAGGTGTAAGTTGATTATGTTGAATGATAAGGCTTATTCTGGAACTGTGTACTGACACCAGCAGACATGACTAGAGCACATGACAAACTCTCACTGGAAGTGGAAAAATAAAAGCAACCCAAAAACTAAGGGTTGCTCCTACCAAATAGACCTTAGATTTCATGATATTCAAATGTTTCCTCCATTATGGAAAAATTCTTTCCCAAGATTTGCATTGCACAGATGATCATCTTTGAGGAGAGACAGCTGTACTGAGGGTAACACAATTTATGTGTCTTTTAATTTTGGGTCTGAATTTGGTCATGAAAATAGTTATGTGGATTTCAGGGGAAGGTTAGGAAGCAGGGTGAGTGAACAGAGGTATGTACAACCCTGTGAAAGATGTAGCACCTCTTATAATTGCCTCAATGTAATATTTGTAATTTTTGCATCTTCAACAATTACTATCTTAATTTACTCAAATATAAACAATGGCTGTTCTTAGTCCTAACCAGTTTTTAGCTGGCGGAAAGTATGTTTCAAAACATATTAGCTAGTTTTTTGTTATAAGAGCAGTACATCATCTTTTTTTAGCAAGAAGTTGCATGACCATTGGGCAAATATCTCTTTAAAATTCTTTTGTGTGACTTCAGAATCATTAACCTTACTTTATTTGCATTGAAAGTAGAAAAGAAATGTTTCTTGGAATCCAGGAAGACATAGGGAAACTAGAGTTGCATTTTAATCCTTTTCTGAAGTACTAAATTTCATATGTTTCCTGCATGTGTTTAGTTTAGAATGTCTTGACTTTCTATTAACCAAGTGAGATGTAAATAGCATCATATGGCAAAAGAACTTTCCCCAACATGCCCCCTTCCAAGATAAATGAGAATATTGTAATAAATGATAGCATGGATCATATTTCTGTACAGTCTTAGATTTTTCTTATCAGTGGGTTCTTGCTCTTAACAGGGAGAAAAATAGGAAGATGTGCCATAGCTTTTAGACATTTGAAGTTTTCCTCTAAAGCTTGTTGAAGGCAGTGATTGACTTCAGGGTAATGTAGATACCTGTATATCAGACCAATATTTGTGTTTCTCAGAATGAGGGGTCATAATCTAAGGTAGCTGCATGAAATGGAGATGATTGTTCTCTGAAATTCAGAGCAGACAAACAAATTGAAAGGTTGGCCTGCCTATGACAGGCTGTGAACCCAAGCCAAACCTGCAGTTTTGTCTTTGGAGTCAACTCATATTCAGAGCAATATTTGTACAGGTACTGGTGTATTCACTCATATTCACATCGCCTGACATGTTTTAAGCACTACAGTGCCAAGGACAAAGGCACCAGTTAAACCAGGGCAAATGCACAAACTCGTGATACTTGAGAATAGAGAGGGTGAGAGATTGAAGAACTTTCTAACTTTCAGCTGTGCCTGTCAATAAAACAGCTGAGCACAAAGGCCAGCTGCCATGGAAGAGCTCACATTTACAGTGATAAACTGTCTGCTAATATGAACGTTCATCTTTTTAGGCATTACTTATTTACAGCATTTTGTCTGTGATCCTAGTCTATCATTTCAGTGTGACTGTTGATTTAGCTGAATGCTGACAACAAATCCTCTGTCATTTTCAACTCCTATTCATCTGGTTTTAATTATGGTAGCTCCAGGATTTATTATCTCATAGTGGCGATAGTTTGCAGGGAAAATTGTTGTGTTGTGTTACTGTGTGACAATACCATTCAAATGGTGTTGACTTTTATTCAATTCCACTCCTTTTCTCCATCCAACAGTAATGAATTTAAAGGTGGCAGGGATCCCTCTAGAAGCTTCATTAACATTTATAACTTACAGATGAAAAATAGAAAGGGGCAAAATGAGTCTTCCATAACTGATCATTTTCCTGTGGCTTCCCTCTCTGTTCTTTTTACTATATTGTTACCCTTTTTTCGTTTTTTTTTTTTTCTTTTTATTTCATTTTTTTTAGTATATGAGTTGCTTAATCTGATCAAGTTAAATTTTCTTCACATTTGATTTGGAATAATGAAAAGTTATTACCACATTTTTTCCTAAAAACTACCAATTATTTGGGAATATTCTGTCTGTAATTATTCATAGAGTTTTCTAACTGCCAAGTGATTTTTTGGATGCAAGTGAGATTCTTTGATTCTGCAAGTGAGAAATCACCTTGAAAATATGTGTAGCATAGCAAACTAAGAGATGTGGCTGAAAACATGTTGATAGCCTTTTATAAGTATTTATGTGTGTTGAAAATTTAACCCCAAATCTAACTTCTGAGGCAAACAGCAAGAGTGGAATTTTTTACAGCGTCACCATAATGAGCACCCATTTGCTTCCATGTCCAATGTTAGATCACTTCAGAATAAATACATAATAACTCCAAGAAAGCAGAAAGTGTGCAGTGAATTCAGGCTACACTGATGTAGTCTGGAGCAGAATAAGGCATTTCAGGGTATCATTTGAAGTGGTACAGAGCTGGGTGTATTGAGAATTTGGTTGCATAGGTCTAGTCTGCCTGAAACCCCTGTATGACCATTTGTAGCTGTGGAAGAGAAAATTCCTGCTGTATTTCTTTCTCCTAAATTATCAACTTTGTCTTCATCTTGCCTGCGTTCTGGGCTTCAAGGTCCTGTGAAGTGCAAAGTTGCATGATCCTGGGGATACGCCTATGGAAATGTGAGTTACAGCCCCAAAGAGTTTGAGCGTCGGTGCAGCGCATGCATCAGAAGGAGGCTGAGAATCAGGCTAATTGGTTACTCTGCCTCCCCATCCTCCTGATGGTGGCCAGCTCACGTCTAGCAGTAAGTACAGACAAAATGGTTCAGAGTTGTTTCCCTGGGTAGCAGAGATGCCCTTGGTTACTTCTCCAGCTACAGCTTTAGGAAGACCCAGATCTTCACCTGGCTAGACACCATGGGAGTCACAGCCTGGACCGCAAGCAGCAGAAGGGCATTTCTGAATTTTTGTTTTCTGAGTACATAATTGTCCCTCCAGCCCTCACAAACTGTTCAAAATTGCTTTTTACTTCCCAGGTCTCATCAACATGATGCCTGGGGAGCAAGTTAGTCGTCTGATGAAGACAAATAGAAAGTAGGCTACGCTGTTAGATGATTTTAGCATATAACCATGCCAGGTATGATAAAAAAAGACGAACACTGCACAGAAGTATAGTGCTCTATGTGTGATGTTTTCTCTAGGGAAATCTTCCTTTTTGACCCGTTTTCCTTCATAAACCTGGATTAGACAGAAGTAGAACAGCATAGCTGCACTGTAGTCATTTTCAACTGTAAAAATTCTGGGTTGGAAAAAAGGGAGTAAAATTCTTTTTCATGCTGAATGGTGTTTGCTCTGTTTGTTTCTGTCCCAAGTGGGAGTGAAGTGTGAAGTCTCCTTACTTTCTACTGGGGGTGAAAAGATAACAACATTAAGTGGAGGTGGAATCCTCTCTGGAGTGAAGTGGGAGATCACCTGATGTTGAGCACAACAGGGGTAGATGTGCCATCTCCCATAGAAACTGTAAAGACTTTTACAGGATTAATTCTGAAGAGTGTGGGATGGAGACTCTCATGTAACATTTGTCAGCTACCCAGTGTTGAGACTTAAACTCTAAAGCAGCACACATACCCTGAGAATCTGGGACTTGCTTGATATCTATTTCAGAGAGGATAGTGATCACGCTTGGTATGTTTAAACACTTTCCAGGTGCAGCTACTAGCTATGAACATTCATGACTGCTGACACAAGAACTGTGCACACAACATTTTCTCATGTGCCTGATTTATTATTTTTTTAGGGCTTTTAATATGGACATGTAGAGGATCAAAACTGCGGGACATATTGCAAGACCGCAGCCTCTTAGATATGGCTGCAGTAGCTATCTGTGCCTCCGCAGAAAGGGGTAGTGTCCCCCTACTTCAGAGCAGCATTATGAAAATAAACACATTATAAATTTCTAAGATTCAATACTCCTTGAAAACAGGACCAGTGAATTTTCTGTCCAGTTATACACAATAGCTAGGTCTTCCCTAATGTGAATAACTAACCCTATCACTAGAAGCACAACATGGTTCTTCACAAAAGGATGGGAAGACAGTTTCTATAGAGGAATGGGATGGGAAAAGGGAAAGTTCTGCCTTTAGACAGAAGAGTATATGTAAGGGGATGGATAAAGATTGCTTCTGGAGAAGGAGAATAGAATCTGAAGTCCATGTCACAGAAAGGCTAGGAATGTGTTAATCACCACGTGAGATGGAGTCTCCAACTGTTTTATGTACTTCAATGGGATGCTCTCCAAGAGACATTTTCCTAGGTTATTTATTCAAATTTGAGAAACATTAATAAACTAGATGAGAGGAGACAGTTTGCTCTGACAGGGAGGTATACTGGCAGTCTTACCAACACTTACCAAATTGAGTCATTCTGCTTAGACACCCGAGGTAGGAGTTTAGGTCATCCCACCAGTAGAGCTGGAGAGGTCTATGTGGTTGAGTGAAGCCCCCTGTACTGTTAACTGATAACACATTTTCCTGTAAGTGAATAATGATTGACAGCACTGCCTCTGCTACAAGATACATTCCTCATCTTCTGGATATTTCTCTTTTTTCTTCACAAATATGCTTTAGGTCCTAGACCTCACTGGAGCACCCAGGAAGGTAAGCCCAAAATGCATGGGGAGCTGAGGAGGAACTGAAAACGGACCAGCTGGCTGGGATGGTAAAAGACAGAGGTAGGAGAAACAGTGCCTCTGAAGGACAGTGGTGAAACCAGGTCTGAGAGTCAGAGGTGATGTGGAATAAAGTAGGTGTTGGAGTGTTATTTCTATGAGGATTTAAAGCTTTGTAGTGCTGAAAAGTTGTTCACCCAGGTTTTTTTCCTGTTGTTTTGTCACTTGTGAATTTTGTTTCCTTGCCCAGAAAGTCTAGATTTATCACTCAGACACCTAAGTTGGATGTGTGAACATAAACAGTGTGATTTTTCCCTGTGGACAGCAGTAACTGTATAAAGGTGTAAATAGCAACACATATAAGAAGTTACATTAGTTGTCTCATCACCCCAACCCTCCATTTCCCTCACTTGGAGAGCTTTGGCTGAACACTTCCATATGGGAGGTGGATATTACACAAATCCAGCAAAGCTGTTTCCTGTGACCTTGTAAGTGTGAACCGTTGTCTTCAGACTGTGTCCTAACTGTGAAATCTAGCCTTCCTCAGTTAGCTGTGGGAATGTCAATGTCTCTGGCATGCAGACAAAGAAAGCTAATAGTGGGCCACATCACAGACTCTGTGTCATGAATTCCTCTTAATGAAAATCAGGAATGACTTAGGCCACAGTGTGCATGGGAGGGGAAGACAAGAAAGCTGCCAAATCTCCCATGCATCTCTGCTCTTTCACGTGCCTAACGTGCACATCATGTTTTGCCTGCAAAGAATAGATATTGAAGGGAAGCCACAAGCCTTCTGCAACATCTGTTCTGTCATGCTAACAATTATTATTCATCACCACTCTATCACCACCTCCGATCAGCTGCAAGGCCAGTAGTATCACTTCCCTTTCTCTTGCTTTCAGATAAGTGACATGGTACTGACAACCAAATGCAACACATTCATTTTGGACTGCTGACAACTTCTGGCAGTTAAGCCAGCTTACTTCTGCAGTGGCACCCACCTTATGTCACCAGGAAAAAAAACTTCCAAGTTTCTTGTGGGTTTGTTTATTATTTGTGGGGGGTTTTAACTACTGAGCAATTTGAGCATGTTCCTGACACTAAATTCAGATTATATAAACTAAAATTTATGCTATTACCTTTCACATGTCTAGGACTGTTATCCATTTACTTGAAAAACTGTTTTGTTTCCACCAAATGGCCTTGTTAAAAAATATGGAAAATAGATGGCATTTTACCAGATTGGAGCTGTGCAGGAAAGTTAAATCTATTCTTCCAAAATATCTCTTATTAGTGTTTAAAAGAGAAAATGTGCTGAACTGGGCCTAGGAGAAACCCTTAGTGCTTAGGTGTTCTTATTCTGAAGGTTAATTTGTTTAAATGAGTGGGATGTTTGCAAAGAAAGGCATCCTTTTCACAGATGATCATGTCGAGTTTTGCCAAGGTGCAATGAATTGTGTGTTTTGAGCTACTGTGCAGCAACTGAATTGCTGATTACATCAGTATTCAGCAGTCTCTGATCTGAGTTCCTGGCTCCAATCACTAAATGACTTAATTTACTGATTTGTTAGCGTGATAGTTTTCACAGTTGCAGAGAGTAATTTATAAATACCATGTGCTGAACAAGTTTTTGTTTGCTGCACATAGTATTAATTAGCTAATGATTTTGCCAGAAAATATATTCAGGATAGCATACACTCATCCTGACATTCACATCCTCTGACAAACAGCAATGACAGATTCAGCCACCAATGGACTGTGGGTGAGAAATATTCCCCAAGATGGCTTGGCTGCCCTGGCTGTGACTCAAGGAAGCTAAGGTGTCATGGAGAGTTTCAAAGACATAGCACTCTTAGGAAACATTAGGTAAAAGGGAAGAGATGACAGAACCTTGCAGGGATCAGTTTCCAGTGGCTCCAGTGGCTGGGAAAGAAGGCAAGGCCCAACTGAACCTCTGAGCAATACAGATAAAAGCAGCTCTTCTGTGGATTCCAAACTTCTCATGCTCTGTTGGTTCTTATTGTTATGCTAAAATATATCGTGTTTTATCTACAACAATTAGCATCAAGACATAGGATAGTATGCTCTGAAAGGCTAGGCTGTCCTAATAGCACTTAGTCACTAAAAGAGATGTACCTAATACCTGCTCTTTCCCGCTCTTGGCTGCTTGATTCCCTGCCACTGGGCGAAAAATTCTCCAATTTTTTGCCAGTTTTACATTTGTTCATTGAGCTCTTTTAACCATACAGTGAAATGATTAATTGCAGACCTTGTCCCACGTAAGAGGTGGGCACATATGACTGGGAATGGGACTGGTCCTTTTCAGACTAGCAAGCCATCAGCCCCTGTCAGCCATCCCATGAAACTTCCTATGATTCCCAGGGCCTCTCTTGACTGGGGTGTGTGGTGCAGCTGGGCAGCACCTGGGTTGGCTGATGTTATAATCCAAGCTGCAACCAGAGGATCATGTTTGAGCACAGTCAACATGAAGCTGGCTGGTTTTACTTCTAGATGAGTACAAATCAGTCTTGTGAGACCTTCTTGGCTAAGCAGTCATGGTAGGAATCTGTTGCAGACAATGATGGACAGCTAAAAAGGATGGATAGAATATGTTTTGAGTCATCACAGCTCGCTCTGACTTTACTAGTGGTGCAAGCTTTTAACTTTAGGATGGATTTAAAAATTTTGTGGTGTGACAATGAAAATCACAGAATAACAGAATGGGTAAGGTTGGAAGGGACCACAGTGGGTCATCTGGTCCAACCTCCCTGCTCAAGCAGGGTCATCCTAGAGTACATGGCACAGGATTGCATTCAGATCGTTCTTGAATACCTCCAGTGAGGGAGACTCCATAACCTCTCCAAGAAATCTGTTCCAGGCCACCCTCACAGTAAAAAAATCCTTTTTTTTATTGCGCAGCTTTTCTGTGGAAGAGCAACAAAAATATATTATTGTAATATTAAGCACTAAATGTCTGCCTATTCATGGAGACATTTATTTCTGTTGTTAGAATAATGATATTCATCTTCATCTGTATTTTCCAGCCAAACATTTTACTCCCTGTGGCATGGATGGAGTACCTTTCGCTTTGTGGAGTTTGTAGTTGGCACAGTTTTTCATCTTACACTGGAAATACATGAATGAATGACTCCTTCTAATTCAAATTGTATTTTTTATTATGTTGGCTTCTGTCTGCTGGCTGCTTGCTCACTTTTACTCTAACATTCATATTTCCTGTACTTTCTAGTGAGAGATGTGAAAACAAATTCAAATGGTCTTCTCATGACAAGGAGATATGAAAGAACTTCAACCTGTGTGTGTTGCTGAACAACCCAGCTAATTTCCTGAGTGGATGCTAATGTCATGGCTGCCCCTGGAACTAGAGGGATCTGGAAGGGCAAAATGCAGAGAACAAAAACTTCAGTGCCCTGCTGATGTCCCTAGTACTGATCTTTTCTATTGGCTTGAGAAGGAGTCACTCTGTTTTTCTTTCTTTCAGTTTAATTTCTGTTATGGAGAGGACACCCTTATGAAGCTGAAACTTAATTTCTGTGTACGTTGTCAACACTGATGAACAATGTTTTTACAAAGCATTGAAGAATACAACTGAATTTGTTTGTAACTGAGAGAGTCTTCAGCAAGAATTGGCAGGCAGATCTGCTCTAAGGCTTCTCAAAAGCGTAGGCAAAATTATAGGAAACAGTCTGGGTTTTCAGTGCTCTGAATAATACACGGCTTAGGCACACAACTGCACCCTCTGCCACTGTTGGCCCTTTGCCTGGTTATGAATCTAGTGCTAGTGCTAGTCAATAATAAATCAATTAAATATTGATTATTTATATTAATATTGATTGATTTATATTAATAATCAATAGATAAATTAAAATTGGTGTTAGTCAATAATAAATCAATTTATTTTGTTTCATATTCCACAATAATTTGGAATAAAAATAATCATGTGATTTTGCTATATAATCAAGAAATATTAAACAGTTTGGAATTTTCCCCCTCCTCTTTCAGGTAATGGCCAAACTCTCCACAAAATTAAGATACAAAAACCAGTTGTTTAATTTTTGAATGAAAAGCACCCTCCCCATTGATTCTTTCTAGAAGCTGGGTTTTAAAACAAACTTCTGAAGACTTGACACAAATAACATTAGGTAAGGTGATGTGGTGTTGCTGAGTCTGCAGGTTTTTTGTTGAGTGGGAAAGAGAGGAGGCATTTTCCTAGCCTGAAAGAAATTCTGTCACACTATTGCCTGTTAATATACAGGTTAATCTGATTTCTGGTGTTTTTACACTGGTATATGCTGGAGAAAGCTTTAAAATAGTTAATTCTACTCTATCTATGGAAACTATGGAATAAAACAGAAAAAGGAGTAGAAACATTAAAAAACTTATTGTGGATCTTCTAAAAATCAGTGAAGACTTTCCAAGTATTTGATTGATGCAGACACTGGTCAGAGAAGGAAAGAGATACTTGGATACAGGCTTACTATGTGGCTCAGTTTGGTTCAGTCATGACCTTCCTTTAATCATAGAATCATAGAATCATAGAATCATAGAATCATAGAATCAGCTGGGTTGGAAGAGACCTCCGAGGTTATCAAGTCCAACCCTTGATGCACTACTGCTGCGGTTGCTAGACCATGGCACTAAGTGCCACATCCAGTTTTGTCTTAAAAACCTCCAGGGATGGAGAATCCACCACTTCCCTGGGCAGCCCATTCCAATGTCTGATTACCCTCTCTGTAAAGAAATTCTTTCTAATATCTAACCTAAACCTCCCCTGACACAGCTTAAGGCCATGCCCTCTTGTCTTGCTGATGGTTGCCTGGGAAAAGAGACCAACCCCCACCTGGATACAGCCTCCTGTCAGGGAGTTGTAGAGAGTGATGAGGTCTCCCCTGAGCCTCCTCTTCTCCAGGCTGAACAGTCCCAACTCCCTCAGCCTCTCGTCATAGGACTTGTGCTCAAGTCTCCTCACCAGCCTGGTTGCTCTTCTCTGGACCTGCTCCAGCACCTCAATATCCTTCCTGAACTGAGGGGCCCAGAACTGGACACAGTACTCCAGGTGTGGCCTCACCAGTGCTGAGTACAAGGGAAGAATCACTTCCCTGGACCTGCTGGCCACACTGTTCCTGATACAGGCCAGGATGCCATTGGCCGCCTTGGCCACTTGGGCACACTGCTGGCTCATGTTCAGCCTCCTGTCAATCCAAACTCCCAGGTTCCTTTCTGCCTGGCTGCTCTCCAGCCACTCTGTCTGCAGCCTGTAGCACTGCATGGAGTTGTTGTGGCCAAAGTGCAGGACCTAGAACTTGGCCTTGTTGAACCTCATGATGAGACTAAAGTTTTCATACAGAGATTTACTTGTTCTTTTTTATGTTTTCCCCTTCAGTGTGAAGTGAATATTGTGTGTGAAAATTTTGAAAGTCTCTTTATTCTATTTTGGTACAGAAAACTGAATTTCTTTCCAGAAGGAAAGAATTGGTTCTTTCAGTCTTGTTCTTAGATAAATGCCTATTCAAAAAGCAGACACCATTTTATTTGCTGCCAGTGGGCAGCTATTGTAGTGATTATGTAGTGCAGGGTTGCCTGGCCATTTAGGGAAGCTGAGTTCATCCCCTTTTCTTAGTTCTCCTCCTCCTGTTCTCCAGCTCCTGCTTTTGCCCGTGTTGCTGCAATGATCTTTCCAAACATATAGAAAGGAGTCTGCTAGGTTTGTTGAGAGAAAGAAAGATATTAGTCATAGAATCATCTAGGTTGGAAAAGACCTTTGAGACCATCAAGTTCAACCTTTAACCAAACAATACCAAGTCCACTACTAAACCATGTCCCCCAGTGCCACACCTACACATCTTTTAAATACTTCCAGGGATGATGACTCAATCATTTCCTTGGACAGCCTCTTCCTGTGCTTGACAACCCTATCAATGAAGAAATTATTCCTAATATCCAATCCAGACCTTCCCTGGTGTAACTTGAGGTCATTTCCTCTCATCCTATCACTTGTTAGATCAGAAAAGAATCTGACTCCCACTTGGATGCAACCTCCTTTCAGGTAGTTGTAGAGAGTGACAAGATCTTCCCCGAGCCTCCTTTTCTCCAGGCTAAACAATCCCAGTTCCCTCAGCTGCTTCTCATGGGACTTGTTCTCTAGACCCTTCAATAGCCTTTTTTTTTCCTGTGTCAGTGATAATTATAGAAAAACTTAAGAAACAAGAAACAGAGGTGACAGCAAAATCTGGTGTTAAATAACATAAGATTTTTTTGTATGGAATGTACCTAACTACAAATTGATGTGCTTTTATTTGAGACCTTGTGATAAACTGTTCTGGTCCTCCATTGTAATCAGTGTTTTTATAAGGAATTGCCACAGAAAAAGTTAATAAATATCCCTAGCCTACCCTGTTTGTTGAAATTACATTGATTCAGGTTGTTTAATCAGAAAAGCCTCCTTCTGAAGTGCAAACATCACCCATTTAAAAAATGGGGGTTTTTGGAGGTGAGTGATGTGAGTACTTCTGGATTTTACTGGCAGTCTGAATGTGAATGTTTTGGATTCCAAGTAGCAGAGTGACTGAAATGAGAGCAACTTAAAATTTTCTACTTAAACTTATCTAGCTGTCTCCTCTATAGAGGTCTGTGTATGTGACATATGGAAGAACTGTGAGAAACAAACTGACATATGTACTTTGCTTGAACCAAAGTCCTAGAAATAAGAGACAGATATGAGTCGGTTTATGTGATACATGGAAGGCTAGGAATAGAAATTGCCAGCTTTACTGTTACTGTTATCATCCAAATAACTTTTTTTATACTTCAAAGTGAAACTAAAGTGTCTTAAACTGAATTGCTTTTCTTCTTTTTTTTTTAATTTTATTTTATTTTTGTGTGTGGAGATTGACACTGCTGGGAGTGAGGGAATTTCAGTGTTCCAATAAGACTACCATCTGAAAATTACTGAAGTAGCCTCGTATAAATATATAGTATATAGATTAAATGAATTTAGTTCATTATGGTCAAAGTTCATTTTTTAGAGGAAAGAGGATATAAACATCCCAAGGGGACTAGCATTCAAATTGTGTCCTACATTTGAAACCAAACAGTTGTTCTTCTGGCGTAGTGAAGAAAGGGTTTTATTTTTTTTGTGTGTGTATGTGTTTTTGACTACTTTAGATTGTGTAGGGCATTTCAAGTTTTCCTTAAAAGTCTGAACGGCAAAAATATATTGATGCATGCTGTATTAAGTCAGATTACTACGGTAAAAAACCCTCTATTTTTGCATATTCTGAAAACCTGAATTGGATTGCATTGTTTTGTAATGTCTTTCTCTTGAAGCTGCTAAATAATACTCCTTCCACACAATTTTTGAGAGATCAAACTGCCATTTTTATGAATGTTGTGTTATGAAAAACTATTTTTTAGGCTTTGTCTGAGGAATAGTTACTTGTGGAAAAAAATGAGGATGGAGATGAACTTCTGAATCCTATTTCCTCTGTTAGAGCTCTGGTTTGACTGCAGTGTTTCATGCCTTACCTATCCTGTGAACTCAATCTCAAAATGCTGTAATCTGGTGGGACATGGGTGTTGTTGAGGAATACCCAGTGAACTCTAAGATTTGTGACAAGAGTGAACACTCAAGGATTAAGGCAAAAGAATGTGTCATTTCTCATTTTTGCTGACACATCAACAATAGTCTAAGATGCTCAGTCTGTTTGAAATTTTTTTTATACTTTTGTGGATGTGCAGAAATAACTCTCATGCATCTAAATATTGTCAAGACTTGCAGAATTCTCACATATCTATAGTCCTGAGTGCCAGCTGAGCAAGGAATTTTAGAATCCTCATTTACTGACTCAGGTGTCTACTCAGTCTAAGTAGAACTGTGGTGGTGACCAGTGTTGCAATAAGCTTCTGTACCATTTCTTTCACATGAGAGTCTTCACTACAGCACTATATATGTATAATATTATCATCCACACAAACAGCAAAAAACCCTTGCCAGTCCTATTTTATGTTGTTTTCTCAAAAATAAGTCTTCAAGGACAGAAAAAGAAAAAAATTAATTCTCTGTTGCTGGGCCTTATATATTGCTTCCCTGCCACTCTTCCTTTTTCGATAATTTCTCTAAAGCAACTCTGTTGTTAAATTAGTGGAAAACCTTCATAAACCAGGTGAGTTAAGTATGAAGCATAGGACACATTCTATTAACCTTATAGTGAGTGTACCTCTTTTCACTTTTTCTTTTGTTGGCTGTGAATCTTTTCCCCTTCGAGATATAATCAGATCTTGGATCTAGTTTGAAGGTGCATGGTGCTTTTCAGTAATGGCTTCTATATTGTTTTTTTTTCTTTTTTTTTCATTTTTCTCCTCAAAGGTGAAATGTTTCCCTGAAGTTCTGAGGTAGGTAAATGTGTTGATCAGTGTTGGAAAGTGTGTGTTTGGACACAGAGCCTTTTCTGTGCATGTTAAATCGGAGTAGAAACTTCTAGAAAGCAAACTATAAACTGTCTGAGTTTCACCACAAGCCCAAATTAATTTTTGTGTGCCTGCTTGTTTTAGGCACACAAATATTAGTAATTTTAGGATTTGCAGTTGTGTCTTTTTTGTTTGGGTTTGATTTTTTGGTTGGTTGCATTTTGTTTATTTCCTTTTAAAGAGTCTACTCTTGTTGTTGTGTGGAAATATGTGTTATTCAGAGGGAAACTTTGAAATCTGATAATATGTTATTCCCAAAACTAAGTTGGTTACTTAATCAACTTTGGGAGAGCAGTGCCTCGCAAAATGTTGAGGCAGTACTGTTGAATAATTCTGGAAAGGCTACTATTGCGGAATGGATGACTAGGGAACAAAAATTTGACCATGCCTGTCTTGCAGTATATCCTAGTTTCTTGAAAGGAAAAGGGCAGCAAAGTAGCGGATGTGGAATTAATAATGATTTTTCTAAAACAGTGTGGACCTCGAAGCTTTTCTAGTTGCAGGAACTTTCCAGTGTCTTATTAAAAGTTTGACTCCTCTGAGCACAAAACCAAATTGTTCCTGATGTTAATCCCAGCTTGATCTGTCCATGTTCTGCTGTTTACATGTATATAAATGTGAAGCTGAAAAAATGTTGGAGGTAAGAGGGTCGCAGCTAGAAAAGCAGTCCAGATTTGAAACTTTCTTGATTATTAACATGCAGGAAGCATGTAGTAAAGCTGAGACCATGGTTTGTATCACACCCAAGAGACTAGGGATGCAAGCTAGGGGGAATCAAACTCTATTTTTTCTTGACACAAGGCGTTTCTTGTTTTGAACACCAAAACTAGTAATAGTGAAGTGCATGTGGGAGTTAAAAAGAATTATTTTCTACACAGTATTGGGTGAGGAAAACAATTTCAACGTCTAGAAGATCAATATAGAAGTACTTATTTAAGATAGCAGTTCTGTAGGACATATCTTGCTCTGTTTGCAGCCTGGTCAGAAATAATGGAGGACTTTGAATTAAATTCTTGTATTGTGCCTTTCAGAAAACACATTTCTGTAATGAAAGAGAAAACAGAATTTCATCACAAGCTGGTAAGACCGCTGTGGGAATGGCTAGGGGTAATGTTGGTAAAAAAAATGCTGCAAATATCCTGAAGTGGGAGAAAGTAAGATGTAACTGTTGTGATGCTACTGCAGTTTTAAAGGATTTAAAGGGAAGCAAAGAGTTACCTGCTGTAGCCCAGGAGATTAAATTCTCTCTCCTCCTTTGAAAAGAAATGTGTTTGACCAAGTCAGAAGGGAGGCAAAATGCCAGCAGCACATATAAGGTGGTGAGAGTCATTGGGAGGAAGAAACCAGATCAATAAACTGTGAAATAATGCTTTCCCTCTGTTCCCAGGAGTGAAGTGTGTCCTCAAGCTTCCCAGTTCCCAAGCCCACTAGCAGTTTCTGTGGTATGAAGAATTACCCACAGAAGGTTAGGTTAGGGAGTGGATAAGCCAAATGCACATGCACAAATCCAAGTGATGAAAGGGAGCTGCTTTCCAGGCTGTTGATGGAGTTGGTGGAAGTCACTGTGAAGGCTGCTGGCTGTCACATTAAAGGTCATAACAATGAAGGAAATTTCATAAGCACTAGAAAAAGGCAGGCACTGGGCCTATCTTCAAGAGACACAAATCTGAGGATCCCAGAAGCAACCAGCTGATCCCTTCATTCTCTGGGAAGACTAGGGACAACATCTGCCAGAAGATGGCTTGGAAGCACGTGAAGGACAAGATGACAGCAGTGGCCAGGCAGTACAACTTCACCAAGGACAAGTTGTGCTGGGAACAACATGAGCCTTGCTTTTAGGAGGTGACTGTCCTAGTGGGACAAGGGGAGAGCAGTGACTGCCATTTACTCTGACTTCAGCAAGGCCTGTGACAGCCTCTCACAATAACCAGAGAGGGGTTGAGCAGGGGCAGGAGAAGGGGACTGCTGTACATAGGAAAGACAAATTTCAGCTATGGGGATGCTGCTAGTGGTGGTTGGCTCAGGGCAGTAGTGAGGCTGATGCTGACGGTCTGGAGTAAGGGCTTGGGTGGTCTTGGGACAGATCACCTTCCTCAAGATTGTGGGTGTCCCTTCCCATCTGGGGAAGGCAGGACAGCTGATGTGGGTGTCCCTTACCAGCTGGGAAGGCAGCAGCTTGATGGAAGACAGACCCTCTCCTCCCCAGTCCCTCAGCCCTCAGTGCTGAATAGGTGGCACCTCTTCATGAGGGGTGGGGGAGGGGGGTGAGAAAGAAAGGTCCGTGCAACCCTTGACAGTCATCAAAAAACCTGTTTGTTAGTGGAAGATATTGCAGGTAAGCCTGCAAGAAGTCCACAGAGTTTTTTTTTCCCAACTAATATTGAGCGCCTAGGCTGAGCTACTGGTAAGGAGCCAGCCAGTCACTCCAGTGATGCCACTGGAGTGACATCACAGATGGAGCAAGGATGCACTAGTGTAGCATCACTTTATCCCTGTGGCAGATGTACCCACTTCCATTGGTTCTTCTTTGACTTTAGGTGCCCAGCCTTGCCGGTGGAAAGCCAGGTACTCTTTCAGTGCTTTTTGCTATTTCTGTGCATGCTTGAGCTTTCTTTACATTTTCCCTTGTTGTCAGGTTGTAGACCATCCCTTAGTATCTCACAGGCTGCTTATGCTCCTCATGCCTTGCTTCTCTAGGCAAGTACTGAATACAGGTTTGATCTCTCAGGGGTTCTCAAGGGGAGCACTTAAGGTGGAGGGATGTGGATACCTGCATATCTCTGCCCCAATGGCTAATTTCCACGTACCTCATGCAGTGTAAAAACCATTTAGAGAACAATATCAGCTGAAGAGTAAAGGGAGGAGCTTCTCTTCTGTGAGGTGACTGAACTACAATCCTGACATCTCTTTATCCTGTGCAGCTCCATAGCTCCATTCCTTGCTCTCATGGTTCACACTGCAGTGTAAGGTAATACCTGTTGACAAGCTGTCTGCTGGACTAATGAGGAAAGGTGTCATCTCTCAGCTATTTAAGAATTTCTTTTCGCCCCGTGGCTTGTGTTTTTTTATCAAGACTGCTGTGCAGACCACATCCTTAGAGGACTGGTTGTCATTTTTTTGGGTTATATTCTGACTAGCTTTTAGGTGACACAGAGAGAGACGGTGCAAGTTGGGAGGAGGTGCTGACAAGCACTATCAATTTCATGTCATGAAATGCATACTGGATGATGGAAATCTCAGGGCACCTTTTCCATATTTGTACTGAACCTCGTGTCATGATGCCATGCGATTGGAAATAAAACATGAGCTAAATTCAGCTTGCAATGGTCAGAGGGCAGATTGTCTGTAGAACATTTCCTTGGCATGGTTTGATAGGCAGGCAGGTTATCTTTCTGTGAAGATGTTCTCCTACGATTACGTTTGTGAGTACATAGCCTGCTCCAACTGTGAGTCTCTGGAGGGATTAACTCAAGAGTGTGTGGTGGGATCATCAGCACACTTATTGCATATCTTGAATGACACTGCCCACTGACAGGAGGATGTTCCATACAAAGGTAAGAGGTGCTGTGTGGTTTGTCTCTGGTGGTTTCAGAGCAAGCAGTAAAAAAGGCTGTATACTACTTTTTGTTTAACAGAATGGTTGAAATTACAGAAAAAGCAAGTTACTTAGTTTTGCTCAGAGTTGTGTTGCAGAGTTCTGGGGAAAAAATAAAATACTTTTGAAAATCCTTTCCTATTGAAATACAGGTCAAGTACAGTGTTGCTGCTCTGGCTAGCAGGCTTGTTATGACTGATTTCATTCATCTTTTTATGATATTAGAAGTCCTGACTGCAATCCAAAGGCAAAATAAAAAAGAGAACAAAAAAATTGCAGCACCAGAAGGGAGAAAACTTCAGTGTGAGAGAGAAAGTAATCAACCCCTGATTTTGTTGCCTGTTAGAGGGGAATCATTTTACTGCTTGAGAGACAGGGATTTGTCATGGCCCTGCTTTCAAAAATGAGAACAGAAAGGGTCAGCTACTGGAACTGTGAGTGTGATATATAATATGTATCTTCTGCAGATAGGTAGGTATCTAGGGTTGTTGCACTAGACACCAGGCCTTATAACCAGATAGTTGCTAGAGAGCTGGAATTATAGGGTTTGAGGGCAGAAGTTTTAAAAGTGCCTTGCTGTTTGCTTGTAGAGCAGGGCAGAAGAGAAAGGTATCCATTTGACAGCACTGTGCTAGCTTCGAAAGAGCATAGAAGGATTACCGACACAAGTTGTACAGACACAAGCTGTGACAGCAAGTTAGCTATGGACACAGCTGTAGCTGTAGAAATATGTTCCCAGGAAAATTATTTGCCAAGTGCTTGGTATATCAACAACACAGCTAGAGGGATTTGTGGTACAAAGAGCAGAAAACGCAAAGCTACAGAAAGGGATCTTTAATTTACAGCATGAGCAGTCCTGTGGTTAATCTAAGTAGCACAATCCATTCCAGGCTGATCTAGCACTAAAGGAAAAAATAACACTGCAGAGGGCAGACAGCCCTGAGTTTTGGCAGCAGTAAGTGCTAGAGAATTCATTAGCCTCTGAGTTATAGTGAGATTTGGGTTTGCCAGTTTTCTTGGACTAGGCAGAAACTAACAGATGCTTGGCTCAAAGGCCCTGTCAAGTGTGCTGTCTCTGGGAGGGAGAACTCACTGGAGGCTGAAATGCTATTTTGTCAAAAGTCTTCATCTTTATGCTACCTGACTGCTGTTTCCTCCACAGCCTCTCCCTCATGCCAGCAGGGCTGCTCTATGGGATGGGCTGGGCTGGGAGCTGGGGTGACCCTCTCACAGGCCATGCCCTCAGTGACGGGGTGCTGTCCCCTGGGGTCTGAGCCAGGCGGGCAGGTGACAGGCTTCAGTGACAGTTCTGACATAGCCAGGAATGAGTCAGATCTGTGATATGGCCAGGGTCCAGCTGGGAGCAGTAGGAGATGGGGCTGGAGGTGGGGCTGGACTTGGACTCTCCAGAACTGTGTCCAAGGTTTGTTGAGGAGAAAGACCCCAGGGACAGGCTAGAGACAAGCTGCCTGCAGGGAGTCTGACGTAGGGCTGAGCTGGAGCCTCTGGGCCTACAGCAAGAGGTGGGTGGGAGTCCCCATCCAGGTTGCCCAGAGCCATTAATTTTCTGCAGGACCTGACTAGAAAGTGGAGGTTGGGACCCATTTGAGCAGGGTAGTCACACAAACACTGGGCCTCCCACACTGTGGGTGTGCAGCCTTTGGAAGAGATGAAATATTGACTCAAAGCTTCCATGTCCTAAGGGACACTGAAACTGATGCCTCCTGCTAACATGGGGAGTAGAGAGGAGGCAGTAAAAAATGGGAGTAACAGGAAGAGGTGGTGAGACCCGGTACTTGGGTCCCTAATCTTCACTGATGCTTGACTCTGATGCTGCACTGCTGTGGGAGTGCTAAGTGGGTGGTTAGCTCATTGACAGGCATTGCAGTTACTTCTGTATGTCCAGATGTAGTTCTAGGGGCGCCTGCACCTCTTTCTCTTGCTGAGTAGTAAAAAGGGGAGCATGGGAGGAGAGGGCATCAGAGCACTGAATATGATTTGCATTTGTGAAGTGTTTTGTGTTACTTGGCAAAGTTAGTTTATTGACATTTCTGGCAGGTGTAACAATTCGGAATATATTTTTAATTATTACATTTTGGTAGATCCAAGCCGAAAAGTGTTACATTAATAGAGGTGATGGAGAGCAGCAAGGGGCAAAATATTTTGGGAGACCAGTTGGTTTGCTTATATGATGAAGGCTTGGAAACAGTACACCGGAAAGAAAATGTCAAACACTTCCCATTTCTGAGACAAAGTAGCAGCTGGGTTATGTGACACTGTGAACAAAAAATGGAAGTTTTTACAGATGAAGTAGGAGATGGGTTGTGAAAACAAAATAGGTCATCGGTATGAGCCAGAGTGGCATATGCATTGCTTTCATATGCTCAGGGCTTATGTCAGAGACGTAGGCAAAAAAATCACGATAAATATTGCACTTTCATTGTTCGGTAGAGATGAAAAAACACCATTAGCTCCAAGAAAGAGGTGAATAACTTTTCAAGAATTGAAACAGTCATAGTAGTGGAAAAATAATGACTGTGGCTGGAATGAGAGAGGTATTGTTAATGCTTCTACCAGAAAGTTGACATTAACAGCTGCAGAGGGAAACTGTTAAATGCATCTTTTATATCAGAAGAAACTCATTTTCCTTTTTTTGTTATGTAGTGGTCCAGATGTATTTGTCAAAGTTTAGGTTTCCATTTAGTACAAGGATTTGGGGCTGATGCCTAGTTTGGGTACGGTCACATTTAATGAATGACTTTTTCTCTCTCTGCCCCCATTGGGAAGATATCTTTTAAAGATCGTAGAATTGTTAAGGTTGGAAAAGACCTCTAAGATCACTGAGTCTGGTCATTATAGATCTTGGATTCTTATCTCTGGGTTCACTCTTTGATGGATGTTAGTGACCTTGTGAGGGTTACTTAAGCTTTTCTTTTTTGGTTTCTTCTGTGGAGACTCTGGCAGTACCAAGGATCTGCTGATGATTCAAAATCTGACAATGTCTATCTTTGTTCTCTGTTTTCCTGTAAGGAATCTAGGAGTGTAATGGCAGGATAATTCAGGATAGTTCTGACTGATCGCTTATCTTTACAATGACCTTTCAAGAGCCTTGCTGCTACTTGCCTAACAGCATTGAGAGGCTGATAGTTCCCTGGTTGGATGATAGATCCAACAGTAGCTGGCTCTAAGGACTGTTGTGGATTTGTAGGGAGAGATTTGCAACTGTGATATTTTTCTGAGAGAAGAGGGAGCAATGTGTGGCTGGGAGACATAGTTTTAATAGAATACTAGTGTAGCTGCACTGAGGGACAAGATATAGATATCAGATTGCAAGTGTAGAGCACATGTTTAATCAAAAACTGCAGAAAGTGAGAGGTGGAGAGGAAGAGGTGAGTGGGATATTGAATATTTCCTAAGATATGCACAGAGAACCAGAGTTAAAATAGAGTACAGAGGGTGTGCTCTCAGCTGCAGATACATCACAGTGTTGGCACTTTTATTTTTATGGAACAACCGTTGTCTCATCACAGATGAAAATTGCACAGTCCTCATCTTTTCAACACTGGTTGAGTTATGACTCTAACAATCATATGGTCTAAGAAAAAAAATCACAGCTTTAGTCAAACTGAAGGAGTATTTGACACTGTATAACGTAGAGCTCTAGATCACTTGCATTTTCTTTAAGCTTAGATCCAGGAGACCAACAGATTCTACATAGGTGCTCATTTATTTTTTTACCAAGAATTTGTTCTCTAAAATGGAGAAAATTGAGGAAGGAGTGTTACTGAGGGATACTGACATCCTAACAGGAAAACAGGAGTCTTGTTGAGGAACCTTTTCTGCTTTTTATAACATGCAAGTGTTCTGAGTCTCTTGACCCATTTCTGGTATGTTTGAAATCCTCTACATGAAGATGTATTTCCAGCAAACAGCCCTTTTTTTTTCTTTTTTTGTGTACTTTCTCTGAGCACTCTGAAAGAAAGAAAACTTCTGCTTTCTGTTTTGCTGAGGATGTCATATGGCCATCAATATGTGTATCACTAATTTTATATCACTAAACCCAGAATGTTGTATTTGGGAAGTCAGACCTGTAAGAGAAGCAGCAGCAGTACCAGTCTGATGTTTTCTATTGTATATGTTGAAATGGAGTAATGCTGAGAAAAATGTACCTGGAGCTTCTTCCCTCTCTCTGGGGATCTGATCTTTTTGACTACAGGAACTGCATGAGAATGAACAAGGCAAGGCACAATGGATGTCACACAGAGGGAGAAGAAACAGTTTTTTAGGATCCTCCATTGCAAGGGAATAGGAGATGGAAAACAAGAATTTGCAGTTGAATTGTCTTTTTCAGAGCAACTTTTAAGTGGTGTGAATTTTAAAAAACAATAGGTCAGCATGCTAGTCAAATTCCAGTCTAAACGATGAACTTGTAGGGGATTTTGGACAAATTCCATAGCTGTGGAAACAAAGAGAGAGGGAGGGAGGAGCATCTACCCATTCTATTATTCTCTGATCTATGAATTACTGTTGTCATGCTATTTATATGAGTCATCATACATATAGGCCTATTTAGAATAAATATAGCTAACAATCTATTGCATTATAGTGTAATAATGAAGCATATACTGATGTGGTTTCCAAGCCGATAAAGATAGAATTGATTAGTTCCACCCTCTGAAAATTCACATGAAAATGAGCACAGAAGATGTCTGCTAAGTAGAAAGAAGATGGGACACAAATTGACTTGTCAAATACAGAGAAGTAACCATGCTAACACAGAGTAACTGTGCTAACGCCAAGCACAGCATGCTAGCAGGTCTGCTATTTTATCACACTTTTATCTTCCTGGACTTGTCAGAGGCCAGTGAAAGACAGGTATAGATGATTATGGGTTGGGGAATTGGAATGGAAAGGAGAGGAGGAAAATGTCAACAAGCTCTACCTCTTCTTCTTGTTTTCTTTAGCTTCATAAATAATCTACTTTACACAGAGGTTTCAAAAATTGTCTGGTCATTTTTCTCCATGGCATATTTAGGGTACCTTATTTTGCTGGTAAGTTCCCTTCCATCACTGTGGCACTGGTGCTGTTACCTGAGCTATTGCATGACACTTATAAATTATACTGTCTGATCAACGTGCTTGATGCCAAGATGTGCACACATTCTCATCTGTCAGCCTAATTCTTTGCATGTCTTTATTGCCCAATAGACACAAAACAAGTGCCACCTTCTGTGCTAAAAGGAGAGAGCTGAATGTATTGACTGGCACACAACTCATTTAGGACACCTAGCCAACTACTTAAATCATTAGTTCCTCCAAGGATCAGAGAGTCAGATATTCAGACCTTCCTCTGCATTTGTTGTTTGAGTGAACTCCTGGTCCATGACTGCTCAACAGCATAAACTGGAAAACGGATACAGATATCTCAGTTCACCTGGTCAGCAATGCAAAGGAAGTTCAGAGATCTAATGGGCAGAAAAAGATAAGAAGCTAGCCAAAGACAGCAGCTAATGCTGGATATATTAATTTTTCCTAGACATAGTGACTCCTGAAGCTGTGATCCATTATCTCTTTTACAGCAGATAGTAATAAGCAGCTGATGTGCTGAAGTACTGTTATTACAGTACATGGAAAGATGATATTAACTGCAATGTCTAACTGGCTTGAGAGAGAAATAAATAAGAACCCAAAGGACATACCAGAAGTTTTGTGTTTTTTTCCTTTGGAAACATTGAAAAATGTGCATATGAACTCTTTAAAGGATAAATGTTCTTTGGGATCTGTCATGGTTTAACCTCAACCAGACATCAAGCAACATGCAGGAGGTTGCTCACTCCCCCAGCAGTAGGAACAGAGAGAGAATTGGAAAGATAAAAGAAAGAAAACCCATGGGTTAAGATAAAGACAGTTTAGTAGGTAAAGCACAAGCTGTGCACACAAGCAAAGCAAAACAAGGAATTAATTCTCTGCTTCCTATGGCCAGGCAGCTGTTCAGCCATGTCCAGGAGAGCAGGGCCCCATAATGCATAACAGTGACTTGGGAAGACAAACGCCATCACTCCAAACGTCCCCCACTTCCCCTTCGTCCTCCCATGTTACATACTGAGCATGATGTCAGATGGTATGGAATATCCCTTTGGTCAGTTTGGGTCACCTATGCCAGCTGTGACTCCTCCCAGCCTCCCATGTACCCCCAGCCCTCTTGCCACTGCAGCAGTATGAGAAGCAGAAAAGGCCATGGCTCTGTGTAAGCACTGTCCAGCGATAACAAAAACATCTCTATGTTATCAACCCTGTGTCCAGCATAAATCCAAAACGTAGTCCTGTACTAGCCACTTTGAAGAAAATTAATTGTACCCCAGCCAAACCCCAGCCAACACAGGATCCCAAAAATTTTTGATTAAAGCATTTTGTTTGACAGTTTCGGTGCTGCTTTCTCTGAAACTCAGGGATCATATAGGACAGATACAGCTGTGAAGGCAGCAATCGGACTAGGAATTATCCTGAATTCAGATAGATGCTGCTGTCTAGATTCTCAAAACCATTTTTCTTTGGCAAAAAACCACCACCTTCTGTATTTATGAAAGGAAATTACTATCGTGGTAATCTTTCAGAGAATTATTTCTTGTTTTGAGGGGTTTTTTTGCATTTGTCTCTTCACACTCTTTGTTGACAATTAGATTTTCATTTTCATTTAAAACTATTACATTTGGGTTATGGAGTGGTTTATAAAAATTTTGCTTTCACTGAAGGAATAACATGACCATGGTGGTTTCTGTGAGTAGGGAAGTGCAAACAACCATGCTCTGGAGAGGCCCTGCAAACCATTTTGAGAACTGTAACTGTGTCTGAAGACTTCTTTGTATGAGCACAAGTGGAGGGAACACTGTGTTTACAAGCACATCTAGTTGTTGCACAATAAGAAGTGTTTTTACTTGATAAATACTCCAGTGAGGACAGCTGGTACTGTTTGGTTTAATTCCCAGACTGCTCTGCCTCGTGCCGGTGAAGTGACCAGAGAATTGAGGAGTATAAGCCTGACATTTCAGCTTTTTTTTAGGAAGACAAAGTACGTCATCTAGGGTAAGGTAGTAGAAGAAATATTACGAGATAGTTTTATGAGAAAGAGCTATATGGGTGACAGCTTAACAAATGTGAATAATAATAGCAGACAGCATATGGCCGCTGAGTGAGGTAACTTTGTATTAGGCATAATTTAAAAATATTTTTAAAAGATCTCATTTCCCTGGTAGAGCACTTGTCTTCCTACAGTTGTGCCCATCTGCAGATGTCCTAAACCTTTCTTCAATTTTAAACTTAAAGTTTAAACTAACAGCTTGAAACTAAAGAACTTGGAGTCTGCATTTAGGAAGAATACTTTTCCCTTAGCTACCTGCTAGTGTACTTCAAATAAATATATTTGTTTAAAAGTAGAAATTTATATTCTGCAATGCTTTTTCCCCTCACCTTAAAATCAAAAATTTGTATATTCAGTGTTCCTGTATTACATGAATCTCTTGCATTCTAGGGTTTTTTTGCATCTTTTTACTCGTGTTCTATGTTAAAATTTAACATTCTATGTCCTCTTTAGTCAGAAGCTTGTTTCTCTAGAGCTGATTCCATGAACACTCTATTCATATCCCTCTTGAATTTGGTGGAAAAAAAGGATCCATAATTAATAACATGACCAGAGTTATGCTCTTCTGCTCAGGGTAATTACACAGAATTTGCCCTTTACTTGGTAATTTTCTACCTGTCTTGTGACAATGCATATCTTTCCAGATGGAGTTTGTTACAGTCATTATGGTCTGTAGGGTGGATAGGAAGAGAAGTATACGTTCTTATCATGCAGCAGGGTCCTGGTGAGGGTATTTTCTTGCCATTTGTGTTTATTTTACTATTCAAGTAAAGTACCAGAATTTTGATGGTAAAGTTTGTTATGCAGTGACGCCAGTACATTGTATGTATGCCTAAGGTGTATGGTGCAATGTTACCCACCAGCAGGTGTTGCTTAACAGGATGAGAGTGTCTTTCAGACTACACTTTGCTGAGCTCCTTTGTTATATACTCAGATAAAGAGATCTGTGTTTGCATGACTTCTTCCTCCCTGGTTAGAGAAGTAAAAGTAACCCGGTAGGGCCAGCTGGACATCCCCACTGATGAGCCTTGGTATGGAGATTCCTCCTTGGCTGGGTCAGGCTGTGCAATTCCACAGCAGACCCCTTTGTGTAACTGCAGCTTCCTGCTGTCACATCTGCCTTTTGTACAGCATTTTAATTCTAGTCACTTAGGTAACAAATGGGAAAGTGTTGTGTCCACTATTCAGAGTAGGCACTCCTTGCATGGTACTGCACTGCAAAATACCTGTGTGTTGTAATCCCCTCCTTTTCCCCAGTGTTTCAGGTGCTCCCTGACATGTTGCTGAGTGGATAGCTCTGTATGTCTCTGCGTCTCCCTTGCCTCAGACCCCACCAACCAACTCACCTTCAAGATTTCAGCTTTCTGTGGCTCTATTGTAGTTGACTGCCCTTCATCCTGCGCCTGTAGTCATGGTCATGCTGTGCTCATACCACGTGGTGAGACCCAGGTACACATCACTCCCTTGCATGGTCATATTATTTATCGACAACCTGGACAAAAGGAGAGAATGTACCCTCGGCAAGTTTGCTGATGATACAAAGCTGGGGGGAGTGGCTGATACACTTGAAGGCTGTGCTGCCGTTCAGTGGAACATTGACAGGCTGGAGAGTTGGGCGGGGAGAAGCCTAAGGAGGTTCAACAAGGGCAAATGGAGAGTCCTGGCCCTGCGGAGGAATAACCCCAAGTACCAGTACAGGTTGGGGGCTGACCTGTTAGAGAACAGCTTTACAGAGAAGGACCTGGGAGCATTGGTGGATGGCAAACCTTCCATGAGCTGGCAGTGTGCCCTTGTGGCCATGAGGGCCAATCGTTTCCTGGGATGCATCGGGAAGAGAGAGGCCAGCAGGTCAAGGGAGGTGATCCTCCCCCTCTACTCTGCCCTAGTGAGGCTACATCTGGAGTGCTGTGTCTAGTTCTAGGCTCCTCGGTACAAGAGAGACGAGGGACTACTGGAGAGGGTGGAACTGGGCCTGTTTAGTCTAGAAAAGAGAAGACTGAGAGGGGATCTCATTAATGCATATAAATATCTCAAAGATGGGTGTCAAGAGGATAGTGCTGGACTCTTTTCAGTGGTGCTTAGTGACAGAACAAGGAGCAATAGCTATAAAAAATAAGTGACCATCAAATGAGAAGGTCCAACTCAACATAAGGAAGAACTTCTTTATGTTGAGGGTGGCAGAGCACTGGAAAAGGCTGCCCAAGGAGGTCATGGAGTCTCCCTCTCTTGGAGACATTCCAAACCCACCTGGACATGTTCCTGCTCTAGGTGACCCTGCCTTGGCAGCATGGTTGGACTAGAAGATCTCCAGAGATCACTTCCAACCCTAACTATTCAGTAAATCAAAAAAAACCATGCCATCTCATTTCAGCTTTGGATGTCTGAATTCGGGGAACTGAGACTCGTGCTTTAATATTCCTATTACAATATCAGTCAACGTCCTATAAAATGGTGAAGTATTAGACACAATGCAACATAACAGGAGTGGTGGATTGCAAGAGGACTGAACTGAGGGATCATTTGACTAATTTGACTGGGCTTGTTTTCGTTACCTTGAGGGCACACATCATTTAAGAGAAACATGGTAGACTAGGGTTAAAAATGTTTATTTATATGTATACAGAATCTTTTCACTGATTAGTCAAAACAGAAAACAAAGCTAGGATGATGCTTGCTTGAAATAGTGCTATCTGTTCCACTTTGAAAGAATAAATTATGGTTTCTAATGGTAGAGTCTGTCCTTCCATTCCCTGCTAAGATATTGTCATGTTCTCTTCCATAATCTATTTTATCCCTGTATGGGACTGAACTGATTCAGGGTCAGTTTTAACATATAAAAAAAGCCTGAATCCCAGAGATTTCTGTTTTCAGATCATTGGATTACCTAAGCAGTGGCAGTTCAGGAGGAGAGAGTCACAAAAAGAAATTTTACGAGTCTTTGATCTTAATGTATTTTTGGGAGGGGGAACTGTGCCTAGGCCAAGCTATCCATACAGCTGGTTCACTGTTAAAGAATTATTTATTCTGAGGAGACACATTGTCCTATTACTGACTGTTAGGCTGGGTTCAGCTTGTCGCATTGTCGATCACATTTGTTTCAGTCAGGGAGAGACAATTTTAAAGTTACTGTACAGCAAGGATGCCATCTGAGGGCCTCGAGTGAGAGTTTTGAATGCCATAACCTGAGATTACTGTAGTACTCATTGCCTTCAGCTGTCTTTACTACCCTGGAGAAGTTCCCACTTTCACAGGATGGCTTCGATAGTTCTGTACAATTCCTGATCCTCTGTAGTTCAGGGGTCGATGAAAATGAACTGAATCCCAAGCAATGTTGTCTAAATATGGCCAGCTGTAAATTGCTACTCAGTAAAAACACAAGTAGCTTGAGGTGTTCCTTAATGGGAAGTGTAAAACTAAGAGATAGGTAAAATAGGAAGAGGAAAAATCTCTTGCAGCCACTCAATTATGATTCTGACTCCTAACTTCTCTCTTGCTCTTTTCAATGTGTTTTGTGAGTGTTGAGGTATATTTTTCCTCACTACTTGCTTTTCAAGCTAGTTACAGCCCAGGAAGTGATTCTGGTGATTCTGAGCTCAGCTGCAGTAGTGCCTCTATAAACTACCTTCCCTAGAATCTGTGGCAATCAGTCCTCCCTGACCATCTAGGGAATATCCAGTGGTGTACCATCCCTGACATGTTTTTAAGCAATTAAACACATTTCAGGTGTGAATTACAATGGGAACTTGCTGTATCCTGTAAGATTCTTTGACAGAAGTGTGTAGTCACTGGAAATTTGCTTCACTAAACCGGCAGATCTCAGTGTAAGCTGTGGAAACTGATTTCTGGAATCTGTCTTGCCCCTGTGCCATGAAGGTCTCATTCTCTAGCAGATTTCCTTCACGAGTGAGCTGCTGCTTTGTCCTAGCTAAATAAAGTCATTGCCAGCTCCGATTGTATCAACCTGACCAAGTTCATAGTGATGAGTTAGAAATGCTTACACAGCAGGCATTTTTCTCTCCTTTTACTGACAGTTGATTTTACTGGAGCTAATGCTGTAAGTTCTTATTACCATTGTTAAATTGTTACTGCAAAATGAAACTTGTTGCATTATACAGATAAATAATATACTTGAGCAGAGACACATTGAGGGAAAAATTTTTCTCGTCTGTCGGTTCATCCTGGTACAGTCTGTCACTTTATTTTCACTGACTGAAGGAGATGTATGATGGTGGATAATTCGCTACTTAGTTTTCAGCTTTGCAAAGTTCCCTATGTAACTGATGTCAGTGTCAATACTCATAATGGGCCCACCAAAAAAAAAAAGTTTACTGGAATACTTAGCTTTTAAGAATATTTTGCTTGCTTTTACATGTCTATAGATAGTGAATAATTTCCACAACTATTATAAGTAAATAGTTCCTTTATTCACCTACAGGAAGCTGCGTACTTAAATTTTTTGCACATGCAGTTTTGATACTAATAGCAAACTCTGTCACCAATGTGAATAGAGAGCAACTTGGCAGAAGTTCCTTGCTAAGAGGCATTCTTGGGTTGTATGTCCTCATATAAACCGAGTGTGTCATTAGATTCATGTGGTTTTGGCACCAGGGCAGGGATCCTTTGTACCTTGAGCCAGGCTTAATGTGCATTCCTTGCAACTGCTTTCAATCTTGGCCTCATCAGTTTATTTATTAGCTGCTTTTCCATAGTGTTCTAGAGTGATAATTTTTAGCTCGGTATTCTGACAGTTATTGATGGGAACTTTTTTAGAGCCCATAAACCTACTTATTGGCTGTCATGTTCCTCTTCCTCAATCTCTCACTTGGCGCATTCCTTTTCCCCAGTTTCCCTCTCAGTTTGACCTATTAATTTTTATTTTTTTTTTTAATTTAAATAGATAAATGATGAACAGAAGCCAACCAAGGAGTACCCAGGGAAGATTTGGTGAAGGTTTTTTGCAGTTATGTTGCTTTGTTCACATAAAAGTAGTTTCTAGTACAGCTGCTCTATTTTAGCTGCCACATCTGTTTCTGGGTGAATCGTTCCTTTACAAACTTGGCAATGCATAGGAGGAAAAAAACCAACATATCAGCTGTTTTTCACTTGTGTAGTAGGATTAATTTGTATTTTCCTAATTGTATATTACAATTATCTGCTCTTTGTGGGAACTCAAGGGCCTTAAATTAGGTGTGATCTTTTCTTGCTCCAAAACTGTAATAGATTTTAATGTTAAACTTTACAAAGAATGAAACAAAAACATCAAGATCAAATAAAAGTGATTTCAAGTTCATAATACCTTCCATATGACTGCCAAATTGCTTGAAGATTAACTGGCAGCTCAACCTTCCTTTTCATTTTGGGAGTTATATGTAATGGAAGTGGTTGTAAATTGCTCTTGCTAGCTGACTGTGTGGTGAATTTTCATCTGGGGCCATGTCTGACCCTCAAGAAGTTCCTGGAAAAGATGGAGTGCATTGCAAGGGGAAAGAAAACTGGGCACGTTGTGCTCCGTCTTATTGCTGCAGAAAACAAGGGTTTATGGATTTTCTTTCCTTATGTTGTTTATGCTATTTCTGATGAGATTCATCTTGCTCTGTAAAAGAACCCCAAGACTATTGCCAGAAAGACAATAGAACACTTTGGGGACTTTTTAAAAATTGTTTTTAAAATGTATCTCTTTTGTGCAGACAAATGGCAAGCTTTTGTTGTTTTTTTCGCATGGTTTGTGTTGGGTTTTTTTGTTTTGTTTTGTTTTGTTGTCTTTTTAAACAAGAAATGAGTTGTTCTGTCTTCTCACAGCTTTGATAGGAGTATACGTGCTTCTTTGGACATGTTTTTGGATTGGGATTTGAAGGTTTGGGGAGGGGATGGTGGTCTCTTTAGTAGCTCTCTGTTCTAGAGGAGGTTTCCGTGAAACAGCAAACAAATCTGGACAAACTGGTGGACTGAGATCGTGTTTTGCCTGCTAGATTTTACTGTTGTTTTCCCTTTTTAGCCTATTCACTTTTTATTACTCTCTGCAGTCCCTTGGGCTCTGTTCCTTACTGCAACTGGACGGTTTTAGGAACTGTTACACTATATTTCCCACTGGTACCCAGTGTTTTATGGAAGTTATAATTTCACTAAGTGTTTTGGATGCTATCTCTTTCTCCTGCAAAAATGGAGACCCTTTTCTTAACTGTCTTTGAACACCAAATTTTCTGATTTCTGGGAGAAAAAATGTTGGGATGGGACCTAGTCAGCAGGTTCTCATAGCAGCTTAAACTACTGTGACTGTATAAAACTGTCAGCACATGAACTAAACCCTCACAGCTGATGAACTTGTAACGAATCCCACCACACCTCTGAGGACAGGCAGCTAAAAGTTTTTGAAAGGATAGAAAAAGCACTTGAACCTGCCAGAGGGAGAAGAAACAGAGAATGAATGGCAGCAGGGGGAGTTGTTAGAGAAGTGAACTCCAGGTCAGGGTGACCAGTGAGACTGGATAAAGTGTAGCAAAGATGACTTTAGGAGAAATGACATTGGTGACTCAAAAACTAGCATTGGGATCTGCTAACAGCGCATGTGAGTTGTGACCCCAGCAGAAAGGCCACCATACAATTGTTGGGTCATACTTTTGCAGAGAATGTTGCAGTGCTGGTAGATTTTTAAATAGACAATATTTTCTGTCTTCTGACCAGAGTACAGCTACAATAGGAGGAAGTGTGTGTGTCTGGAAGCTTGATTCCCATTCCAGTTTCAAAAAACAACTAAGTAGGAGGGGGAAGAGATGGCCAGTGGATTAAAATTTCAAGGCTATTTATCAACATTGACTTAAGCAACAGCTTCTGCATAGGAAGCTGAAATTAAATCTTAGTTTGTCATTCTTGTTTTCCTTCCTTTCTTAAAAAAAGAAAAAAAAAGAAAACAAAAACAAAAACAAAAACAAACAAACAAACAAACAAACGAAAATAAAACAACTAAACAAGAGACCTCTACTGTTTCTGGATACTTTTACCTAGTTACTTCAAAGTTTCAAGTGAAGTTAGAAGCAGATCTGGAATTGTTCTTTACAAGCTTTATACTACCCTAGGGAATTATAAGCCCTAGAGTACTGGTTGTCTGGAAGGTATATGGGGATGTAAAGCCCACCTTTTCCCTCAGATTTTGATTTTGGTGTGCTTCAGCTACTTAGTCTCCCTGCCTTATTCTCCTGAATAGGAGGTCCACCTCAAAGCATTGTACTTGTCATCTACCTATTTAAGCTCATTCAGAAAATCAGCCTTGTAACTCTTTGCAACCTTTTGAGTAAGTTTCTTTCTGTCCTATTTTACTTCTTTCCTAATTTTCTTCTTTGTTTCTTAGATAAAATATACCACCTTTGTCTTTTTTATTTCATTCTATACCCATACTTCTATCCAGCAATTTACCCCATGAAGTCCCACAGTCATAGCTTTGGTTGTCTACAGAATTATTATGTTATCCTGGGTTACTCTTTATGTTCCTGGTATTTTTGTGCAATATTTAAAGACTTCCATCAAACTGTCCAGTTATTCTCCTGCATATGTCCTTCACCCTCTTGTAATTTATCTTCTTTCTGTCTTACCTTGGATTCCAGTGTGTTACCAAGATCACATTATTCTTGTAACTTCCCTCTAGGCTTTTGTTCCTGGCCTCCAGCAGATATTCAAGTTAATTCTCATGCTAATCACAGAGGAAATAGATGAGACAAATAAAAAAGGAGATTCTTTAAGGGTTAACATTTTACTGGGAAATTAATGGGGTGAGAGTTATACCAATACATTTCTGGCATAAGCTTCTTAAAACTGAGGGGAACTTGTCAGGGGAAGATGTATACATATTAATGTATAATCAATCAGTGGATGCAACAAGAATTTATTTTTTTTTCACTTGCTTGAAAAGTGACCATCACATTTCAGCTAGCTAAGACATATTGCTTTGATAAATCTTTGGGAATTTTGGTATTTTTTGTCCCAGTTGCATTTTCTGGCAAGCACACAAAAGAGATGTCCCCTCTAACACCCAGCAGCTCAGCTTGCCTTTTGTATGTGGATACAATTCTCCTTTCTGAATCTGCAAAACCTCTAAAATCTCCATTAAAATGCACGGTAAATCTACTCTCTTTGGGAGTACTACGAAGCTATGAAGAGATGACTATAAAAGTGAAGCCAGGATAAATAAACCTCATTCCAAATGAGTATGGATTGGCAAGCTTAAGAATCATTAATTTTGCCTTAGTGAAAAAGGAGGAAGATGGAAATCCATGGGAGAGAATTAGATTGGTTCAAGCAACACACCAGCACCGTAACCCTACTCTAGACCTGTGTGCAATACACCCACAGGAAAGTAAGGCTTTACAGCATGAAGATTTTATCATCCTGTGTTTCTGTGACAGAGTACTTGTGATTGGATGAAGCCAGAAGGGATTATTTGTGTTGTTCCAAGCGAGTGTCACTAACATCTTTGTGCCCTACCTACCAGCCTCTATGTACCACATATAACACGCATATATCTATGAAAGAGTTGTCTGTATTTTGGTTTTGAAACCTTCTGCTAGCAAAGCCAGACTCCAGAGCATCATGGCTCCCGTGACAAGCTCCTGTAGTGAGAAAAACAAACATTAAAAGCTAGCTTTGACCCTTTTCACCCCAGCCATAAAGAGAAAGAGAAGATATGCTGTCTCTATGCCCCCCTCCTACTGTCAGTGCCTGCTTTTGATGCAGGAAGGGGAAGCGAGGAGAAGGCTCTCAGAGTTCCAGGGATCTTTAGTTAGTTAGTTAGTTTACTTAGCATTTAACAGAAATATCTATTCAGTGGTACTGAAGCAGTGCTAGGTGAGGACATGAATTGTTAAGTTTGAAAAGAACTAAGAATCCTTTTGTAAATCAGTGCTATCTGAAGTCAAGTCCCAAGGACTGGCCTATTGGTAGGCAAGAGATGATTGTGTAGAGATTTTCAATCCAAACCCTTTCACACAGGACACAGTGCTCCTCCACACCTGCAGCAACAGTTGAGAGCTGGGCATGACAGGCTGTGTTCCCTCAAGGCAGAAAAACATCTTGGACTTTCCTGCTCTTCATGTGAGTATTGTTGGTTTTGGTTATGTCTAGATGGTGGACAAACAGGTCTTTAAATTCCAAATGCACTCACTTCTGCAAAAACAAAGAGACCTTGAATTACAAACTCTCAGGGCTCTCCTTAGTCTAAAATGTGTTTTGCTTATCCCAGGAGAAAGCTGAAAGTTTCTGTCTCCCATTACTCTCAAGCCTCCACTTCCATGCTTGAACTAAACCCAAATTCAGGAGTGTGGATTATTGCAGGTCTAGGAAAAACTACTCCCAGGTCTTGACTTCTGGCTACTGAAGCAGTTTGTTTGCTTATTTAACCACATTGAGAGTATATTTACTGGGAAGATTTGTGCTTTGTCATAAGTTTTTGATAAGTGGATCTTCTAAACATGTTTCTGTAGGAAAGCAAGTTGCATTCAGCCTCATAAGATACGTAGATTTTCTGCTTCAGATTTCTGCTTCTTTCTTCTCTGTCTCAGATTCACCTTGCTGTGATGTGCCTGACACTGTTAGTCTTTCTCATTGTTTGTGAGAGTCAATTTTTGAAGGGTCTTTATTTACCAGCCTCTAAAAACCAAATTCTATCTACAGATCACTCTGGGATATCATCTTGCATACAGCTCAACACATGACCCTAAGCAATCCTTAATTGTGTGTAAAACAGTGGTTAAAGAAGGATCTAAATTAGAAATGCATTTGAGACTCTGGGGAAGCAGCAGAATCCCAGCATCTCTTTTCTAATGATGTTTCTTTGTTTGACTCTCATTGACTTTAATGAAATGCTGGTTGTTATCTTTCACAGTCTACAGTCTCTCACCTTTCTTAAAAATACCGGAGATATAGTATTTCTATTCTCATGTGCTTTTAAATACATTATTTAAAATTTTTAATAGAATGTTTTTTGTTCTTAATACATTTCATTTTCCTTTTTTTTTTTTTTTTACGTACCAGTTTTAAGGACTAGAAGGAAATAGAAAAAAATATAAGACATTCGTTCTTTGTCAATTTTAGAATTCTGAATTCTGTTTGGTTTCTTAAGAGATGTTCCTTAGAAAAGCCAATGTTCTGCTTTCTGGCGTGTCGTGATTAAGTGTTTTGAAGTCTGAAATTATTGAAAAAAAGGGTTTTTTTTTTCCCCTAAGTTGGTGTTCAATATATAATATAACTTTAAATTATTAATTTATTATTATATTAACTAATTTATTAATAATGACAATGTATATTTCATTATTGAAATTTATTATTTGATATTATTAATATTGATTTTAATATTGTATAGGGTTTGTTATGTTTGTAACCGTTATGACTTACATCAGCAGTATTTTATCACCAGTGAAAAAAGTGAGCTGTATTGGCTTCCCACAAAAGTATATAAGAGGGGAAATATGCAATCAGTTTTCATTCCTACTGGAAGGCATTCTCCCAAATCCAGCCCCAAGATATATCTTTAATAGGGTAAAGAACCTGGGGGAAAAAACAGAGAACAATAACCCCATATTAGATGCCTATGAGAAATCCAAGTAGTGCAGCACGTTGTATAACCACATCACTGCTCTCATCCCTGATGGCAGAGGCTGCTGGAAGGGGATGTGTACATCACCTGAAGCGAACGCAGCACTTTCCATGAGGCACATGGCTGCATAGGAGTAGACCCAGGCAAACTTGCTTCTGCTCTTCTGAACTCAGCCCCCGGGCATCAAAGGTGGCTTCCAGCTCTCTTGAGTAATGTCTCTGTGTGGCTATTTGCAGCACAGAGCTCACAGTGTTGAAGCACAGGGGTTTGTATCACTCAAGAAATAGCCCTCAGACTTACCTACTGCAGGCCTTCGAGATGAAAGCTGGTTGGCTGTGTAATGTGAAACGTCAAGGTTGCCTTTTGTAGCCTCTGATACAGATGCAGGTAAATCGGCATCTTGCTCTTACCAGGGCGATCAGCTAAGCTATCTCAGGACATCCATTCTGCCAGGAGTAGGGGGAGGCATTGTGCAAGTGTGGAAATGCCTTCCACAGGAGGTCATTAGTCTGGTGGGCTGACTGGGAGAACAAATTGTGGATGGCCCTCTCTAACAGCAGGCTGTGATGCCAAAAACTACTGTTCCTGGCCAGCACTGAGGAGCACCAAGGCATTGATTCACAAAGATAACACTTCGATATGTGCATAGGGGAAGCTGATGAACTGAGGCAGAGCCTACCTATGCTGCTGAACTCTTTCCTGCGGTCTTTTATCTGATCAACTATTTCTAGATGTGTATTTTGTTTGAGGCCTAGACCATTTGGCAGTCTTATTTTTGCTTAATTAGCTTCATGATTTAAAACTATTTGTGGCCTCCTAATGAGCTGGGAAAAACCTAGCAGTTGTTAGCAGCTGGCTGGGATTTTAACGACAGCCATGTGCGTTTAGCAGAAGAGCAATAAAGTAGTGAGAAAAAAAGTCTGGCAGTACTGCCAAGGGTCAGGACATGCAAGAGGTATCCTCAGCCCTGTTAATGATCACCATGAGCACAGAACAGAATTTCAGCTAGATGTAAACAGCCTTGTTAAGGAATGGTGACAATGAAGGCTTTGACAGAAGGCTTGAGTTTGCGCAGGGCCCTGCACGCTGTGAAAGAGGATTTGAAATAAGATGCTGGATATGGACTGGAGCAGCTGAGGGTGTGTTCCCATTAGATTTTCAACAACCCCCCAGCCCTGCCAAAATTTTTGAGGGAAAATCTCTCAAAACCATTAGGCCCCGAGTTGCACAGCTCTGTTTACACAGCCCTGTAGTATTTCACTGAGAGGTGGATGCGTGGGGGTAAATTTAGTTGTTCTGGTTGTGCCTCTGGCTTGGGGCTCAGCCCTCTGAACATGTTTTGCTCATCACCAGTTTAATGCTTTCTCAGGTAAAGTAAATGAACCTGGATCCTGATTTCCCTGTGATCTGGAGGTGTCCACCAATCTTTAACAGTATGTGGCCATCCAGATGACAACCTCCTACAACCACAATCTGTTTCTTCTGATATTCTTCCTTCATACAGTGATTCTCAGTTATTTCTGTGATGCAGATTTTCACAGAATTATTTTCTCCCCTCCTGAAATCCCAAATCACGAATCTGCTCCATTTTTCATGAAGATTTTAATCACTCGTCTGTCAAAAATATAATACAGCCTTATAATTAAAATAGGTATATTGAGATGTAGTCTATAACACTTAATGTTTCATTTTAGTCAATCTGCAATTTAACAAAACTAAATATGGACCACAGTCTCAGCATGCCTACTTTTTGTAACTGACTCTACTGTATAGATTTTATATTCCTAAATTTAGAGATAGTGGAGAGCAGTTACAATATTGCTGAACATGTGCTTCAGTGATGACTACTTCAGGAAAAGAAACAGTGTGTATGAAAGAAACTATTTGTAATCTAGTGAAAACGCTGCTCAGATGCATAAAGTACTTGGCTAGCTGAGGTACCTGTAGGAAGACTGGCAGCAGGGACTAAGATCATTCTCTTAGAATATTCTAGCTCTTTAAGAAGCCCTCCCAGTCTTTGCTCTGGAGAAAGATTTTTTTCCTCTATCACAAACATGAATTCTTTTGTGAGAGTCAGATTACATTTTGTATGTATGTGATAAAAGGTGAAGGGTTGCCTTACTGTCTATCAGTGCAACTTTGAGGCCGGTATGAAGTATGTCTGACTCTGGTTTTAGGTTTTTCAATCCATAAATGATCTTCAAGTGTCCTCTTAACCCATATTTGTGGGACATTTTGGTATCTTTGAACAAAATTCTCTCTGGAGAACTGTGCACACTCCCTTTTTTTATCTCAGGTGCTAATTACATTACGTAGAACCTCCTCCAAGGATTAGCACTGATGTTTTATTTTTATGGATGGACAGATTTCTTATATTTTGTTTTAATCAGGTCAATATGCATATAATACCATGACCTTTACTGTGGGTTTTTTCAAGAGCTCTGAAAAATCTGTCTGCAGCCACTAAATAATACCCTGGTGCAGTTTTGCTATGGAAAAACGGTACCTAAAGGAAATAGAAATAGCAAAGAATAACTGCATCACTGTGGGAATTTCAATGCATCTGTTCTGTGTAGGCTTTCATAGTTCAGGCCAGAGTTTCTTAGGTCTGTTTCCTCAAGTAGTTTTCTGGTATTTAACAGCAGCAGAGCCCTTTGCTAAACCAAAGAAAATACAATATGAAAATAAAGCAATGTGTAGGGGTTTTAACCTACAAGCTATTTCAGGCAAAGACGTGAAAATTGAGAATTTGTCAGTCCCTTTGATTCTCTGACAATGCAATTGGGATGCATCTCTCACCCATAGGAACTCAGGTAGGGGAGATGTAGTCTTCTCTGTAAAACTGACACTGCCCCCATGACCTCCAAGTGTGACAGTGGATGCTGCTGTTTTGGTCACAGAAGATTTACATTCTAATATCAAAACTAAGACAATAAGTAATCTGTTTTTTTCTCACTGCAACCAGAAATACCCTTGCCTGAATTAGTTACCTATCTTCCATTCACTGGGATCTGTGTGTCTTGAAAGGCATGCCAGGAAAGCTGACCGAAACTCATAACCTCTTTTGGATGCCCACTTTGTATTGCCAAATAAGCCTGCTAAAAGGATTGACAAATTTTTCATGCATTTGAGGATTTTTCACCTCTTCTGCTTCCACAGTTTGTATCTTTCCCCATTTATTTATCTGGTAAGTTTGGAAACAGACTTCTTTAATGAGTGGAGGATCTCTGTTTTATTTCTCCACCTTTTATTGGTTTTGTTTTACCATTTCCTGCCTTTCCCCATGCTTTAGTATACAACTGTCTGATAGTTCTTGACTTAGATATCTACATTTTGAAAGAAAGTAGAACTTTGAGAATTGTCTCTTGGACTTCAGTGGATAGTCTAATTGACCTTGACTGCAGTTTTAACCACTGTCCCTGCAAGTTGGTTGTGTTGTCTTTGTCCATGGTGTGTAATTCTGGTTTTTGCAAAGCCTCCATCCTTTTCAGAATATTGGCAACTGCCAACCAATTTGACAGAGTTTCTTCTGGGAGAGACAGCAGCAGCCGCAATGCAGCAGATATCTTATGGAAACAGCTTTTCACAACCATTTTTGTTGAAGTAGGATAAATAACCTATAGCAAATGCTTTTTCCTTCTGGGGTCTAAGTATCTCTCCCCGCTCCTTCTAGACTCCTTCCTTTGGGAAGTGATTCTTTAGCCTGTCTTTGGCCAAATGTGTACACCAACTCTTTTCACCCCTTTTTTTCTGTTTTTCTTCTAAAGAGAACTCTCATTTAAGAAGGCAATATGTGACACTATATGGAGTGCAAGGCTCCTCAGCTTTCTGTAATGCAGTTTCATAGTCAGTCTTTGAGGAAGCTGAAAGTCCTCCTACAAGTGCCATTTTCAAAAATTACCTTACCTTCAGATGATATTTTATGTGTGTTGGCATCAACCCTTACAAATCAAAAATGTCTGTTTTTAAATCCTTGTCTTCCCCACTCTGAGAGTATTTCAGCTCTGTTAGAGCTTTGAGCCACTCTGGGTTTTTTAGTTCACTTTAACTAATCTGTGTCAGTGTAAGAGAGACCAGTTTCATTTCTGCACAGTACAGCAGCTCGCTCCAACTGAAATGTATGTCAGCCATCAAAAATACAGATCCTCACAAAGGTTACTTTTTGCTCTTTTATTTTTACTTGCCTGACAGTGAAGTCACCATAACAACTCTTCTTTCCTGAAAATCACAGACAGAAATGGAATTTTAAAACATGGTTAATATCTGTCCTGAACGTGTCTTTTATCTGTTGTTGATAGACATTCATAGCTGTTAAGTCTGGGAGACCATTATGGCTCTGGACTGTGACTTAATAATTCCTATATTAGTATCAATATCTTGTGGTGGGATGCAGGTATATTACTGTGGGTCAGCTTAATTCTTTTCGTAACCAGTAGGTGAGCTGATGTCCTTTTGCGATACTCAGAAGCGCAATGAACTGTGAGTGTTCTTTATTGGAAAAACCTGTGGAAATGTAGGAGCTTTGATAGAAAGCACAAGCATATATCATTGTTTGCATGAACATATATGTGTGTATAGGCTAGGGAATGAGAAGCTGAAGAGTAGTGACACGGAAAGGGAGCTGGGGGTCCTGGTCGATGGCAAGCTGAATATGAGTCAGCAGTGCCCTGGCAGCCAGGAGGGCCAGCTGTGTCTTGGGGTGCATCAGGCACAGCATTACCAGTTGGTCAAGGGAGGGGATTGTCCCACTCTGCTCTGCACTGGGGCAGCTTCACCTTGAATACTGTGTGCAGTTTGGGCATCACAATATAAGAAAGATATAAAGCTATTAGAGAATGTCCAAAGGAGGGCAAGAAGGATGGTGAAGGATCTGGAGGGGAAGTTATATGAGGAGTGGCTGAGGTCACTTGGTCTGTTCAGCCTGGAGGAGACTGAGGAGAGACCTCATTGCAGTCTTCGACATCCTCAGAAAATGAAGCAGAGGGGCAGGCACTGATCTCTTCACTTTCATGACCAGTGACAGGACTCAAATGGCCTGAAACTGAGTCAGGGGAGGTTTAGGCTGGATATCATAAAAAAGGTTTTTCACCCAGAGGGTGGTTGAGCACTGGGGCAGGCTCCCCAGGGAAGTGGTCACAGCACCAAGCCTGACAGAGTTCACGAAGCATTTGAACAGTGTTTTCAAACACATGGTGTGATTGTTGGGGTGTCCTATACAAGGTAAGTAGTTGGACTCTATGATACTGATGGGTCCCTTTCAACTCAGTATATTCTGTGATCCTATGATTCTTTTTGCTTGTCTTGCTATGAAAAAGAAGCAATTATAACTGCAGACCACTGGATGAAGAGAAGCAAGAAGTCAAGCAAAGCAATCATTAAGTGAAAACCCTGAGAGATGAATGGAAACTTACAAGAGAGGGGGTTGAATTCATTGTCAGCTAGATGGAAGCTGAGCACAGCGAGCAAATAAGCTATCTCCTACTGTGTTCAGGGAAATAGATTTTCTAGTACACTCATTGTAAATAACAAGACTGTGTAAGAGATGTGCATCCTCTATATCAACTTCTTTTTTAGAATAAAATGACATTTTGACCCTGAATTTCTGCTAGCTTCTTGGGTCAAAAATGAGTTACAATATTTGTACTTAAACAATCTGGCCCTGATCTTAAACATATTTACTGCTGGAAAATCTGACATCTTGTGATAAACTGTTCAAATCATTACATATCCCCACTGTTTAAAAACATGTACTGTAGTTACAGCATTTCAAAGGGAATTGAGAATGGCCTGAGGGAAGAGCTGATGAGAAGTCTGTAATTATCTGCATTTCGAAACAAATTAATCTTTGAAAGGCTTTTGCAGGCACTGCTTGCCTTTTATGCATGTATCTCTTTTCTTTTTTTTTTTTTTCCCAGGTTGTAATTTTTTTTCTTGGAAAAACTCATTTCTTTATTTGACAGGCTGCCCCTCACATTCTCCCAAAAAATCAATCATTGACTCTTTCTCCTTCATTCTTATTTGTAGCTAAAAATGTTTGGATTAAGATTTTGACAGCAGACAAGAAATTTTGAAGATGGTAGACACTTTCCATGAAAACAGTTATTTCTGTAAATCTGTTTATTTCTGTCTAAGCCTTGCTGAATAGTACCAGAATTCATTTTCATCACTGCCAAAATCTAAATTCTGGAGACGTCAGTAAGGAGATCTCTTATTGGAGTTTTATTTCCCTGCTATTTGATTTCTGAAGTCATTCCAAACACATTAGAATGGGGAAAGAACAAGTTGAAAGGTATAAAAAGAGTAAGAACAGCAAAATTCACAGAGAAAGAAAAAAAAAGGACAAATGCTTTCTGTAAAATAGTAGAAACAGAGTGGATCTCTTTATCTGCAGAATGATAGACTGGCCTTGGTTAGTGACTGGTAAAAGGTTACTTCCTTCTTTCTTTTTTAATAATTTATTTCTCTTTTGTATTTTTAAATTCTTTTATTGCCTTCTATGTCTTATTTGTTTACTTTTCATTCTCTGTCCTTACTTTTGGGGAGGTAATTTTAGGTGCAATTCTTCACTGCTGGCTTGCCAGGCTTTTAACCCATCATCAGGTCCTTCAAAGTCAAATACATATTTATAGTAACACAGAGATGCTGTGTGGGGTGGGTTTGTTATTTTTATTCTCGCTTCCAAATTACAGGTGCAGTTCATACCTGTACTTTCCAAACTCACCATTAATTTGTGGTTATAAATCAGTGTGTATTAGTTGACTTATGCTAGTAATTTATCTATTCATTCTCCATTCTCTACAAAGTTGAAGTTAGAAAGAGTTCTCCCCAGTTTTCATCTTAGCTAATGGAGTCTTCCATTGCCCATAAGCAGCTGAAATGTTCCACAAAAACTTTAAGTTACCTCTTTATGACATGACATGTTGTCATGGTTTAATCTCAGACTGCAGCTAAGCTCCATGCAGCTGCTTGCTCATTCTCCTCCCAGTGGGATGGGGGAGAGAATCAGAAGGATAAAAATTATAAAAAACTTGTGGATTGAGTCATACAGGTAAAGCAAAACAAGGAATTCATTCATCACTTCCTATGGGCAGGCAGATGTTCAGCTATCCTCGGGAAAGCAGGGCTCCATCACAAGACACGATGACTTGAGAAGACAAATTGCCATCACTCTGAACATCCCTCCTTCCTCCTTCCCCCAGCTCTATAGGATGAGCATGATATGATATGGTATGGAATGTCCCTTGGGTCAATTGAAATCAGCTGTTCTGGCTGTGTTCCCTCCCAGCTTCTTGTGCATCTTGAGCCTCCTCGCTGGTGGGAAGAGGTGAGAAGCTGAAGAATCCTTGACCCAAGAACCAAAACAGTAGTGTGTTATGAATATTATTCTCATCCTAAATTCAAAACATAGCACTATACCAGCTACTGGGAAGAAAATTTACTCTGTCTCAGCTGAAAAAAAGATACATGCTAAAGACTTTGTGTGGAGTGGAAGTTGTTCATGGGTTTTCTAGGCCACACTCACACCAGTACTGGCAGTTTACTTTATTCATTCTGTTTCCCCCTGGTCACCGTGTATGTCTTGCTCGTCTTTGTCTCTTCCTTGGGCTCTCTGCCATTTCCCAGTCTGTTCCAAAAGCTCTGTGTTATCATGTCATCATGTTTGCTAATCTTTTCTTCTCAACCGTCTGGAAGACAGGAATTCTTTTGCCGAATGTCTAAATAAAATAGTCTCCTCCTGATGTCCCATCAGTGACATCTCAAGTTAAATCCTTCACTGGTTTCTCTTGGACCTGTTCCTCCACAGTATTCTTCATCAAGAATTTGGCCTACAGAACAGAAAATTCATTGAAGTTTGTGGGATGACTTGGCTTTATTAAAGAAAAAAAAAAGGCAGAGGAGAGCAAACTATTTCCAAGGGTAGCTTGATAGTATTTTACTTATCACTTTCCAGTCAGGTCCTGGTTGCAGTACTGTGCTTAGCTGTTTCCAGCACTATGACAAAGTTGTAGGTAAATCAGAGGAGTTCCAGAGTGCAACAGTAGAAATGACAAGAGATTTAAGTGACCTATGAGGAAAACATGAGGAGCTTTTGGGTTTTTTACCCTCCTCCCCCTCCAAAAAAGAGAAGATGGTCTACACTAATGGCTGCCAGTATAGCGAGGTCTGTTATAAAGAGGCCGACAGTGACTTTTTCTACAAGTCTGTGATCACAGGGAAAAAATAAGCATCTAGTCTGTGACAAAACTTAACTCCTGTATTATAAAAAATGTATTTGTAAGGGTAGCAAAGTGGTTAAACAGACTGACTAGGAAGATTGTGAACTTTCCTCAGGAAAGATGGATATAAGACAGTCTTGTCATAAATACCTAGGAGGAGTTTTGCCTGCTTTGTGTCAGTGGACCTCTTCCATCTCTGCAGTTCTGTGGGCAGGAGAGAGTGGCTTCGCTGGAGGCAGCACCAATGGTTGCCACCAGCCGGTTCTTTGATCTGCAGGCAATTACTGTCCTGTCTGAAGTTGATGGTAATACTGACAAGTTGTCAGGAACTCAAAGTGGCCTCATTTCCCACATCAACATTAACAGGCTGCTGGTCCCTCCTGCTTGGAGTATTCCCTTACATTCTGTGTTGTTCAAGGGTTGCTCTGTTACCTCTAAGCAGACAAAGAAGTGATGCTAGGGGGAGAGAAGACTTGATTTTGTTCCTCCTTCAGTAGCTGGTAGTTATCATCATTACCACAAGACTGGACGTCAACATGTAGCTCAGTCAATAAGGAACACTGAAATAAGGAACTCTGGCCCAGATTCAGATGGACAAAATGCTACCTTGGTCCCAGAGTCAACCAGTAGGACAGAAGGACAGTGGTGGCGTTCAGGCTGTCTGTCTCTGTGTTCCTGTGTCTCTGCCAAAGACATCCTAGAATCCTGACTTTAGCAAACCTTGTGAAGTCCCAGGATTACAGATCCAGTAAGCTTTCTCTGTGAATAAAAAACCCTGTTTCTCTCCAGGGTTCATTTCTTCTAATTATTTTTTTCTTTTCTTGTCACTGCTTGAAGGATAGGATTGCAGAAAGGTTTTCAATGGAAAAAAGACTGAATTGAGTACCGGGTTTTTGGTTTGTTTGAGGGGGTTTTGTTTGGGTTTTTTGTTTTGTTTGTTTGTTTTTGTTTTGGTGGGTTTTTGGTTGGTTGGTTGGTTTTTGTTTGTTTGCTTTGTGAGTTTTTGTTTGTTTGTTTGTTTTTATATAAGCGATGAGTGCTCGGTATTTATACTCCACTGCAGCAGCAAATGTTAGCTCTCCAGTTATCGAACATTTGCCCTCTACTCTGTAACATTGCTTTACTTAGGAATGACGCTGTTTCAATTCCCCTTGGTTTGCTACTATTAAACCGTGCTTCTGTGGAAAGAAGGGTTTTACCTTCTGCAGGCCTAAGATTCTAATATTTTACTTCTTTATTTCTCTCATAGAAGGGATTAACGTTCATGTTTTAGTTCTTGGCATTGATTGCAAAGTCTGTGCCTGTGCTGTTTTCAGCTTCTGCTGCTACTTATTTGGGCAACATTGCTTTATAGTCCCTTTCCCCAATGGACCCCACCAATAGGAATGGGAAAGTGTAGGAGATAATCCATCACCTTACCTAGGGAACCTTACAGATCAGCAGACAGCCTGCTGGCAACCTACTTAGTGTCTACATTACTCTGCATGTGATCATACAATCGTGTCATGGATTACAGATGAACTCATCCATTTGCCTTATCTGCAAGCACGAGCGAAAGCTTCTGCAGAGCTGTGAAGCCTTCCAGGAGGAACAGCCATCAACTGTCCCAAAAAGTCCTCCCTGTCACATCACTCAGTGAAGCATTTTTCATTGGGAAAAACAGTGGAAACACGTGCCCTGCTTAAAGCACCTGCTACTTGTAGAGCATGACTTCCATGACTGATGACATGAGGACACAGTCCCAGCTCTGCTTTCCATGTCAGAAGTATAGACACCAGAGGGAGACAAAGTGAGGGACAAAGTAAAATCAGCAGAGAGGACAAGTGAATTAGGAGTGGAAGTGGGAAGTGATGTAAGCATCTCTGGGAAGGGGAAGGTGACAGAGATGCTTGAGAGAGGAAAAGAGATAAGAGAAGAATGTGGGTGAAAGCCAAAGACATAAGGAGTGAAAAAAAGAAGAGACTGACTGACAGCTAGCCAACTGGATACATGGTACACTCCCAAATAAATTTAAATAGTAATATATTGTTTAAATGCTGTGTTTCTGTGTGTAAAGTCAATATTTTCTGTGTGTAAACTCAAATTTTAGGAGTCTTCTTCAGGAAAAGGAATAAAATAGATAACCAACAATTAAGTCATGTTATCAGAAGGAAAAAACCATCAGTTTTTCAACGCTTCTTTCACAGGTGAAAGTGTTTGGAAGGAAGTATATTTTTCATTTGCCTTTTCAGATGCCTTGCTCACCTTATGCTACTTCCTTGAAACTGGATCTCTAGCCAACTGTTACCTGCTTCCCTAGCTTTCTTTCCAGACTTTCTAAACCCTGGCACTTTTCCAGTTCTGTTCTCTCAATTTAAAAAGTTACTTCTGTTGCAACACATGCAGAAAAGTAATGTTTCTGATACCAAACAGCAACATATTTTTAGGAATGGCTGTTTAACTGTTTAAAAAGCATCAGTTCATGTTTCACTATTGCTTTTAAAAAAATGGGTTTTTAGCAGGTCTTTGTGGTTATTATTTTTGGAACATTCTAGAACATGATATTTTGTGTATTTGTCTTTTTCTTTGATGATTCTTTGAGTAGTTACAAAATGTCTGCAAAACCCGCATTAAAAACTCTTGCTAATGAAATAGTGTAAAAGCAAGACTGTGAGAGTAAAAAGCAGAGCAGGTGAGCTGAGAGGCCAAGAAACTGGGTGGTTTGGCAAAGTAGTGTTATGGCTGGAAATTTCAAGAAAAATTAGGAGAAACTCTGGGATCTAGACATGCAGTCTGCACAGAATATCTTTGTCTCCTATTCTCCCACCCTATAGATGAGTAATCTCTAGTGATGTCAGTAGGCGTTATCCTCATGTCCTGAGGGTGATAGATGGGGCCCCAGTAGTGTAAGTAATGCCTCATTTTTTCTTAAGCTGGAAAATCATCTGAGTCTCCCTTAAATGTTTCACAAGGGAGTTGAAAGGGAGGAAGAAAGGTTTAGTATTCCTTTCTAGTTGCATCACTTGCATGTTACGCAGTTGAACTGCATAGTGCAAACGCAGATTTGGAATTGTTTAAAGGACAACAGAGTTATTGCTTAGCTTCTCAAATATTTTGGCTGCTCACATACTCAGTTGAGCAGCAGTACTCCCCCCAACAAATACACTCATGGGAGAGCAAAGGGTAAAGAACATGAACAGCCCAAAGTGGAGTGACTGTGCTCTTGGCAGGGAGGTGCCAGCTGTCATTTGAAACAAGTTCAGAATTTGCTGTAAAGATCTTCCTAAGGGAAGCAAGCCTTCAGAAAGGTTGTGAGGAGAATGCAGCAATTCAGCAGTGTTTACAGTGATGTTTATGCTATTTTATATAGTAAAAAAAGTTAGTTGAAAAACTGCTTTTGACAAAGAAGTCCCTTGTTCTATACAAAGACAAGCAGGCAAAATTTCGGAGAAAGAAAAGATGTCCTGATTCTTTAGTTTCGTGAACCTTGAGTGAATTTAACTAAAAAGAGGGGGAAAAAACCAAACAACAGCTTGTGCTCAGAGAACATGAAAGCCTAAATATGTGAACCTTTTTTGAGTTATGAACATGGGAGCTACTCTGTAGGAAACTTCCAAGGAAGTTCTATAGTTTTCCAGAGGAAGTCTGTCACTGAGCTAGATGCTTTTCAGATGTTTAAAGGCCCATCTTTCATGTGAATGCTTACTTTCATTTTTTAAAAAAAAAAGGAAGACCAGGTAAGATGCGGAGAAATGACTAGAACAAATGTTGACTTTACAGATCCCAAGTGGAAGCAACCCAGGAATAATTTCAGAGCAGCATAGGGAGTACCTTTAGGCCTGACTCTTCTAGGAGCTGAATCTCTGTCTCGTGCTAAACAGAGGTGGCTGAATGTCAGCCCCAGCATCTGCAGAATGACATGTCGGGTAAAAAAGAAATTAGGGAGGGTGCAGAGTAGCCCATTGCTCCCACTTTTTTATTGAATGATCTCCTTCAAGAGCAAAAGGCTCCATGTTACACTTGACTCTGTCCTAACTGTCCGACAGTTTTTGCTTGAGTTTACCAGAGCTGACTTTAAGAGTGTTTCTCTTTGACGTGAGTAAAGATCCATAGCCCATGCATACTGAAGTCTAATAAAATACATCCTTTATTCATAACTACCTTTCCAGCATTGCTGCAGCAATTCAGATTTAATTTACGGGTAGAAATTATTTGCATGCAAAGAACAAGTGCTTCGAGGTATGTGACGAGAAGAGACTCCTGTAAAAATTAAGTGATCTACAGTCCACACGATAACTGTGGTAGCTCTTCCATCCCTGTCAGAAACCTCAGAGAAGCACCAGACTGAGAGAGCACTCCAACCAGAACAGCACAAAACAAGTCTTTAATGAAAGCAATTGAAATACACTAAATAAACTGTTTTAATGAAGCTCCAAAAAGATGTATAAAAGCTGCTACTAAAGTCAATTGAAGACCTGTCACTGTTCCTCAGAAGTCCCTTCACAGCCCTCCTGCTGGCAGCAGTTCAAGTCTTTTTAGAGTACATTAGAAGTAAGCCCAACACTACTATGCCAGGCCCTTTGAAAAACCAATAAAAATATTCTCCCTGTGAGAGGAATCCAGTGCTGCTAGGAGAGGAACTGTGTGCCCTTTGGTTTGGGAGTCATTTGTTTCTTCAACTGGGATAAAGAAGAGTCTTCAATAATTTGTAAAGACATTGTTAGTAGTTGCATTCCGTGTGCTTGTCTCTTAGTAGTGAGAGACACCCATTAAAATGTGTTCTCCAAACCAGGTCTAAACAATACAGTTCAGTACCCCAAAAAGTCCCTTTTGAAATTTTGGCCTGCACAGGGTAGATTAAACTGTATCTTTTGCCTGTGAGGATGTGAGCATGGGTGTAAATGTACTTGGTGAAGTTCTGGTCCTTTTTTGTCAGCACCAAACCTGTGCCTTAGGAGGGCTTCCATGGAAACGCAATGCAGTGAGATGCAGGGAGCAGTGTCTTTCCTCTTTGTGGTGACTCACCTGGAAGAGAAGAATTTCTGCAGCATCTGGAATCGGTGGCCACCTTAAAAATTAACAGTAGAAAGCCTCTGCTAAGGAAATTGTTATTCTCCCTTGCCATATGATGTGTACCTAGACCCATAGGAAACTTATCTAATAGGATTTTTGTCAAGGTCCACAAAACCAACACAGAAGCATTCAATCTTCTTTCTCCCAGAAGTGCTGGAATCAGGTTCTGTAACTGCAGAGATGACCCCAGAACAGGTGTGAATGCAGAAACTGTGGAAAATGTATTTGTGTTACTGATATTGCACATGTATTGCTACACTGTATGTAGAATATGAGAAGATTCAGGTCATCAAAAGAGAAATTTTGAACTAACAAATAGAGTTTGCACAGATGACCAAGAACCCAATTTGCACAATTTTTAAAACAAATGTTCTGGAAAAGGATGTTCATGTTAGTTTAATTTTCACTTTATCATCCGTATTTTAACTTTCATTTTAATTTTACTATTCTGATATTTTATAATGCAAAGTATTTTTATGCATCATAATAAAAACTTTGATAATTTTCTTCCAAATAAAAGGTAATGCATTATTTCTGCTAAATGTTTTAATCCTACCACAACAGCAATTTTATGTGGAGTAATTCAGATGCAAAGATTTCAGGTCCCTCTTGGAGTCATTTGGTATATGTACTTTACCAAAAAGTGAAATAGCCTTGAAAAAAGTCCTCATAAATAAGGTCCAAAAAAGTCCTTTATGCCATGGTCATTGCATTCTATACATGCCTTGTATTTCAGAAAGATGGGATTGAAGTTTTGTTTTGGAGGCATTTTAAAGAATATTTTTTTTTAATTCCTCCCTCTTGACCTATGCTCTGCTTAATACCATAAGCAGAGCTGCATATCCTTAACTAGAAGGAAGTTATTAAACAAGCTAGATTTAACCTTCTCAAAGTTGAGTTGTTTTCAGAAATAAAAGTTTGAAGATGGTAGACATTAGGCCAAGCTAAAAGTAAGGCTACTTGAATATGTGGAGATGTGGAGCATGGGAAGTGGATGCTGGTCTGTGGTCGTTCTGTGTAATATCTGACCTATCTCTGGTGGCAGGGGATTAGGTTTTGGGATTCCAGTAAAAAGGCTTATCTTTTAGTGGGGAAAAGAGAGACAACATGATGGTTGAAAGAATAGCAGGTGTTGGTTGCCTGGAGCCCTGCATGACCATAGAATAACTTTCTCATGGGCGCTGGATTAGCAGGTTTACACTGAGATGAGTGAAATAATCAGTGTTTATAGTAAATGCATTCATCTTATGGCTGCTGCTGTTTTAGTTCCAAATTTGTATGCACACATGATTCTGTTTAGATCCAGACAGATGGAGAAAACTTTTAGCTGTCATTTTTGCTACAGTTTAGACAGTCCAAGTATCTCCCTGTGGCCTCTTCTGCTGCACCCAGCCTAGGATATGGATCACAAGTGGCACATAAAGATATATGTCTATGCTGTGTGTTTCTGTATCTTTGTTTTTACTATCTGCCATAACCAGTAACAAAGAGATTTGTGCAGATGACTATCAACAGTTGCTGGAAAGAGAGTGAAGCCCCAAAGTATTCATAAACCTGGTATCTCCCCTAGCAGGTTGGCTGAATTTGAGCTGTGATTTTGTTTCCTCTTCTCCGAGTCCACAACACATAAGCTGATTAACAGAGCAGATAGCATCGCCACAGCCTCCCAAGACCTCCACATTTTACGTTCACAACAGCTCCTCTCACTAGAAATAGGTGGTAAGAAAGACTAGTAGACATCTGTTGTTTGTATTTTGTAATGCCTTAGGTGGGCAAATCATGCTCCCCACTGCCTTTGCAGTAAGGTATAATCATCTATTTGATTGTATTATGATGAACCACTGCAGAGAAAGGAGACATAAGATATCTGCACATTTGGAAAATGGGGAATTAAATCATGGGAGTAATTTGAAGATCTCAATGTATGTATCTGCCAATGCTGTCTACTGCTTTTGGGTTACATGTAGTGGCATGTCTGGATCTATAATTCATTGTGATCTTAAAAAGGGCAAGAGGATCTTAAAACCTTTATGTGTTAAAGCAAATGTCCCATAGTAGTGATACAACAGTTCAGAATAGGCCTCAGATGACATTTTTATCGGTGTTTATCTCAGCATTCGAAATGAAAGCGGGACAGTATTGAGCTAAAAACTGGCAAAGAGAATCAGAGTGAGCGGGTTTGGACAGGGCTTTGGAGATCATTCTTTGGCATTTTGCTGCTGGGGCGTAGGATCCTGCCATGGTGGTGCCTGGCACCTGGGGATGACACATGTGTTGCAGATGGGTACAAGCACACCACTACCCTCATGGTCTGCTAGCGAGTGCTGGGGGCCTCTCCACTGCACCCCTTGTGAAAGCCCTGTGCTCTGCTAACCATTCTTCTGTGCAAAAGGCTTTCGAGCTTCTCAGAATAATTGGATGGGAGGATTACATGTTTAAGATGAACTTGAATTTGTTCCATTCACACTGTAAATGCAGGGGTTATTTAATGGCCCTATGCTGAAAAGTACCTATTACATTGTAGCTATTGTACAAGCAAGCCCCTACAAGACAAAATACAAGAGAACTGAAGGAAAGCTTAGATGATTCATAGGCTTAGGTGATTAATAAGCTGAATAATTTTTAAAAAATTATCTGGAAAACTCATTCTCAAATGCACTCATTGTATGCCTGCTCCTGGCAAAGTAAGTGTAAGAGTTATTCTTCCTACTGTGTTCTCTTTCCTTTGATTTTTGCAGAGAATTCCTTGCAAAGTCTCTAGAGGCTAAAGGCCAATTTTGTTCCTGCCTGATGTGGATTTCCCTCACACCTTTGCTTTGGTCATTTCAAGCTTAAATCACTCCTAAACAAATGCTAAATGCCATGGAAACAAACTCAGCTCTCATGTAATGCTTTGACCATTAGCTTCCTGTCTTGCTGACTTCTCAGCAGAAGGAATTGAGAACTTGAGCCATCCCAAAGCTCCAAAAGGAGGAAAGCACAAGTATTGAGGGCATTTTTAAATGCTATTCTGTTGACAATGAAAAAATAAACATGAAAGGTCTTCTATCACCCTAACTGAGGATATACCAAAAATGCCAGGTTAGATGAATCCTGCTTGCTGCTTTCAAAACAATTTTTTTCCCCAGGGAAAGGTTTTTTATTCCTCCAGAAATGCTCTATACTTTTTTATTTTGCCTTTTTTTTTTCTTCTCTGTTTTCTTTTACTTTATCTTGGGCCATCAGATATGCATGAGCAGCTACATCAGTTCTCTTGGAATCCCACTGAGTCCTTGTTCTTAACTGAGTAAATGCTCACTTTGGCCCTACAGGCATACTGAATTAAACCCTCCAAAACAAAGTTTAAAAACTTATTTATTAGTGTACTGCAAGAAAAAAAATCTGCATAAAATATGTATATCTAAAGCTGTAAATGCCTGAAGGTTGATAACTTAAAATCATTAAAAAAAGAGGGAGAGTCATATGGGTGACCTAAGGTTTACAGTCCATCATAAAGACCACAGATTTTGAGTGGGAATTTACACTGTAGAGTACATACTTGACAGAATTTTGATCAAGTTGATCAACAAAGACTAGACCCTTTTAAATAAACATCTCAAAGGAGAAGAAAGGCCAGTGTATTTCCTGCTTTCACAACTGCTCTGAAGTCCAGGTGTTGTCTACCTAAGTGATTACTGTATGTGTTCTCTAACTAACCATATATGTGTGCTTGCTTAGTGAGTCACACAGGTAAGTCTCAGTGGTGCAACTCCTTTCTCTTGTTTAAAGCTGGTTTGAGTGGCATTATCGCATTGTTTAACTCTGGGGATTAGAATACAAAATCTAAATTTTGGTTCCCGTTATGAGACTTCATGTAAAAATATAAAAGCCCATGTATTTTATTGCCTGATGTGGCTTTTCTGGAAATATGTAGATTTCTAGAGAAATGTCACTCAATAGTAGAAATGTCTAATCTTGATAATTTAGCATTTTGCTCAGTTATGAGCCACATTTTGATGAAGTGGCTATTGTTTCCCATTGTTGTAACAGACATGTAGCTGAGGAATTCTGCCAGGTCTCACAATTAAAATGGCTGGACAGGCTTTTTTGTCAACAAGATAAAAAGAATAAGCATAGGAAATTATGAGCTTATACACTTAAATAAATTCTATATAAAGTATATAGGCAACAAACCATGTAATGGTACCACTTTACCGAAAAAAAAATATGTCCTGAGAAGAGATACTTTCTTAATAAATAGCCCAAGTACTTTCAGCTTCCACTAAGAACAAATACAGAAGTACTCTGCCACTTCACTTTTTCTGGTTTTATATTATTTTGGTATGCACTCTAGTGCTCACATAACTCACTCTTTTAAAATCCCATCTCATTGGTGTTTGAACTGGGAACAACTCTTGATTGTTTTCTTGTCCTAAACCTACATCAGTGGAAGTAGTGTGATGTGGGAAGATGAGAAGCATAAGCATCCCCTGATTGCTGTACAGTGTACTTGGAGAGGAAAGAGAAATGTGTCTGGGAAGGTATGGAATGAAGCAATACCACAAATCTGGCAAATGGTGTAAGAAACCACCAATTTTTAAATGAATTTAAAGTAAGTACTCTGTTAGCTAGAATATAATCAACTCATGGAATTTTCTGTCAGAGGATATTACTGAGGCAAATATTTAGCAAGATTCAAAAATAGGCACTTCTCTGAACAGCAGTAGCGCTTGAGGCTGTTTTGGATAGACCAAAGATTTATAAGGGTCTTGGCAAGTCTCTCTTTTCAGGGTATAAACTGAGAAGGAAAGATTTTCTGCTTTATTGCATATAATAGGTTATAGAGTCAGCCAAAGGCATAGGAATTTGATCTAGTCCAAAGACCCAGACCCTGAAGCACCACCAGAGATCAGTGTCACAATCCAGACCGTGAACTGTTTGGGATAATTGCTTGTTAAGTACATCATTCCTTCTTTCCCTCTAAGAAGTGGTTTTGTGGCAGAGGACCATAGGATGCATTGGAAGTGTAGGGCTGGTGATGGATCACTGAGAATTTCTGTCATTCAGTGTCTTTAAATTGACTGCAATTTATACTGGGTAACTTTTTGTTGATTGTTGGTAATCGTCTGAATATTTAGCAAGTAATAGTTACTGAGTAAATGAGCTGGAAGACAATCTACTACAAACATGGCATGAACCTAAACTATCTGGAGCTCTGTTTTGAATGTCACTTTCTAGATTGCAGAAACTTGCAAAGCCCGATCAGGTTCTAGCCAGGTTAAATTCATTCTTCCTCTCTCACATTTTACTTTTCATGGAACCAGAACTGTGTACGTATTAGTGAATCCACATTTGAGGTGAATCTACTTGTACCTCTTCTATAAGTTAATCTTACCAAAGAAGACAACAACAATAACAACGGCAACAGAGAGAGAAACAAAGTTTCATTAGAATATCTGTTTTTACTAAGAACTTAAAACTTTCAAGAATTTCTCAAACTCAGAGTAACTAAGTCAGCGTAGAAATTAGAAACACAACTTCTAAATAACCTTCTTCTTCTACCTACTCTAATCTTGCAATCAGGTCTCAGCTCCCAGAATACATTTTAATCAATTCATTGACTTTTTTTAGTTGCTTCAAGTTATGCCAAGATCATTCTGATCCATAAAAAGGTCTTTCCATTGCTTCTGAGACCTACCTTCTTCTCTGCTCCTCTCAGAAGTTTGTCACTATCCTCTGTAACTACAGACTCCCATTTTGGTGCTGCAGCTTTCTCCTCCCAAATTACCTTGCAGTTTACAGTCTTCTCTTCCCTTTCCATGCTCAATTACTCGCAAAGGAAGGAGTAACCCTACATCCTTTCAGGACACTCTGCTACTTTCAAGTGAACAAAACACTCAAACAGTTGGGTAAAAACCCAACAAATTAAACAGATAACAACTTTTGTGAATGTGTAGTAGATTCTTCATTTCTTTCATAGAATCACAGAATCAGCCAGGTTGGAAAGGACCTCCGAGATCATCAGGTCCAACCCTTGATCCCCTACCACTGTGGTTACTAGACCATGGCACTAAGTGCCATTTTTCTCCAAATCTCACTGTAGCACTGGTGATCTCTGAGGACATATAGGAGTTCTAGGTAGTGTGATAAAAAAAAGAGATGCCTGACCTGCATGGCCTTGCCCAGACTTAGGAGTGGAGACAAAAGAGGCACAAAGAGCTCATGACTTTGTCTTGTTAGGGGGTTGAGCTTGCTAGCTTAGTGCAGTGCATGAGTCATTACAAAGTCATTCCAGGTAAACCAGTATGTCAAGGTCATACTCACTGTATAGGTAAACTGGTTCAGCAGCTTTTACTGAGTAGGAGGGTATCTCTGTACCCCTACCTTCTGTGGGCTGGGTTAAAAATAAGAGTGGATGAACCTTAGGTTGCATTTTCAGACATGTGAAAATAGTGTCGTGTATAGCTCATATTTGTAGCTCTTATGAGGAAGACATGAATTCTTTCTTGGGGGAGTAAACTAGGCTAGAAATAAAAGTAGTGGCTGGATCATGACCAACTCAAATTTTTCATGGTGTTTCCTGTACTAGCCAACATTTTAATAGCAAGACACCTTGAATTTAGAGGGACCCATGTTTCTTTAGTATATTGCTGTATGTATTAACTCTAAGATTTATGAGGAGCTTAAAGTGGTCTCCAGAAAAAGTCACACATTAACAACCTAATAGTAAAAATGAAAATTTTTCATAGCAGCATGTTCAGGCCAGTACAGCTCACTTTAGATCCATTTATATTGGCATTCTTTTGTTTGAGCAGAGCAAAAACATGAAACGTGGTGAAATAATGGAGATGAACTGTTTGGAAAGTGTGTGTGATCTAGGGTACACATGAACAAGGATGGCATGTTGCACTTTAACACAGTCACATGCTTTTGTGGCCAAATTGTACCTTAAGCAGAGCCATATGCCTAAGGCTAATTTGGCACTGACATGCCAAATAAGTGCAAACTAAGTCTAGACTAGTTGTGGCCAGAAATGAAGAAGACAATCTTGGCGTGTTTTCATGAAGGATGGAAATTCTAATTTCACTGCCTCACCACCTTGTCTCCGTCACTTCTTCAAACCTAATTTGGAGTTTTTGGAAAAAAAGAGGGATGATCTATTCTCTAGTTACTCATTTAGCTTGCTATAAATTTATGCTTATTAAGAACTAGAAGATTACACCTAAATATGACCCTGACCGGTGCACGGCTTTTCTTTTTTTCTCTTTGTAATCAGAGGTGAGCTTGCAGGGTGCTGAGAAGTTCTGAGATAATGTGCTTGTCTCTTCCAGTGCAGTTACCCTATTTCTAGAAGAAGAACTGAATTAATTGAATATTTGAAGAATTGCTTAACTGCATACTTAAAGCTGAATGTCAGTGTCCTTAAGGTATGAGAATAATGTCAACTATGCCTGATAACAGAGAGCCAGGATCCTAGTGGGCAGGGGCAAATAGCTTGGAAAGGTGAGGAGGTACAGCTAAAAGTCACCTCCTCAGACTGCAACTATAATCTGCTGCAAATGTGTGGAAATGCAAACATAAATCATTCCTGTTGTTCTTGTCTCAGAGAAACGTGAGTGCTGTACAAAAGGCAATGAACAAGCTTGTAACCAAATGCTTTGTATTATGTATACTCTTATCTAAGATGTTCACAGTACTGTGTATGTAACACTATACAGATTTCTATATAATTATTTGTGAGAAACCTGCATCTTTAGAGAAATGCTATCATTCTACTATGATGTGTTGCAGTAAATTCAAAAATAAAATATGATTATTGTCATGGTAATATGATTTTTGTTGTTGTTCACTTGCAATAACTCTTCATTGTAGAGACAACCCCTCTGTAGACAGATACAAACTGAAAAAAACCCATCTGCAAATTCACAGCAAATTTGAAGAAAATTATACAAAGCATTTGCATTGTAAGAAAGGTTGGAAATTACACAATTTTGTCAGTGTTTCCCTAACTTTCTATTTGGCTCATTGTAACTATGGAATGGGTTTTCCTGGAAATTTAGATTTATTTAATCTGTTGGTTTTGGCAAAAACTAATGTCTTGACTGGTTGCAGAGGTCTTGTTGGCATAATTAATTAGTACTAATAGCATTAATAACATGGTTTCTTGCATACGTCAAGGGCATCACAGTGCTGATGAATTCTACATGCTCTTAAAAAGGAATAAAACACTGGAGCAAATAAAAGGGGAGGAAACAGTCTCATTCTTGCTTATCATTGACATACATTCTTGAAAGCCAAAATCACGAACTATGTTTTCTAGAGCATAGCTCATTGGGAAACTTATGCTGACAAAATAGCTTTAGTACCTTCAAGGTGGCCACAGGGTATGGGCTAATTAGCTATGATGAAGGGATGAACTGAGGATTAGTGGGACAGGAGCAGAGTCAAGGATGTGGAAACAACCTTAATCATGTGTCTTCTTGACTCATAATATTTGAGTTCATGAGTAAGTGTGTAGATGAATGTTCACTTATAAGATTGCTACATTTTTCTAAGTATTTGCCCTTGAAGAATATTCAAATTGATTGGCATTTTTAGTAGTTTTCTTTTCTACATTTATCCCCATATAGGTGAAACAGAAAACAGATTAGCTGTTAGAATGCAATTCAGTCTCACTGTGTAACCCAGGGCATGTCCACTTACTTTTCTGTGCATCTATTTATTTTTCTAACTTGCTTTACAATTTGATTGTGAGGATTTATTCATCCACATTTAGATGTTTCTTCAATACCCTGAATGCCAGGGTACTGTAGCAGAGCAAATCATTGCAGCTTTTTAAATATATTTCCTTAAGTATTTCTGTGACAGGGCTTTAAGCTATTGCAATGCTATGAAGCCCTAAAAAAGGAGAAAGGTTAGTTAGTTGATGGTGCTGTGCAACTCATGTAGTAAGTCTGAAGCATGATATGAGCAATAGGATGCTTGAACTACCAAGTAGGGTGTCTGTGGTTTAGTGAAGGGTTATTAAAGGTCTGCCCAAGATGCCAGGACAGTTGTGCAGATTCGGAACATCTAAGGACAGCTTTAAAAGGAAAAACTGGGAACTCATCTGATGGTATTGTTAATGACTGGGATGTGTGCTCAGTATGCAGGAGAAGCGTATTCTCAGATAGAAAGCTCACAGTAGAGGATAACTGCTGCACAATGTGTTGTGTAAGGAATCAATGAAATATTTATAAGGGGTAGTCAGAGATAGAAATACTTGAATTGTAACTGCAGGAATATTAGACCCTGCAATATGCAGTTTGATTGCAGGCATGCATGGCTGATCCAGGGTTGACCCTAGCTGCATGGCTGGGTGAGCTGTCTGAGATTGCTTCCTGAAGGCAAGAGGACTGGAAACAGATTCTGGAGCAGTCAGTTTTGGTGTGTGGATCAGCTGTACCCTGACAGGTGATGGGCTAGTGGAAAGGTCAAAGCCCTGTAAGATGCAGTGAGTGATACAGAACATGTCTAATATATATGTTTTTGCAGTACCATCCAGGTTTTCGTAACTGTGAGAGAAAGAATGGTCTCCTGATGTGCTTTAATATGTGTTTTGTGTTAAAGGAAGAAGTATTACTGTTTACCTGCAAGTGTCCATCCAGGTCAGACGTTAACTACCCTATGAGCTAAAAGGGCTTATATTTAAGTTCAAAAAATGGAGTTCTTGAGTTTAACGAGTTACAGAGCTGCACTTGTGGAAAATTAGATCTGAAAGATAAATTCTTTAACTTCACATGAGTAAATATCTTGATTTTTTTTCTAATGTTCATTAAGACAATTCAAATAGAAACTTCTAAAGAATCACAGACAAAGTATAATTTCATCTGTGCTCAAGAAAGTTTGCAAATAGGGGCTTTGCATCTTGTTTTTAACCCTGGGCCAAATGTAAAACCTGAAATGCCAAGTGGACATCACCTTGAAAACAAACTGTGTTTTGATTATGAGATGTGGTGGTGACCTGATGAACTATGGAAAACAATTTTCATAGAAGACCTCCAATATATACTGTTGTAGGCTGTGGATCACTAAGTTACCAGCTGCACAGCTGGAGAAAATTAATAGTCTTCTTTATAGAAAGAATTGAAGTCTGTTTATACTATTTATTGGTGCTTTGTGGGGATGCGTGTTTATTATCTGGCAATGGTCCTAGCTCTTGCTCAACTCACTCTGCTAATAGTGTTTTTCCTACAGACCCATGTAGTGAACTCAGGGCTAGAGTCAGACAGTAAAACTATTGCTTCTACCTCATACATAATCCTGAGTAGCAAAAGAGAAGGTTTCCAGCAAAGCAAACTGATCAGAAGTGTCATCAGCTAGGAAAGTGATATACGAAATGCCTTCACAGTCCAAAGCCTACAATTGTCTATCCATGTCTGCACAAGCATCACAGAAAGAGTGCTGGAGGAAAGCAGTGAGGCAGTGTGACCTTCTTACACCAGCTGAGAGCTGAGCCCACAGGCTTTTTTTTGTCATAACATTGTCAGCAACGCACCCCAGTGCCTTTCATCATGATTGATTAATCAGGTTATAAGAAATTGTGTTAAGCCTGAAGGGGTAGGGTTTTGTTTGGGTTTGGTTTGGTTTGGTTTGGTTTGGTTGTTTGTTTTTGGGGGTATTTTTTAGTACTTTTATTTTAATCTATGTCCTCTGTAGGCTTTCATTAATGAAAACAACTTTTCATATAGTAGTGAAAACTTAAGCACATCATAAGAATACTTGTAAGTATCTAATTAACAACACATTTCTTCTGACAGCATCCTCAGATGCTCTTAATCAATGCTGGTTGCTGTTCTGCCATTACCAGGGGAGACCAGCTCCTGTCCCAAAGAGCTGTGGGTGCTGTCCCCAGATGTGACTCCCACTGGCTGGTTCCTGGGCAGCACTGGTGGGGTGATCAGGTGGGGCTGTGTCCTTGTTGTTCAAAGATCATCGCTAACAGGGGATGTGCCAAGCCACTGGAAGGAGTAGAGGCCCCTGACAATATCTCTGGCTTGCTTTTGTTTAGGATTTTCCCTCTTTATCTGAGCACCTTTTAATGGAGATGACTTTTAGTGTATTGGATAGGCCTATCGAACAACAGTTCATGCAAGCATACCAGGCTCATGCTGGTGTTCTCAGTCTGGTGAGCTGGTGAGGGAAGAGTCAGCAGTATTCTCTGCCATCCTTGAAAGACTATTTGCTTTTTGGTACTTTTATAAAGATATATTTCACAAAGGATAATTATCCTCTTAGGTCACAGATCTGTCACTAAGGTGGGGTCTTTCACTGGTTGAGAAGAAATAGGATGAGACTACTGGGAATAGAACAAAAAGGTAGAGAAAAATTTCAGACATCTGAATGCAGTCAGACCTTTGACAGCTGGGGAATGATCTCCTTGAAAAGCTTTTATTTCAGCAGTATGACAGATCCAGAGAAGACAAAAGAGTTGTTAATTTTTTTTCTAAACAGTTATAGCTGTTTTCCTCTGGGTTCTTTGGGGGTTTTTTTACTTTTTTTTTTCCTATGACTCCCCTTCTTGTACCCCGCCACTGACCTGTATAACTAATCAGAAAATCAGCAAGTCAAGAGATGAGAAATGCAGTATAGTTTCTGGAACCACAACAGATTAGAAATTGATATTGATGATGCAGTGTCAGCAAGCTTTAAACTTACAGCCTTAATGACTGATTTTGGTAGATTTTTTAATTTTCAGTTATTTATAAGGACAAAGGCCAGTAACATTTTATTTTTAAGAAAATAGGGATTAACTTTAAATTTTGCCTAAAGTAGACTGACCCATCACATGCCACCTCTGTGTGTTTACCTGTCTGTTTCCATGAATCTTTCACCAACAGCTGGGAAGAAACCACTTTTCCTGCTTGAGGATTCTGAAGGTCTACAAGCTGCACTTTGGTCTTCAAGGTTCTTGCTAAATTATTCACATTGGGCTGAAACCTACTGGTTTTGTTTTAATTCATATCCAAGGGTTATTAAAAAAAATCAATACTAAATTTGTAAATATTTTTGCTGCATTGCTAACTTATGACATGTTCAGGTCTATGACAGACTTCCGAGGAGAGCTGACATGTATCTCTAAGCAGTGCATGGAGGGTACAGGTATTAGAAATCACATAGGGACAGTTTTGTTGTGAGATCTAGTGTGACTCTCTTCCCTTCCTCTTCCCATATGGATGATGTTCGCTAGTACTAGTGCATGAATCATGCCACTTACAATGATATCCTCTTGGTAGATCTCCTGCATCGACTCATGCTCTGAGTTAAGTCAAATACTGGCCATTTATTACTGTGTGGTGCACTTCCAGCAATACTAATCTATATGGATATGAAATTAATAGATATGGTATTAACAGACATAGCATTTATCAGAACAAATATCAGAATAAATAAATAAATATTTATTTATTCTTCAGCAGATCTTCAGCAGATCTTTGATGTAGTTTGACAAACTTTGTGGACTATGCTTGCTCTAATGATAACTTGATTCTGTGCTGGTTCTGTGACTTCTTTTAGTTGATATATCTACTGGTTAAGCAAGTGCCCAAAGGCAGTAGAGGGACACAGAGTACAAGCCTCAGGTTGTTTGGGGCCAGGTTTCTGAAGGTTTCCATCTATTTAAATGGGAGCCAGGCACCTAAGTACTTAGAAAAAAAAAATCTAGGCCTTACTTCTTAGTATACTGATCACATATAGCAAACACTTATTTCCACTAAATCCTGAAAGCACGAGACAAGCTCTGTGGATAAAGTAATGCTAGTGATGTGTTTGGAACAAAAATAAATTACAACTGGCAATTAAGCCACTGCTGGCAATGACCACCTAATTGAAGGGACCTCATTTGTTACACAAACCACACAGGAGCTCATTGCAACAGACTGTAAAATAATTGCTACACTTGTGTAAAAATTACGGGAATAATGAGGGCTTTGTTTTATTTTGGATTCTTCTACTTTTGTGTACCAAATTTGAGAGGGACTACCATGAGAAGGCCAAAAGATTGGGGCAGAAGTAGAGGCTTTGAGGGAGGAATCTGTCCTCTAAACTACACATATGCTGTGTAAGAGGATCTTGCCAAAGCCTTTGATAATATAAGATGGAATCCATGGTTTTATGGTTGGACTTCTTTTTTTCCTGTTGTGTTGAGCACTCTCTCTGCTGCATTTAAAATGCATTTTGTCTTCAACAGAATGGTTGGGGATCCCTGCATAAAAGAAGGAAATATCGGTGGGTGAGCCTTGTACGTTGCACCTATGGTTAGTTTTTATGGTTCTTGACCTAGAACTGAAATTCCACCTCAGAGAAGAAAAGAATCATAAGCTGAAAGCACAAGAGTGTGCATTCAAACCAGGCCAGAAATAGGGACAGGGTTTCAATTCCCTCTATCTCATGACAGGTTGCCTCAAGGAAGACAGTGATTGCCTCCGCTGCCACATTCATCTTTGGAGAGTCTCATGTTTAAACACATTCTTGACATTTGTTTTGCCAAGAGGTAGATCTGTGCTTCATATTTGGATAAAACCTTGTAGCTTTTCTCTAGACATTTCTTCTTCTGGAAAAATGACGTACCTGGGTAAGATAGTTGTTCTGCTGAGTAGATAGGAGGAAGAAGTCAACAAATCTCTCAGAGGTACCAGTTGCTCTCCAGGAAAAAGGTGATGCTCCTGCAGGCTGGCTTCTTCAGATTTTCTCCAGCCCTCCTAGAGTTGGGACCAGCCCAATTCAGCAGTGCTGCTGTTGTTTTACTTGCTACAGCTCGGTGCTGAGATGAACCTGACAGCTTTGCATATTTGTCCCCTGGAAGTTCTGATAATGCTGACTAAGGTGGGAAAAGTTTGTATTGAGCCTGGGACAGACCAACTGAAATTTGAAGCCTGTTTCAAATATGTTTCTGCTTTTTATCAGGAGTTGCTTTGGTACCAAGGAACTGAACTACCCTTCGGAGTACATTTCATGGGCACTGTAGTGATTAAATTATATAGCCATATCTTTTGATCTGGAATCAAAGAGCTTCTCAGCCTTTTAGTGTTCTGGATACAAGAATAGATCTGGGGAGTGTTGCTTTGGCCATTACATAACCAACAGTGGCAAAAATGGCACTTATTTCTGGTGATTACACAGTAATTGCACTTAGATGATTCCAAATAAAAAAAATTTAATAGTTCTTTGCAACAGTAATGAAAAAGTTAATAGTAATATTGTGTAATTTACTTGTGATGAGAGTGTACACTGAGGGTCAGTTAGTGCTACTGCTCACTTGGGTTTTGGCTCATAAAATGAAATGATATGACTATATTAAGTCTCATCTGGCTTTTAGGATTCATTGAGCTGGAATCTAGTTTCAATTCCCTTAAATAATTACTGGGAATTTGCATAGTTTGATGACGTTAGTCAGGATTTATGCTGATGTAACTGAGATCAGTTTCAAGCTCAAAGGTTTGCAATTACAGTGGGAAAGGATGTAAAAGTATTTGTGGGTTGATTATTTACTACATGGTTTGGTTTTGGCCTCTCCTTGTAGGCCGACAGTGACAGATTGCACTGTCAGACGAGCTCAAGACTGAGTGAGTCAAAGAGCCTGGGCTTGCAGTGCTGGATTTGTCAAGGAAAAGGCTGGGTGGTAATGGTGAGATTACTACACCCTATTTCAATATACATTTCTATTAAGGAGGGGACACTGAGTGACACCAACTAAAATACAAGCTGCATCGAATACATGAAGCTTCCTTGGCTGTAACTTTGTCTAATTTTGCATATGATGGAACATTTTCAGGACACTTTTTGCTCACTTTATAACCGGTGAGAGCTTTGGCAGGAATTATATCCTCCTTGTGTATACTTCTAAGCAAAGATATGCCAGAATGTCAGCATCCCAGCAGGATACTGTCTGAACACAACAGAAAAGCAGTGTCTGGAAGGGATTGGGAGGACAAAAAGAGACTGAATGCAATTAAATTGTAATAGGATGGTGATTAAAATTCCCCTGGCTTCTGAAATGAGTATATAACTTCATCTTAACCAAAACTGTGTGTTCATTTTTCAAGACAGTAGTTAAGAACAGCTGAGTGAAAATGGCCATTCATATCTCTGACTAGCCTTGCAAAGGTGCATACCTGAGTGATAGTAAATCTTCTATCACCTTCCCACTTAGGAAAAACAATAAAAACAACAAAACCAAAATACCACCCCTATTATCAGTCCAGTGTTTCAGTGTTCTCTTTTTACTTTGATATAAATTCATAAAGTAGAAGTAAATGTGGATGTCAATATAAAAAAAAAAAAAGAGAAATCTAATGCTCTGAAGAAAGATTAAGTAGTAAGACACAACAGGAATATTTAAATCTCACAGTGCTGTAGACCTACATTTCTTCTTCAATACCTTATTCTATATTAGTTTTTTGGGGGAAGAAAATAGTTAAAAATAAGACATTTTATTTCATGCGGTAAAGTGAGTGAGAAAAGTTTTCACAGTGCTACAGCAATTTCTGATTTAGAGCCCATAATGCTGTGAGACATCTGGATACTTTTTTTTCTCTAAATAGGTTGACCCCTCTGCAGTTCTCTTGAGTGAAATTCTGGCTTCATTAAAAATCAAAAGCAAAATTCTTATTGACTTCTGTGGTACAGGATTTTGTCTTGGCACACTTTCCATAAGAACCTTTCGTCTTTCAGACCACGGCTCTGTGGAGTACTTAAACATATGGTTACCTCTCAGAATGTCTATTTATTAGCAGAAAAATGCTCTTGAAAATATGTTCATCATCAAGATAGGTAGTACTACCACCACTCAGAGACATCAACTGTGAGAAAATACATTTTGAAGGAAATGTGCCCATTTTATTTATTTTATCCTGTGAACATTTTAGCCTGCTTGTAAGAATCCAATGGGTGCACTTTTTCTTTAGATTTGTCTAGTAACTTTTAATTCCTGGCTTCCATAGAAGCAGGAGTGCTTTGATGAGTATTGTTGTGGAGATAATTAATTCCAGTATTTCATGAACTGTATATTAAAAGTAGAAGAAAGAAGGAGGGTTAAAGAATCAGAAAGTTAAGTAGCCAGATTAAAGGCATGTGGCTCATAAAAAGGTTGTGCTGTTGCTGTGGTTCTTCCAAGGAAGAGTTTCATTAATTGCCTATCTGCTACTTGCTTTTTTATGCTGTTCAGATTTATAAGACAAAAAAAGGTGAAATATACATATATTTGCTGCTACTTTCAATATTCTGCCACAGAAAAAGCAAAAACGGGGGAACATTTAGGTCAAAAGTTACTGTTCTGCTGAAGAAAGAGAATTGCACGTTCTGAGGGCATCTCATTAGCATCAGTATCTTCTTCTCTGAATGAGTGGCAATAAGTGGAAGTCACAGCTGAAGAAAAAATGAGAAACATACTGCACTTCAAGTGAATCATCCCAAATATTATCTTCCCTTCTGCAGCTTTTTAACTCTGGTGAAAGCCCAGTGATTTCTGGAACTTCTTCTCTGACAAGCCACAGATTGTTGCTTTCCAGCCCTAGCAATGGAGTTTTCAGGAGAATTCAACATGATGTACAACCAAGGGCAGTCATAGGCCTTACTACAAGAGGCTCAGAGGTCGCCAGACAGTGCTCATCTGTGAAAGCTGATGTGTTCTAGTAGGGTAGGGATGTAGGTCAGCAATTGTCAGTGGCACATACCTGGCTCAGGAATACAGTCAGAGCTGACTCCAAGGAACTGCTCTGAAGAAATACACTTAATACCATCAAAGATCTACCACTGGTCACCAAGTTTTTAATTAAAAAAATATCTATATATGAGTATAGTGAAAGTAACAGGCAAATATTAAATGGTGCATCTCTTGGAAGAAATGTGAATATTTTATTTAAACTAACAAAATCTGCAGTTCTGATTTGGAAACAACTCCACATATCCCTTCTGTTGTACAGGCTTTTGCATTGAGAAATCTGTGGTAGAAGGAATGACTGCTGTAATTTGCATTCATCTCATTAGTTTGTTTATAGAATGCCCTGAAGAGAGACTTTTTGTGTGAGTCAGTATGAGCAGATGGAAATAAGAGACCTAATAATAAAATGTGTACTTAAGAAAGACATAAAATTTTACATGAAGGTAGAGAAAATTGAACATGGATCCCAGTTACTTTTAAGACAGGAACAGTTGTATCAGTGTGAAGAAGGGAAGAATATGGCCCACTGGATATTGGTAATTTGATTTTATGTACAAACACAGAGATGCTGGGATCATACAGTATTGATAATTAGGGCTTCAGGGTACTGGATATACTGCATATCTCCTCAGAGCCATGGAGTGCATACATGTTGAAACCAAAAGTTAAAATAATACAAGCAGTGAGAAAATTTGTGCAATCTACATTTTCCTCAATTCCCTGTAGTAACATGCCATTTAAATTCTAAGAAGACACTCCCCTGGTATTTCCATTAACTGAACTAAGTCTCCCAGGAGGAGGTAAAAGGGAGGAGAATGGGTGTTCACTTTTCCTGTCTACAGCAAGCATTTTCTCATACCTATGACTAAGGAGGGAATTTTGCAGCTGAGGCTGTTTTTCCTTTCTGTCTACTATGTTTCTTAATACAGTGATGTGAGAAAACAGTGCTTAACTTTGGTCACTTGTCCGGGGGAGAAAAGAGAGAAGGAAAGCTATGCATGTTTGCCTCAGTGTCTGGTGCAGGTGTGAGAGGTGGACTTGTTCTCTGCAAAATTTTCCCAAGACTCAACCAAGTTTTTGAGTCCTTCTGTATTCACTCTGACAATTTTAATTTCCTTTCAGAGCAGTGATTCTGTAACAACTTTGTTGTGTCTTAGTCTGCTGCTCATCCTTTTCCTGTGGTCCTAACTTAGTGCAGCCTGTGACAAACTGCTGCTGGTTATGTCAGAGCCTTATTGGCTGCTGCATTTCTCCTAGACAATTCCTAGGCTCTTCCCAAGTCTTTCCTATGGCCCTTACTCCCTGTACCTGCATTCAGATCCCTGGAGGGGGGATGAGTCTACAACCCTGAAACACTCATCTGCTTTTGAGAGGCTCTTTGCACCTGTTGGAGGCATCTCTGGTCTTACCTGATACCAGAAGTATTGAATCTCAACTGTCTCAAACCAGTGTTTTGCTCAGATTGTCTTGGTTTGTCTTAACATTGGTATAGTTACACCAGTAAATTCAAGATCAGATACAGGTTGTTTGAACACAAATTTGAAGGATGCATGTGTATAAGAAGACAAACAGAAGAAAGCAGGCTTTTGAAATGTGGTAAACCTTTAACATCACCACACAGGGGCTGTATTTAGTTCTTGAGCTTTTGAATCCGAACTGGGGCAGGTTGCCCAGGGTGGTGAAGTGTCTGCCCTTTGGTGTAAGCAGATTAGCTATTATACAGCCCTAAATAAAAACAGGAAACATAGTCTATTCTTAGTAATGGCATCCCCTTTAAGAGTAAGAAAGATCCTTAACAGTTCATGAGCATCCAAACAAGATCTGCTTATGTGTGCCTCACAGCACATCTCATGTCTTAATAGACAAATTGTCTCCTGGATACTTCACAACCCGTTCAAGATTATTTATATCCTCTCCCACATGAGATTACGACATTTCTCTGATGGCAATTACAGCAATGGCCTACCTGGAATAGCAGCATGAAAGAATCTCTGGTCTTTCATTTCACAGACAGCAGCCAGAGGCAAAGAGCAGAGCCAGCTTGCTGGTCCAGGGGAATTGTCTCCACTTGGTCCACAGCATCTACTTTGAGAGGTTCTGTTTTGCACAGTGGTCTTCTGAACTGTGCACATGAGCATAAGGGAGACAAACTTGTTTGCTGTTGGATTTAAGCAAATAAGAAATAGGAGGACTTTAAAGAAATTGTACTTCTGATGAGTTTAAATAAGATAAATATTATATAAACCTGCTGTCTACCTTAGTTATTTATGAACTCACAGGAGTTTAATTCCTGAAGCAGGAAGAACTCAAACCTCAAAGCTTTCTGTACCTGAGTCCTGTGACTTAAGGTCATTGAATAATTGACCTATCAATATTTTCCTTTAGCTGCAGAACATATATGCAAAATTCCAGGAGTCTTATCAAAGAGGACTTGAAGATATGGTATATGTGACTGGATATTAAGCACATCTTTAAATAATGCTGGTGTCAGGCAAGCTTGACAAATATATATGAAATGTGGTTTAATGTCATCTACAAATTTTGCCTGAATAAATAAGAACAATAATCAGTTTCTGAGAGTACTTTCTGTAACAGCCAAACTATAAATGTATCCTTTGGGCCAATAAAGCTTTGTTTTGAACTCCACTTCCTCAGATATTTCAGAATGGGGAATTTTACATTGTCTGTTCCAGCTATGGTTAGTCTTGAAGAAAAAAATGTGTTCTAAGTCTCTGTAACTCAGAGTCAGAAATGGTGAAGTAGGCAAATTATTTGAAAATCTACCAAGACCCATTTCAGGCATAAAACTGAGTCTCAGATTATAGAATCTTGTTTAACCATAAGACCAGTTTTTCCATATGCTCTAAATAATTCTGAAAAATGCTTTTTAGAAAATAACTTCAGACTATTCTGCTTGCTCTCTGGAATTCTTTATATGAAATTTGTTTCAAAAATATTGCTGTTTACAGAGAGAAACATATGGAAAGAGTTTCACATAGTTTTTTTTCTGCATCATAGCTGGGATTGATTAACATGACTTGGGTTTAAAAAAACCCCACAAAACCAAAAAAAAAACCCCTAAGCAAAACCCCTGCTCCTTTACAGTAGTTGTTGCTTCCAAATGAATGGATCTAATTTCCTTTCTAATATTTGCTGGGCAAGAAACAACTACTCAGTTTCTCTTCCCTTCTGTAGAAGTTTATTATGTTTTGTCATTCCAAAAACAGCGTTTCTCATTCCTTGAGTTACAAATCCTTATTGAACTTTCTAGTAGGGTATAATAGATTTTTATTCTGCATTGCACGCTGTGCTTTTATCACGTCTCAGTTTGGAGCTGTGACTTCTGTTCTGCAAGGTCTTGCCCTTTTTTCAGCCTTCAAGGAGACACGGAGAGCAGAAGGATGACCATCTAAACTCTCAGCTTATGGCTCACAGCATTGTAACACATGACTTTGTATGCTTCCATAAGTTATATACTTTTGTCATCAGAACCTGACCTCGGGTTGACTTTCAAGTTTGCAATATTTATATCTAAAGAAACTGAATCAAAGTAAGATTGAAACATAAAAGTAGACAAGTTGTCATAACCTGGAACAACTTCTAAATACGCTGACTCACCAGGCACCCCATTAAGAATAAGGACTGAGTGGATTTTTCTTTTTCTTAGTTCTGCTTTAGAAAACATTTTCAGAGCTTGTTTTCCTTAAATTTTATCTTCACAGTCAAGCTCTGTACTGTTCTGACTTAAAAAAAAGACTCAACCTTCAAACTTGGCCAGAAGAGAGAGAAAATTATCCCTTTTTTTCCTCTTAAAATACATATATACAAAGCTTTGGAATATAACAAAGCAAACATTTTAAGCCAGTGAGCAATACCAATTGCAAAGTAGACTAAATCTAGGCCTTGTAATAAAGCTGTTCTTGAAAAGAAATTTTAAAAAGTTTAAAAATAAACAAATAAACAAACATAACACCCAAATCACTAAATTGTTCTCTGCCCTGTTGGTCCTATCCTGCTAGTCTGAGAAGTGTCTTTGTTGTGTTATGGGAATTTGATGGGCTGCTATCAGTGCAAGACTGATTGCTCCACTGCCATGGCTGCACAGGGTCTGGTGCAGAATCCTAATGGACATGCCCAGCACTGACTTGTTCCCATGCACCAGTCAAGAGCTTATTAAGTGGCTCACTGTTTTGAGTTACTTGGTTTCAGTGCATTGCTTTTGCAAAGCAAAGAGGTAGGAGGTGAGACTAACCTGACTGACAGAAGAAATGGATATCCTAACGCAGCAGGTGGGATATGAAGTTGGTTAATCTCCTGAACTACTGACCAAAGTGTGCTTGCGTTTTGTGCCCAGCAAGACCTGTGTCCCTTGACATTGTTTACAAGCTGGGATCTGTGGCCTAAGTTGAGTTCATCTTAAAAGGCATTTGCAAAACTGAAGACTATTCTAACCAAATGATCTGTTGGAAGACATGGGGTTGCTAGTCTGTATCTTATGAGGTCAGTGCAAACTCAGAAACGCAGTAACGGCAGCCTTAGTTTAGAAACTTTAGCTATTTATTGTTACCACGGTCCCAAGTTGTCCTTTAAGGAACATTTTGTGACAGCAGCTATCAGAACTTCACTGCGGTCAGAGGTTCAACTAGGAATGGGGAAGTCTGAGCTTAATGTAACTCTCAGCCTATCTATTTCTATTAGCCCAGCAGTTTTTAACTCTCATTATTACATTTTGCATCTAGACAGATTTCCTGGCTTTTGATGAGATTTCATTCTTCAATTTAGATGATGCAGGAGATGTCTGAGATGTAACTATTGAACTCATGAGAAAAGTTTTTAAAACTGAAAGCATTCAAGTAAAACAGAGTTAGTGATATAAAAAATGAAGGGCAGTATGCTGCCAAAGCCATGTTGGTGACTGAGGATTTCAACCACTGTTTAAAAATTACTGTCCTGGTGCTTACAATGTAAGTGTATATTATAGATATACCCTGCATAGAGTAATATACACTTAGAAGCAGGATGTAAGTACTTCAGTAATGTAGAATGAAAACGTGCCATTTGAAACTGCTTCACTTGTCATCCCTGGATTGATGTAAGCTTCTGTAATAAAAAGCCCATACAAAGAAATTCGGTGTACAGCTTGCCCTGTAGTCCAAGCTTGGCAGCTGACAACAGATTAGATTTTTCAGAAAACTATAGGAAAAGTTGGGTTTTAGGTGCAGGAATGTCAGGAAATATCTAACCCATGAGTATGACTTAAAACTCTTCAGTCAGCAGCAGAGAAAAAGTTCAGAAGGAAATTCAAAATGAATGAGCAGCCAAAATGGAGAGGGAGGTTAAGAAGGGAAGCAATTTAAATAGATCAGGAGGATTATGCCAGAGTGAAGAAGGTATCTCTTACACAGCAAAATTTTTTTCCCCCTCCATTATCCTTCTGCGTTATAGTATCTCTTGTCAACTAGTGAGGCAAGGAGGAGGGGATGGTAATAAAAATAGCTGGTTTAGATTTCTTTTTTTCTCTTTAGGTGTTTGATTCCCACAGCATTGCCTGGTTCATGGAAATTGGTACTGACAGGCTGAGCAACAGTGAGGGAGCAGGAGTTAATCTCTTGAATGACCTCCTAACTCAGGCATTGCCAATATAGAAATTAATTAGAGGTCTTTCAAGTAATTGAGATCCATTACTATTACTTAATAGACCACAGTGCACAGAAATCTTTCATTCTTTCTTGAACTAATAAGGTGTGTGTTCCTATAAATCATTTATATGGCACCATAAATATATGCTCTGTGTGCCAAGTGGTGCTGGCTAAGGTGCAAGAAGTGTGCTTTCTGGGAGGCAATGGGAGCTGGCAGGGACCCAGCAGATGCAATGGGAGCTGCCTGTCTGCCTGCAGCTGGCACAGTCAGCATGGCACTGGGGCTCTGGACAGCCTTTTCAGTGGGCTTTCGTTAAAGCACTGTCTGTGTAGCCATAAATATGCAATTATATGTCTGATATGAGAGGCGACCCTGCCTTTGACTATGTTAGCGAGCCACCACGGCCGCCCTCATGTAACTGCCCCTCAGTCTACCATACTGGAAACCAGGCACTGCAAACTGCCTCCTGTATGTGTGCTTCTCGCCTTAGAGATTTTAGGAATGGTATAAGTGACAGCATTTAGCAGTTAGACACCACTTTTTACCTTCCAAGCTGCATATGAACATTAAGTAGTAAACATGTTACCGTAAACATGACAAATGGATATAGAAATAGCACAGTTGAGGTGAAATTGATAAGTGACTCAGCTTGAAACTTCAGTGAGCAGGGATGTGATCCAAGCTCAAGCTGCACTGACTGAGTGAGATGCAAAATGGGATCAATAAGAAATAGCAGACTACTACTCTGCATTTGGATAGTTTCTAATTCAGTGTCAAAACTTGATCTCAAATGTACCACCGGTAGCTGGGGAGGATGGGACAGGAATTTAGCTCTTGCTTCTTCCTCATTCAGTGCTAGCAGGTCACTCATGCTTCTTATGTCAGTGTGGGACTTCCACCACAAGGAAATGTGCTCCAGCATTTGTGACTCTTTACCAATTTTATGTAGGAGTAAGCTGCGGGAGACAAGAGCTGTATTTGCAGTCAGGACAACTGTAGCATGGTGCCCACAGACCTGAGTTGTGGTCTGGAAGCAGTGTCACTGTGGCACTGTAGAGCTTCAAAGAAGCTGCAAAACTGACTGGGGAAGCTCTGTGAATAACGCAATGGTCGGATCAGGCTGTGGTTGAACTTCTGTCGGTGCCTACAGTAGTGGGTTTAAAGCTGGCTCTGACGTGTTTGCTTTACATTGCATTTCCATCCCAGGGAAGAAGATTCACAGCAGACGTGGAGAATTTGATGAAGGCTGTAAATGCACAATTTCCATGTGTTTCAAGTGAACTTGGTGAACACTTGGAAGAGTATTCCACTGTAAACCTTTTGGGGTTTAAAGACAGACCAGAGGAAATCTTTTGAACTAGTAAGAGTCGAAATTTAGGAAAATATTCAGGAAAAGGAGCATATATGCCTACCCTGTTCTTTTCCCTCCCTTGATGATCACTTGTGGCCATGAGTGTCAGCATTAGGATGCCAATTTAAATGGACTCTTGGTTTGAAGTCTTATGGCCATTCTTTTGTTTTGTTGTCAAGGGATCCCCTAGCAGTGAAATTATCTGTGGGAGGGCCTGGTCAGTCATCAGGTGGCAGCAACTGAGCTACTGGGGGCTTTTCAGCCATTCTCAGTTGCCACCGGTGAGGAATGACAGCTCCCCGTCTCCCCAAACCTAACAACTTTTCTTTTTTCCCCCAAGAACTCCTTTCCAAAAGAGCATTAGAGATGCTGTTTTCAAACACTTAGCAATGACTTTGTCTATTGCTGGCTTCTGTACATATCTGGCACCATTGAATACGTGCCTCTCGAGCAATTAAACTGTAAGTCAGAAGTGTGGGATTCAGAAAGATATCCTGTTTTTTTGGAAGGGGCACTGATGCACCTGAGGGACCAGAACTGGGCTGAGTGTTAATGTTTGTTCCAGCTTTCAAGAATTTGACTAAAATACAGATTGCAGGTGGAGATCCAGTAGCTGTTTTTCCTGGCAATGATTTAGTGTCTGTTAACAGGCAGTGTACAGCCAGATTTGGGGATTTGTTTGGATTTTTTTTCCTACCAATAACACTCACATGTTTCTCCAGATCATTCATAAAACACATTAAAAAATTTACATCTAAGAGCTAAGCTGTACAGAATCCCCTCTGACATGGCTCTGGCTTATGTCTATGTTTCCAGCTGGCTCTTGAGCACTTTACTTAGTTGGGCTTTATTCAAAGTAATGTGTTAATTTTTCTCTTTTGTCCTTCAGTGTGCTTAATTTGGCTAAGGAACTTATTGATGAAAGACCATTAGAACTGGATTTATCAGATCATGGAGTTTGTCCCTGAGATCCTGGAGCTCAGGAAATTTGCCTGACTGAACATAGACATTTTTGATTCAAAGCCATACTTTGTCACAGGCAAAGTAGATTTATATTTGTCTCCGATGTCTTAATAGCGAGTCCTTAATAATCAGGAAATAAGTACTTCAGGACTTCCTTCCTACAATCTCTATTGATGGAGCTGGTCTGCAGTATTTTGTTTTGTATGAAATTTCTCAATAGTCATGGAGACAGAAAGCAACTGAGCAGGGAGTATTTTATAACCTGGAGTGGAGACATTCCCCTGAGAAAGGAAGGATGTGGGTTGAAGCTCTTTCAAGCAGAAGGGAGATATCCCCAAACCAGCTGATATTTTTTAGAAGAGATAAGGAAAACTCACACATATCACCAGAAAAATCTTTTTCAAGATTGAAAGTATTTGGCAGTGTCAACCCAAATGCACAACTTAGAAACAGCTTTCCTTTTTTTCCCAGCAAATTTTCTAGTTTTGTTTCTTTTTTACATAGTTCTAATAGAGAAATTGATGTGTAAGTGCTGAGTGAGTGGGAAATTCTTGTTACTATCCATTAGCATTTGATTTGTACATTTCTAAATAAGTACTGTACTCTTACAAACGATTCAGACTAATTAGCAGACAGGGAATTTGAAAAGCAGATGTTATTTATGAAAGGCGATAGACAGGAACTTATGGAGAATAGTTTGGAACCAAAGAATAGAAGCAGAGAGACCAGCAAACAATCTGGTGGTTTTTTTCTTCTTCTACTAAATTTAGAAGGCAAAGCTGCATTTTTTCCAGTGCTGTCAAAAGTGAAGTGCCTTATAAAATGGAAGAGATTTAAAGTAACTCACAAATAAATAGCTGCTGTAGCTAGAGGGAAGGAATAGCTTAGAAAAAGGAAGAAAAAGAAATCCTGCAGTCTGAAAGAGACTTAGTTGAGTCTAAATATGAACTTTAGGGTCACTGAAACTTTTTCTTGAAATCCTACATGCAACACTGTAGAAGACAGAAAAGAGAAATTCACTTCAAATCCACAAGGTGTTCCTTTAGCATTTCAATTGAGTCTTGGTCACCATGAGTAGCAAATCAAAACCAGTAAATCAGATTTCTGCCATGAAGAGAAGTCTTGAGTAATATGCCTCAATCTTTCTGGTTAAAAATTAAAACATCGTTGGATGGTCTTTGCAAGTAAGCATGTAGATGGGATTTTTGAGTTGTCATTTCTTTATCTGTCACAAGCATTGAGACAATTATTCTTTACTTAGGTATTTTTAATTTTACAATTTTAAACTATGTCTTTTATTTCTCATATCTTCTCAAGATCTCAAAATTAGGAAGATACAATGCTAACAAAGTAGTCATTATTGTGGATGCCTTTACCATAACAAAGCGGGGACGAGACCAAAAATTGTGAGACTTTCTGAGCAGAGAATTGTCAGATGTCTGATGAGAAAGGGTTTGACTAGCTTAAAATTCAGTAGGTAGGAGAAAAAATACAGCTCTTGCAATGGACCAAAACCAAGTATTCTAAAATTATAATTTTCCTTATGCTACAAAAAACCACTTTTCAGCTTTTATAGAGGCATGAAAATCTCCTTGAACCACTGACATTACATTTCCTTCTGTCTTTCTTTCCACAGAAGTCGAAGTTTAAAATTAACAAGATGGAAACCAGCCTGCATTTTCCCCTGTTGATTGAAATGGGAGCAGGAGTGGACTTTCACCTTGAAATTCAGACAAGTCTTGACTAATTGAAGCTAAAGACATGTATATTTATAGCAAAGGTCAGAAGCTGAATTGTTAATACTCACCCATAATTAAAGAACCTGAGTTAAATTTGGTAAGGAAATATCATCTTCTACCTTGCTGCAGCAGCTAAGTTTTATTGAAAAGCCTAATGCATTTTACACCATTACAGAAAACTGGAGCTTGAAGTTTTGATTCATGTCCCGAGCTTGCAATTAGCAGTCCTCAGATAATGTACTGCAAATCTTTCTAATAAACCCACAGAGCTTTTTTTTTGTTGAAAGCATTGGGTTGACAGAAGGCTGTTTTCCTCAATGCTGGTGTTTTTACAAGCTGTGTGTGCTGTAAACATGTTGTTAATGTGACAAAATTGTTTACTTGCTCATTAAGGAACCGCACGTTTATGACTGGGAGAACCAGCAGTGTTACAGCTGAGTCAATAACAACAGGGCCCAGGATGTGAAAAGAGTAGGTTTACAGTAAATTGAGCTAAAGAGACAGGCCACTCTGCAGATCATCAGACATGGCTGGCTCTTGAATGGCTTCTTTCATGGATTTCTGTGGTAAGTGGGTAGTTAGGATAAAAAAAAGTGAGTATGACAGAACACTACTGATGTAGGCTTGTATATCAATGCAAAGCTACTGGAAAAAGAAGTGTCTTGTAATTTTGTGGTTCCTTTAAAGGGAAGTTGAAGTACAAACAAGCCAACTGAGAACATGCCTGAGTGGAAGATCCAAGATGTTTTCTAGGACCTTAGTTCTTTCCCTTTGTAAGAAGGAAAACTTGTTCAGGCACTGGTAGCTACATGGTGGGGATTGCAACTTCTACTGTCTCCTTAAGGGAACCTCTGCATCTGTCTCACATCGCTGCCTGTCTGTGGCTGGAGAGTTTGACCCTGAGACTGCAGAAGCAGCATTGTGAAATTTGATTTGATATCAAGGTTGTACCCTTGAAATCTCACCTCCTATCTTCAGCTCTATCACTACCTAGTAAGGTACTACCTCTCCTTGCGAACCGTCCTTCTGTGAAACCCAGGTCATAGTCATTATCCCAATAATACTGAAGAGAGAAATGCTCCAGTGAGCAAATTCTTAGAAAGATACAGAATCTGATTTGACAAGTCTCTCTTGAAATTTGTGGACTCCTTAAACTGGCCCTGGCAAGAGTATTTGAAGTAAATACTGTCCAAAGGAAAAAAAAATATTTTGCTTCTAGTTTATCATTCTGTAACAATTTCAATCGACTTCCATGACAGCATGATACTGAAAGTGATTAACATTTCACACTCTACCAAACAAAAACATAAGTTCCTCTTTCAGTACTCTATTAGTACACAGGAGTTCTATTAGACTGGTTTCTTCAGCTTCACCCGGCCTCCCAGGCATTTGCTCCATTTTCCTCTCACTGATCTGGCCAGAACCCCCAACAAACTTCCTCTCCTGAAACACAAAAACAACAACTCAGCAGAGCAGTGCTTGTGAAGTGTATATCATGACACACATTTTGCTTGGCATTCAAAACAAACCCCATTCTTCCATTGTTATCAAAACATTTTTGGGAAGGTTGGTAGTCCCATCTGGAAATGTACCCATGTTACTATCTCTTTTAGTGAGCTCCTCAAGTACTTCCCTTATTTAACCACCAGCAAAAACCAGAAGTATCAGTAAACTCATGAGAAAATCTCTTCTCATGTTGTTTCCAAACAGATTCCACAGCCCATGTGAATCAGCAAGACTTCTGAAAACTGCTTAAACTTTCAAACCTTTCTCTGAGTTCACTCATCCCTGCAGAGCTCTGTGTATCAGAAGTAGGAAACCTGAGAGAGTAGGGAGTATTCCTCTATTACTATTAATAGTACTATTAGTAAGTGGGAAAATGGTTCTGGTGCATTTGTAGAATTTTAGGTGGTCTGAAAACTGCACAAAGGGCATACTAGGATAATCACACAAAGGCATCAGAAAAGGGCCATTTTGGATTAGTGGGTAGAGGTCAACAGTGTGAAGTTTAATAAGGCAAAGTGCCAGATCCTGCACATGGATCACAATGACCCCATGCAGCGCTACAGGTTGGGGGCAGTGGCTGGAAAGATGCCCAGTGGAAAATGACCTGGGGGTGTTGGTTGGCAGTGGATGTACATGAGTCAGCAGTGTGCCCAGGTGGCCAAGAATTCCAATGACATCCTGGCTTGTATCAGAAATAGTGCAGCCAGTAGGACCAGGGAAGTGATTGTCCCCTTTACTCAGCACTTGTGAGGTTGCACCTCATGTACTGTGTCCAGTTCTGGGCCCCTCAAATCAGTTACAACCTGGATCTTAAAAATACAGGGTTGTGTGTGTTTATAGATTGATGGAACCGAGAGTAGGGAGTAGTGGGATGTTGACATTTAGGATTTTTTCACCCCCCATGAGCTTATGTTTTAAGTTTAAGCTTGAGAATGAAGAGGAAAGGAGAAAAGAAAGACAAGTCAAGCCTTTCAGACAGTCAGATCTCAGTTTCAATCAAAGAATGAATTAAAAGTCGATATGCTCCTCAGAGAACTTCCCACCATTGGGTATGGATGGAGGGATACCACAAAAACTATGAAGAATTTCTTGAGAGCTGAGGAACAAGTACACCCTGCCAGTAAGCCTCCGGAGGCACTTTGATTTTGATGTCCATCACAACAAAAAAATACTGGGTTCATCCATTTTAGAGAAGCAGCATAAAACTCACAGACAGAAACAATATTAATAAGACTTTATTATGCAGTGGAGATGAAAGTTTGGCATAGCAAATAAATAGTCCATATCAGGTAAGGTGAAAAATGGAGCCAACAGCTCCAAGAAGTCTCAGGTTCTTATGTGGTCTTTAAGCTTTTTCATGTCAAAGGGAAAAATGAAGCTCTTTTAAAGCTCTGCAAGTTTCAGTTTTCATGAAGCCAAATTGAGATAAATCTGAAAATTTTTATAACTTTAAAAGAGCACTTACTAAAATGTTCCTGTCATTCACAGTAATATTGAGTGAGTCAACTTGTTCCACACAGTGACCTTAACTTTTCTCGTATTCCAGCAGATTTTATACAATCCCAGCAGTGTAGGTACAGTCCTGTATATCATTGTCATTCTGGCCCACCACTCTGTTTGCCAGAACTCTGCTTTCTGGCAAAATGCTACTAGCTGAATACTGTGTCTGTTAATTCTTTCTTAATGTAAGGGCTAGATGCACATACTGTCTAGTTTGTTGTAGAGAACCAAAGAATTACAGTTTTATTTGTATTTTCAGATACAACAAAATCAAAGAAGATAGCAACTTGGTGACTCCAACTGAGATAGTAATTTAGATAAAAAAAATGATGTTACTAGCATATTTGAAGAAGCCTGGAGGAATTAGCATAGCTTCCAGGAAACTGATCTGGAAAGAAATATTGTTTAAGAGTAAACAGGAAAATATTATACTTTTACCAAGTATGCTGGAGAACTGATACATCTCTCTGTGTTTGGGTGGATAAGCGGGGCAGATGAGTTAAGAGGAGCGGAAAATAGAGTTTGCAGGGTAACTGTGTAATGAATGAATTAATTTAACCTCTTTTTCAAACAAGTTTTTTACAAAAAAAATAGTGTTTCTGTTGTTATCTAAAATTTTAAGACATCCCTTTATTTTAAGTCATTCAGTTTTATGGTTACCAGCTAACTACAAAAAGGAATGATAGTCTGAATTGTCCTTGGAGCCACTAACTGTACCTTTCTATATATTCCCTAAGAAAATGCCCTGGATTTAAAAACTACGTATTAGCACAAGTAAGAGAAAAACCAGCTTATTTTATGACATTGACACTGCTTTCCTTCAGCTTGTGCAGAAGGCAGGCAGCTCATCGCATTCCCATCAGTGGTATCCCACCAGCTTCCTTGGGAGTTCAGCACTGCATTTGGCCTATCCTACTAGTCTTCCTGGGCCTCCCAGTTCTGGGCTGCAACATCACCATCCATGAGAAATTGGGTAAGAACTGAAGTAATATGACATTGCTAAAGTATCAAGCATCAGTGGTCAGTTTTAGCCATTTGTCTTCCAGGTATTTGTTTTGATGAATGCTTGTTTAACTTTTGGTTTTGTAATATGGTCTTCACAGAGGTTATTTGAAGCTTTCAGTGGAATAATAGAACAGAAGGGAACAGAATAGAACAGCTGCTGAGGAACAGGCACTTTGTGGCTAAGAAGCAATTTCCTTATTGTTTTAAAAAGTCTGCCTTGAGTGGCTATGGGAGAGGTTACAGACAAAATTATTGAGCCTGTTTTCTATGTGATAACTGCTGGTGAGGAGGCCTTGGAGTCAGTAATTTTGCTTTTCTCTTGTCTACATGCTTGTTTCATAGGTAGTATATGTGAGGTCCACAGAAATATGCCCCAGCAGCATGTTAAGCTTCTAGATCTGCTCAGTTTCATGATACTGGACATACTGTGGAGAACAGAGCCACAGTTGTTGCAGGCTCACTAGGTAAGAAGAGCAATGACTGGACTGAGACCAGAAAGACACAAGACGCAATCGGTGGGTTGATTCCCTTCCCTATCCCCTATTCCACCTCCTTCCCCTACTTTGATACCAGTTGGACCCAGAGCTGCTTTCTGCGAAAGTGACTGTGAAAAGCTGCCCAAAAATTTTTTTATTTGGAAGGATGAATATATTGTGAGACTGCAAAAGAAAACAGTACCTCATTAAGAGTACCCAAGGATATGGCATCCTGTGGTGGGTTGACCCTGGTTGGATGCAAGGTGCCCACCAAAGCCACTCTATCACTCCCCTCTGCAACTGGACAGGAGAAAGAAATTATAGCAAAAGGTTCATGAGTTGAGATAAAAACAAGGAGAGGGGAGTCCTCCCACAGGAGACAGTTCTCCACGAACTTTTTTGACGTGAGTCCTTCCCATAGGCCACAGTTCTTCACAAACTTCTCCAACATGCGTCACTCTTCCACGGGGTGTAATCCTTCAGGCGCATCCTGCTCCAACATAGATCTCCCACAGGGTTGCAAGTCCTGCCAGCAAACCTGCTCCAGTGTGGGTTCCTCTCTCAGTGGGTCTGCAGGTCCCTGCCAGGAGCCTGAGCTCCAGCACCTGAAGAACCTCCTTCCCCTCCTTCTCCACTGACCTTGATATCTGCAGAGCTCTTTCTCTCACATATTCTCACTCTGCAATTCTCTGGCTGCAATTTCATCTGCACATTAACTTTTTTTCCCTTCTTAAATGTGTTATCCCAGAGGCACTACCACCATCTCTAGTTGGCTCAGCCTTGGCCAGCAGCAGGTCTGTCCTGGAACTGGCTGGCATTGGCTCTTCTGGATGTGGAGGACGCTTCCAGCAGCTTCTCACTGAAGTCACCTCCATAGCCACCCCACTACCAAAACCTGACCACACAAACCCAATACACATCCACTACTGTAGCTGCTGCAGGTTTGACTACCCTCGCACTGAAATGTTTGCTCACAGGATGAATCAGTAACTATTACTAGAAGTTACACTTTCCAGTCTGAATCATATATTTGCACCTCTGAGGTCTCCCTAAGCAATCAGATAGAAAAACCATTGATGCAGTAGCAACAGGAGGAAATCATGGGCAAAACTCTAACCCATTTAGAGAAAATGAACTGCTTATAGCTAAAATAGGCCACTCTGAAAACAAAACATGAGAGTAAACTACCAGAATAACTGGTATGCCTCAAACTATTTATTCAAACACTTCTATCAAGTTGCTCCAGTTCCCATTCATGTTCACTTGCCCCTAATATGATTCTACAGTCCTTTGGTCTCTACATCTTCCTGAGGAGGAGACATGGAGATGGAGGTGCTGAGGTCTTCTCTCTGGTACCCAGTGACAGGACACATGGGAATGGATCAAAACTATGCCAGAGAAGATTCAGATTGAACATTAGGAAGCATTTCTTTACTGAGAGAGTGGTCAAACACTGGACCAGTCTTTCTAGAGGATGGTTGATGCCCCAAGTCTATCAGTGTTTAAGAGACATTTGGACAATGCTTTTATTAACGTTCTCTAACTTCTGGTCTGCCCTGATGTGGTCAGGCAGTTGGACTAGATGATCATTGTAGGTCAACTCCAACTGAAACAGTCTATTATATTCAAGTGTTCTTTACCAGTTAGCAGTAACACAGTTTTATGTGGAAACGGGCATGAACCAGAGTTTCAGATGCAAGCACTGTTGGGTTGTTGGATCATTCAAAAGAAATGTGGAAAACATTTCTCTGCTTATCCCAGCCTTTCATCTATATGGCTTTGAGCACTCGATTCAAAAGTTGATATAGACCTACGATCTGGACTTTGTGCCCTATTCAAAAGTAGTCAGAGGTGTGAGAAACTATATAATTCAGAGCAAGGGATCATCCTTTTATCTAAGTTGCAGCCGAGCAGCTAAGTTTGCCCAGTGAGAAAAGAGTTTTCTGAGGTGATGACAACCTTTGGCAGCACAACTTTCCAGCTGAAAACATCCAGTTCCCAGGAAGCTTATAGTGAGGTGTTGAGATCATTCGTCAAGTAGGTAGCATGTTACCTGTGGTCTGCAGCAATCCAGAGCCCTGAAACAGGATAGCAGCAATACTGAAGGAGTTGTGGTGAAGTCTCAGAAGCACTAAGAAGAGGCTAAGTCAGCCAAAGCTGCAAATCTCTACGGACTGGAGGGGAGAGGAGTGGCAGCAATAAGAAAGTCATGACGACAACCCCTGAAGCATGCTGCAGAGCAGAGGAGCTCTGTCAGAGAGGCTGTTGGCATGACATTTCTTTGGATAAACATCTGGAGTCCTTGGGCTTACTGACGTGGTGCTGCTCCAAGAGCCAAAAACTCTGTCGCTGCTTTAATTGAAACTCTATTGCTTAAAGAGCATTCAGCACCATTTCAGCTGTGAAACTATGGCCTTGAATGAGTATAGTGTCTCCATGAGGAGGCATCCCTCGTATGAGATTCAGTCACATGTAGAAAAGAAAAATGGCCTTGTGGTTTAACCTGAAATGAGGTTCTTTGCCCTTGGCTCCTAAAGACTGTAATTCTGTCCTCTGGCAGAACACTTTGGAACAATCTGATTTCAGTGGCACATAACCAAAACAACTGCCTTGGTCCCTAGGCTGTGGATGTGGGTAAGAAGCAGAACATATTATGAAGTACACAGGGGGAAGGGCACAAGATTACCTCTTGCTGACTCTATGAACCTGAGTTTTATTTTGCTTTGCACCCAGGTTAAAAACAAAAACATCAAAACAAAGCAACCATTGATTTCAGCTCTGGCCTCCAGGAAGCGTACAACCTTGTTTTTCTGCGTTGTTTATCTCAGAATACCAGCTGTAAAATGACCTGTTCCAAATTTACAAGTGCTTGACAACTCTGAAAACTGTTTTCTGGGGATCTGGAGTCAAATAGAGATGCACATTCTATAGGAGGCACCTAATCTTGGTCTTAAATGGGATTATGAGGCTGAATTAAAAGTATCCATTAATATACTCAGTGCTGTGTGCCATACAGGTATTTATATGGTTTTCTGGGAAGGAAACAGCTCTGTCAGTGCCACATGTGAACTGCAATTCAGTAGTTTTGTCCTATTGGTGTTCAAACAAGAGGAATGCTTTGTGTGTGTTCTAAGTGGATTTAATTCAGGTGTGTTGAAGAAAAAGCTGAAGAGTAGAAAAGATCATCCAATATTAGGAAAGCAGTTTCTCTTTCTTCTAAAATGCTTTTATTATTCAAAAGTACAGAGAGTTCTGTGTTTTTGTTACACCTTTGGTATTTGTCTTTGTGTTTATCAGCTTGACTCTAATTTTTCTGTCAGGGTTTGGTAAGCTATAGACTGTTCATTTAACTCAACAGCTTTGAAAATCATTTTGTGAATATTGTGTATGAGTCACTGTACTGAAGGGAAAAGGATGAAAAGGAGTAAGTGTGGTGAAGTTCTTAAATGTGAAAGGGTAGATGGGGCACCCATATACATTCAGCACACCCATATACATTCGGCACACCCATATACATTCGGCACACCCATATACATTCGGCAACCCGGGGGCTCTTCCAGGAATAGAAGACCAGTGCTCTGGAGATCTGCAAAGACAGAGGCCACTTTGTCACATCCAAGTCTAATAAGGTCATTTATGGGAGCATCTGGGTTTGGCAGCAGGCTTCTTGTCATTAAAGAAAATTGGTTTGATCCATGAAATGATATCCAAGAAAAGGAAGACAGATTCCCCTATAACTAACAAGTCTTGCTCACAAGTTCCCACAACTTCAGTATTCCAAAACTTGGGAGCCCAGTAGGGCGAGCTGGAGCTTATGAGTATTCACGCTCATAACCTTGAAAGAGAGAAACCAGACTACTTCAAATTTCCTTCTCCTAGAACAAAGCCTCCTCTAAAGTTTCTTATGAGAGTTTCCTCATCTTTGAAGAAGATGTAGTGTATTTTGTGTGGAGGTGCTTAACTACTGCTTATTTATGGTTATCTTGCATTCTGACCCATCTGACCAAAGCACATTTCTACTTCTCTAGTCTACTACACATGCCCTAGCCATAACCCCAAACCCTAACTTAAACCCTAACTCTGCTTCAATTAACCTCCATCACACCAGTTCCTTTCCTTCTGGCCTGGTCATCTTTGTCTCCTTTAACCATAAGGATTTTTTTATATGCATCCATTAGTCAGCCACGTTTTTTGCTTTGCAATGCTGACTCTCTTCAGATTCTGCTTCATTTTCATTCTTTCTGGCCTTTTAATTTTTATTTTGCTGTGTACATCAGGCATATTTATCTTCTAGAATACTGCTTACATTGCTGTAAGCCACCCCTTTACTTTAGGGTGCAAAGTCTGTGGGCTAAAAGGGAGTATACTGTGGGGCAGTTTTCTGGACTTTGTTATCCCAACCAAAACATGCATTCAGAAATAAACTCAGGCAGTAGAAAGCAGGCCCAGTTTGTGCTGCAAGTTAAATTGGCTGACAACAGTGACCCTTTTAAGTTCTCTTAGGCTCTTAGATTTTGTGTATCTGTACAAACTTTTGTGTACCTGTACAAGCTTTTGTGTACCTGTGTTTTTCCAATTGCAATATATCTCCTCTCTCTGAGGATGGTGAAAAATTCCACTGTAACTTTTGAGCTCATAAGTAAAGATTTTTTTTCTCAGTTACAAAAAAGCTAAAGAGGTGGTCACTGCTACCACACAAGAAGTATTAATGTGTGTCTGAGGCACCACTGGACTCATAGGTACAGAGAGATCAATGGAAAAAGGAATTTAAAGACAGATGACAAGATTGAAGAAAAGCTAATTGTCTGAAGCAGTTAAACTAGGCTAAAGATGCATGTTGTTGAAATTCTCATCCCAAGGAGATTTTGCCCAAGGGAGACCTTAGTCCTTAGAATGTTGTTAAGAAGGGGAGAAACCTCAAGGGAGGAATTCAAGGAACAATTTGGGAATCTTAATTCTAGTGAACTGCCAGGACCAGATGGTGTTCATCTCAAGCTGTGAGGGATCTCAGCTCCAAAACTGGAAAGATTCTGACAAACACATGCAATATATTCCTTAAAATAGGAGTTCTTCCTGGTTGCTGTAAAGGTGTCACCAGGGAGCATCACTTTCAAAATGCAATGAAGAGTGACCTTGGAATTTGCAGGTGAATGCGCAATAACCTACATAGAGGGGAAGCATTTCAGGCTAGTCAGAATGGAAACACATACTTAGAAAAACAAAATTACATCATCTGACCAACAACACATTTTCTGCTGAAAATCCTCTGCCAGTCTTTGAAGTTATTTGAAGATTTTATTTAAAATATTGGGAACAAAAATCCGGCAGATATCATCCAGGATTTTAGGAAGTTTTGATAATGTTTTAATATAAAAGTCCCTTTTTCTTATGCTAGATAGGTAATTTTTTTCCAAATTGAATGATGGCTAGGCATCAAATATTTTAAGTCCTGGCCAGTTTTCAAAGTGTAGGTTGCCTAACAATAGCATGCAAAGATCTGTGCAGGGATTGCACGATTTTTTGGTGATTTTAAGGCTGAGTTGAAGATATGGTCATTATGTATCACTATCCATGTTTTGAAAATCTAAAGGAGCACATAAAATTTAGAAAGACATTTCATTCTTACTTCATTTATTCACTTCAGCGAACAAAATTGTAGGTAAAATTTAACTTACGCATGTACAGACTCACATACAACAGGAAGAAAAACCTAGTTTTTCCAGAGATGGCAATGAACTTAAACAAGGAATCAGAGATCTAAGACTAGTTATTGACAGCTGTTCAGCCTGCTTCAAGCAGGCAAAAAGAGCAATGAGAAAGTCTTACTTTAGGTTCCCAGGAAATGAAAGCTATAGGTACAAGCAACAGCAATTTGAATATCCTTAAAACAAATGAAAGGAAATAATTCTGCAGAATTCAGTGCTAACACCATGTCATAAAAAGTAAGGTTTGCAAGATTAGATCATCCTGCTACCATTAACAGCTTTACAGCAGACAAATTATATGACCAGTATAAAATATTGAATTCTGGGTTATAAACTTCTATGAAGTGAAATGAAGAAAAATACCTTCCATAGAATTGTACAGTAAGAGAGACTTAATTTTAGTTGGGCAGATATTACCTTCCTCTAATACAGAAGAGTGACTTGAACTGGTAAGTCACTATCCAACTCTGTTGTACAATTCCAGTGACCCATCTGAAATTTCTGTATTTCTGAGGAAAACAATGGCAGTCTGTGGGCTTGCACTAATTGCATGTGTTTCCTCATTAGACATTAGTATCTTATGGAGAACGGAAGTTCAAATGAGGTCAAATGAAATTGCTGACAATTTGAAATGTCGTCTGCCTCCTTTGCCTTTTTTTATTATATTTATAGAATATTATATTATTTTTATATTATATAAAATAAATTGAATTTTATGCTTTATGGCAATGATTTCCAAAGCAAATGTAGCCCTCTCTGCTAAATGTTTTCATTGACCTCCCAAAAGTAAGCTGTAGTTACTTTAGAGCCTGAAGTCAACTTCAGTCTCACAGTTTCACAATTTTCCAAGACACTGAATTATATTTTAATATGTAATAGAAAATGTTAAAGTATAGAAATTGTTTTTAAAATGAAGCTGGAAGAAAAAAACAGAATAATTTATTTCAACCACAAAAGTTACTGGTGTTACTGCTATTTGCTATTGAGTGTTTCATTGCCCTTTTCCTCAGTGTATTTCCACTTCTCACTAGACTTGAAGAAGTAGGTCTTGTCTTTCTTTTCTTTTCTATTTTCTTTTCTATTTTCTTTTCTATTTCCTTTCCTTTCCTTTCCTTTCCTTTCCTTTCCTTTCCTTTCCTTTCCTTTCCTTTCCTTTCCTTTCCTTTCCTTTCCTTTCCTTTCCTTTCCTTTCCTTTCCTTTCCTTTCCTTTCCTTTCCTTTCCTTTCCTTTCCTTTCCTTTCCTTTCCTTTCCTTTCCTTTCCTTTCCTTTTCTTTTCTTTTCTTTTCTTTTCTTTTCTTTTCTTTTCTTTTCTTTTCTTTTCTTTTCTTTTCTTTTCTTTTCTTTTCTTTTCTTTTCTTTTCTCCTGTCTTCTTTTCTCTTCTTTTTTTCTTTTATTTTAATTTAATTCCTTGAAGGACAATTATAAGACATTTTACAGCACAATAGCCTATTGATGTAGTAACACATGTAGTGCTTAGTTACCACACATTTACAGACATTTAACAATTACTATCATTTTTCTGATATTAAATTATACCCACTGAGATCTGATAAAGACCTACTGAAGCAGAAAAAATTGCTGAAAGCACTCAAGGGGTTTACTAACACGTGATGTGTCATTATTCAAACGTCATTTGGTATTTAACCTTAGTGTAAACTCACCTTTGAGAAAGACTTTGACTAAAATTTTCAGGTGCAGCAACATCTGTGTGTTTATGTTTACATATATATATGTGATCTATATACATTATATACACACATGTATATGTACATGAAAAATACAGATTTGAAGTACCACCACACGTGGTTTCAAGAAGGAATTAGCAGAGGGGCTTACCTTTCAGATTTTAGGACTGAAAGAGTCACTCTTTGAAGGAGAAATTCAAGTAAAAATGCTTTGCATCAGTGATGTGTATTTTGAACCTATACATGCAGTCTACTCTCTCTCTCAGACAGTGCCATTTCTCCATAAAAACAGTGGAAGACAAAAAAGTCTACAACAACCTTACAAACCATTAGTTACATTAGTTATTAGTCAGGTGTTTATATGTGAATAGCTCTTGGATTGTTCTGTCTGGATAGGTAGGAATACAGTGGTATGAGGCAGCAGGAGTCCCTGATGTGATCATGCGTTAACAAGTCTCTTGATGTCTGGAAAAATAACAAAGTAGAGAACAGAGACATAATTGTCCCTGATATTTTTTTTACCTTCCAGAAATTAAAATTGCTTTCTCTAGACTGACCTAACACAGGAAGATAACCTTAATATTCAGTCTCAGTAACTAACTCGTCTCAGTGTCTAAATTAGAAAGCACTGCGAATAAATCATGTACTATGTTTAGAGCCCTTCTGTCTGTCATGATTAAAACTGTTGTGATAAAGGTAATGAATTATTCCTCTTCACTTGCTGTAATCACTGGGAGTATCAGCAGTCACAGGAACTGATGTGACCAGTACAAACGCAAGCCCTGACGTAGTAGTGACTCTGGGAGGCTGATTTTCAGGCTGAGGAATAGTCTGTGTGGAGCAGTTGTTTTGGATTGTCCTTGCTTTGTTTTGAAATCCACTTGAAGCACTCAGCATAGCTGACAAACGAGCTCATTTTCTGGGTGTGGTTCTCCAGGGCTTTGGAATGACTACTGCAAAGTTCTCAGGGAAAGTTTTTTTGGAGTGCTGACTATTGATAAGCCAGTAAATTGTTTTCACTAGTTTCTTGGTGCCAAGGGTGATTTTGAGTGATGTGTAGCCAGGGTTAAAAAGACCTTGCTTTCCATGAACAAAAATGACAAGTGGATTTCTTTTACTAAGATTTGCTCTTGGAGGCAGTGGGGCAATATTGTTCCACTTTACCCTTCCCTCTGTATCTCAGTCAGCTGGGGTCAGAGAAGCATCAAAAATACGAGAAAGTAAAATCCAAGAAACCAGTCAGGTATTTAATACATAACCAGGCTTATGTCACAAAAAGGGAAAGAGCTTAGACATACACGTATGGCTCTGGTTTCCTTCCAGAGGTTTCTGAAGACCAGGAATGCTGTTGTTGTTCCCTGAGACAGTTGACCTGGGCCTCTGCCAGGGAAGGGGGCAGACAGAGGAGGGGGTGTGTGCGTTTGTCTTTCCCTCCTCAGAATGAAATATGTCTTCTTTCCTCTGCCATTGGCATTACTTGCAACATGTCTGTTTTGTAAAATCACCATCTCCCCTGTGGAATGATGAGGTTGTTCAAATCCCAAGTTTGAAGGGATAGGCTGCTGCACAACATTTATTTTTGTTTTGCTTTGTGTTTTGATAAGGGTTTGTTTTTATTTCTGTAATGGCAATGTCTGAAATGTTCCCCTTAATTTTCATTTGCATATGGCTATAGAGTATTTCTTATTTCCTCCATTTGGTAGCCGTTAGCAGGCTCTGAACAGCATTCAAGGACTAAAAGCCTTTCAAAAATGTTGTGTCATCCTACAAATAGCCTTTAATTAGTCTAGTGCCTATTTAAAACTTAATAGTTTACAGTACATTTAATAACTTATGAAAAGTAACTAGTTCTTTTTGAACTAATTTCCCACTGCTCTGCTTGCAGGCAGGTTTTTTAAGGACAGGTTAAACGTATGTTTGTAAATATGTATAATAGCTAGATACAAATACAGCATTAATTTTAGAGCATTGAAACATTTAAAGCATTTGAGAAAAAACACCAGGCTTTTTGACACATAAAGACTTCTTCAGACAAGCTGATATTTTTGAAACTACCTTTTCATTGCTCCCCAGGGGTTCTTAAGTCCTCTCAGTGTTCAGGGCATGGAGGCAGTGGTCTACAAGCAGTGGGATAAGGGACAGGAAGTCTTGCATCTGCCACTGTTTCAATGAGTGCTTGTGTGTGTGTGACACTTTATGCCAAATCAGTTGGCAAAGGGACAGTTTTTGCTTGTGACAGTTTGCTGTGTGCAGTTCAAAACAGCACGGCTTCCACCGCTGTCCTGTGCAAGAAGAGCTCACACATACTCAGTGGCACACCTTACCCTAACATACACGTTCTTCTCAGCACTCATCACCTACAGCCTGGATTGAGCCACTACAGGCAGGCATCAGCAAGCAGCAGTGTGGTGGCTGGCTGGGCTCCAGGGGCCATTCCTCATGGAAAGTCATCAGGCTCCCCTGTGCCTTTCGGGAACACACGCATTGTAGTCCATGTTGAGTCAACATGTGGCTTATGTTGAATCAAGTCCTGTCTCCAGTCCCAATTCCCTATGTGAGTCTGTGTGGTGAGGAAGATGACAGGCCTTACGTTCTGCCTTTGCACAGATATCAACCCAATGCTCAGAAAACGGAAGTAAATATTTTTATTAATGTCACTGTGGAACTGCATCGTTCCTCAGGCAGAATTGCCTTGCCTCATGTGTGAGCTAGGGAAGCTTGGAGAAGTTCAAGGTTGCCTAGGAAAACACCATTTCAGGGGAATCAGACTCTATCAACTATGTTGTCACTTTATGGTGACCAAAAAGGAAATTTGTATCTGAACGATATCTCATTGTAAGAAAATCAGTCTGGGCAAAGCAGCATTATTGCCCTTCTCCAGACCCAATTAGCTAGGCTAAGAGAAGCTGGCTCACTGCTTTTCTACTTCCTTCTACACACAATAAGAAGAATTACTTTCAGTAGCTGTTCCCTACAGGAGTAGCATGTACAATGCTCCTTACTCATTCCTATCTCTGTAGTAATGAGGTGAAATAGTCCATATCTGAATGGACTTAATACATACTAAAAGCAAGACCAAACCTAATGTTAATGACAGCATTGGGTTGAATGGAGATCTGAGCTGCTCTAGGCCACATTGAAATGTGCCTCAAAAGCTCTGCAGAGACTCTTCTAGAGTCTTTGTTTTAGCAACTGGGGGAGACATGGCTTAGATTACTAATGTCACTGGGGCCAGTAAATGTTTTTCTGGTCAGACCACACTGCAGAAACTTATCCCATTCCTCGCTACTCAAGTAACTGATTTGGTATATGGCAACTTTTAGAAAGGAGGCAAGCTTAGAAATGTTGATTCCTAACAAGAGCTGAGTAGGATGATGAGCAGCACTAGCTATGAAAAACACCAGGAAAATTGTTTTCATGAATATTTAGACCTCTGAGAACTGTTCCCATACACATGCGCTGTTCCATGTGCTTACCTTGCTAAATGCTGTATTGGAGGCACACCTGGTTGCATCAGCTCCATGGCATGGGTCCAGCTGTGACATGGAAGCAGTGTTCTTCTGTGAGCAAGGACAGCTGCTTCTGCTATCAGCCACACCTGGTCATTAGTGAGCAATTTTGTAGCTGTAAGCGTAAGGCACTGAAATTTATTTAGTGACAGTAATGTTTAATTTTATGTGGGATTGCTTCAGAGCCAGAAGTTCAGCAGCACGTATTCTTATGTTTCCAGAGAGGAGCACCAGTGTGAAATAGGGTGTTGAAGGCATAGAAGAAAGGGGGATTAGAGGAGGAAAGAATTGAGATGAAGAAAAGCACTTTGAGTTTATTCCCTATATTACAGGCAAAGTTCATAAAGTATTCAGACTACTCAGCACTTGAACTCTGAGTATGTGGTCAGAATTTCCTCTCACTTCTGAATGACCTACTGCACAAACATTGGCTTGTTGACATATAATAGCTGCCTTCAAACAGGATATTATTCAGCACTCTAAAATAATCTAAAACTCATTAGAAATAGCCAGGTTAATCCCCATCACCTGTGAGTGAGGAATAAAAAATAAATTATTCACAACCCATTACTCCCCTGGTAAAGCACCACAGATTTTTGTGACTGTTAATGTGGCTGGAATCAATTAAACTGCTGTACATTCTTTGAGAGTCTTAAAGTGTTTTTAAGTCTGGGCTTAAACAGGGACAGTGACATACTTTTCCCAATAAGAATTCACTGCATGTGTTTTAAGGTGTTTTGAACCAATAAAACCTTGTTTAGAAAATAAACCCATTAAAAGCAGAAAGGAGAAATATTTCCATTAAAAAAAAGGGTTTGGTTGCACAGGATTTGTTTTTTTGTTTAAATCATACCAAGTGAGCTGGTAGGAATGATGAGATGTTGGTAGATACACAGAGCTTACTGTAAAGAAATAATTGCATCTGGTTAGTTTATATGAGATAAAAGCAACAAAGGTCATAGTTGTAGAATACCAAAATCCTTCTGACATGAAGAAATATTAATTGGACTTACTTCAGTTTAAACTTTAATTATTTATCTTTAAAGAAGCGGCATACAGAAATGTGTAACAGAGCAAAACAACTATCCCCCTGTACACCTCTTCACTGTCATCAGGGCTGGATCACTCACAGCCAGGTTTTACACCTGCCAACAGTTAAGTGCCTCTTCCTGTAACCTGCATAAACTCTTCAAAAGACACTTCCTCATAACCTGTTTTCAGTTTTTTGTTGTGTGTCAAACAGAGGCAGAAGACAGAAATGTGCTAGAAAAACATCTTCCTGAATAGAGAGGGCTGAAAGGTCAATTGTTTCCCTCCAAAAAGGGGTGGAGGGGTGGGGAAAAACAGTTTGCTTTGTAGAGGCAATAGAAGTTCATGCTTTTTTTCCTTTAGGATTTTTCCCCTTTTTGGAGGTGACTGCGCAAGCTAACTGACCTTTCTGGCATGACGTGCTGGAAAGAGACATACTTGGCCATTTCAAGCCCCCTCCTGTGCATGTTCAATAGTAAGGCGGACTTCACAATTACCGAGAGGGTCTCAGTTAAATCAACCTTTTGTCATGAGGGGAAAATACTTCACAGGCAGCCCTCTGAGGCTGCTGGGTCTACTACTGGCTTTTTCCCACCATTCCTGACCTCTCTGCTCCCATCTGCTCTCCAAAATGCACTTCTGAGAGGCGAAAGGGGATACTTTGGTCTGTGTGCTTTGCTGTTAGTAATCACAGTAACAGCTAATCCCACAGCATTTAAAACATGATGATTCCACTTGTACATTTAACAGCCTTCAAAGCCAATATCGATACTTCTTTTGCCAATTAAAAGAACATAAATGCTTGTCAGACAGCTTTAGAGTCAGGTGTGTAACATGCTGGAATCTAAAAATAAAGCATTTAATTTTCAGCCCTGTCAGTCAACAAAGCCATGCTGAGCTTTTCCAGTCCTTCATATCCAAAAAGGGTCTTACACTGAGCTAGTGACTGGCCTTAGAGAAGGAAGGACTGAAAGAGCAGAGACTGACACTTTGCATGACCCTGACTCAGTGGGGCATCTAGCATGCATCAGCTTGGCTCATAGCTGCAAATGGGTTCCTCTGGAGCCAGCTCCTTGTTTCATGTATCTCATAAGATTATAACCACACCTAAACTAAACTTCAACAATTTAAGATTTTGGAAACACTTCTAATCCAATCTTTTACCCTATGAAACCCTATTGCTGTTAATGCTGGAAATATTTCAGCAGTTTGTCTGGGCAAGAGCTCTTGCTTATTTTATTATTCATTCCTAGTCATCTTGGCTTCATTTCATTCGTTTTGAGAGGGTAGACAAAATTAATATTTACAGGCACCAAAGCACCTCAGTTTCTGGAAGGCCAAATCATTTCCATGATCCCTGTTACTCCTCTTGGAGGAGCACAAATGAGAAGGATTGCTGTGGGGACAGGGGTTCTGGCCAGGTAGCCCATGTGCTAGCAGAGTAGACAGTAGACAACAAGAAGGCAAGAGAGCAATAGCCAGGTGTCATGAATGTTGGCCTTTATGAGGGAGAGTAGTGAATGGACTGGAAGGGAAGAGCAGGTTTTTTTGTGATAGCGGGAGAGGGAGGATGCAGGTGACCGCAGATGTGCTGGCATGGTGGGATCTTGGGCTAAGCAAGGGAAAGGAATGTGAGGTGGGATTGTCTGGTCGGGAAAAAGTGGATTTCACTGAAGTTCTTTGACTTTTAGTGCTATTATAGCCAAGTCATCCTAGTGGATTTTCTCATTGAAATTTCAAAGCTTTTCCATTTGAATCACCTAAGAATGTTATCTCACAGAGACATCAAGGCTTCCTGAGTAGTGACATTCACCTGCCAGAACTCCTGCCTTCTGCAGACTTTCACTCAGTGTGCTGGTTTGCTTATGCCATGGTCTTACTTGAGAAAGACTTGATCTTTTTAAACCTGTCAAGACAATACTTCTAGATTTGGTAATCAGTTATTGATTCCCCTAGATCCATACAGTTTTTCTGTAATACTTCGTGGTGTTGCCCTTAATATAAAACTGAAAAGTGGGTGTTGGTCTCTCAAAGTCTTGGATCAAACACTTTACCTCAAATAGTCCCTTTTGCATTAGTCTGTGCTGATGACTTCTATGCAGGGAAAGTCTCTTCATTGGATACAGCAACTGCAGAAGCTGAATGTTAAGTCCTGTCCCCCACTAACAGACCACAGCTAGAAGGGCACAGTGTGTTGGGTCTGTGCACAGCTGGAGCTATAAGCAGCATAAACTATGTCACATAGATGGATTAAAGTGAAGTTTGCCCTCATCTTATGGCGCTGTGCTCAAACACACCTCAGCTAGACCATGGGCTGCCTATCTGCATTCTCACAGCTTCTCCTTCAGGGTCCTCCAGAACCTCATCACTGTTTGTACCACTTCTGGGTGTATGTCTGGGTGTTATAAATAACACTGTTTTGGAACCTCTTTGGTTGTGGCACCTTTTTAAGATTTTCTTTTAATTTTATATTCCTAGCATATTAGTGTTGCCATTGTTTTAAACCATGCTTCCTGAAGGTAAAAACTGCTTTTATTAGGGTAAATATCAGGGCAACAGCATCTTGACAACTTGAAAGCTCACCTGTTTGTTAAGGGTTCTTCTAGCACAAACTCATTTTAAAGAGTGGGGAGCAGGGTGAGAATAGTGGTCTTGAATTTTCTGTCAGCTACAGAATCCCAGTGCAAAGACATAGTAACTGGTGAGGTCAACAAGGGAGGGAAATCCTGGGTGGAGTTTTAATTGTTTCCAGGAGCCATATAACTGACAATTCCAGACAGTGTTTGCAGCAACTACTTAAAGTGACAGCCATGATGCCACCATGGTGAATAAAAGCAGATGCATCTAGTCATGAAGCCTTGTGTCTGCTCCAGGAGGGTGACCACAAACACCAGGAGTTCTTTCTAAGAGTGCTGTGCTATGCTATTCTAGTAAGAGACATTTAGTAAGGGTATTTTGTCTTTCTTTTTACTTAGTACAAAACTAGACACCGTCAGTTAGCAGCTGTTTACAAGACTTGTTTTAAGTTTTGATTTTTTTTAATTTCAAGGTGTTCTTCCTATGCCTATGTAACTGAAGAGAAGAATACAATGAGATTGACTTTCTAGTGTATTTTAGGCTGAGAAACACAGTGGATGGAAGAAGCACATGTACGTGCTTGTACCTGAAAACTAGATGAGCCATTTCTCAGCTGGATCTGATTAATAATTAAACCAAATAGAATGATATGGACTGGGGCATATTGTGAATAACCTCCTTCTGAGTGGAGGTCACTTTTTCTGTTCTGTATATGTTCATCAATAAAGCCACATTTATGCATTAAAATGTTTGTTTGTGTGAGTTTTGGGAAATCAACACTGGTATGGATTACAGATTTTTAAATGCAGTCATTTCTATTAATAAACCAACTGAAAATTTCATTTAGAGAAAACTCAATTAATGATAGGTATGGCGGCAAATGTCTATTGTAAAGACATTGAAATTCATTCAAACAATCAAGTAATGAATCTTGTTTAAATTGAACTACACGTAAGATGTGTGTAAACTACACATGTAGAATGCTACCACTAAAACTACAGACCTGGAATTAGGGAATATCTGATAGTTCATTAAAATGTCAAGAAAGGAAGAAGTGGGATGATAAGACAGGAAAAAAGAAGGTCCACAGTTGTTTTGGTTAGGTCTTGGGTTGAAAATTCTTCAACATGTTGTTCTGAAAAACTTTTCAAGGGAAGAATTGACCTCATTTGTGAACTCTGTGACCCTCAGTGCCAATCACAGGGTTCTGTTCCTGAAATTCACTTTAAAGGTAGGAAAGACTTGTTATTGTAAGAGAAAAAACTTTTTTGTTTTTCAAAACAACACAAATGGTGATGTGTCACTCTCTGAAGGATGAGGTGTTGATACAAGCACATATCTACCTCGTTGGATGGTGGAGTGATGAGGGAGTTGAGATCATATTCTCATGTTTAAAATAGGAACTCAGTGTTATGTGAAGCTAAAACTGTATATTTTACCTTCCATAGTTCTTTGGTCTTAAAATTAAGCATGGTTTGCAATTTATAATTTATGGCCATGTTCCAGTAAGCAGTTTGCATTATTTATTCTAAACCTTAGGTATTAACAAGGATATTAAAAGGGAGGAGGGAGGCTCACAGTTATTGTTACAGTGTTAGCTTTAATTAAAGTAACATAGGTAGAGTTACAGTGCTAGCAACAATAAAATAGGTAAGCAATTAGAAAAGAAATCATAACAACATTGTCTGTCCTGGGGTTATATATATACATATATATATGTGTGTTTGTGGTGGGTTGAACTTAATTCTATTTTTAATTTAAAAATCTGCTCATCCAGATAGTCCCCAAAGGCCGAGATTTCCAAAAAGTTAAAGATACAAGTTTCTCTAAGTGACTGCAGCTGACCTTGTCACCATTATGGGGGAAAAAGTAATCAATAGCCAAACACCTACAAGCTACATTTACTTGCTACAGTAGCTCTTCTCCATGAGCCAGGAGAAAGCTTTATAGTGTCAAAACCACTTTCATGAGCTCATAATCTGGAGGGTGCTCTCAGTTTCATATTGAGAATGAGTCATAACCAACACATCTGCTCCTTAGGCTGACCACTGTAGAGCTAAGTTTTTATAAAAGAAAATTGAAGTGATCACATCGTTCTGAATACAGTGTGCCCCTCTTTAGCTTCTACTCTATTGCTATTATGTCAGTGAGACTTAGCTACTGTAAACTGCAGGTTGCTTCCCGTAGTCTGAGGACACTTTAGTCATTTATTGATGAGCTTAAACAGAGAATTCAGTCTTTTCAAGCTGAAGCTTGGTAATACTGAGCACTTTCATTTCCTCCTGTCAAACGTACGATCACTGCTCAAGTGCTCTGTGTGGGAAATTCTTCATCCCTTTTTATGTGATCACTGTAAGAAGAACCTGGCCTGAGTCTATCATCAACTCAATATATGAGAGATATGATTTCATCTACATAATTTGCGTGCCTGCAGGAAGTAATTTTCCTATGAGTACCAGAGGCAGTTCTAGGGAGCCATGTGTTAAAGCCTGCCTGCACTTTTTAATTTAAAGATACAGAAAAAAGGCAGTTGGTAGCAATTTGCTCCTTAAAGATAGTACTTCAAAAGTCAGAGAGAAACCTTTAGTATCAAAAGTCTCTCAGGACTTTTATTTGTGTAATATCATGTGTTTATTCTTGACATATGTTCTACTATATATGTATTAATATGTGTAGGTTTGTACACATATATTTGCAAAAAAGGATGCTGAAAGGCTGAAGGTCTATGGATTTCATATAATGAAACTATAAAGAAAACAGAACACCTAGCATTTATACTATCAACATCTCAAAGTCAAAAATATCTAAAAGAAAACAAAGCAAAAATATTGCTAATTTCTCTTAGTCTTGGCTCAAAAACTAGCTCTGGAGTTTTTAAAGGCTTCTATTAACAAAAAGTTTATATAGCTTTTTATTCTTCTAGCAAGTTCCAATTTCTTCATGGTTTTATCATAAGAGGTAACTGTTAGAGGGCCTCTACCACCCTCATCCTCTGGGGAAAGAGATACTGCAACCTGAGCTTCCAGCCTCTTCCTGTTACCAAACATTAGGTGAAATGAGACAAGTACATTTACAGAGTTTTTGAAAGGTGTGCAAATGAAATGAAGAAGCAAAATGAAGTAGCTGAATGAGTTCAGAGAAACAGCCCTGCTGTAGTGAACCCCTGCCCCAGTCTTAATTCAGTCCTGCTGACAGGTGGGTCAGGAGCAGGGGGTGTAGCAGGGGGTGTCTGGGCCAGGTAGGGCCCCTCCATCCCAAGCATCGCCAGCCCGTAGCTCCAGTGGGTCACTGGACAAGACTGCATAAGTCTGTTGCTGCTCTCCTGTGACAAAAGTGCTCTAGTCTCCATTCACAGAATACATAGCACACAGTTTAGCCTTAATCTAGGATTTGCAGCAATCTAGCCATTTGAACCTTGGCTGCAAAGGCTCCACAAGGAATTAGCTAGGTTAGGTGTGATTCTTGAGCTGGCTTGCTTGCCTGTGACCCATATAAACTGCTGTCTCAGCATTCCTGTAGCACACAAAGCTGGAAATCACTGTATCTGCTTCTAATGAATGCAGGCTCTGTCCACACTTGGCAGGTTTCTTCAGCTCTGCCGGTTAGACTAATAAAAGATATTATCTCTCTCTCTATGAGTTTTACCTCGCTTATATCCTGAGATTATCACAGCTCTGCCACTTGGAGGTCAGACAGAGTAACATTTTGAGATTAGGCAAAGCTACAGTGATACCAGAAGAAATAACTTGAGAATTATATTCTTAAACCAATGCAAAGTTTAAGGCCAGGGAGGGGGGAACTGACAGTGCTTTGCAGCTCCTAAGTGTGGTCTGGTTTCATTCAGTGACATGATGCACTGCCAGAGGTTTTCTACCAGTGAACTCCTTTGGCATCATGCTATGCAGTGTTTCTTCCAGAGGTGTGTGCTGTGCCTGGTCTTGGGCAGGGTCAGTTGTTTCTTTTATAAAAACCTGTTTATTTTTGCTGGACTTTGAAGCAAGCTGGTTTTCTTAGAAGAATATTGGCATGATCTCTTGAAAGCATTTCTGTGGACTGAGGGGAATTTTGAAAGCTATTGTGTGCATTTGTTGCATGGATTTTACTTCTCTCTACTTCTTACCGGCTAAATCACAACAAATTGAGGATTTTGTTTCGTACTCTTCACTGACTTGGTCATATTTTCAAAAGCTATTTATTTTTAATATAAACAAATGAAACAACTTGCCTTGCCTTTTCATATCTACAATCCCCCCTCCTCTCCATGTGTGTAAAACAGTGCAGCAGCCTAACAAAATATAGTGTGTGGTGTTTCCTGCTGTGACTCAAAAACCCCACTCATCTGCTCTAGCCCAGCCATGCTGGTTTGCTGCTTTTGGCTATGAGCAGTGGATGCTTTATGGTAGTTGACTTTTTTATTCCATATACACACATTATTGTGTCCATGTTCCCTGCCAAGGCAGTTTCCTCCTTCCTTTGTCATTTTCCCACATCTTTCTGATACTTTTTTTGTTTCCTCTTATCCAGCACCATTATCCGGTGTTTTGAAATGCAAAACCAGCTCACTGCTTGTAAATCTTTCTTTCTGTTTCTCTTCTGGTACATCTCTGTTGGATTTGATATTTGTTAAGTGCCCTTTTCCTGTTTTATTTGTCATATTTAATTTCTAAAATACCTGTGATTCATGTGTCTTCCAGAGCCATGTGCTATTTTCACTATTTTTGCATTGCAGTCTTGCTCAATACTTTTCCCACTTCTATCTTTGTCTACTTGATCTTTGGTAAGAAACAGCAGTTTGCAAGCATTACGGTAACAATTCAGCTAAATGCACAGTATTATCTGACTCAGAAATGGTTGGATTTCCAGTCATGTTCTTTCATCAGGCTGTATGTCTCAATATTCTGGTAAAAGTCCTTATAGTACAATGTGTCATATAAATGGCATCCTCCTTTTCCATTTCATTTGTTGTCCATTAAAAAACAAAAACAAAACCAAAAACCCATAAACATAATGACAACACAAAAAAACCCTGAAGGAAATCAAAACCAGCTGCCAGTGAGTTTATTGCAAGTTAACAGTAGTCAAACCTCATACAGAGCAGCAACTTGTAATATCTGCTATAGGTAAGATATAAAGTTTTCAGGTGTGCTTTCTTTTAAATTGGTTTAGACAATGGAAAGGGAATTGGTGGCTAAAATAATTTGTCTTGTTTTGGTGAGTTGCATAGGTCTAAGCCGTGTTCAAATCCTTTGCATGGGGAAGGGTGCAGGAGGACTGTCTGTAGGCAGCAGGACTGGGAGTTGCCTAAGTGGATTGGCACACTTTCTCGAGGTTGTCAGACCTCAGATTTCATTGGTGTTTCTCCAACCCTCTCAATTTTTAATTTTTTTATATAGTACTTTAAGTTATCAAAACAAAACCCATGTCTCAAACTTTTTATGTGTTACAAAAGTGCTGAACTAGACTAGAGAGATTCTATCAAGCATGTGTAATAGGTAAAGGGAGAGAGGGAGAAGAAGAACAAGGGAGGTGTCATCACAAATACATTCCAAATTTGTCCATTAATACATAAAATATTCTGAGAGATTTATAGTAAGCGTGCAGATTGAAAAGTCAATCCGACTCATTAGAAAAACTTGGAAATATTTTATGAAAGATGAGCTTGAGTTTATAAGTGGTGGGAAAGTTGATCTCATGACTATTTTCAATTGATTGCAGAGCAATAGTGTTATAAAATCTGCAGATGCAAGTCAACAAGTGGTATGGACATTGCACTTATCAGAACTGTTTTACTCATTAATTCTGAGCATGAAATAGAATAGATTGTAACACAAAAGCCCTCTGCAACTTCAGTTAGGCAGTAAGACCAGAGATCAATGAAAGGAATGTCTGGGTCCTAGCTACCCTACATCCTGTGTCATTTGCACTGGTGCTAAATCAAAACAAAAATGTGTCAGTTTGGATTATTCTGTCCACTTCTCAGAGCTGCAGCAAGTAATGCAGGGTGTGATATACCAGCAGTTTCTACACCAGACTTTTAGATTCATTACAACCTTGCCTGTGAACTGTGCTTAATCTTGAAAATGAGATTCTGGATCCCTGTCCAGAGTAGTGAGATGCCCTAGGAAATAAATTAGAACTCCCTGTTTATCGGTTTTGTCCCATTCGGTTATGGGGACCAAGAGAAGGCAAAGTGAAGTGGTTTTCTTAGCGTGTGCTGCAAAGCCCAAGCAGACATGCAAGGAAATCGAAGCCCCCTACTAGCAAAATCCTTGCTGGCCTTGCTGGCAGGAGGGGCAGAGGAGAGGCACAACATGCCAGTGACATTTTGCTGTCTGACCTCAGTGAGATCTGGGGTCAGCAGACAAATCAGAAGAACTGAAAGTCTACACATTCTCCCCCCAGTACTGTGAGGTTTGTGTGTGGTGGGAATAACAGTGTCTGTACATACAGACTGATATACTGAGTTTGCTTGCCAGGTATTGAAAGATTTTATAAAACTTCAAGGTTTCTGGGTTTCATTCCAAACTACCTATCGCAATTTACACATATCTCAGGTCACAGCTCACATTTATTGAAAGACTTCTGGGAAAAGCTGAGTAGAACCTGGAAGTGACAAGAGCAGTTTATCCTCACCAGAGACCAGGCCATGGGCAAGGCACAGGAGCAGATGCAGGCAGCCACAGCCTGATCAGCTCTGCCTGCTCCTGAGTGACCAGACAACCAGCCTCCAATTCCCTCCTAGTTGCTTCTTCCTCTTTCATCACCCTGAGCTTCCATGGAAAAATAATTTCATACAAATTTTAGAGGAATATCCAGTTAATCAAAACACAGCAGGCTGCCAGCACAGCCTGAGCAGAACGGTGTAATCACACACCATGGCACTTTCAATTCTGCTGCTTCATTCTCTTGACAGAGATATTAACAAAAAGAGGAAACAGGCTATTACCGTGACAAAGGCTTTGACAGCACAGGGAAAATGGCATGTTAACTCAGCATCAGGCAGGCTGAAGCTGGCTGATGATAACCATGCTCCACTCATGGCACTCAAAGCCTTCCTCACTGCTGTGTGGGTGGATTTGTCTGCTGTGGAGCGGGGCACATTTTTCCATGCAGCAATACTCACCTGAGTGCTTAGACGTAGCAGCCAAGAGCCCCATTTTTAAAAGCATGGGGTATTAAAAGATCATCTTCAGTCTGTTTTGTTTCGGATCTCAAACCCTCCAAGTTATATCCACTGATGTCTGGACAAAGCAAGTCAAAAATTACACTGTATTTAATGGAAAGAGTGGTGCTTTTATTTTAATGGGGAGTCAGCTTGTGCTGTACGTGTAGAAGCACTGTCATCTGCTTTTATTGTGAGCAGATGTTGGAGTGTGTTTAACTTGGAAAAACCCAGGAGACCCAGAATTAGCTACACAAATAGAGGTCATTTGGAAAATTGGGTATATTTTAGTTGTTTCAAGATCCAATTCAGATTGCGACAAACAAGGATCAGTTTTCTCTGGGGCTCTGAGAACGATCTGGCCATTCCTGCATTCGTTTCTCCCTCACTGAGACCTGCTAATGATTGATGTTTGGGAGGCCACTTTCTTTGCTCTCTGCCAGTTCCATGCCTTGGGTTGCTGTAGCACGCTGTACTTAGCCCTGACGTAGTTCGTTCAGCTAAAGGTGCACTGGGCAGCAGTTCCGTGCCCATGGTCTATCTGTCAAACCCTTGTCTTTAAACTAGTCAAAAGATGAGCAATTACAATTTTGGATGGTGCTCCAGCCATTTTTGAGCTATAACTTTAATTGCTGTTGCTGTTCTCTGGAGTCTGATATCCAAAATGATTTTCCTGACCTCCTCTCTTACAGTCTGTTTAGGTCCTGAATTCCTTAAGCCAAGAACTGCCCTTCTGCCCATGGGAATACCTGGGCTCACTGTGTCCTTCATCAGTGTGAAGAGTAACACAGATATACACCTTTGCATGAAGGTGTAGCATCTTCTGTTACATCAGGATATATAATTGGGGAAGGTAGACAAATCTCGGGATATTTATCAGGTCTGACAAAGCAACAGCAAAAAAACCCCAAAGGTTTAAAAGGTCATGTTCTTTGGAGAGTGTCCAGCTACCCAATCATTTTAAGTGATTTTTCTGGAAAACAGAATAAATGTGAGCAAATTCTCTTTTTTGTTCTTTTTCCTTAGTAAGTGAAATTGGTTTGATTAAGTCAATCCAAGCCCACACTGCTGGCCAGACCCTCTTCCCCCACCCTGTATTCCTGCTTCTTCCACTGTGCAGGCACTGGTGCAGAGACAGACATCTTGAGATCTGGTTCAAGGAGCTGATATGTCTTGAAACAAATCACTGGCCCCCAGCTGCTTGTTCCTGACCTCAAAGTATCCCCATGTTCGTGCTAACAGAAGTATTTATATGGCCATTCAGTGGACCAGGTTCAGAAACTGATCCAGGTGAAAAATAAGCAGGAAAACATAATGCATTTTTCTCCCAGTTGAACCAGTTTCCTAATCTGATGTGCTGAGCTGCTGAGAAAACACAGTTAAAGGCAGAACACAGAACAGGGGCAAGAACGAGATCATTAGAGAAAAGGAGAAAGTGAACGTGAAGACATGCAGGTGGAGCTGCATCTTTGGTGCTAGAAGCTGATCTAGGCTGTGTGGCAAAGTAGGGCATTGCAGCAGCTCTGGTTCATCCTGGGATGAGAGGGGACTCTCCTGCAGCAGCTCTGTCAGCAGACACATATCTCATTGGGAGATCCAATAATAAATAGTTACACACTTAGACACGAGGTCTTCAGAGCAGCTCTGGATATAAACAGAGAGGTGGTGATCTCAATTAGGAGCTCTAAATAACACCTCCTTTTCTCCCTGTCACTGCCTGGGAATCGCAGCTGTGGACTAGGGGAATGAGGACTCCTGCAAGGGGGCAGGCTGTGCCATGGCTCCCAGCTGTGACCAGTCGGTGGCTTTTCTGCTGTCCCCATGGCATGATGGGCAGCTGCTGTTTCCTGCTTGGGCACGCAACTGTTGGTTTCAGTGGGTTTTCTTATGCTGCAAAACAGATAGGAGAGAGAAGGAATACGATCAGAGAGAGGTTCAGAAAACATAAGGAAGGAAGAGGAAATGGTCTTTGCTACAGATGGGAGTAAATGCTTTGACCAAGAGAGGAGTTTGTCTGATGTAGTGCCGCCACCTCCCCTCTGCACCCAGGGCTCTGTGGGGCAACACTAAACAGTGGGCACGTGCGTGCTGCCCATGGGGTCTCCTCACACCCTCTGTTCCCCAAGGACCTCCCAGGGTTTCAATCAGCCCTTGCAAGGAAGTTGGGCTTGCAGCACTTTTGTAAAAGGAACCAAATGGCTTAAAACTAGGTATTGCTTTCTTTTGGCAGCTGCACTGGGTGCTGGTGTTGTCCTCTTAATGTCACCCTACTCTGTCCCAGCACATCATCCAACCTAACAATCAGGAGCTCCAGTTCCAAGTTTTTAAAAAAAAAAACCTAACCAAAGAAAACAACAAAAAAATGCCTCCCCCCAAAAAACACCCACCAAATAAACAAACAAACAAAACTGCACCAATAGGAAAGATTGATCTGGCTTTTAAAGATTTTTTTGAATGTCACTCCTAATAAGAAAAGGTTTAACTCAGAGATAGATAAGGTGAATGACTGCACAATTACAAGAATAACAAAGTAGGAGCCCATAAAATGTATTATACTGTGAATGTTTATCTGGAAAATAAGTCAGGATATTTTCCCAGATGGGTAAAATTCAAGAGAAAACTAATAACATTTTCATTTTATCTACTGTTTAGTTATACCACAAAAATAAAATATAGTACAGACAATATTGACTGTTCAGAAATATAGCTGCAACCATCAATATAGGAAGAAAGATTGATAGGAAACTTCTCCTTTCTTGAAAGTAAGCTTTGAGTGGCTGCAAAGTATTTAATGATGTTGACATTCAGACGGGCACAGTGAAGCTTCAGCACAAATGTCTTCTGGAGATGAATGAAGCTACTTATGATTCAGAAATATTATTTCAGCATATGATCGGTCCTATTTTCAGACGCCACATCAATTGCACCTTTTTTTTCACGATAAAGATTTTCCTCAAAAGCAAAAGCATAAAGGTTACACAAACCATCCACAAAAAAAAAAAAGTTTTTATATTCAGAAAAAGAAATAATGATGTCAAAGGAAAGAAAAAAAAAGTTTACTGAAGAGTTTTATTTTACTCTGGATGGAGTTTTGGTTAGCTATAATAATTGCTCTGCTAGCAAATATATTCTCTCTACCTTCCTGCTGACACTGTCTCTCCTATTTTATTTCTCTGACCTTCAACCTCAGATTTTGTATGGTTTTGCTTTATGCTGTGGCTGCTCCACGTTGTTGCAGAAATGGTGTGCCTGCCTATTTCTGGTTAGTAATCCTGTGCCATCTGGAGCATGTTTACTCCTTTTTTTTTTTTTAACTTCTCTTATTGTCTGTTTCTTTATTGAAAAAAAACTATTTACAAGTTAGTCATACAAAATATAAACTCTGATTGAGTCCAGAGGTGGGCCAAGAAGATGATCAAAGGAATGGAGCACCTCTCCTATGTAGATAGGCTGAGTGAGTTGGGGTTGTTCAGCCTGGAGAAGAGAAGGTTCCAGTGAGACCTTGTAGCACCTTCCAGTACCTAAGGGGAGGCTACAAGAGAGGGGAGTCCCCGGAGAAGGACTTTTTGCGAGGGCATGAAGTGATAGAACAAGGGGGAATGGCTTCCAACTGAAAGACAGTAGATTTAGGTTAGATATCAGGAGGAAATTCTTTACTGTGAGGGTGGTAAACCACCAAAATAGGTTGCCTAGAGAAATCGTGGATGCATCATCCCTGCAAGTGTTCAAGGGAACATTTGGATGTTGGATGGGTCTTTGAGCGACCTGGTCACTCAGGGTGACATCTCTGCTCATGGTAGGGGGGTTGGAAGGTGGTCTTTAAGGTCCCTTCCAACCCAAACCATTCTGTGATTCTTACTCTGTGATTCCTAAAGTTGTTGAAAGAAATTACCCTGACAACAGCAAGTATCCATCGTCCTGCCCTGCTGAGTCAGGGTTACTCACTAGTGCAGGAGGGTGTGAGGTTCTGAGAAGAAAAGGGGACATGCTGCCTGCAACCTCCACCCCAGCAGCCACTGCCAAAGGGGTTTGAGGTGCTCATTTTAGGTGTATGGAGGAAAGTTAGTTTCCTAACCTCTAAGAAACACTGTGAATGTGGTGTGAATATGTACATGTTACAATGGGAAAGTGTCTTTCCTTAGGATAGTTTACCGAGGTGCAAAGGAGTGTAAGAATTGCCAGAGCTGGCATCCACAAGAAATGTTACTTTCAGGTATGCCATGAAAACCTGAACTGAGCAGGTAGCCTATATACATATCAGAGAATAAGCAATTAAGGTGCATTTTGTTTTGATTTGTCTTTTTCTGGATATTCTGTTTGGATTTTCTTTTACACAATCAGAGCATCTAAAAGGGATTGTATGCTGATGGTCAGAGAAGCAGTATTTACATGGTCACTGAAATTCCTTATTCAACAGGAAGGCAATCTAATTAATTCATCATTGTTTAAATTTTAATTCAGTGACAATGTAACCTCTGGAAAACACTGTTCACATTTATAATTAATAGATTGTTATGCTCTGTAGTTTAAAATTTTATATACTTTCCTCAAACTCCATGAAGAAGTGCTCCATGTGATCTCTTTCTGAATTCACAACAGATGAAAATGGCCTGGTTGGTTTTGTACAAGGAGGTTCATTTGTAGGGAGTTGCAGATCCAGTTTGCTGTTTGCTGTCTAACATAATTTAGTCAGAACAGCCCTCCCTTTTTCTCCTGACAACAATTCTCCCTCCAAAAGGAGGTTCTGGCAGTCTGCTTTTGTACAAAGTAGACTCAAATGTAATTATGCTGCTATGACAACTCAGTCTTATAGCGCTCACAGTCATTTTTCTTCTCATCTTTGTAGTGCTGCTATGAGTAGAAACTGATTCTGTTTTCTTCCAGTATAAATAGCAGTACACGTCAGTGAAGTCTAAGTTGTAGTGGTATAAGGTCGGGGTCAGTCCCACTGTATCAAGCATTTCTCTCTTAAAAATCATGTAGTGAAAGGAAGGAAAACTTGTAAGGTGCTCCATCCCTTCCTTAATGAAAGTCATGTTAACAACCCCTATTCACACATCTGTATGGGGAAGGAAATCTCTATTTGAATATCCACATGGAAAGAGAGCAGTCACAGCCACATCTCTCCCCTCCTCACCTTCCCTCAGGAATAAGCTGCGTCATTTCTTTAGAGCCCCTGGTTGTAGTGTTTAGTCCTTGCAAAGGGGTCCTGTCTATGCTCACATGCAGGCTTCTCCTGGGGCTGAGATGGCTTACATCCTGAAAGTGAGTCACTGCCATGCAGGGACGCCAGCAAAGAAAGAAAATAAACTCCAGAGAAACTTCTCTGAACCCTATGCAGTGCCTCTGAAGGAAAGTAGACCAAGGGGCTGGGCTATGCATGGGAAAAGCTGGTGAGGGGAACCTGGCTGGAAGGACCACACTGGTCACCCAGGTTGCTGGAGGGATTAGCTGTTCTGGTGGGAGAACATCACGAGAAATGTTCGGTAGCTGAGGAGTGTTTTATAGAGAACGGGCACATGCTTTCTGCTCCCTCCTGTCTATGCCCAGTCCTTGTACGGGGTCTGATCATGCTATCTCCTGCTATGAAAGCAGAACCTCTGTTGTAACAGGTTTCAGCTTCCCCTTAGCCTTCCTCGTCCAGCCTTTCAGGCAAGCAGTAGAAAGTGTCTTTTGAGGGTCACCTTAGTGCAGGCATGCTAAGGCAGAATGCTTAAGGCCAGCCCTGAGGGAACATGTGGTTTCATCATCAAGATATCTCTGTTAATTGCTACCAAAGCCAGAGGTTTTCCAAGTGTTTACCTTTGACGAGTTACGTCCAACATAAAATTGTAAGTGTAGCCAACATAACTTAATTCACAGTGACACCCGGGGAGCTGTGGCGAGGTGCCAGAGGTGTAATGGAGAGCATTTTAGTTTCATGTGGCTTCCTGAAGCTCCCCAGAGCATACTGAAAACAGTCCAGACATTTTTTCCTTTTTATTTAAGGTAAAAATTATTCCCTTTCCAGCTGTGAAAGCAACTGCATAGGCCAGAACAGAAGGTGTTTGTGGTAAAAAGACACACAGGCTTAGCCAGACTATGTTGATCTTTTTTTTTCCTCCCTAAATTCTCCAGGGAGGAGAGATGCCAACATCAGAAAGCAGGAGAGACCCAGAGATTCCACTTATTTTCTTACTTCTGACCCAAGCCCTGGAAGAAGTAAGGATTTCTGTCACTTGGTGTCCTCTCTGTCACTCAACCTGAGATCTGAAGTCAGAAAGACTGTTCCTTGCTGGTGTGACTGAGACAGTGATCAGACCCAGTGAGGGGCAGGAGGGAGTTCTTGGGTCATTGCTTCCAAAACAAACTCTTGTCTAGAAGCAGTGAGCCACACCATACCTGTTTCAGAGTCCCTGAAACACCATGGCCCCCACCCCCATGTGCTTCTTCCTCTCCACCATGCAGTCACCTTGCAGTAGAAATGTAATTCCCCAGCTTCTCCTTCCCCAAAGCACCCACCCAGAAGCTGCCATGTCAGATCTGGGGTTAAACAGGGTGAACATGTAGGGTCATACAGAGGAAGCCACCCCTATAGACATCTATGGTGCTGCAATAAAGTCTCAAAAACAAGGTAAGGAAGAGCAAGTGTTAATTTCTGGGCCTGTGTAAACTGTGTAGTTTGCCACCCTGCCTGTGTAGGGCTGTTTCTAGGTTTAATCCTCCATAGCCCTGGAGAAGAGGTAGGACCTAGATCCCTAGGTGTGGGCACTGTGCCAGTCACAGTGGGTCTGGACTTCTGTCACGCTCTCCCACCCTGAGTGCCTGATTGTGGGTGATTCTGGGTGCTACAGAACCTGAGCCTCCTTCCCTGGCTTCACCCTTGAGGAAGGTCTGTCAGCATGGGCATCACGTGCATCCACAGGTGGCCTGGTAATATCAGACACAGAAAAGCCGCTTTCAAAATGGCATTTGGCAACCCTTTCCCTTCCCCTCTGCCCTTGCCTCAGAAACAGAGAACAGACACCACTGCAGGTGTTTTTCCTGTCTTGTTTCAACATCTTTGTGAAGTGGCAGTGTCAGAGAGATATCTTTCCTGTGAAGGAACACCTCCTTTTCTGCTTGCTCCTTGACATTTCAGCAGATGAACTAAGAAGATTCTGTCCTCTATTTTAATCAAGTAATACAGATTTCATTGTACAGGCTGGTCACCCTAGAGCTCACTACAGCATATGAGAAATGTCTTGTCTGAAACACAGACTTAAACCCAGCACTTACTGCACAAACACTGTTTCTTTCTGAAGCCCTGTGCTTGCTTGTTTATGTGTTTCTGGCCTGCCATAATGTTGAGTGCTAAGCGTCTCCTGGACCAGACCTTCTCTGGTGGGTGTATCTTTCTCTGTCTTGGTCTCTAGACTTCTTGTGTTTTGCAGACTAAGGGTTTGTCCGAGACACTCACGAAAGCCAAGACAGATCCTTGACAAAGTAATGTTTGTTGTGGGAATTGTCCATGGCTGAGTGAGATGAAACTGGAAGGGGAACTTTCTGTGAGCTTCATCTATCTAGCAAGGGCAAAAGGACTCTAGCCCATAAGTTGTCGAGGCTGATCAGGAGGGCTTTAAACTAGGTTTGAAGAGGGAAGGGGTTGAAACCAGGCTCTCCAGAGATGAACCTAAGGATGGAAAACCTGAGTTAGAAGTGAAATCATCAGCCCAGCTGAAGTGCATGTACACCAATGCACACAGTATGGGTAACAAACAAGAGCAGCTGGAAGCCATTGTGCAGCAGGAAAGCTATGATGTGGTCACTATCACGGAAATGTGGGGGGATGACTCGCATGACTGGAGTGTTGCCATGAATGGCTACATGCTCTTCAGAAGGGACAGGCAGGGTAGGAGAGGTGGAGGGGTGGCTCTATATGTTAGAGAGTCTCTTGACTCTGTGAAACTTGAAGTCAGTAACAATAAGGTTGAGTGCCTGTGAATCAGAATCAGGGGGAAGGCCAATAAGGCTGACATCCTGGTGGCAGTCTGTTGCAGACCACCCAACCAGGATGATGAGGGGGATGAATTATTCTACAAGCAGCTGGCAGATGTCTTAAAATCACCAGCCCTTGTTCTTGTGGGCGACTTTGACCTCTGAATGTCTGTTGGGAACTCCACACAGTGGAGAAGAGGCAGTCTAGGAGATTCCTAGAGCGTATAGAGGATAATTTCCTGCTCCAACTGGTAAATGAGCCTACCAGGGATGGGACCCTGCTAGACCTGCTGTTCACTAACAGAGAGGGGCTGGTGGTAGATGTGGTGGTCAGAAGCCGTCTGGGGCACAGTGACCATGAAATAACAGAGTTTTCAATACTCAGGGACACAAAGAGGGCCATCAATAAAATTTCTACCTTGGACTTCCAGAGGGCAGATTTCACCTACTCAGAAGACTAGTTCAGATGGTACCTTGGGAAACAGCCCTTGAAAACAAAGGGGTCCAGGAGGGATAGACATGCTTCAAGAAACAAGTCTTGAATGCACAGGAGCAGGCTGTCCCAGTGTACCGAAAGGCGAGCTGGTGGGGAAGACGGCCAGCCTGGCTGAATGGGGATATTTTGAAGGAAAATAGGGGGGAAAAGAGAGCTTACTGACCATGGAAAAAAGGGCTGGCTACTCATGAAGAATTTAGGAATATTGTTAGGTCATGTAGAAAGGGAATTAGAGAGACAAAGGCACAATTTGAACTCAATCTAGTCACTTCTGTTAGGGATAATGAGAAGTGCTTCTACAAATATATCAATAACAAAAGGAAGGGCAAGGGAAACCTCCATTCATTGTTGGACATGGAGGGGAACATAGTCACCAAAAATGAGGAAAAGGTTGAGGTACTTAACACCTTCTTTGCCTCAGTTTTCAACAGGAAGACAGGTTGTCCTCAGGACAGCTGTCTTCCAGAACTCGTAGACAGAGACAGGAAGCTGAATAGCCACCCTCTTATCCAGGAGGGAACATGCTGAGCCACTTGGATCCTCACAAGTCTATGGGACCAGATGGGATCCATCCTAGGGTGATGAGGGAGCTGATGAAAGAGCTCGCCAAGCCGCTCTCCATCATTTACCAACAGTCCTGGCTCACTGGGGAGGTCCCAGATGATTGGAAGTTGGTGAATGTCACACCCATCCACAAAAAGGGTTGCAAGGAGGACTTCGGAAACTACAGGCCCGTCAGCCTGACCTCAGTGCTTGGCAAGGTTATGGAGCAGATCATCCTACGTGCAATCACACAGCACCTACAGGATGGACAAGGGATCAGACCCAGTCAATATGGTTTAGGAAGGGCAGGTCCTATCTGACCAACCTGATCTCCTTTTATGATCAGATGACCCACCTGGTGGAAGGGAAGGCTGTGGACGTGGTCTATCTGGACTTGAGGAAAGCCTTTGACACCATCTCCCACACATACTCCTGGAAAAGCTGGTAGCCCACAGCTTGGACAGGGGCACTCTCTGCTGGGTTAGGAACTGGCTGGAGGGCCGGGCCCAGAGAGTGCTGGTGAACGGGGCTGCATCCTGTTGGCGGCTGGTCACTAGTGGTGTCCCCCAGGGATCAGTGTTGGGCCCAGTTCTATTTAATATCTTTATTGATGATTTAGATGAAGGGATTGAGTCCATCATTAGCAAATTTGTAGATGACACCAAGATGGGGGGGAGTGTTGATCTGCTGGAAGGCAGGAGGGCTCTGCAGAGGGACCTGGATGGACAAGCTGGAGGGCTGGGCTGATTCCAACGGGATGAGGTTCAACAAGGCCAAGTGCCAGGTCCTACATTTTGGTCACAACAACCCCATGCAGAGCTACAGGCTGGAGACAGAGTGGTTGGAGAGCAGACAGGTAGAGAGGGACCTGGGAGTTTGGATTGACAGGAAGCTGAACATGAGCCAGCAGTGTGCCCAGGTGGCCAAGAAGGCCAGTGGCATCCTGGCCTGGATCAGGAACAGTGTGGCCAACAGGTCCAGGGAAGTGATTCTTCCTCAATACTCAGCACTGGTGAGGCCACACCTGGAGTACTGTGTCCAGTTCTGGGCCCCTCAGTTCAGGAAGGATATTGAGGTGCTGGAGCAGGTCCAGAGAAGAGCAACAAGTCTGATGAAGGGACTCAAGCACAAGTCCTATGAGAAGACACTGAGGGAGCTGAGGTTGTTTAGTCTAGAGAAGAGGAGGCTCAGGGGAGACCTCATCACTCTCTACAACTCCCTGACAGGAGGTTGTAGCCAGGTGGGGGTCAATCTCCTCTCCCAGGCAACCAGCAGTAGGACAAAAGGGCATGGTCTTAAGCTCTGCCAGGGGAAGTTTAGGTTGGATATTAGGAAGAAATTTTTTACAGAGAGAGTAATCACACATCAGAATGAGCTACCTAGGGAAGTGGTGGATTCACCGTCCCTGGAGGTTTTTAAGATGAGACTGCATGTGGCACTTAGTGCCATGGTCTAGTAACCACAGCAGTGTTGGATCAAGGGTTGGACTTGATCTCAGAGGTCTTTTCCAACCCAGTTGATTCTATGATTCTATGATTCTGTTCTATGATTCTGTGTTCCCATTGACCTACTGGTCAGATGGTTTGCCTGCTACAGCCTGCTGCTGTAGAGGTTCCCAGGGAACCTTTCCTTGGGGAAAGTCTTAATGCATCTCCATATGCATGGCAGCTGTTCTTCTCTGGGCAACCAGAGTGTTCCCAAGCTGATTTTATATCATGTCCATTTTACTCCCAACCTCCCTCTCCTCTTGCACATACTTCTCCCTACACCTCCGTATTCCGAAAGGGACATCACCCTGCTTTACCTCCAGATTGTTCTCAGCTCTGAGGGTACCTGCCCTCAGGATTCCTGTGTGCCTTCTTGCTTGGTAGCAGGTCCCTGTCTGCTGTGCTGCAGCTGCAGGTAGAGCTGCACCTTGGCCCCTTGCATTCGCTGCTTCAGCCTGTTCACCTGAATGGTTCCTCAGAAGTAAAAACCCTGTTTCTGTCTGAGATCAGAACACATGAGCATGTTCATTACTGAAAGTATTCTGTATTCAAAAGAAAAATGGGCATATGAAAGCTTTATGTTCTCACAGTCCTGATTCTTCCACAGTCTTGTACCATCAATCGTGTCCCTGCAGAGAGTACAAAACAATGCCCAATGCTGTCTCTTGTATTTACTTTGTGAAGATGCTAATGACTGTGGGAGCAAAATGAAGTGGGCCTTCCCTGAGGAGATAATACCATTTTGTTCTAAGAGGCAGCACATAACAGATGGGATGTACGTGCACTTACTTTCTTGTGTGCGCTTCTCACTTCTTCTTTACTGTTTTTTTACAGAATCAAAGTTAAGAGTGACTCATACCAACTGATGGTTGTCTGCAAGACAAATATTTTCCTTTTTGAGGGTTTTGTAAGAGAAGGAATAGGAATCACAACTCTTCTCTGTAGTTCACATCACAGTCTCTCAAGGAGTGGTAACTTTCTTGCAGGTGATGCTCATACTTAATCTTAACAATAGCAACTTGTGATTGATAAATTAAAAGTCAAGTGATCCAGCATCATAAAAAGAATTTGGAGCTCATTGGGATTCTTGCTTAGTTTCCTTTGTTGACTTGTATAGTAGTTGGACAAACAGTGTTTCCTGGTTCTGATTCTATGGCTTTGTATTTCACAGCTACTATAAAAGCAGGTACCGCAGTGATGGGAACCATATAAATACCTGGATAGATGATAAAAATATTGTTGCTGAGCACTTCAGGGTGTGTTTTGTATGAGGAGACACTTAATCTGAAGAATAAGGGATTGTTAACTTTTACTATACAGCATATGCAATACTAGAATTTATTAGTCTGTTGTTCAGTAGAAGCACAGTAACTGAAGTGGTGTTTCGGGTTGTTTTTTTTTTTAAATCTGTAACATAAAAGAAGTTCCCTGCCTCAGTTTTCCTGTTTACAATGCTGGTGATACTACGTGAAAATGCAGTAAATTAAACGGTAGAACATAGGTGGAATATGATTCATGTGTGTCCTTGAAAAGATTTGGGTTTTCCCCACGTTAATAAAGGACTGATTTCTAGTTTAGCTACAGTAAGGTAAGGGCATACAGCAGACACCACTTACAGCACTCCCCACATGCTGCATTTGAGAGTGAACAGGAGAGCTGGTCCAGGTAATCTGTACTGTGGCACTCTTCAAGTTGTCAGTAACAAACAGCTAATTAAACACTGTTGTGTGGATGTCCAAAGCTGTTCCCAGCCAAATAAAATGCATGAAGGATTGATACAATCCCTTTTTTTGTGTACACAGGCCCTCAGCAGGCTAAAGCTCACACACCGCCACGGGCAGTCACTGCTGTGGGGAGCTCACTACTGCTTGTGAAGTGCAATGATGATGGGAAACAAATAGTAAGAACAAAAACAAAGGCAAAAAGATGGTGTTACCACTGAGACAATTCAGCAATGCAGTCTCAGAGAGTTGAGTATTCATTACTTGCCATATACAATAGTAATTAGTAGAAAGTATTGACAACTTTTTGTTTTTTAATGAATGTCATCCAACACAATTTTAGATTTTTGCCTTTACATTCAGCTTCTGTTTTAAATTGACATGTTTAGCCCATAGCTGTTTTCAGCATGCTAGGAGAAGAGAATGCCATTTCTTTACCTCTCTGCCATTTGAGGGAAAAGTAGTTGTTCTTTACACAAAATCTCTACTGGTGGCAGCTTTTAAGGACTTCCTTTTGTGATGTCTGAATTTTTAAAAATTTTGAAGTGCCAGCTTTTTCTGCATAAAAGCTGCTTATCCCTCAATTGCAAGAACTTCAAACAGTTTGCTGACAGCATCTAGACAGCCTCAATTGAAATAATTTGAGATGGCTATAGCTTCTCTTGGCAAGTGGGGGAGATTAAGAGCAAAATCCCACAGTGATGAAGATCATTATGCTGAATTCCCTCTCTGCTGTTGATCTCTCCACATCTTTAGGCACAAACACCACTTCACACATTGCCCTGCCTTGCAGTGAGTGTACGTTGCTGTTGTGCAGATCCATCTGCAGCAGCAGCAGTCTGTCCCTCTCTGTTCTCTTGATGCTGGAACTTGACTCAGCCAAGAGGTAGCCGGTGCTCTGCAGTGCTGCTTACACATGGCTGGTGATTGTCTCACACTGCTTCATGCTAGTTTGCAAAGCTAAAGTGGTTACTTCACCCATTTCAGCATCTGACACTAATTCATCCCTCCTTCATGCCTCCAGAGTAGTAGAGGAGCACGGTCCATTTCTGTTTTGTTAAATTTGCACGAGAGGCAGAGAGATGCACTTTTATTATTTTCATCTGGATATGTGCAGCACAGACAGCGTATTGAATTTTCTGTTTATTTTTTCCATCTCTTAATGAATAAATCTTTTTCACTCAACAGCTGTATGCCCATAACCTTAGGCTCATCAATATTTGTCATTTCAGCTGACTCTTCCCTCCAAATTTCACCTACCTGTTTCATACCTTAAGGATCTACCTTTACTGTAGATGGTACTCATAGACTTAAAATATAAGATATACATTGATACCACCCCCTGTGTTTTCTAGAATCTGAAAGGAGAAAGCCACTAAAGGAATAGGGGCCTGCAGCAGATGGGAAGCTGACCCCTGTGACTGCTGCATGTATAAGATGCCTGAGTATCTTTGGAAATATGAAACTTGATGTCCGTGTAAATAGTCTGTTGCAAAAACAGTACCAGAGCCTATTGCATCTCTATCTGTCTATCCATGCCCTATTTCTACTGGAATAAGTAGAGGCTACATAGGTCAGTAGTTATGGGCAAGGAGTTTTTCACTGAGGGCTCTTGGAGGCAGATTTTGGATGCTGTTATAACACAATTTCCAGCAGCACGTGCTAGTAAGACACAGCCATTCTTTCATCATTCAAATCGGCATGCACACACAGATAATGGGTGTCAAACAAGCATTGCAGGCTCCAAGCAAGCTGTTTGTCTCCTTTTCAACATGATGCAAGCACTGTATGTTTAAGGAAATTAAAACTCCTTTTTAACAACAGGCTCAGTCGCAAAAATTTGTTTGTATGGATCCCCAATTTAGAAACTGTATTTTCACCTGGCTCACAGGGAAGTCTGCTTTTCCACCACAGCTGGAATCAAGATAGACATCTTTCACAAACCTCATGAAAACTCTACTTAGCAGGTAGACCAAGGACTAGCTGAAGACTGAACGCAGAAAATAGTTTTTGAATGGAGTGAAAATGCTGTGAGGTGGAACACTAGAAGATGTGGATGCCCTGCCACTGGAATCATTCAAGACCAGGGGAGGTTTAGGTTAGATATTAGGAAGAAATTCTGTACAGAGAGGGTAATCAGGAATTGGAATGGGCTGCCCAGGGAAGTAGTGAATTCTCCATCCCTGGAGATTTTTAAGATGAGACTGGATGTGGCACTTAGTACCATGGTCTAGTAACCATGATGGTAGTGGAACAAGGGTTGGATTTGATGATCTCAGAGGTCCCTTCCAACCCAACTGATTCTATGATTCTATGATGTGTCCCTAAGCAACCTGTTCTAGTGGAAGGTGCCTCTGCTCATGGCCAAGGAATTGGAACTAGATGGTCTTTAAGGTCCCTTCCAAACCAAACCAAACCAAACCATTCTATGATATCTTCTGGTTTTCATATTTGAGCTGATAGTCCCTGCCTGACTCAGAGGACCCTGGAAAACTCCAGCAGACTTGCTGCAAACTATTGCTTTAAACCTAGAGAAAAATGAGCACCTGCAGCCGTCTGGGCCTTATTTTGTAACGGCTGCTGTTTGCCAGCATGCTCTCTCTTACAGCTTATGAGTATTCCTTTCCTTTTTCCCCCTTGAGGTTACTTTGGGGTCCTTTCTTCTTTGTTTTTGTGCCCTCTGTGATTTAAAAGAATTGGTCATGAGAAAAGCAGAGGACGCAGCAACTTTTTTTCCAGCACCCCTATGTGGCAGTGTGCTGGGAAACCTTTATGAAGCCCCTTAGCTCTGTCAGAAGATAAAGTTTTGTAAAGCACCAAGTCCCACCACACTTCTCTGCTTTGTCTTCTTCCACGGGGTTATTGGTATGAAGGTGGGACCATTAGCAAAACTTTCTTCCCTTTGAGCAACCTGGTGTAGTGCAAGGTGTGTCTGCCCGTGGCAGGGGTTTGGAACCAGACCATCTTGAAGGTCCCTACCTTCTATGATCCTGTGATTTCTTCCCTCTTTGCTGGCAGCCCCACATGCAGACAACCCCAGCTACAGCTGTGCCAGTGCCAGCACAGGGGAAATCTCTGCGCTGGCAGAAGGTAGTTCGGTAGTGTTTTTCCTTGTCAAGCCCCAAAGCATGCCAGTCACTGGTGGAAGGTAAGTTGTGAAATGCTTTTCCTCTCTTTCTACCAACTCAACATATGAGATGGTGATACTCTTTGGGGTATTTTAGTAGTTAACAAACATTGTGTGTATGTTGTGAGGAAAATCCTACATGGAAATGAGATAGTGTATAACATATGCTTTCCTTTACAGCACCTTTTGAATTATCCTTTTTTGTTCTAGGAAGTCTGTGGAACTGGAGCATAACAGAGGAAGACAGGACAAGCTGAGAAGAGCCAACTGAAAGGAAAATCTGCAAGTTTGTGACTATCAGAGCAAAAGGTAAAAAGGTAGGATTGCATCTATGTGGTTGATAATCTTTCACCAACTCGCACTGACTATAGTGGAAATGTGAGTTCAGTCTGTGCCATTGCCATCAGACCCTCACTTTTTAAAGGTGGAAGGGGACATTAGAAAGCTCCAGAAATTCAGGGAGATGGGAGTGAGGCAAGCCAGCGAGGTCTTGTACTGCTCTTTATGTAAGCTGATCCTCACAACCACTTTCACCATGCCTGTGTCACTGTCTTTTGGAGACCAGCCCAACTTCGCCACCAATTCACATACAAGTACGTGAAAAAAAGCAAACCCTGAATTTCTTTGCTGAAGCAGCTACCTCCTTAGTGTTCAAAATGGTGGCTTCATTTCCATGATGTTAGATGGCAGCATCGTAACCTCTAACAGCACATGTATCAAAAGTTGTCAGCTTTTCCTCTTCTGCCATGAGCCTTGTGATTCTTGCTGTGTGCTTTATTTTCTTGTGGTTAGCCAAAGCTTGCTTGCAAATTTTTCTGGTTTAGAAATGTCCATCATTTCCTGTGCTCTTTAACAACAGAGGAATGCCAGCCAAGTCAGGCAGCCTTTCCACACAGCTCTTTGCTCGTGCACACCAAGGGTGCTCTCAGTAAACAAGGTTACTGCCTGTCCCTGTCTTGAAGCAGAGAGCAACAAGACTCTGCTTTATGCCTTTCCCCTGGTGGAAGTGGGGGACTCGGAGGCTAGAGGGGAAAACTGGCCTGAAAACATCAAAAAACAAACTAAATCCTAAACAACCAAAGAGAACTCCACAACTTTTTCAGCAGTTGTCAAAAAAAGTCTCATATACTTATGTGGAAATTTTCCTATTACTGTTATTATTTCAGCTTGTAGTTGGCCATGGGAACAATTCCAAAGAAACCAGTACTCTGCGAAACCTTTTGTTTTCCAGAAAGGCTGTTATTCAAAAGCAAGTAACATAAAAACATTAAAATTGTCTAACTTCAGAGACAGAAGAATGGAGGAAGGAAATATGAGAGTGTGTGTGTGTGAGCATGCAGGAGGGAATAGAGCTGTCTGGGGTAAGGTAAGAGGCAGAAAGGAGAGACCAGGGGGCTCAGGTCAGCATGGGATGGGTGCAATTGCCAAGGAGGGTTGGGGTGGTGAGATCCCACACCTGGGGGGATGCAGGAGCTGGGAGGACTGCTGGGGGCTGCTGTGACCTCGGAGGGTAACATAAGCCAAGGAGAGGTGTGGGGCCTGGGCCAGTGGGAATCCAAGGAGTAAGGGTGGAGATGCCCAACTCTCTCCCCATTTTTCAGGCCAGGTATGAAATGTGTGTTATGTGTTTTGGCAGCTCTGAGTGCCTGTTGTGATGAGGTGCAGCTGTGGTGTCAAGACCAGGCTTGTTCTCAGCAGCCTAGGGCAACGCTTCTGAATCCTCTTGCTTTCCACTGACAATGCTGGGCCAAGGCATCAGCAGCAACAATGTTAGGGGTTTTATTTTTATTCATCACAGTGCAAGTTTTCTCCACCATTTCTCTAGTGGGTTTTGAACCAACTGGCTGATTTCAGTCTCACTCGAGAGGGCAGAGGGTCAGTAGATATTAAGGTATTGTCTATTTGTGTGGAAAGGGAGGTCTATCAGGAATTTTCAGATGCCCCAAGGCAGATCTCTCTAACTTTTTCAAAAGAGTACAACTATTTTAAAGTCTGAACTGCACCATATGAAGTCTAAAGTAAGGTTCTTTTGAAAGAGGGGTGCCACAGCTATGAATTTAGAGATTTTTAGGCTTTCTGACATTTCTATCCATCTTTCCTCCCCCTATGTTACCTCATCTCTGACCCTGTTCATGTCCACATGTGTCATTCTCAGCCAGACAGAAACGTGGAGGAAATCTCAGTCCTATTCAAAGGGGACCTGAAGGACTTGAGAATCAGCCAGATGTAATGTTGCAGGCAAGAGACCTGTGGAAAGGAGAAGTGGCAGAAAATATTTGGAAGGTTGAGATCATTGGGAATGTGAGAAACGAACTAGAGTTGCTGGGGTGAAAAGGAGGGATGTGGAAGTTGATTAAATGTCCCAAACCAGCCAGGATTCCCAAGTTCAATGACACTTGAAGGAACCCATGTGTGTCCCAGAAACACATTTGAAAGAGAAATCCACAAAGACCTTTGATAAATAAAATTCTGAAATGCAAAAGCTTGTTCTAAACTAGACACTAGTCTTGTGCTCTGAAAAACACAGAGAAATGGGGCAGGAAGTATTGCATATAAAGGCAAAAGGTGTGTGAACAACAGGGCTGGCAGAGCTGAAGGCAATTTCTAAAAAGCTCAGTGCAGAATGTCATGCCAGTGGAAGGGGAGGAGGCATCTGAGACTGTCCTTTTCCTGCTGCAGAAGGAGGCTTTGCAGGTTTTCAGGGCAATGTTTCTGTGCTGATGTTTTCCTGTAAGCTTTCCCTGCCATTAAAAGGGCAGCATAAACTTTTAATAGATCATCAGTAGTTGGTACAACAGTGTCTCCCCACTTCCATCCTTCTGACTTGTTTCAAGATCAAATTTTAATTGAAACAAGATGTGGCAGACAGGATGAGTGTCTATAAATAGGTTCTAAACTGTCATCTTAAGAGCAATATATGTGACCCAGTTCAAATACCAATATGAAGAAAGAAAAATTGTTAAACACATACTCCCATTAGACACAGGAAGGTCTCCTTGTAAATTGTTTTATTCTTTGACAGATACGTATTTAGGCTGGTTCCAGCAAATGATAACACATTTTCTGCTTTGGTGCCCAGTAAATGCATTTTGATAATAGAGTCCATTTATACTACACTTTGTACAGTCACTGAATTTATGGTACAGATAATGTGCACTATTACTAGTTTCTCCTTCTTTCATAATTTTTAAAGAGTTTAGTTTATTTACTCTATTACCTGATGTGCAGAAGAAATTTTGATTGGGTTTTTAACCACATCCTTAATTAAATTATGTAATTTTTGATAATATAATATTCTATGATAACCATATGACTTATCTGAGAAAACTCTTAGAACATTGCAGAGGTTGTGAAACCCATGTAGGGTTTTTATACTTCCAATTGCATTCATGTAACACAGTATTTAAGTTGTCTGAGCCTCCAGAAGATTACCTGCATAAGTAGCAAAGGCAGACAGGATTCAGCTTTTGTTATCCAATCTCTTTTCAACATATGAAGTGCTCCTCCAACAGCTGGTTAGGTAAAGCAAGGTTTGTCAAGGTTATATATTTCAGTGCTTGACTCTTGGGACTGCATATTTCTCATTTGTTATTTGCCTCACTTTCTGAGGGATTGTATGTATCACCCATATTGCTGAAGTTCTATGGCAGCATGTACATTTTGAGGAAAATATTTATTTGAAGTGTAAGTATGTTTTCACTATAAAAAATACAAAGCTAGGAGTGGTTGAAATAAGAGCCCTATATATACATAAATTTTTAAGTATGCTTATGCAAGTTTAAATAAATGAAACACAGACTTTTAAATTTTATCCATACTCACTGAGCTTGATGTGGTATTACTATAGATAGTCAGCACTCAGAGCCAGCTACCATTTAAAGACCGATAACAGTAGTACTGTGTTTCCAGACGTTTAATTAAAATAAACTGTCCCTTATCTGTTCTATGAAGCTAGAGAAAACTTTACCCTGTACAACAGTGCTAGCTCTTTATGTACACGCTGCAGAACTTTTCAAATATTTTGAAGCCAGGGGGCATTCAGGTTGGAAAAAATTTCTTCATTGAAAGAGTGGTTAAGTATTGGAACAGGCTGTCCAGGTAAGTGGTAGAGTCACCATTCCTGAAGAAATCAAAAAAACAAGTAGGTGTGGCACTTCATGATATGGTTTAGGGGGCATGGTGGTGTTCTCTTGAAGGTTGGATTTGATCACCTTGGAGATATTTTCCAACCTTAATGATTCTATGAAACCTGTGTTATATCTGCATGAAATCCAATGAGTTACATTACATCAAAGTTAAGAAACAACACATTCATAAATGCAGGCTGCAGGACTTAGTATTCAAACTATAGGTTTCTCTTTTTTTTTAAAGTTGACTGGTGAATTTAGACATAATACTTACCCTAGTGGAAGCTGTGAGCTTTAATATTCTAAGCAGTCTCTAGCATGAGAAGTCATAGAGCTTGAATTACAAAATGAAATATAAAGTTGCCTCAAGCCACAGACAGCAAGCAGTTTGTTTTGATAAGGTTTTTGAGGCAGGCTGACACTTTAGTTCATTGCCTTTGCTATTGCTAGAATTTGGGCATTAATCTTGATATCTAATGGATACATCTTAAAATATGTTTTAAAACTTGTTAGCCTGAATACCAGGGTGTACAAAAGCAGGATAAGGGTACATGGTGGTGGAGGAGAAAGAGGTCCTCTGCCTAAAAGCACGTATTATGTCTCCTCTCCCTCAAACACTAAACACATATTCTTCAGCAGCAAAATGCCAAAGACAGAAATCTCAGGGGAAAACAGTGTGCCCCTGTTTGACTTTCTCACTAGTTTGGAGACTTCCCTCTGGGAACCACATCAAAGGACCTCAATTGCTTCCACCTCATCATAGTTCCTTGTGGTGGCAAAACTTGAGTGATAGGAGAGAACTTTGAGCTAAATGAGGCCTGAAGTTCCCAGGAACCTAGAAGATCCTTGGGTTCCTGAATGCTCTTGTGCACCTTACACACCTGGAAGTGCTGTACTTAGCCAGCCACACCACAATATAAAGCAGACACCATCCATTCACAGAACCAGTAAATACGTAAAATAATATGATGTGTGTACCATATGAAAGTAAGCGTCTCTGTGAACCTTCAAGCTGGCATTTACATTTGAAAGCAGTAAACTGAGCTGTAGGCACCTTTTGCAATAAAAAACTCGAAGTATACAGGTACAAGGCAGGACTTGAAGTAGATATGTTGGATAAAACACCATCCAGACAGATGTATCTGCAAGTGTAGGAAGAACGTGGGTATTTTCAAGTCTGAACTGCATGTGTCTAACCTTATAGGATGCATTTTCTTTTGCAAGAGGAGAGAAGATTGCTGAATTTTCTAAATTTGCCTCTCCCTATATCTCCTTTCAATGCCTTTTTGAATTTTATGGCTAGACCTGGCCTCTATAAAAATCTGGATGGGGAACAGAAACCGTATTTTTTAACATGGGTAACCAGTTGCATGGCATATTTGAATCCTGAACAAAAACACGTGGAGATACTGGTACCATTCAGCGACCCATAGGTAAAAATTGCTTTTATTGAACCTCTTCACCAGATGGTTATAAGAAAAGACTGTAAAAAATGCTCTCCATTTGTGGTCAGAAAAAGTATCAAGTACAAGACATTACCCTTACTGAATAGTTCAGTTACTGTACTTGGCAGTGAATTTGCTTTAACTCCAGAAGAGCATTGCAAATGAAATCTTCAGAAGAGATGTGAACCACTTGTGCAATACTGGACTTTTTGTTCCTCGTGCCACAGTCCTGCTCTCTATCCCAGATTCACTGTGCCTACCAAGAAGTACACTCTCTTCAGGCAACAGAAAATTTAAGCAGTTCCTAACTAACAGAAACCAGCATAGCACATAAGCTATTTGGGATGAAAACAGCATGGGACAACTGCAATTCCAGCAGGATTTGGCTTGAAGATCATGTGGGAAGCCTTTCCATTGCCAGATCAGTGATGAAAAAGAGACAGGGGTGAGGGGCACACAACTTCCAAGTTGTGAATCACCTCTCGTGTTGACCAAGAAGTCTGCAGATGGAAAGAGGAAGGAACCGACCATTGAGGCTGAACACTGCAGCCTCACTTTCCCTGCTTCCCATTAGGAAGAACTGTGCTTTGTTTCCCTCTCTGAGATATGCCTTCTCATACAGCATTCACCCTCATTAATTGGAGCATTTCCCTCCTGCATCCTAATCAATCAGTGCTGGCAAAGCAGAATCAGTATTAAGAGCTATATCTGACATGCTGGCCAAGTCAGTCAGTGAATTGCTCGCCTCAGGCCTGGCAGGTAGAGGTCTCCATCCAATTTTATCCAGGATAAAATTATTAACAGCAATGAAGTGCGTGTAGACCATCCAAAAAAGGAAGGAGCCCCTGCCACTGAGAGAGAGCTTGACTCTTAGTTTTTAGTTTTCTCTCAAATACATTTAAAACACTGATACTTTCTCCCACTGGAGAAAAATACCACCAGGTAAAAGATGGCAGAAAACATATTGAGTGTTACACCAAAAATCAAGAAGAGGTGAACAAAACAGCTGAGAAAGAGGAGTTCAAAAACAAAACTGCCTGCATCTGGAGATATCCCACATCCTAGCAGGTACATCTTTCAGCCAGGGAGTTTCTAGTGCAGAGGACAAGTACCTGTTCAGCTCTGTGCTAGACCCAAATGTCCTGCAACAGGAGTCAGCTGAGAGTGGGATTTTGCCTAGGTCTGCAATGGAAGTGCATGTCAGCCACAAAGCATCTTCCAAGTCCGTGTTGTAATTTTCCCCAAATATAGTACAGAAATTAGATTTTCCTCATTTTTGCCTCTCCCTGTTATTGGGGATTTTATCAAGAAATGTTAGGGAGATGCACAGGTACTCATGGAATGAACTTTACTAGAATTTAATTCCAGCGAGGGTCTTGCTTTTCACCCTGTTTCCTGGTCCCTAGAGAAACAAGTGGGAATAGTAAGAGCCTTTGCAGCAAACCTGACCCTGTGTCGTAATACATGGAACCACCTGTGTCTGTGTCACAGTGCCTAGGTCCAAGCCAAACAGCTCACTTCCTGGAGTCCCCAGCCAGAGGAGAATGTCGCGGTGCGTCACAGCTTGGAGCGGAAAGCGGATAGTGCTGTGGAGAGCACATGCTGTGACCAGCTCGGATGTAGGCATTGCTCCGGTGAGCTCATGGAAGCAGATGGCTCACTCTTGTGCTTGATGGCAGGAGAGAGGCACGGAAGTGGGGGAAGGGACAGGTTATTTTCCCGGAAACCTATCTGTCTGGCAGATATCAAACTCAGCATCTGTGTTCTGGGAGGTTCAGATAGATGTGTTACACCACTGATTCAGCCCCTGGGCTCCCCAGCTGCTTGGCTTGGGGACAGTCCTGTGTAAGCCTATTGCAAAAGTTAAAAAGCTATTTAATCAGGTCTTCCCCTTCCACATCCTCTTGCCAAGGCAGCAAACCTCTGGTTCCTTTCTCAGAGACTAACTGAAGTTAGTTAGTTTTGCTCCACTAAAACTTGGCCACCGTGGAAAAGAAGGTATAAAATATAATGGTTAATATAACAAAATTACTTTTCTCTAGAGAAATATGTTGCAGATTGGATGACAGTCTTGTTTCTTTCCTTTTTCTGTTTTTATCTGTCTTAGCAATACACAAACATTTCTTCTGTAGTACTTCTTCCCACTACTGCAGTTTCAGGCAACCTCCATCGCACAGTGCTGTACTGGAGCTGGACTAGGACAGCTGGCAGCAGACTAACTTTCTAGGACAGAAGCATTCCCCCTGTATGGAGAGGGAGAGGAGAGGTTTAACATGCCTCTCTGCTTGTCTGAGTCAGCAGATGATTTAGACAATGGTTGGGCACACTGAAAAATGTGTATGCCTTTTAATCTAAGATCATCTGTATGGTCTGTGTAAAATACTGGATTTAGTGAGCTATGCCAGCTCTGGATGGAAAGGAAAAGATTTTGCAGTATTTCTGCATACTCCCAGTTTACCCAGCCTGGCTCCCTGCAGGATAGCTGGTTTTAAGGTGGGTTTGTGAACAGAGATGCCACCTCCTTTCTCTGAAGTTCAGTAGCTGGTTGATTACTTTTTAGTGTGAGAGTTCAGAAAAACATTCTTAAACCATGATGTCTCCAGAGGCCTGTGGTAAGAAAACAATGTTAATTTGCCCAGTCTAGAAACAGAAAGATGAAAAAAGAGTAAAGTACACTGTGTTCTTTGTTCCAAATACCTGGAATTAGTGTCCTTGTTGGAGAAAGTACCATAAATGGCTTTAATGTTTGAGGTTTTTTTCTCTCATTTATGGAGCAGTGCAGTACTGCTGCCACAGCACTGATGCACTGCACAGCACAATCCTCCTATTTTCACTTTTTAATGAGCAGTGACTCTAATTACTGTAGTTATTGCACTGGGTGTGCACTCATGTTTTATTGCAGTTTCCAAAGGGGAGTGTGTCATATCAGCTTCTAGGAAAGTTCAGGACAGCTGCCTGTGTCATGGAAAAGTAAGACTTGATTAACAGAGGATGTAGGAAGCCAAAGTAAATACTAGAAATGTGTAAAGCTGTTATGGTGGTGTAGATTAGCACATATGAAGGGATGTGTAAATATGAGTGCTTGGCATGATTGATTTTTACATCAAAACGGAAGTCATTGTGTTACTACATTTTTAGTTGAAAGTCCCTGCTGACAGTGTTGGAGCTATTTCAATATCCCACTTAACTCCAAATCTCAAATATTGTGAAGAGTTGGGCCTGTATTCAGATCTTTCCTGAATTTCAAATATGAAAGGACAAGTAACAAGAGAGGAAATGTGAAACTTTAAAAAGTGTACCTGTCAGCAAAAAGCACTGGTGTGTACACGCAGCAGCTCTCGGTTGAACCACATACCTCATGTTTAAAAAATTCTCCCCATGAGAGGTAGATATGATGGTAGCAGTGTAACAGGACTATTTAAAAGGCAGAAGGAGTGCTTTGTGAGCCTATGAGTCTTGCATAGCGTTTGAGATGCTCTTACCCCTTTCTGTGTTGCTGACATAGAGCTGCAATACACACATTGCAGAAAAAAAGCAAGGTGAAAAGCTGCAGTTACTTAAATCACTCACTGAGACACATCCAGTTACCTTGGTTATGAAGAAAGCATGAATTATCATATTCTACTCTGTCATTTAAAGATAAATATTTTACAGGGCAAACCCCATCATTATGTGTACATATTAAAAAAAGGGTTGTGTTTTGTTTGCTTTTTATTTTTTTTTTTTGGGGGGGTTGTTGCTTTTACAGCAATCATAAGACTTTTAGACTTCCTAAGAAGTGGGTCCAACTTGTGGTTAAATCCTGCAGACGATAGTCTTGCTGATCTCAGGATTTTCCAAATATTAAAACACACACGTCTGGATTTCTCAAAACCCCACAAAACTTCAAATACATTAGACCCATTTCACCTTTCCCAAGATGTCCAAGATGACCATAAACCACTGGAGCATCCTGGCAAGATTTCTTGTAATAGACAGTCTCTCGAATAGCTCCTAGAGGCTTATTAGCAATTTGACGTATTATATTTTGGCAAACAAAATCAAAGTTTATCCTTTAGCTTTTGCTTAACTACAATAAATTATTTATAAGGTGCAACCCTACGCAGGTGCAATAGCTTTTCCAGTTATGTTGTTTATATAATAGAGTACCATTAAAAATGTCATGTAGAGGGAGGGGGGTGTTCTGTATGGAGATGTGTTTCAAGTCTGAGCCAAGAAAAATAAATCTCCCAGAAAACCCTGGCACTCTTGTGGCAAGTGATCACTGTGCCAATCCCCAGCGCTGCTTCCTACAGCAGCCTGAGGTCAAGATGTAGAGGCTGATACCTGCTGGCTGCACAGCTCTGGACGTGGACTGACTGGTCTAGATGAGAATTTGTTTTAGCAGAATCAAATGGCAGTCCTTACCTAGAGATAAGACTGAAGTGCTCATGCAGTACTAAGTTCCTGGTAAAATCCTTTCGATGTACATATTTACACTCAGGGTTTGTATATAAATTTACACTCAGGGTTTGTAGATATATTTACAGTGTGACAAATATCCCTAATCTAGCCAAGTTGGCAGGAAAGAGGCAGTGTAAGAACAGAGTAAGTGCCTGAGTACCTGCTTGAGTGAAAATCTGGAAGGTCTCAGTGTGTGCCTGTGTCTTTTTCACTTACCCAAGTTGGTTTAAGTTTCTCAAGTGGTAATTGTGAGCCTTGGGTAGCTGTACAGTTCGAGAGACAGAAATATGCTTGCTGAAATACAGTTGTACTATATTAGGACAACTGTCTGGCCCCATGGCAAAGCGTTCTTTATTTTCAGGTGAACTCATTCCATTTTAAGCTTTGCTTCGCTTCAGTGGCCCTTTTAACAACTGTAGAGGATGCTTCTGGCTTTGGCTCACCCTGGTATTTTGCTTGTCCTCTGCAGAAGTCTGCCTTTTTGGCAACATAGACCATTACCTTTCCTCTTATGGTTTCAGCTTTTCTTCTTGCTTTTCCACTTGGGATTTTTCTTCTTCTAGTGCTTCTTTTCTCTTTTCAGCAAGCAGTTTCTGCAGATCTGCAGGTGAATTCTGTTCATTCTATATAAACATCTTCTTTTTATTAAATTGGTCATTTATTTTTCAGTTGTCTTTTTTCAGATGAGTAGCACAGAGCTCTGTTTTCAGAGCAGGAAGGGGAAGTGAGAGGTGGAGAGAATCTCATCTCACAGGGAGGGTGCTGTTACTAATTATGCCTTGGAGATTATTTCTTCATGGCTCAGATATAATTACTACTTGATCAAACTCATATGTGCTATTTAGAACAAAATAAAGCCTCTCTTTCTATATGACCCAAAAAACAAGCTGTCACTTCAAATATTCATTTTTAGGGGTCAGGAAACTGCATCTGTAGTTCTTACATATCCTATAGCCCCTGAAATCTTTCCCACAGAGGTTACCCCTGCAGCCTACTTCTTACCCTCTTACCTATAGAGATACAGAGGTGCAAAGGAGGACTTTTAGAACACCCCCTAACTGCTGGATTCTGGTTGTTTTTTGAGAACTACTTAGAAATGTATGTTTTAGAACAAGATTTTTAACCTTGTTCATGTCTTATCCAAGTTGGAAAAAGCTGGAGGTAGATGGTAGTGCAACCTAGGTCACAAAGGTAGTAGGGACATGGCCTCAGAAGCGGAGAAATTCTGGAGGAATGACAAGAGGGCCCCTGTCTGCCCTTGATTATTTTCTTTCCTTCTGTAATGCTTTCCTTCTCTAGTGCTTTCATCACATCAGATCCAGTACTGGAAGCAATACCAGGTACCTTCTGGTAACAAGAAGTGCGTGCTAGATGAGCTGGTCAGGTGATACAGGTGCTGAGTCAAAATCCACTGAATTGGTAAGATTCATTCCCAAGTCTTCAGAGAGTTGCAGATCCCCAAAAGGGATCTGGCCTGAGTTTAGACAGTCTACAACTAAACCTGCCATCCTCTGTATCCTCACACGGCTGCTGACTGGATCCTGGATGGTTACCCAGCCCCCTGAAGCTCTGCCTTTGAGCATGCCCAAAGTCATGTCAGCCTCAACATAACTGAGCAGATCGGTGAGAGCCTCCTGCCCATGTTCTGTCCCACAGCAGCAGATGCAGAGCTTTTCTAGATCACACTGTTCAAAAAGGGCTGTTGTAGGCTATTGCCCTTGTTTGAAGTACAGCAGGAATGCCAAAGTTCCTGTTCTCCTTATCCAACCACCCAGGGTGAGAATGCTTCCCCCCATCCTGCCTAGTCCTCTCACATAGGCTCAGTCCCTTCTTTCAGCTAACAGATTTAAAGCACCTCTCCCATTCGTTGGAGAATATCTGAACTTCCAGGGCTGTAGAACTGTGTGTAACTGTTTTGCAGTGGGTGCAACCCCATGATTCTTAGAGTTGGAGGGGTTAATTGAGCAACTGTTAAGCGCAGCAAGTAGAGCATGTGTGCAGAAGTGGGAAGAACAGGATTCCACTGCTTCTTCCAGAAATCATCCTGATGGCTTATGCATACTTTCTATGAAAGATACAAGCAGACCTTGGCATGACAGTCACTGTCTAAAGGTTCTGGAGAGGTCTGTGCGTCCCAGTGAAATTGTATACAGGAAATGTACAGGAAGAATGGCTTTTGCACTCTCTGTCCCAATGTGATCCTTCAGAAGGACATCTCAAGGTCCATGGAGAATCTGGCTTCCAATCAATTATTAGGTAAATTATAGCAATGTGGAGAAAGCTGCTGAAATAAACTGTTGAAGGGGGGTGTTTCATAGTGGGGTTCAAAGTGCTGTTTCCCAAGGGTTAAGGAAGCATGGGGCCAAACCGGGGTACTGATATGGAACACCTCGTACTTCACTAAAATGGAGGCAATAGTTCTCAATTTACGAAGCTCATGGGAAGGGCTCACATAACACTGGAAAGGAGTTACTGGTAGTTATTTCTTAGCTCTCTGATTTTGTAGAGTCTGGCACAAGGGATGCAGCATGACAAAATCTTAGTTGTTAGAGGCGAAAAATGTTTGGTTGATTGTGCTTTGCCATTCGCTTCAGTAACAAAAGCCTGTTTAGTAGGAGGAGAACAAGGCTTGTACCTATTAGCTTCTGTCACTTGTGCACACAAGACTGATGGCAGCCATTGACTCCACATCACCAGCTATGACATATACACACCTTCTTGAAAGGCACAATTTGAAGTAGTGATTTATGCTCTATTTAAATTCTTTATTTCAAATATAAAGCCACCATAATGCCATATGTATTACTTCAAAGGATCACGAATCACCCACAGAATGTTCCATAGATGATTTCTCTTCAACATAGCCTTATATCGTCAGGGCAATTACTTCCGCAGTCCCACTTTCAGTCCTCCCACCTTAGTCTAAGGTCAGCTCTTGTTGAAACCGCTGCGATTCTCTTTTATTAAGGTTATTATCAAACCAGACACTGCCACTGTTTTCCCCCATGCAAGAACTGCTATTCAGACACACTCCCAGAGGCTGCTACCTTTTCCCAGTTGTTGGAAAGTGGGTGCCTGCATTTTGGTCCTGAGCTGGAAGGCTGACTCTCACCAGGAGATTGCCTGCACGTATTTATCCCCACCATGTCTGCCTATCGAGCTGGTGAAGGATGCAGGTGTAGACACAGGACAGGAGAGGTGCACGCTGTACTGCCAGCCCTACCATGGCCTGGAGGTTTCACACAATTAACTGCTCTAATCATTGGGCTGGAGCTCAGACCACAGAACACTCCTCTATGTAGGTAGGGTCACTCCTTCATGCCCTTCCATGAGCACACAGGGGTTACCAGCATCCAAGCTATCTAAGAGAGGATTTGGGTCCACAGACAATTTATTAAAATGTCCTTAATTCTGTCCCCTCTGTCATCTTTATGTATTAGTCATGGAACTAATGACCAGACATACAGTATGTAGGCAATGTGTGTGAGTTTATGGTGTCCTTTTAGAGGTATCCTTTCCTCCTGGGAGAAAAGAATCAAGGGAAGCTGCTGTCCCTCAGGATATAAATGAGATCACAGACAAAATTCAAACCTCCCTATTTACCCTAGCTTACTCAGTGCCCAACATAGCTCAAGTATCAGCCAAGCAGACAAGGCCTTCATCTCTGCTCACAAGGGTTTATTGCTGTACATTTATCAGATCTATACATCAGCATTCGGTGTGCACATATACCATTTGTTTTGATACGATGAGGTAGGAAACACTTTCTTCCCATGCACAGGTAGATAGCTGTCTTCAGAAATTCCAAAACCTGATGCTGAGAACTTGCTTGTGTGTGACCTGTGCTGAAACAGAAGTATCCACACACAAGACATTTATTCTTCTTTACCACAAACTATGCTTTGCATTCAAGACTTGCAGAGAAAAGGGACATTATTCTCATGGGCTATGCCTGGTTAGAGACTTGTAAATGATTTCTTCACTTGAGAGAAGAATAGTTTTTACATCCCAGATTTTGGACACTGGAGAAGAATTCAGATAGTACATGAACCAGATGCAGTTTTCTGGGTGCTGTGCTGGGTGCACTGGAGTCAAGTAACAAAGCCACAGCAGTCAGAATGTGAAAACTGATGGGAGCTCTTGCCTAGAGAACATGCTGGTAAACAGCAACCACAGCCAGTCCCAGAACCAATTTATTGTCTAATCCACTAATATTATGTTTTTTATGTACAAATTATTGATTTTAGGCTACAGTGTCAGAGACAGCAATGTTCTCTGCATGTGACCTCATAGTTCATAAACCATGTGCAATTACACAGGCATTACTTACCAGTATTTTAAACAGTGTTTGTTAATTGTTGTTATTATCTCTCACAAGAGATTAGTGCCATTGCTGTCTGTAGGCTGTGATTTACAGTAGTGTAATCATCTGAAAATACTGGATTTGTTAAGCTTCTCAGATAATACAAAAACAAGTCAAGCAATACTTACAGATACCCAATGGACTTAAAGAAAATGTTTTTCTTTCCTCAAGATGTATTATTTTATTACGTTCCAACCATCCACTGGCCAACAGGCCAAGTGGTCTCTCATTGGGAGACACATACTAAAATGAGAAAAATATGAAGGAATTTCTATGAATTAATATTAGTGGTATGATCATCTTAGTGTGTCTGAAGTGTCCAGTAACAATACATACACCACTTGACTCTTCTTGCTTAAAAGTCAGGGTTTTTCTCCCAGAACCTCACATCAAGTCTGTGAAAGTCTTCTTCCTTGAAGTTATTCAGATAGAAAAACTATGTGCTATTTGTTTTGACTATATAAACAATGTACATTGTTAGAGATTGTAAGAGGCCTTAAAACCAGTTGCTAAGTTTTCTAATAAATAATAAATTATTGTTGTATGGATTTATTAAAGATTACTTAGCCCTTCAGAAGAATATTGTAATCATGCTTTTCAAGCTTTTTTCTTTAATAGAGTAGACTTAGAAAAACCTTTATATGCTTATACTGGTTAATTTTTACTTTGATATTTTTCACCAGTAAAAAGCCTACCCCTTTGTTTACCTTTATTTCCTTGTGGTTTGGTGGGGTTTGACACTTTCAGGCCTCTATCAAAGGAGATCAAGGCACATTTCCTTGCATGTGCCTGCTACTCCTATCCTCCACTGAAGCCCATATATAGAAACTCCATAGGGATCCAGGAGGTTATGATGGGAGAAAGCCAGGAAATATGGGATAGTGAAATGCAGGGGCTACAAAACGAGCTGGCCCAAGGCCTCTCTGAATTGAATTTTGCTGCTTTCCAGGACGTGGGGCCAAGGTCATTCCTAGTACAGACACAGCCAGGGGAAGGGCTGGGGCAGGAAGTTTCCATGGGTACACACCTGCTGTTTGAACCAGCAGCGAATAATAAAGGCAAGAGCCCTGGAGCTCCTACACCCTGCTTTCCCATACACTAAAGAGCATGGAGGCAGCAACTGCAGCTGTTGAGAGCTTCATTCCTCTCATAGCTCTCAGTGAACCCCTTTCCTTGGGAGTAGCTGGCTCCGCAGTCCCAGAGCCCCACAGGATCCAGCCTCTACCCCAGCTCAGCACAGCATCCTTTCAGCGCCAGGGTTTAGGCCACATCAGACGGTTCAGCTACAGAGGTTCTGCTGTCCTGAGGCTGACCACTGCAGAGGCAGTTGCCTGCTTTTTCCTGGCCTTTGAGAGCAAGCAGATCCACCCAAAGTATGGGGTAAATACAAGCTATTGCAGTCTTAAATAAAAACAGAAAACCCCACAGTAAGCTGGATGCAACACACCATCTCCAGTATTTGCTGGACCAGTGGTGTGTGTTAGGTAGGTAGCTGCATAGGGAAACAGGAGCTTGGCCTCTGGGATAGGACAGATGAGGCAAGGAAAATATGTTTTCCACCTGCCAAAAAGACTAAGGCTAAAGCTTTGCCAGTTGGACTGCTCCTTGCAAGTTGCTGGACAAGCTCAATTCCCATTAATGTCAGTGGGATTTCTGTGGGAGCTTAGCAACTGGTGCACTGTAAGCCGTTACAGGGGGACGACAGGGGAACATATTAATGCAAATGCATGTGAGGCTGAAGCCATCCATGGTCTGTATTAAGTAATGCATTCAGGTGATGCTTCCCAGATAGTAACAGTCGTATTAGAACAGATTAGTCCTCACTCTGACTGCTGGCTTTCTGCTTTATAGATGTGGCAGTGCTATTAGTCAAAACATATTCTCCCCAAGTCTGAAATGGTATTTGTTGCTGCTTCTCTTTTCCTTTGTCCTTTTTTCAATTTAAATTCAACTTATGTATATTTATCTAGATAACATCCTGTTTATATATAAATGTACTTCTCAATTTTCACTTCTTCTAAAGCTGTCAATAAGACACTTTAGAACTACTCTGTGGCACTGATAAGCTTTTCACTTATCCATATTTTCTCTTATATAAAGCATGGGAGGTGTTGGTCTGTTCTCTCAGAGAGGGCACTGATGAGAGCAGCAGGTTCACATGCTGTTCCCAAAAGGAACCCAGCTGGACTGAACAGCATCGTACATGTTGGCTGCTAGATCTATTCTGTCCTCAGCTTCCTGCTAAAACAAATTTGTTTTGATTGTTCCACATAGTAAACAGTCGTTGATCAATGTAATGCTGAATGGTGCTGGTGGCTGATTCATCACTCTTGGCTTGACTACTGCACAGTGTAAGGAGTAAAAGGGAAGTACTAACGACTAGGAAAAAATAGCCAACAATGGAAGAAACATGGAAAGGAAGAAAAGGGAATCTAGCAGCCATCATATGGATACAGAGCATTGAGAGAAGAGTCACTAATGTTTCTTCCAAATCTAAGATGTATTTACTTTATGATGCTGATTTATTCAGCAGGACACTTAGAATTTGCAAATGAAATGCATAAATGCTGTGCAGCAGAAATTAGCCAAGAGGCAACATCTTAATATAGAGTGCAGTAGTGCATGGAGCACTTCTGATAGTGGAGGAACCTGGGCTCCTACACAGTCATTCCCAAAGAATGTTAAAAATATTTGTGGGAGGGAACAAGCTCACAAAATTGATTTTGTGAGCTGCTGTCTAGTTATTTAAAACAAAAATGATCTTACAGCACTTCTATGTGTTTTTTCATATCAATGCTAAGCTTATCTTATAAACACATCTTCAGAATGTAAAGTAAGTTAAACACATCCATTATAAAACTCGGATGCAAAGAGAATGTGGCTTGGATGCTTACAGGCATGCAGAGAGATATCCTGTCTTATTCTTTTTTGTACTGTGATACAGTTGTAGCCTAATCTGATATCTAGGGCTTTGAAGGATCTATTGTAAGCACGTCAAAGACTTAGAATTTGGTTTTGGTAATATTAGATCACAAAAACTGAGGAATGAGTCCCACCAACTTTCATTAAACAATGTACGCCATTATTGCTTTTCCTGGTTTGGAGTTGAAATTAAACTAGCATAATAACACTTTGCATATTTATTCTTTCAATGAGAAAAAAATAATCTTAATTGTCATGTCTATAGAAATGTGCATTTAAAGTGCAGCTTAGAAACTAACTAGTCAGTGCTGTGTGCTGCTTGGGCAGTCAAAGAGAAGAATGTGCCTTGCACAAGATCCTGATGTCCATGATGGAGCTTCTGTGCGACAGAAGTGCTGTCCTGTGACCAGCACCTTATCTTCTCAGTGACCTGGGAAGTCCAGAACTAACAAGCTATGGTACAAGACTTCCACTTGGCAGTTTTATACATGGGAAGAGAGCATTTCCACAGCAAGGAGTAACTTGCCTAGCAGCCCTTCAGGCTAACACCCACTGGCTCTGAGAGATAAGGGAGGGAAGTGCCACAACTAAAGGGCAATTTATGGAGTATGGTAGTGAAGGCTGTGTGACTGGGGGCTAGAAGCAGTTGAGCCTGAACTTGGAGTCCAGATCAAAACCCTACATGAGCCTAAGGCGGGGACAAGGATTCAGAAGTCAGAAGATATCAAATCAGCAGCTTGTCATAAGAAAGAGGACAGAAAGGAAGAATGGGCAGAAAACCCTCTGCCCCCTTGGCCCCTAGACTTTGTTTCAGGAAGTCATGGTCATTCTGACACTTGTCAGCCATCACCCCAGCAAGAGTCCAAACTCTCCTTCAGTCTCTTTCCTCAAAAATGTGACAATGTTCACTTGCTCTCAGTTATTCTTTCAGTGTCTCATGGTGCTAACTTCAGTGCTCTCATGTAGAAGGTCTTGCCTTTCTGAAGACCATCTGGGTAGCAGAACACTCCCAATGGACAGTGGAACTCCTGCTCTTTAGCATCTTTTTTTAAAAGTCTGGGAAATAAGTACTTTTTTTCATACTAGTTAGTACTAATACTGTTCCAACTAGGAAAGGTAGAATAGTGAGGTTGAGAAATGAAGCACTCAAAAACTGCAAAGTGTCACGATTAAGAGTTACCCAGTGATTTGATTTAATCCTGTTATGTGTATTCATTAGAGTGCTTTACAAACAAGTATGAGTCCAACTTTATTTATGCTGGCAGTGCTTCAATGGAAATATTTGTGTGAAGCTGTTCATTTCCACAGTGCTCAGTACCATAAACAGTCATCACAATAGCAGTACTTGCTAGGTATTTTAGCTTCATTTTACAGATGGGACAAACTGATTTATAGCCAAGTGGCAAGCGCAGCTGGTAAGGGGGTTTAGATGTTTGGGTATCTTGGTGCCTTTTCCTTAATTCAGATGAGGATTCCCTCTGAGCCAGGGCAGTACATAAAATATACAGGGTGGAGATGAAATCCTGTCTCTACAGAAATTAATATAAATGAGACATTATGGTGCAAATACATATCCTTAAGGTCTAAGTTATTCTGTTCACCAAACCAAATTGCTAACAAATTGGCAAACTAACAAATATCAGCATTTATGAAAATTAAATCCATATGTTCTTCAAATGCATGTATCATCAACTACTTCCAGATGTAAAAATCCGTGGATAGTTTTAAAGAACCTCAGTTCCACAGTCAGTTTCCATCACGATGCTCAAAATTAGCACTGTTCACAAGCGATGTACGACAATATTTAGTCTCTTCAGGAAACAATACTTGTTGCTTTCCTTAGAGCTAGGTATCCTGTAACCACATCTGAAGGGAGCATCCGAATATAAGCAAATTCTTCGATAGTACTGAACCTTAGCTTGCTCTGAGGATCTGTGTAATTTGCCTGAAAAACAAACAATGGTAGAGACACTATTCAAATAAAATTTCAAATCATAATAGTAAAAAAGTGTCTTAATTACAAGACCACAAAATAGTGAGTTTCTCTTCCCAGTAACAGCACTGCTGTTCTACCACGTGACCAAAAGTTTGTCTCTTTTTCTTTCTCCTTATGTCAGAACTTATGAGATGTTAACAGACCCCTATAAAATCACATTAGAAATGCATTAAACATAACAGAGGGCTGAAATAAGTTACATACAAAACACAGTGCAAAAGAAATTCCTCAATTCTAAACTCACCCTAGCAACTCTGTGCCTTGTGCAGTCTCTCGCAAGGCAGCTCTCCAAGCAGTCAGGCTGCTGCCAATAAATTACCCACAAAGAGGCTGAATTATGGGCACTCTCATAGCTTTGGACTGCTTTTCTCTTGCTGCATACAACTTAGCTTTTAATTTACTTTAAAGTGGTTGTTAAAGCTAGGGAGTCTCAGCTTATGGTTCTGTGCCTGAACCGATAAGAAATTTGAACTCAGCATTGTGTTTTGCTACAGATGCCTGCTTTTAGGATAACAGCCTGGCCAGCTCACCCTGGGCTATGCTTGTATCCCCAGCTATATTTGGACCCTGGATGCCTGGGAGTGGTGCCAGTTTCCTTCTATCCTCTCCCCTTCCTTGTTGCTACAGAAACCTGGAGCTCGGATGAGCTCAGGGGTAGGCCAGGAGGCTGTGCTGGGAGAAGGCAGGCTCCAGGGTATTGCCTCTCCACCTTCAATCTCCAGGACAATCATTGCCTGTTCAGCAATGGATTACCAAGCATCTCCCAAAACTTTGAAAGTGTTTTCCATACCGCTCTTTAACATGAGATGGTGGCAGGCTGCAAGGCACAGGCAGTTGAGATCCCTTAAGACATTGCTACTAAAAATAGAAAAGGCCAGAAAGAGCTGGAGTATTCTCCCCCTCCATACTGTTATAGTACAGAGGCCTCTACCATTTTTATGCTGGGAAGCACCTGTTGACTACGGTAACAATCCAGTTAATCGTTTGGTGTGATATGACTCAGAAAATTTAGTGTTATTTGTAGCTTGTTTCTTTACAAAGAAATGCCACCAGGTTAATTAAATGTAGTCAGCTAACAGTCAAGTCATCAATTAATTTTCAAACATAGAACATTAGGAATAAATTTATCAGTGGTGGTAACTTCATGGTTACAGCAGGTCTAAATTTATTTTTATTTCAAACTTTACCTCTGGCCTCATGTAAGAAAAGGCTAACCAATTAGACAGCTTTTCAAATGTGCATGATTCAGTAATAAACTAGTCAAGCAATATCTGCAATTTGTATTATGCACCAATCTAGGTTAAAAATACTATGGCAATTCTCCACCATTCTGATACTTTGTATTGGGCTGCACTGTTTGCAGACACTAATGTATGATAACTCATTTATGCCATGACTTCAGTCTGAAAACAAACTTTACCAATACTTCAGCAATAATTAAACAGATTAGAAGAGTAAAGCAAGATGATTTTGCAAAGAAAAAACTCTGTCATGTTTAAAAAACTAAGTCAAAGGCCAGAGAGACATACTCTTAAAACACAATAAACTAGTTATCTCAATCTGTTTCTATAGTAACAGGGCTCATCCATTTTCAGAAGAGAAATATAAACATTTGAAGTTTTGGTGGTTTTTTTTTAATCTCCTTTACAATAAATTACTCTGTTTTGCATGTTAAAATATCTAAATACATATCTTGCAAGTTTATTTTCCAGTGTCAATATAGTAAATAATAGCTTTTGAATTCTAAGCTGCCTTACAAAAATACATAGGCTGTTCTGCTGAGAACATTGGTAAATTTAATTCCATTTGTGTTACACATAGAGAGAGAAGAGGATCAGCAGAATTTAATTGTGGCATTTAATACAACTGCAAGTATACTGATTGAGAGTGTTTTAATATATTTCTCTTTTTGTACCTGCTAGACCATTTAATTCTTCCCTAAATGGGTAATGCTAAGGAATTTATTTTCTTTTTTTTTTCCCCATGAGGAATCCAGCATTTCCATAGAAAATATATTCTTACACAAATGCTTTTAGATTTTACACAGAAGATACAGGGGCATTTTTCTGATACTAGATTTCTAAAATATTCTATTGTCCTACATATCTTTCCACTAGGAAATGATCTTGAAAGTGTATTTAGCGCTTCTTATGAAACATTTCTAGACTAGCAATTTAAAGGACACGCTGTCTCGGTTATTTTAATAAAAAAGATTTTTTTAAACACAGTAATTTTATCATAGTCTGGAGAACCTTGCAGGCCAGGTAAAATAGGAAACTTGACTCACAATGCAATTAGAGGATGGAAAATTAAGGGGAAAAAAAGTGGAAATAGAGAAGAAGGAAACAAAAGAAGCACTGAATGGATTTGTATAGAGAGTATTTATACTGAGCTAGAATACTTAGAGCACATAAATCACTGATGGAAAGCGGGAGATGGTAAAGAAAGCTGGGGAACTGAGAGAATGATTTATTTCCTATGACTAAACTGACCCTTAACTGGTAGGGATGTGGTCTCCACTCACATTTACATCCTGCATCATCACCTTGCTATAGGTGCGACTGACTAGTTTTGAAATGCATCAAAGGTCAGCGCTGGAAAGCATTATATCTCCTTGGAGATGGGCCAGTGAAAGGAACTTATGCTTCTATGCCTTCTGCCCCACAGCTTAGCAGCAAACAGAGCAGAGATGTTGCAACAACTTAATAACAGCTGGTGTGAGCACTACTAACACTTGCAAAGCAGCTCTAAGGGGAGAGGATAGAGAAAAGACGAGCACCACTAAGTGATCCAGTATAGAATTTTTGCTATGTTGGTGAAATCTGCTCATTATTATTTCATATGCCCACCTATCCCCCATTCCTCTATCCACTGCATCGTTATATAGAGCAGGAGTACTTATGCAAAGTGCTTTATTCAACTGATCCCTGCTCCTCCTCTGAAAACAAGCTGCTATTATATCAAAGCAATACTGCTACAAGTACAAGAATGTAAGTCTGACTGGTTGGAGGGAATTATTTTCCCTCAGTTTGTGAGCAGTCTCTTCCATTTGCTGTCTGCCTGTTCATCTGTGAGGGAAATGTTGCTTTCCCATTCCCTCTTGAACACCAAGGGTTACCATCCTCTATCTGAGCAACCCACTCCATTTCCAAATCACATTAGGAGGCACAGGCTGCAAATATGCCACCTCCTAGGTGCCTTATTTAAATGTGTTAGTTATAAAATTAAAAAGTCAAAGAAAACACATGCTAGAATGTGCAGGATTACAGCTGGTGCTATAGCTGTTCTTTGATGCCTCACACTGTGTATGTACTATAAGGCAGTCCTTAATTAAGGGCTCACTCATTTTGTTTCCTACTGAGGACTTTCACCTGATTCAGTGTACAGAATGCAAATGGTATGTTAACCTGCATCTACATAACAAATGTGTACCTTTAAAGACATCTCTCGTGAGGTGATATCAAGCCTGTGAAGGCGGGCTAGTGCCCTATGGATGAAAACCAGATTAAACCGGGAAAAGGGGCCCCAGAAATTCTGTCTAAGATTCTTTGGCATTATAAAGTCTTCATTACTGTAGTTAGCTAGTTTAACCATTACTTAAGCAAAATACAACATTCACATTCATTTCAATTGCAATAAATACACAGGCTTCTGCAAAATAAATCACCGGGAGCTGACGGTGAAAACTGAAAAGATATGCTGTTACTAACAACTGTTTTGTTTTGAGTAAAATTATTCATGTCACATAGGAACAGTTTCAGCAGCAGACACAAATTTTTTGCTGGGCAGAATTCAATGACTTACTCCTATTTTGTGCCAACAGAATCTCTGGGGAATTCAGGCACCAAATCGTAACTACTGAGACTTTTTGGAGCATGTGCAAACTATCTAAGTCAAACGTGAGGGTGGGGTTTTTTCCCCTTTTTCTTTTTTCTTTAACAAAAATATGTAAAAGAGGCCATATGTGACACATAGGATATACATCTGCCAAACTCCAAGTTCCAGCTCTGAAGCATGAGGGTATTTGAAATTCTCAAAAAGTCTACGCCAAGTGTCTGTTTCTGGCTGATTTGTCTGAGGGAAAGTTTGAGAGCAATGATAACAAAGATTTTTTTTAAACTGGGCCAATCAATATAATTTTGCCTAATCTCATTATTGAAAATTGCTGAGCCATCTTTTTAAACTTCTTCTACAAGATACATGCAAACATTCAGCATGGAAAGTTTCAGTCAATGTGGTTATAGCTTGGCAAAGCTAGCAGTCGTGAAGACTGTGGACTACCAGCTTTCAATGCAACGATCTAGAGAATTAGAAATGGTGGGGACCAATGTAGGTGTCATAGGAGCCACCTGGCAGGACAAGCTATTTAATCTGTCCTGACATTTATTAACAACCTAAGGATTTTGTGAGGTAGTGATAGTAGCTGGGGTTTGGCCCTAAATCACTGGATAACTATTAAGACCAAGGCTGAATAGGAACCTGAGCATGTACATCTTTTACAAAACAATGCACCAGCACTACTTCATTGTGGAAAGTTAGATGCCAATTTTGGAGGGAAAGATAAAATACTTACCGGAAGTCCTGAAATGTCAGAATATTTCTTGGCAGGCTTAAAGGAAGGAGGAGCATCAATATTAAAATCTAGAGACAAACAAAGGGATAAACTCAGTGTTTTATGTATATTTTAATACATAAACCCCTCATTTCTGAGATCTCTATTAATTAGCAAGACCAAGGCAAAGAAATATGAAACAGAATTACCTCTGAAAACATTTAGCCTGTAATCACTGTAAATCACAGCCTGATCCTGCTCATCTCTCTAATAGAGTTCAGCAAGCAGAACTTCCCTCCCCAAAAGGAAAAATGCAAGACCTATTCAAATTGTGTTGATTTTTTCCAAGTCTTAATCAATTCCCTTACAGTCAGTCACATGCAAAGAATAGCCTTTATCATATGCATGCTATATGTTAAGATCATGAAACATTGCTCAAGATCGAAGCTCTGAAATACTATAATCCACAAAAGCAAAGTAATCTTTTAAATCAGTTAAATCTTTAAGCATGTACCACTTTAAGCCCAGTCAGTGACCTAGAAAATTGTCTGAACGTTTAAATTAAGTGGTGGAAATTGCTGGTTTTTGGTGCCCTTTAGACGGCAACTCTCATTCATATACATTTTTCAAGATACAGTTGGTATGTTTAAGCAGTTAAATCCCCAATTTTGGATGTTTACAAAAATATCTTGTACCTGACTCGTTTCTTTGTTCTTTTATGATCTCATTTGCAACTCATTCAGATGCTATGATCAATTCAAATGCTCCCTTCACATCAGATTTTTAACATATCATCTCAATTCAAAAGACCCTAATGCCACAGACAGCTGGTTTTAAATATGAAACTGAATTTCTCCTTCCTCCTTTTTAAAAAAATCCTGTAAATTTATGGTTGCAAACAGATCATAGTAGAAATAGCAACATCAGCAGATTGTCAGTTACAATAGCCAGGAACACACAGTAGTCTGCATTTTTCTTTAACAGTTGTGTCTAAAACACTTCAAAAAATGGCAAGCTATTTTTGGATAAAGTACCGCATCTGACAAAAAGTATATGCATTTGCTCAATTCTGAAATGCCTCCACTTGCTTAAGTAAAATCTGAGGATCCCATTCTGCCTCCAGCTAAGTTCAATAGTATCCTACTTTACAAGTAGACTTGAAGTAAATCTAGATTAAGACCACTGCTGTAACTCTGCTCCTGTGGATGTACACCAGCTAGGACTGCTAATCAGGACTGATAATAATGTAGTTTCAGCTGTGCTGTACTAAAGAGGGGATGTAGGATTTAAATCTCCCAAGAATCTAGGATAAGGGGCTAGATAGGAAGCTTGGGCTAAGGTCTAAGCTTCTGCAGGTATGTGGCTTAGCAGAATCAATTTGAAAATAGTTCAAATATAGCTAATCGAATAGCAGCCACCCATCAGAAGACCTCTGGGCTGTATGCAGAGGAAGAGCAGGCTCTTAATCAGTGAAGAGGTGACAAAAACCTGATGGGAATAAGGGTTTCTGACCTGGTTTGGATAAATACATTTCCTTTATTAAACTCTCTCTCCAAATGTATTTGAACTTTGTCATGATACTCCAAGTTATTTGCTTTCCCCTGATTTCCACTTGGGGCTCACCATTGTGATTGGACTAGTCTTAAATATAGTACTGACCCCTGTTCAAGCAGGATATGGCATGCACTGATGAAATAATTTAGATTTGTTTTAAAGAAAGTTATTTGTGAGGATTCTATTATTTATAAATACATGCGAAGCATCTAAGCAGCTTACAGCTAGGATCATTTAGTTGCCATGGCAATGCCCTTTCAGAAGCAAGAATTTGTTTTAGGTTCTTCCAAGTTCTGTTCTTCTTGCCAGCTGCTGCTCCACCAATGCCGGAGTGCTAGAATTAAAAATATGGTGTTTAGAGAAAAAAATAAACAAAGAATACTAATAACACTTCTATTCCATAGTCTTTCTGATACGTCTCATCTTGTCATGAACCATTTGTTATCCTCACTTATTTCATCAGTAGGATAATATGTACACTTTAATCTTGGCTGCAAGAAAAACAAAGCTTTTTGGACTGTGTCAAAGCTTCTATGTTTTTGATTAAATGAGGGAAATTAAAATCTGCTCTTCACATGGAAATAGAAAATCAATGTGGTTAGGTTTAGCCTGAGATTACAGGATTCTGTATGTACTCCCTTCGTATTAGAACTTATTATTATGAAGCTGTGTCTGAAATTGTGATTACACAGCTAAATTTCCTCTCTGCTTTTTATGGCATATTACAGGTGAAACTCTAGCTCTTTTATAAATTATCCATGACTGTAGCAAACACAACTGATCTTGCAAAATGTAATAAATACTATGAGAAACTTTCTGGAAATTTTATTTTTCTTTCAAAGGATAAAAGACAGGATAATAGAAAAAGAATAATAAATAGAATGTTGGCTGCCAAGACAATTTTGCATTTTGAAAGGTACATTAATGGAAGGCTTGTCACAGGTACTATAATGGTATTTTCAGTTATCAAATGTGATTGCTAAAGACTAATTTATTTATGTCCCTCCAGAGATAGAAGCTGCGCAACATACTGTAATACTTCTAAATGATCAAAGGACACAGATTTATAGCTCTATGTCAGAAAAGAAAATGTTCTTACAATTGGGGAGTTGTTATTTTTGTCAATAATTACTACCTGCCACATGAGTCTCACAGAAACTCAGCAAAGTTCCACAAACAGTCTTCTGCTGTGAATGGTTTCTAAATTAACCTGTTAAATTGATGAGAATCATAGGAGGAAAGATTCAATGAGAAAGCTTTTTCTGTAGACATAAGATATATTAAGATAAGATATATGACCTGAGCTACTTCTGCACTAGTGAAATTCAGAGAAAGCTGGAGCTAGGACAGGTGGAGCTACTGCTCTATAGCAGATATTGCTCTATACAACTGTCAGAAAGTCTTCTTCCCCTTCCCCATTGCCAAGGAATGTAAATTCCACTCAGAAAGTTTAGGAAAAGGTAATTTCTTCTTTATTCTATGCTCTTAAGTATATCCTCTGCTGTTAGCTAATGGTTCAAACTTTGGCATATGTATGACAGATAGGTACTATTTAATTTATTTTCTTCCTTTTAATGCAAATTAGGTGAAAGGATGCAAAAAGTCATCCAAATTGTTACTACTAGGTCATACCAATGAAATACTAGCTAAAACTCAATGCATTTCTTCTCAAATTAGTAATTGTATTGGAGAGGACAATTTCAGATTTTTTATTATAACTGCCTATTATTTCTGCAGCAGTTGCCAAAGGCCCTGTACATTCATTATTATGTTAAGCATGCAGACATTAGTATTGCCCCTTTGGAAATAGTGACATTCTCTAAGAACTGAAGGATCAGCGCAAGGCCTCTTGGCTATTTAAATCCTATATGGAAGCTACATGGAATGCCTTTGGGCACAGAAGGAGCTTTTCCAATAAGCCTCATTTCTCAAAGATGCTGGTGCTTGCTGGAGGATTAGTGAGCAAACTATACAGTCGTTTGAATGCCCCACTCATGACAGAAGTTGTCTGCAAAGCAGATATAGAGTGACTTGCATGTCAGAGGTAAATTTTATACCCCCTGCCAAACCTGTACTTAGTCAGCTGTGCGATGCCCAATTACCCAGGGTTTATGCTGTGAGATATTGTACCTTATTCATACAGAATGAAATCTGTGATAAAACCCTTCTTTCTAAGTATTGGCTTAGGACCAGCAGTCTGAGAAGTTTGCTTGTCTAGAAAGCATTTGTACAGTGTGCCAATGAGTTAGTTGGCTTTGGCACAGTAAGATAAAAAGATATTAAAAACAAACTAGCAGTGACAGCATTACTAGCTGTAATCTTCCTTCACCTTCTCCCCCAGTTTAAATCTCAGAGTGTTTAGGAGCCTGCATTTCATCAACTGTCAGCATTTATATGACTGAATGCCGGCAGGCCAGTCTTCTGGCATTTGCTTCTAAATCTAGCAATGATGGGAAGAAGACACTACAAGTCTGTTAAGAGTTTCAGGGACCAGAAGAGGAGCAAATGCCATTCACTACTGACTCTCTGGCTGATTTCTAGTTCAATTGCTTTGCAGCCTGCCTTGGCTGGGAACTGGAACATGGGATTCCTACCTTTCACAGCGGTGTTAATTGTTCCTCTCTAACTTTGGTAGTTTGTGAGATACCACATCATAAAACTTCCAGACTTACCTGGATCTAGTAGGTTTTCTGACTCCATTCCAGAATTTAATATAGCTGTTCTGTCTCTGGACCAGTGCCATTTTCATGTTATAATATAGTCTTTGCACCATAGAATTGAGGTAAATTTCTTAAAAACTGTCAACCTTTTATTTGGCTGTTAAGCTGATTTTGTTAATATTTACATTAGGAATACAGTTACTGGAATCTTAGTTAATGTTTTATGGGAAAAGTTTAGAATTTCAAATTGTTAAAATAATATACTTACGATGAAGTTTGGATCTTTAAATGGTAAGGGCTTGACGGTAGTTTCCACTGATCCTGTGCTGGAGTCTGTGTTCAGAAATTTATTTTCATTCATGGCCTCTCCCCCTGCACTCTGCAGAAAAAATACAATCTTACTGCTTGTTACTCTGAGCAAGTTTAACTGGAGATGGAGCCGTCTGCTGTATTACCTACCTGTTGCCTTTTTAGCCTTCCTATGTCTTTTGAATCTTTAAAGATGTTGCAAGCCAAGAGTGGGGAAGCATGAAACAGAGCATTTATCAAGCAATTTACAACTGACACATAAAGGGGAGGAAGGGGATAGAGTGGCCAAAGCCCACTGAGTAAAAAACGCATTCAGTTTACTTCAGTATTAATGAAAGCCATCTCTGTATAAAGTGCAAGATGGCATGTGCAACCCGAAACAGCAGAAATGTACACTGGATCTATTTCAGAATGTTCTGTATAAAGTATTAATAGGAATATATAAAATTTATAAAAAGTTTTTTCTCAAGATTCTAGAGAAAAATTGATCAATCATCTTATACTTCATCCTTGGCTTCAACTGTGCCTGAGTGAGGACTGAGAGAAAAAGTATATTATTATGTATTATTTTTATATACAAGCCTCACAAAATCTACCTGTGTGCTATAGGTTTTCCAGGCTTCTTTTATGGTTTATTTATTTAGCAGGAAGAGCAGTTGGAGAAGGTGTGTGTGTGACTGGAAAGCTAAAAAAGTTGTGCGGTGTTCTAACCAATTTCTGATAGTTCTGCACGGCTGAGTTTGAGTTTTTCTTTTATTTTGTCAGTGACCTGTAAGTCTCCACACTACTAGAACTAGCCCATGCTACATACGTACATGTTTCTTTTGAAATCCTATAGGGAAGCCAATGAGAATTTTGTCTCCAAGTTTGGCATTTTAGTCAATAGGATATCATACCTTGATTTTTTTTTTTCACTTGGAGAACAAAAAGCTTGGCTAAAAGCTAAGTCAATATTTACTGAATGGGTGGTTAAAATGCTCCTTTATGTTACCTTCAGACAGATAATACTTAAAACAAAAAATATTTTCCTGTAAAAACCTGTATTCAAAACCTTTTGTGTTGGTACAATACTCATTTAAGTAGGAGAAAAAAGGATCATTATTATTGTGATTTATGGGAGTACTTCTAGACACTGAGACTATATAGCAAAGGCCATGATTCATCATATCCTTCTCCAAGTGATTACAAGGGAAGTGTTTTTACTCTTAACTACATGCATAAGTAATTACAGGATTAGGAACTAGGCAAGTTGAACTCTTCTTTGGGAAAATACTTCAATGATTCTGCAGTGCCTGTTTTTAGCACAGCAAAGAAACGTCTTAAACACTGAAAGTATTGTATAAAACAAATGTTTCTAGTGCCTTATTCAAATAAAATATATTAATAGAAATAATCTATTTTCAAAACAATAGTCAGTCCTCTGTAAGTAGGGGGAATACTGCCATAATAATATCAGCAGAAGCAAACTGAAGTCTGTACCTTAAACTTGATTCTTCCCTTAAGAGAACAGACAACATTAAAAGGCAGTGACTGTCAGAGAAACAGAAGAAATGCAAATGGATATTTAGAAACATGTACATTATGTGGCAGTGAGCAGAGAAAATACCTTAATAACTCCCGAATAAAGTGGCTTTATACAATGAGTTTCTAGGTTTCAAAGTATATTCTTGCACATGCATGCTTCCAGCACTTCAGATTTCAGCAGCAAACATTAGTCAGTCTTAAGAAAGACAAGGCCTGAGATACAAGATACTTCTGATGAATTAATTATCTCTGATACTGCTCATTATCAGTGTAAATTCTCTAAGTGGAGGAATCAGCAGTCACAGTTATTCTTCAAAGCATTCTTGCCTCTTCTTTGGTACCATCTGGTCTGTGTTAAATCCAATCCCACAGATAATTACTTTATCACTTTTGTCCCTTCAGTGATCTTCTCCTAAGTATTCTGGTTTTTATGAAACAGGCTTTGAGTAGCATTTCACCCATATCTCAAAACAGTAACTAATATAGTGAGACAGAGCAAATAAAAACAGTTAAACAGTAAAAGAAACTTCCTTACACATATAGTCCTTAATTTCTGCAGCTGGATATACTTACATACTACACTGTGTGGATTCAGTGATAATCTTGTTAGTGCATTGGGAAGGAAAGTAAGGAATTCTTCCTGGCAGGAAAATTCCTCAATGTAAATTCTATATGTCATTTCTTTTTCGGACAAACTCCTAAGGGATTTCAGGTATTAGTGCTGCTAAGAGTTGGGCTAACTCTCATTACAGGCCAGATGCTGATTTTCTTTTTGCCGGTATCCCTTGCACAGTGGCAGAGGCAGCAGGATCTGGAGCAAGAACTTCTGCTTTTTTAGGTCATAAGGACACTCAAGTCATACTCCAGTCCCAGTGAGAAACAATGCCAGCAGTAGCTTCTGGATGTGTCATGGACAATTTGAGAGCAGAGGTTTCCTCTCCAAGGCAAAGGGTGCAGGCTTGTGTGCAGGACTGTAAAGCATACCTGATTTCAGAGACCTGTGATAGACTGGGAAGCAAATAAGACCGAGTACTATGATACCAGTTAATGCTGGGAATTGAGATAAAGACATACTGTAGAGGCATGTCAGTTCCCTCACTCAACATTGCTTGTATGAAAACTCTGATTTTTAGCAGTGGCACTATGGAAGAGACACACCCACCTAACATGCTTTTCTTTCTGGAAAAACATTAAAGAGTTGAGAAGAAGCACTGCTTCCAGAATAATGTGCTACTGCACAGAGCCATGAACTCCGGCAAGTACAGAGCTTTGAAATGCTCTTTCCATGCAGCCTGCAGAAGTCTCAGCTGATATCCTCTGCAGCTTTATAGCCACAAACTGCAAGTGTCTCCAGAATCTACAAATCTGTCCAGCCTATGTTTTAAATGTCAGGATTTAAAGCATAGGAAACATCATGTAATGCTTCAGGACTTTTTTTGGAATGTTTTTTTAAAGTCAGGGGATATGGATCTATCTTTGTACTGCAAAACTCACATTTCCTGAAAGTGAATAATACAGTGATAAAACAAACCATTATTTACAGCCTGATGAAAGATTCCTCAGTGAACGATTACTGCACAGTAAAGGTAATCTTTAACTTTTAACATCAGTTGAACAAATCTCTCCCAAATGTGCTTGTTTTCTTGGTCATCCAGATTGGAAGACAGTACATTCTTCACTGTCATGTGCTGGGACAAACAAACAGAAAGAATTCAAGTCCCCTTTGTAGTCCTGTGAAGTGATGGTGGTCTCATGAGCACAGTGAGGAAGTGCCTGTCACCAGCGAACACACACTACTCAATGTGTGCCGTAACCCCCAGCCACACGGGGGGCAACTTCCCCTTCCTGCCCATTTCACAGCCAATCCCCAGAACATTTGGCCTACCCAGCCAGTCTCTTAGCTAACTCTCTCACCCCCAGAGTTCTAGGATAATCCCAAATGCTTTGCTGTGGGGCTAGAAAGAAGGTGTAATCATGTGCTGAAACTCTCAAAAGCTTCTTTAAAGCTTCTTTTTAACTGATCTTGTAAACAATCTTTATGGAGAATTCAATATACACTCCAAGGAGAGAGCAGCTTTTAACGTGCACTTTATAACTAAATTGTGTCTCTTAAATGGTGGTTTATGTAACTAGAGCTACAGGGAATTTGTGCTACATTAGTCACTAAGCAGTATATGTTTTCCTCCATAGTCTGTTGAAGATTATAGCAACAAAGACTTTGGAGTGGCTTTACATTTACAGGGTACACCTGCATGGGAAAATGAAAGTGTGATTTCAGTACAGCTGAACAAACTTATGCTAGTTTTACCTCAGGTAATGATAAAAACACTGCAGTAAAGACTTCATCTAAGCCATCAGTAACTATATTCATCCTCTCCCATTAACTCTTGCTCTGGCTGTTAATCCTCACTGAAGTCCATGCTGCCATACCTTCTCACGTTACCCCTCTCTGTTCTCCTCCTCCTCCTCCTCCCAGTATCCCCCAGGCATAGTATTCCCCCCTGACTGAAATAGTATGTATTAAAAATCATAGGCAGTGGGTCAATTACAGGCTTCTTACAGCGCCACTTGTGCAATTTTATTCCCTCTGTAAAGTTGTGTTTATGCGCTTTAGCTGAATTTTAACTACAACCACAGGATGACAGGTTGGCAATCCCTATCGCCTTGGACAGATGAGAGCAATAGTGAGGGGGTCAGATTCTATTCTGCATTTCTTTTCACGAGACTATCTATCGAGTATTCAGTGCATCCCTGCAGGATGGGACACTGCCTTGCCTGGTATGTACAAGGACTGGGTGACAGTCACCCAAGGGAGGAAGCTGGCTGAGGACTTCACTTGGTTGATAGCAAAAGTTTGACAGTGAAAACCTTCAGCAAACACTTGGGAGTCCCAATAAGTTGGTTGTAAGAACAGCCAAGTGTGGGGAAGAGACCTGAGTTAAGCTTTGCTACCTTTACACTGGTTTCTTTTGAGTAAAGCCAAACCCCAGGAATGAGCCTAGTTTGGACCCTGCTGTTTATGCTGCCTGTAGTGGGAGAAACCACACTGGGAGGCTGCCTATTCATATACTACTTTCAATATTGGGTTTTGGTAGATCTATTAATTTTTTAATATATTTTGTTCCAAATTCCCTACTGCAGATGTTTTCACATGATTTCCAAAGATTGCTCCATCTGTCTGGTTTTATTTAGAGAGAGAACAAGCAAAACTTGTAGACCACAGAAGCTGAATTCTTTGTTTTGGCTATTTCTAGGTAGAATCAGCATTGTGGGGTTTGGGATGGGTGTCTGTGATGGGGCTAAATACCAGGTGGATTAGCTTATTATAAAAGTGCTTGTTTGACTCATGATTTTTTTTTTTTTTTACCCAGCAAGGATTAAAACTGTGCAGTATATTCTAAAGTATCATTTCTTACTTATTTCTGTTTTGATTATATTCTGTAAGAAGTTTTTTTATTATTTTAGACTAATAGGATTTTATGAAGTATAAAAAAACCCTTAAAAATATGAAATAAAAAAGTCAAAGACATAAATATATGCATTTCTGGCATCCTATCACTGCATACCATGCATGTCAAGGCTTAGAAAAAAAAAGAATTTGCACATCACTGAAGGTACACTATGATCGCCAATGGCCATTTTCACTAGGTGTTACAGTTTTACGTGCTAAAACAAAACTTACAAACAGAAGGCAACTGAACAGTGTGCTGGTAAATCAAAACCTAAATGCATAAATAAATTCCATAAGAACTGGAAAGGGAGTTTCTAGTTTATGGAAGCAAAAAATGATACTGAAAACATTGCTGCAAATCATTCATCAGTTTTAACAATACTGGATATAATTCCTGGATATATATATATCCAGGAATTATAGATGAAGGTGATTACATATGTTGTCTTTTGGTTTTGTTTGGTTTCTGCATTCAGTATTTCTGAAATGCTAGCTTTGTCCCACAGTGATGACTAGGGTGTTGAATGTCATTGCTGAAAAACAAGAGGGGTCTGGTTCTAAATCAAGCCCTCACCCCTGGTGATAACTTTGCCCCAAGCAGCCAGTTTGGCTTACTGAGGAACCCACTTGCCTCCAACCTCTGTATGTGAAATTCAATAAACAGTTTATATTATTTTTACTTACTTTTGGTAGCTGATTTTCATAATCACAATATTAGAACAATATTGTTTTAACTCAGCTTCAATAATGGCATATGTCTAATTATTCCTGTAGTAGGTTACTTCTAAAGCAGCAATATCCAACTTGTAGCAATTTACTCAGCTTTTAGTTGAGTGTAAGTTCTGTGATATCCTGACAGAGCTGTGGCATGCAGCCAGGGAAGAAAATGGTAATTTATAAAATCGATGGATAATACCTGTATTTTCACTAGCAGACAATTACAGTGAGTGAGAATGCCATGTGGAAACAGAGCACGAATGTCACTAGATGACAGCAGCGATGATATGAGTAGACATTTTAAAATTGGGAGTAGATCTTGAATGTCAGCTATTTAACGGACTACCAGCTAATACTGCTCATACTGGAACATATATTAAGCTGTTTGATTAATATATTAGCTCTCACTATAACAAGGCTGGCCCAGGCTTTTGCACATTCTGAATATTTGAATCATTTAACTTTGCATGATGACATGACAGGAGCCATTAAAACTTGAACACGTACCCTCTGGCAGACAAAAATGCAGCTCTTTACATTGCTGGGAATAATTTACAGAGAAAGGTGTCAGAATTAGATGTGCTTAAGCTCAAGTTAAAATGATGGTTAAAAAATTTCTCATTGCCAACATTCTTACCATAGTATATTTCTGAAAGCAAACTCACTGAAGACTCAGAATGTAAGAGTGAGGAAACAGCACTCTTTTGAACAAGGCTGACTCCATGTATGTGACAGAAGGGTTTGCTGGAAACTTATTCAGTAAGATGTATAAACAAGTTCCTCATCTGGTTGCATTTTACTAGTTCTTGGGTTCAGCAGGAAACACCTTTTTGCTCTTCCTTTCATTCACTAAAATAAAGCCAAATAAAATTTCCCCAACCTTTTCTCTCTCAGCACTGGTACATGGTAGCATTTTAGGAATGTTCTCCCTTCACAGAATGTCTTACCTTATTTTGGGATAGGATAAAAAATAGTTAAGCTTGAAAATGTTCAAGTGCCAGGAGGGAAAAAACCCCTAATTTTGCATATTCACAGCAAACTTTGTTCCACAGAAAAAAATCAGAAAAACTGAATTTACTAAACAAAAAATCCCTGAGTAGTAGCCAGCTGAAACCAGCTATGAAGTACAGTGCAGATCATTGTCCTTGATTTCAAGCAGCTAGTAGGACTGGTAATATATTCATGTATACGGTGTAAACTGGGAGTAAACCCACTTAAGTCAGTGGGTTTAATAATTATAAACTCGTCTCAAAAGACAAAGGTCCTGGTATAGGTTTCTGCTTCCACTGACATCAAAAGTAAATCTCCCAAAGGCCTGACAACAAAAATATTTTTGTTTAAATTACCACGTTGTGCTCAGATGCTACTGCTGCTTTCACTTATAAAGAAAGCTGAAGGAGGGTTGTTAAAAACAAATATAACAACATAAATCTTGAAATTAGATCGTTGGATTATTATAATAATAGTCTATAATTCCAAGTACATGTCACTAAATGTACTTCTTCTTCTATGCAGTCCCCAAAGGACTTCTGGGTCATGTGCCAAACTACTTATCTGTGCGAGACTTACAAAATCTGCCCTTCCTAAAGTTCTTTCTTTCCAGCACTTCTCTCCCTCTAGCTTGCGGAGTATTTCTGCTGATTATCAGGAGTTAATCAACTAAGCAAATTAACCCCAAACATGTGACTGAAATTTAGCTATAATCTCTGCTGTTAAGTATATAAGAGCTAGGGGGGAGGTTTTTGAAGCAGGACATGGAAAATATTCCAACTGCAATCTAAATAAACACAGATAATACATAAAGAGACATACACTGTCCGGATAGCACTCTCTACCTTATGCTTTCAAACTTTTGCTGCTTTGAGGTGAGTTAAAACATCTCACATTTCAACTGCCTTAGAAAGGCTGAATAAAATTTTACTCATGCACTAAAAGATTGGACTGTCACAAAGTGATGGATGGCTTTCCTATGCTCTCTGTAGGGCATTTCAATACCATAGACTCCAAGCGCTCTTGATTAAAAGGCGACATTCTCATTTAGGGTCCTGTCACTGCCTGAGCTTCAAACCATTATCATTCACCTGCACTGGTGCTTCCAGTGACAAAATACTTACAAAAATGTATAAAATACTAATTACTTTAGTCACTTTGATAGAGGTATAAAACACCCTAACGCAAAGCTCCATTATACTGTGTGAGGGCTTGAATTGAAAATTAAAAATGCAGCCGAAGGGGGAGTAAGATTTTAATTACACTCCCCACCTCTCAAACATTTCTTAAAAGTCTAGGGGAAAAAAATGTAGCAATTCCATGACACAGGATCTCCTTTCATAATGCTCACTTAAAAAAACCCCAAAATTAAGCCAGAAAAACTCAAGTTTACTTTCCTCTCTTCAAAATTATTACACCATCAAACACAGAAAAAGACTAACAAGCTTCAATAAAAAGCTTGGATTTATTCTCAGGGGATTTCAAATGCCAAACATGTTTTTCCATTTAAAACTTTCAGGTACTGTGATAGGCAAAATTTCATAACTTACAGATATTTAAAGGAAAAAAAAATTACTATTTCCTGTGGGGAAAAGCCTCAAATAAAATGTAATTGAGACGCAACTGTGAATAGCTGCATGCTATCCCAGAAAAGCTTGCTTTAATTTGCATTTGCCACAAAGCTGCCTTCGGCTTAAATAATTGCAAAGGATCTCTTACTTTTAGATTTCATTTGGTGGATTGGGATTACTCCTTGCTTATAAAGCTTGACAGTTTTCTTTATTAAGAAAATTGTAACTTTGACAAATTCACAAGCTGAATGGCACACTGAAGCACCTCTGAATCTAAAACTTTCAGTATATGTGGAATCGAAAAGCACATGTTAGGTCATACTTTCACCAAGGGTAAAAGTGAGCCCAGCTAACAGAGTATTTTGATCCCTCTAGAGAAAAAAAAAGTGCTTCTAAATTGATGAGCTTTAAGACTGAAAATGGATGGAAGCATACCAGCAAAAAGGACTATAGTAAATCACAATTGAATTTTTATAAAAACTGCCAATACGTTCCTTTCTCTATCAGAAAAATTCAGTTCAGTCAAGGACTTTGGCTAAACTGCTTCTTAAAGTTTAAAATACATCATTTGATACATAACAGTTAAGGTCAAAGTACTTCTGGAGAAAAGAGTGGAGGATTACAATATGCTCATGTGCTGTTAACATTGTAATGCTGCTCAGGGAGCATACCAGAATCCCTCTGTCAAGTAACAGGCTTCAGCCAAGGCAGAAGAAGGATCCAAGTCCATTCATCTACATGTGACTGAATCAGCGACAAGCAACGCAAAAAGTTATTGGCTCCTATGACTGATGGGAAAGTAATTTGATTCTGAAAAAAAAAAAGAAAATCAGTTTCTTGATTGTAGTTTATTCTGTAAAACATTATCCATTCTGACAGGAAACAATGTTTGAGTAACAAAGAAAAACAAAACAACATTTCTTCAAGGAAAAGCCATTAATTAGTTTCAAGTGAAAACAGAGTGTATCTTTCTTTCAGAGCTCCTATTCTATCTACCTTGCTTAGGAAAAAACATGCTGGGATTAGAATAGTCAAATTTTACCTTCAAGACGTTATGGACTAACTGGTCAAAAACCTATACAGAAAATGAAATTTTACTTTTGTATTTTTCCTATTTTTTTACACATTTTAGCACTTTCTTCTGTCTTTCTTGTAATTTTAAGTAGACAAAAATTCTAATTTTATTTCATTTCTGCTAACTACACTACTACTGCATTGCAGTCTAAAGTTACTCAGAAGGTTTTTCCATTTGTGTACAGTTACATAAGACTGTCATACCTGAAAACTATCTCAGAAAGACAAAGTTTAGGTACACTGATGTATGGAACATTCCACTTCTACAGGAACCGAGAGTAAAAACATTCTTTCTACACACCTTCAAAAAGTTATCAAAGGTATAACGTATCAGAGAGTACTAATTGTATCAGATGCCCCAAAGGTCTTTTAAGGAAGACAAGAAAAGAAACTATACCTTAGTTTTTAAAATCCTTCAGACTACAAATGCCATCTTTACTGTTTGTCTCATATTATGGGACAAAAAATCTGGTTGCACATGCCCTGAATACTGTATTCACTTTCCTTCATCTAGTAAACTTAACACCAACCATTCCAGCTTGAAGAGCACACCAGGTCTCCTGTACTCAGCAAAATTGTAGGTGCATTATCCTATGGATACCTACATTTAATTGGATAATGAAAAAAACCCCTAATGACTGAACCAAAATAAACATACGGTAAATTCTAATTTAGATGAAAATAAGGTAATACAAGTATCTATTGTACGTTATTTTGAGGCAGCTCAGGAGGAAAAGGGAGGAGAGAGTTGTATGGTAGAGCTAATTTCAAGGCAAATTTCTGAAATATTTCTGCAGAAACATTTGTACAAGTAGGTGGTTGTTTATTCAACTATAAAAGTTCTGTAGCACTTCACCCTGATACTATATATTGAAGCTGAGGAACTGCAGCAGATCTGAAAAGCGCCAGACAGTTCAGTGTTTTGCTTATACACTTCTATCCCGACTGCCTTTTTTGCTGGACTTGAAACAGAACAGAACTATTAAAAGACTTTTCCACTACATTAGAACTAGTGAAGTTTTGCTATCACATCCACTATCGTAGGTGAAAGGGAAACATAGTATTTCATATTTTGTGGTTGGTTTAACAGGATTCTATTTCAGAATATTTCCCACAATGAATTATTCAGCAAACAAACAAAATACCTCTTGGGCAGATGAAAAGTATGATAATAAAAAGGGCAATTCTATATCTGTATAAAAGGCAATTCTGGCTGCAACATATAGGTTTAACAAAAATTTACAAGAAAATGGAATTTCTGACTTGAGAAAATTCAAGGTCAGTAATGTGAGACTCAAACTAGCATCTCTAGTTCTAGACTATGTAAACAAAGGTAATCAATTTAAGGAATAAAGCCTTTCCAGATTATCAGTTTCATTTGAGGAGCCTGAATACACAGCATATGTCAAGGAAAAATGGCCTTCTCCTAGTTCAGTTTGTTCATTTTAACAGTTAATTTTGCTGTAAGAATATTGTCCTGTTCTTTCCAGGGAAGAGCAGTTCTATGAAAACTTAACCACTGTTACAGTGTAGGAAGAATTAATACTGTCTAAATGAAGCCATTGAATTTTGTGGTCATTTTCATATTTGAACCATGGAAGGAGTGCACAGCTGCTTGTTGTAGGGAGAGGACACACACATCTTAATCACATAAAGCAAATGTCTGAAAGTTGACATGGTAACACTAAATCACTGAAGCTGGAAGGAGTCTAAGGAGGCCACTAGCCAACCTACTGCTCAAAGCAGGGTCAAAACTGACCTTGGACTAGACTTATAGGGCTTTGTCCCAGCAGGTCCTGAATACTTCCAAGGACAGAGATTGCACAGCTCTCTGTGCAGCTCTCCATCTCCCTGGATAGAAATCAATACCCTATAAAATAGAAAATAGTGGTTTTATTAACAAAAAGATCTTTTCGTCATGAGTAGTCATATAACTCATGTTAATTACTGCCCTAATTTCTCTATGTCCCAATTCAGCAGTATTTTGCTGTAGTCCTGATGGTTTCAGGGCATAAATGTAACAAAGTTTTTAGACAGAGGGGTCATCTTTTATTAAATGTACCTGTTTATCTGGGAAATTAAGACAAGTTGCTGGATGGACTGCATACCAATACAACACTGACTCAAGAGAGACCTTTTTATGGCACATAAATTTCACAGAGTTTCCTAGTAGATGTTGACTCCCTACTCCTTTCTCCTAAACGATTAGTGTTTTCACATAACTTTCTCCCTTGCCTGACGACCATCCCCTGTGGTCCTGGGACACCAATAACCTTTCCTTCAAATATGTTCTACTTGATACACACCTAACAAAACTTTAAGCAGTCATTCTATATTTAACTTGGGAAGTTGCTGTTTCAGATTTGAAAAAAGACTTGAATGCTTGCAGTGGAAAAGTGGTTTTCCTTGCCACATGGTCGTGTTTCTTTCTTGTGCTACATCCAACAGCTGTTAGACCTCCCTGTGAATCCGTTCAGCTCATCAATGCAGCAGAGACAACACAGTTTCCAGGAGAGGGGGAAAGTTTGGTAAGTTAGTCTTCTGACTGCTGACCTCTATCAGTGGGAACAGGTCTGGTGAGTACCAAAGCTGGCATGATGCAGGCAGCAGAACGCAGCCAAGACTTGTGGAGTGGGATAACAGTGAAGAAGATAGGAAGAGACTTGGACTCTTTCCTTTTTGATAAGAAGAAACTAATGCATTGCCCAACTGAGCCTCTGGAAGTTGCAGGAACGCTTTGCAGTGAGGCAACACATGCTGTTCATGGATATGAATTCTGCTGTCAAGACCAGGTGTATTTCACAACACAGTGAGTGTCACAACTTTTATGGCTTTCTGCAGGTCTAAATAAACAGCTAATCTTTCCGTTTGTTTTCTTGGAAAATGTTAATCTTTTTGTTTTGAAAAATGTGCTCAAAACCTTCCCAGGCTACCAAACTAATATTTCTATTAGCTTTTCTAATCCAAAATAAATACACTGATAAAACTACCAGTGCCTTGCTACAGCAAGAACTGAAGTTACTACCTAACACAAGTATTATACTTTAGAAAAATGTGAAAAACAGTCTGATACCTCTATAAATCTGCACTATCTAGACAGTTAAGTTATTCCACATTTTCTTTTGCTAATCTGAACCTTTTAAAGAACTAACTGGATTCTGAGACCACTTTTTAGCATTACTACCTCTCAGAAAAAATGTCATTCTAAGGTACATGCATGAGGTGTTTTACATTGCTCTTTCTTTCTCAAAAAATGACCCATCCTATTCTATCTCCTTACAATAGAAGCAGTGAGCCATCTTTATTAACTCTCCTAAGTTTCTTCCATGTTTATTATGAATCTTGAAATTAGATGTGATCACAGTAAGACTCCATTTCCGGTTAGCTAAAAGAAAGATTAAAATTATCTACTAGGATAAGTGGAGAAGAGTAAAAAACCCACGACACCAGCATACTGAAACCCATAGTAAAAGTCAACACACGTGCTTTTGCCTTTCTACAACATAACCCATCTGTGTTTACTCTAAATTTGAAATCTAATCACATTTGGTTGGGGGGTAGATAATTCTCTGAGACTGGCACAGTATGGTTTAGAAATTCACACACTTTTAAGATTGCAGGTCATCTGAAGCCTTCAAAATGGTATACATGTCAAGTAAAGTCAGATCTTAGCTCTGTTTTGACAGTGTCCATTTTAACCAGATTGCTCTATAAAAACAATGCCCTTTTTAAAAATGAAGCTAAACTTAAAATACACACAAATGTTGGCAGATTTCTCTAGAAAATCTGCTAATTATCTTTTAATTACCATTTTTCCCCATCAGGCACAGAGAGATTCTGGATCTTTAACAGATTTGACTTCAAATGTGCAAGTGACAAAAACTGGATAATCCTGGCTCTCATTAGTGAACTGCCTGAAAATAAGATGTTTTTTGGGATGAGTATTTCAGCTATTCACTTTCAGCTTTGTTGCAGAAAGTATCTTTGTGGTGCAGCATCTGAAAGGATTGGGAGGTAAAAGCAGTGACCCTCTGAGAACTTCATACAGAGAACTGCAGGTTTGGGGAATTTTCAGTGCTCTGTGGTCTGGTGACATGCAGTGTGATGCCAGAGTATGTTACCTATGCGTAGGATAGCTATCTCAATTTAAACACTACATGCTCAAACTCTTGTTGAGACATGTCAATTTGTTTTAAAGTGGCTGCTAGTTTTGTAAGAGCCAAGACTCTTTGGTAGGGTTGGGAATAAGTGTGCAACTGGCTGAACTTGAAGAGCTCACCTTAGCAGCTCTTACCAGTAACTAGCAATCACCTGTAATGTATCAAGATATCTATACTTTATCAAAGTCTCATTTAAATCAGTTTAATTATGTTTGAATTAACATCCCATGGGAACACATTATATCTTTTAAAGATATCACTCCAAGCAAGCAATAGCTTCAGACTGGCACTGCTTCATTGGTTAAATTCACATATTTTCAGTTACTGTCATAATTTTAAGGGCTGAGAGATGTTTTAACACAAAAAGTGTAGTCTAATGCATAATGACGATAGCTGCACTAGAGCAGATATATGTCCCAGAACATGGAGAACAGTAGTTCACCTCAGCAGTTGCAGTGGTACTTGCCAATTCTATAGTTAAACTCCTTCACCCTAACCTCGTTTTTCAGGAAATTACAGCCAGATCAAATGGACTCTTTAAAAAAAAGTAATTTTTAAACTGATGTGATGGTTTCCTACTAAAAGCGATAGGTTTGGTAAAATAGCGTAACAGGAGAACTGATTAAATTTACTGATGGTTCAGGGTCCAATTCTATGCTATTTATGTACTAGGGTAAGCTCTCTGTTTTTAGTGGGCAGCTTCTGAGTATGTAACAGCAACCATGTATATATTTAAGTCCACTTGTTGAACTTACAGCTCTCTATCAGAACTTTGAAATCTGATGATCTTCAGTTTATGATTTAGTTATCTTTAAAATAAAAATGGATTTCTAAGAGCATCTTAGAGTCACTCGGGTTTTTTTCATGTTGTACATTAGAAGAGTTTATTTAAGAGGATGGTAACTTTAAAGCATTTTGATTTTATTTTCTAATATTGTTGTATAGCTTTTATTTTTAAGCATAGAACAAGAAATACAGAAAGTGTTAAGTATACAAATGAGAGCTAGTTACATAAAATGAAGGTTACTAGTATTGCTGCAATAATCCTAACTGTAGATAAAATCCATATATTTAATAATTTAACTTCTAAATACCACTACAGCCTTTATTTTCTAAATAGTACCAAAATCTGCTGTTATAAAAGCAATGGAGAGGAGGGAAGCAAAAAATATTCTCTGTGTATTTCTGTACTTTACAGGGCAGTTTACATCAATTAAAAATGTAAGACAAAACATGATGTCATTCTCAAAGTAAAGTGTTTATTATATTCATCAGGTTAAGTCTAAAGTTGTTTCACAAATAATGCAAGCAAATATAGATTTACCACAATATTTAGCATATTTTCTCTTTTTAATTGTCCTATGAAAAAATCAGAGATTTTTTTTTTCCAAATCATTCTCTTATCTTACTGGAAATTTTATCTTTAAGCTTGTTGGATGTCACAGGCAAGCATTTTGTTTCATTAATTACATCTAGAATATACTCTTTTTAAAGCTCCCTGTTGCTGTATAATTTATAAAAATAATGGTGTGAACACTAAGGTAGAAGAACCAGTGGCATTTTAAGACCAGTGTCAAAGATTCTAACCCAGGCTAAGTGAGAGTAATTAATAAGACAGAAGACCTGGAGACAAGTCCACACAAAAGCCAGCAATGGAGCTGAATCAGCACAGCAGCTGTTGGGAACCACTGGGCAGGGACATCTGACTGAATGGTGCTGTGTAAATCACTACACAGCACTGGTTTTGACACAGTAATGTTACCATTTAATATACATAATAATCCTCAACATTGCTGCAGCAAAGACTGAGGTCTTTTTCAGTGGCACAACAGCATGGGAGGAATACTTGTGTAATGCTAATGAAAGTGAAGTAATCAATTTGCAATCATACTTTCCTGTAAACTCATTTTTAATTTTACATTTGGTAAATACAGACATTATATCTAAAAAGCATGTGTCTCCTTCTGCTGACATGACTGACAAGCCCTACGTACAATGTGCTTCCAAAACAAACATGGCTCAATACCTTTGGGTCGGTAACTCATACAAATCCCACAGAATGTTCTGAGTTGGAAGGGACCCACAAGGATCATCAAGTCCAACTCTTAAACTGAATGGCCCATAAGGGGATTGAACCCATAACCTTGGCATTATGAGCACCATGCTCCAACCAAATGATGGAGAATGTTTCTTAGTAATGTTCCTAAAGTGTGTCTTAGAGAAAGTAGCAATTCACATGCTGGAGAAACAGAATCAAACTGGAGTTTAAAAAAATCTGTATGCTGTGTAATTCTGCGTGCCTTCTTGTAGGATACACACTGTTACTCAAACTAGTTGATTACATTGCTAGACTTAAGCAAATTTGTTATATAAAAAATAAACACATTTTTTAAATTTACACTCTTACCAGACTGGTCTGTCTTTCAGGGTGAGCACTGTGATAGCTACTTGTAACATAGAGCGCACAAAAGAAAAAAATAAGTATGTGTTTTGAAGAACTTACAAAAATCTTTTTTTGTTTAATTTCACAATGATGGAATCAGAGATGTGGGTATGTTCACAGCTGGAACAATGTGAAGTGTATTTTCACATAGGTTGGCACAAGGTTCTCAGCAAAAGTTACTAGTTAATATAATGGAAAGTCCCCAGATTCTAAGTTGACCCCTGCAAGTAGTTATAAACCTCCCAGTAGGGATTCCCTTACCTGTAGTTTGCTACTTAACTAAGAAATAATTCACTATTTCTCTATCCCTTTCAGAATGTCAGTTTGCTTAAAATAGAAATCATTTAATGCTGACCTATGGCAGGACACATTTAGCTTCTAAAGGGCTGAAAATAGGCTATAAAAGGCTGTAAAATATCAAAGGGGTTAATTAGGAAAGTGAATGGTCAGAAGATTAACAAATGCTACCTCCAAACTTGTGCTGAAACTGGTGTGCATGAAAAGTGTATAATCAGACTACCAGATGAATGTCACTTGTTTGCAGTTAAAAAAACAAAATAAAATAAAAATCCCACATGATTGGATATTTGGTATATAATATATTCAGAAAAAGTATTTAAGTCATGGATGACCTAGTCCCTGACTGACTGAGCCACTTAAAGATTGAGTATATTATAAAAAAAAGAGAGCATTAAGTGCTTGTTGACTGGCTACATTTTGAATAGCTCATTAGACTAGAATTATTGTTTCATTGTGTCACACGTTCCTTATCCAGAAAAAGTATATTACTCAGCAATTAACCAAGGTCTTTTAAGGACTGCTGGAGATTAAGATTAAATAACATACAGCAGAAGAAGGTGCTCAATGATCAATGTTTCTAAGTCAAAAAATGCAAAGTCCCATTTCATTTCTGTTTGAACTGCCTCACTCCAGAGCTAGTCAGCAACACTGAATGAGATTGCCAGAAGATCAACGAGCTGTTCCTTGTCCCACTCCTGAGGTTACTTTTTCTGAGACTCATTTTTTCTTTTCCTTATTGAATTGATCTGCACTGCTGAAGTCAATCAATGTATACGCTAACTCGGACGCAGTGTTGAGAAATTATATCTTTCTCCACTGAAATCACTTGTGAGAAAAATTACAAAAACTGTTTATCAAGCAGTATTGAAACACAGTTTCAGTAAGAAAAGTCTTATAATACTGGAAGCTGTCCACAAGCTTTAGTTTGGCACCCACTTCAGAAAACAGTTTTAGAGGTAGAAGGGTTTGGGGAAGTTTTTAAATATAAATGATTCTATACACATTTAAATAATATACAAATAAATAATGTTTTATATCTGCACACACACACACACACCCCCCCACACACATGCACAGAGCAGCTTGCTCCAAAGGGGAAAATCCAGATTGTTATCTGTATCCCACCTTGAAAAAGTTGTGAAACGTGATGTGGTGCAGTTTGTTAGTGACTTGAAGCACTATGGTGTGTACTCCCTCTCCTAGGGATAAGCCCACCAGACAAGAAACCATGGAACTGCCACAGGGTGAAAACAAGTGTTACAAGAGGATCATTCAAATGAGGAAGGGTTTCTGCCTGTGCTCTGGCATGTGCACAATGGCTTTTATTTGCCTGGAGAGATCTGCTGAAAAACGCATAAACATTCCCTTGATCTGATGGCTCACGTGAAAATAAGCAACCTAACTAGCAGTAGGGCATACTTTGTAGCTACTGTTATAGTTCATGAAATATGACTGAGAAGAGTCATTTCCAGGGGAAAGAAAAAAGACAGCCATTTTTTCCAACCATCTTTTGACCACTTTAGCTACCAAAATCTTTCTTGAAGAAGTAATCTGAGACATATGGCATCTCAAGTCTATACAGGTGTCGCATACACACTGATTCTGAAGACATTCTGGGACTTAGTTTTGGAGCATGAGATGTTTCCTTCATCAAGAGGCAGATGACATTACCTGGGGATGGGTGGTGGTGTCACATGATGCAGAAACAGTCTGTACGCCCGCTGTGACTGAGGGTTAGAGTTTAGAAGAAACTCACCTTAATAGCCCTTCTCCCTCCCCTGGCCCTGTTCCCTGAAACTCAGGCTCTGAGGTTACATCTTCATTTCACGTTTAAGTCTTCTGCTCACTTAGCCCAACTGAGAGAAGGCCACCTGAGCCGCACACAGCAGAACTAGCAGCTGTTGAACTGTGCTCTGTCCAGCACTAGTGTCTGCTCCGTGACACATCAGCTACCTCGAACTAAAATCACCATCGCGCTCGATCAGAGGTTTACGCGTGGGGGTGTGTGCACAGAGCTCAGGTACAAAGCTGAAGGCTGAGCGCGGGGAACAATGAACAGCCGCGGGGCGCTTTGATAAGAAAGTGTCACCGCACGCTTGTGTCACCATACATTTGTGACCACACTGGACATCTCGGTGCTTCCAAACGCAGCTCTCACCGCATCCCGGTTAAGCGCTGCCTCTGACCCACACATACGGCCGGGGAAGGCGTGAGAACGACACCACCAGTCCAGTTGCACACATCGAGGGGACACAACCTCCACGATACAGGGAGACGAAGGAAGCGGCCCGAAACTCGGCATTCCAACGCCTGGAAGGGACTCGTAAGCCCGAGGGACATGGCGGTCCCCCGGCAGGCACCCAGCGGCCAGCCCTTCTCTGGGACTCGGCAGCTTCCAGCGAGGAAGCAGGAGTGCCGCGGGAACCCGGGAGGGAGGCGATGCCGTGTCCCGGGATACCCGGCGATACCGGGAACGGGGACAGCCCCCGCCGAGGGGGCGGGACAGGGAAAGGAAGGGAAAGTAAGAGAAGGTCACCGCCGCGCATGCGCGCTGGTCGCCCACTCCCACCATTACCTGCGAGCCACCCGGCGCCGCCGCTTTCTTTTTCTTGGCGGGACCGCCGCCGGTGCCCGGGCTCGCCGGGCGCTTCTTGCTGCGGGACGAGGCGCCGGCGGGAGAAGCGGCGGCGGGCAGCAGGCTGGCCATGCCGCCCCGATCGGCTCCGCGGCCGGCACAGCTCCCCCTCCCCGGGCGTAGTGGCGGCGCTGTGCGCGCATGCGCAGTGGCGGCGGCGTGCCCCCTCCACGGCAGGCTGGGCCGGGCCGGGGCGGGCGAAGTGAGTGGGGCACCGGCCGGAGCTTGTGAGGGACCGAGCTCGGAGCCACCGTGGCCGGGGCCTCGGAGGGAGGAGCTCGGCCTCCTCCTCGTTGCCCTGCAGTGTCGCAGGCCCCTCCTTGGAGGCCTTGCTGTGGCAGCAGAGCCGGCCCCGGGGAGCCCGTGTGCGTGGGAGGTGACTGTGTGTCGAAGTGTGGGTTTGCTCGCCGTCGGGAGTGAGCGAGGCTGGAAGGTCTTGTGTGCCACAGAGGCCTTTGCAGGTGTGCAATAAAGAGCTGTGCGAGACCCGGCTGAACTCAGGCTGTGGTTTCGGGGATGGGAACCTTGTCACCGCACGGAGCGGGCGCAGCAGTGTGTGCTGGGCCTGCGGGCAGCTGCTGCCGTAACCTGCCCAAGGCGAGGTAAAGCTTATCGAAACGCCCTCATAACGATGAGAATGGCGTGCGAGTCTCAGACGTGTCAGCTTTTGTTCCAGTTGCCTCGATAAAATATTCAGAGGGGTTTAGTTGCTCCCTTCAGTTCTCAGATGGTGAGCTCTGAGGACCCTAACCAGTTCCTTGTGGTCATCCACACTTAACTGTATAAGCTGTTAAAATTCAAGTTGCCAGTAATTGCTGTTGTCATTAAAAAATTCAGAATATAACTACAGATAGCCGGTACTTACTGCCTTTCTGGGTAGTTCATACTGTTACAGATTTGGTTGTTTCCACACTGTTTTGCCATAGCTAGTGTCCTGGTCTGGAGTTTTTAACACTTGTTGGAATCTGGAGTAGTTTTGCCCTGGAGAAACATACGAGAATAAATTTGAGGGGACTTAGACTGTGCTCCAAAGTGTTTTTGCAGTCCTTTTACTGTCTCTGCTGTTTCATGCCATGCCCCAGAGAACTGGTTGGTGGTGATAGGGGGTTGCACACAGTTCTTAAGCTGCTTGATGACTGAGAAAACTTTTTATGCTTGCGTGCACCTGCATTCAACATGCTGGTCAACTTATTACCATATTTGTTTGAGCTACTTCAATGCAATGCCTGTCTTCTAGGTTTCTAGCTGCAGCTGTATGAGATCCTGCCCCAGCACATGCCTTGTGGAGAGGCAGAGGTCCAAGAAGTTGATATTCAGGCATAAAAATTAGGTCACATTTATAGACGGTGCTGTAATGAGGACAGAGCTTGGTCACAGTAGGGGTGCCAGGCAGTGCTGTGTAAAACAAAAGCTTTGAAGGTGGCCTGAAAGAGAGTTGAAGACAAAAGCCTGGACTTCCAGGCTGTGTTCCAGGCACCTGTATATGTAGCAGAAAAGCAGGACAAGATTTGCTTGCCAGGGGCATAAGCAAGGCCTTGTACAAACATCCAAGTCCCATATTCTCCTTCCCAACTGTAGTTACTGTCTTTCTGTGTGAGCACACAGGCTGCCAGCAGCATCACAAAGAAAACTGGTAAACTCAATTGCATTTGCCCCTAGTGATTGTTTCAGGGTTGTGTGTGCTATGCAGTACATGTTGCTTCTCGCTTAAATAGACAGCCTCCCGTTGCATGCTCAAGACAGTGACTTGAGTGTGGAATTAGCAGGGGCACTGGGAATTGCAGGGGAGTTGTGTCCCTTGACAAAGCCAGATCTGCTTTGCTGTCTGCTCAAAGTGTTGATCTTGTCTTAGTCAGCCTTTTCTTGTTCCCAGGGCTGGGGCCCATCTCTTTCCCATGCACATGCTGTGTACCCAGCTCTCAGGCATGACCAATTAAATAGGAAGCATACTTTATCACAGGGATGTTTTTACTGAGAGGAGCATCTTTAATGAAAGTGCATCATGCAGAGAATTAATGTGCTGCATCAGTGAAAGTTTTTAAATAGCATTTAGCCAGGCATTTTCTTACCTGTACCCACTTTTATCAGTTGGTTTACTAAAAATCACAAGGCCCACATGTATTGCAGCAATATTAAGTACAATGGAATTTTACACGGTACCAAATGGTTTACAGAATCACAGAATGGGTCCAGTTTGAAGAGACCACAGTGAGTCACCTGGTCCAACCTCCCTGCTCAAGCAGGGTCATCCTAGAGCACATGGCACAGGATTGTGTCCGGATGGTTCCGGATATCTCCAGTAAGGGAGACTCCACAACCTCTCTGGGCAACCTGTTCAGAATCACCTGCATAGTAAAGAAGTTTTTCCTCATCTTCATATGGAATTTTCTGTGCATCAGTTTCTGCTTGTTGCCTCTTGTCCTATTGCTTGGCACCACTGAGAAGAACCTGAATCCATCCTCTTGGCACCTTCCTTTCGAATACTTATAGACATTGATGAGGTCCCCTCTTGGTTTTCTCTTCTCAAGGCTGAACAGGCCCAGCTCCCTCAGCCTTTCCTCATAAGGGAGACACTCCAGTCCCTTTATCATCTTCATAGCCCTCTGCTGGACCTGCTCCAGGAGTTCCCTGTCTCTCTTGTCCTGAGAAGCCCAGAACTGGACACAGCACTCCAGATGTGGCCTCAGGCAGAGCAGAGGGACAGGATCACCTCCCTCGACCTGCTGCCAATGCTCTTGCTAAGGCATCCCAGGATACCACTGGTTGCCTTGGCCCCCAGAGCACACAGCTGGCTCATGGACACCTTGTTGTCCACCGGGACCCCCAGGTCCTTCTCTGCAGAGCTGCTTTCCAGTAGGTCAGCCCCCAGCCTGTACTGCCCGGGGTTATTCTTCCCCAAGTGCAGGACCCTGCACTTGTCTTTGTTGAATTACAGAAAGTTCCTCTCTGCTCACCTCTCCAACCTGTTGAGGTCCTTCTGAAGGGCTGCACAGCCACTCCTCCCAGCTTTGTGTCAGCAGTGAACTTGCTGAGAAAGGATCTACCTCTTCATCCAAGTCGTTGATGAATAAGTTAAACAATACTGGGCCCAGTGTTGGATCTTGGGGGACACCACTAGTGACAGGCCTCCTACTACACCCTGTGCCACTGATTATGATCCTCTGGGATCTGCTGTTCAGCCAGTTCTCAATCCACCTCACTTACAATCTCAGAAGACCCATAACTCATTGAGAAATAGCAACAACGGCAATGTAAATGGTGAGAGTGTCTGCAGGGATGAGTAGGAGAATTGAGGATGGGAGAAGGGCTGTGGAGTTGCACAGTTCCTTCTCCCTGCTCCTTGATTGGCTGTCCAGAACCAGCCCTGAAAATTAAGAGATGTTTTTCTGCTGAATAAGTGCCATGTGTATTTTGCTGGCTTCCTGTTACACGCTTACGTAGGCAGTTGCTTTGTGATATGGACAAGGGCTCACCTGAAGAAGTGCCAATTGCAATTGCTAGTCTGGCTGGGTGTGACATGGCTCTTCCTGCTGTTCATTTTGAACCTGGCTTGAGTTGAACACCTTTTCCCCTTCTAGTATGAAAGGTCTATTTTTTTATATATCACCTTTCTAATAAGAAAATTAAATACCGCTCAGCAACAACTCTGCATGCTCTTTGACATGAGCAGTCACCCACTTGTAATAGACTCAGAGAGCTGGAAAGGCTCCTGATAACTTTTTTTTCAATAATATGTGGGGGAAAATGCAGGAATCTCCTGAATTAGGAAAGAACATCTCAGGGTCCTATCCTGGGTTTGTGAGGTGGGGGTTGGGTTTTTTGTTTGTGGTTGTTTTTTTCACCCTTTGGCTGCATGAAAATTAACCACGATAGTTTTCTTATCATGCAGAGGGAGTTACTCCAGTGTGAAGCTTATTGAGGCATATGAAGAGTGGTGAGTGCCTCATGATTAGGATAATTTAAGTCTTAATATTTTTAATGCAGGAAGAAAGCGATGAGAGAAAAAGAATGTTTGGAAAACAAGCTAAAGGATCTTTATCATGAGTTGGGATAAGCAGAGTGGAGAGAGCAAGGTCCCCAGCAGCTGTGAGGCCCCTGTGCAGGCTGTGGCCCTGGGCTGCAGGGGTCATGAGAGGGCTCTGCCACACAGAGGGCTCTTCTGTGGACTGAGAGGTGTGACATCAGCCACCAGGACAGCAAGGACCGACTGACCTGGAATGGAGGAGCATGGCCTACCAGTAGGAATGTCAGTAATGTGTATCTGGAGGTGCAATGGCAGCTGATGGAGAAGATCCATAGGCAGAAATGGCTGGGGTAGCGTACTCTTGGTCAGAGCTGCTCCCTGCCCCAGCCCCAGGTGCAGCTTCCTAGCGAGGAGAGAGCTCTGCCAGTTCTCTTCCTATTGGGGAGCTGGCCCAATGGAGTGGCTGGGTGTGGTGGGATGCTTTCCGGCTGACACATTCAGGCTACCTGGAAGTAAAAGTCTTGGATGCTTTCGGACCAAATGCATGGGTGCTCTTCAGCTCCATCAAAAGGAAAAGGCTGGTCTCTGAAACTGAATTTATTCTACTCTTAGCTTTGTTCTTAGATCTCTCTCAGAACCTAATTTACATTGCATCTGGCTGTTTAGCTTTCAGTAATCCTACTATTCATACTTCTGTCATCATAGCTAGGCTTTGCGAACGAAGATTTGGGAAGGGCTCTACCCACGTTTGTTGCAAGCACGTTGGTACCATGAGAAAAATGGGTGGGTTAAAAATTATATTGTCTGTGGCTTCACTTGTTGGCTATGTTGCAGTTTGTAAGATTATCAGGTAGCTAAAATGGTGTGAGAGAATATGTATAATCCCTCTGTATATAACTGAATTAAAGTGAAGGTTTTACAATTCTTACATAACCTCTTTCTGCGTGTTGGCTATTTTTGTTTTGTTTTTGTTTGTTTGTTTGTTTGTTTTGTTTTGGGGTTTTTTGTTTGTTTGGTTTGGGGGTTTTGGGGTTTTTTGTGTTTGTTTTTTTTTGTTGTTGTTTGTTTTGTTTTGGGTTTTTTTTGTGGGTTTTTTTGCATATCTACAAAGTGGTAATAACTTTTTACTCCTGGTAGGTTGAAATAGTGCTAGGAAGTTGTCATAGTTGAGAAGTAGCTGCTAGTGATTGTTACATAGTGATTTGTGCTATTACAATTTCCTAGCAACAGTATCCAACAGTTTCAGACAACTCTGTTAATCTAGGCATCTCTAGCAGTGTTCCACAAGTGCAATTTGTGCTATAATTTCTAAATTTTTAATAAAAAAGACTTAGCTCTTATTAAAAATAAGAACAGCAACTGTTTGGTTTTGTGTTTTGGAGTGTTGTTGTTTTTGTTTTTTTTCCTTTTTGGTAGTGTATTTGTTTGCTGGGTGTCTTTTGCATTTTAATAGAGGCTCTGGAAAAAGTAAGGATTAAAGTTGTTATCTTCACTGCTCTGTCAGGTAAAAAGCAATGGATTCCTGCAGGGTAGCTTGTGAGGTCTTGGTGGCATTTTGTAAATTATTCTTTAAAAGTACTTGGAGGCTTTGATGACTTTTCAGAGCCTGCAGTGTGAACTCTTGTGATTTGCATTTGTTCCCTGCAATTTGCAGCTGCAGGCACTGCACTAGCTTTGTTTAAATATAATGCCAAATGCCTTTAAAATAGGTGTTTGAACTGTGGATTAAGGAGACTACTTTTGTAATATTAAAGGCCTTTTTACTGTGCACATCAAATATCTAACATTCAATGCAATCTTCTTGAAGCCTTTTCTATATTCTTAGCAACACAAAAAGAGAAGCAGGGTCTTTAGAAATGCCTTTTGTGTCATTTTCCTGGTAGCCTTTCCTTCTTAAAATTTGTTTTAAAATGTGATAAATTTGACACATCAGAAATGAGCAATAAGAGTCAAAGTACTGTTCTGCTTGCAGTTTAGTTGTACTTTACTTGAATTTTTGCTAGTAACTCAAGTAAAGTTATGTTGGCAGCACACCTGCCATTTACCAGGGTTGTTGCTTGAAGTGTGGACTACTGACCAAAAATTGTATTCATGCTGTGCCTGGCAAGTTTTATCAAAATATTGTGTAGGCAAGGGAAATCTAACCCAGAAGGTTTTGTTGAATACAGATTTCACTATGGTAAAATAGAGTTATATGCTGGAAAAAAAAATAAATTACATGTAGTATTTGACTTTGATTTTAAACATTATTCTCTTTGCATACACTGTGAAAGGGAGAAACTAGCCATTGTGCAAGTTAATGGAATTCTGTACTCTCTACATCCTGGATAATTAATTATTACACAATATTTAGCATATTTACATAGTGTCTCAAAAGATTTGTGAATTAATTTATCATATTAAATTTTATCTTATCTTTTTGAAAGTGGAAACAGGTTAAGAATTTCCTCATTTAGTTTGCATTCAGAGTCTGATGAATGTTTTCTGCAGTTATTCATGTGAACAAGTTCTTGATTTCCAAAATGCTCAGCTGAGAAAGATAAAAATGTCATGATACTCATTTGCGTAATCTTTAGTGCAGGAACCACCTTGAAAATGCTGTGGGTTTGTAGACTGAAAAAAATGTGGATTAGCTGAGTAAGTAATCTGGTTTATGAACATAAAATCTTGATGGGATGGCAAATAGTTTGCAAGCAATCTGGAGATTGAGCGTGGTCATGTAATTAATTTATTAATAATTTTGAAGAATAAATCCACAGAAAAATATCCCATTGAATTCATTAACAGAGCACGGCTTGAAGTCACTGAGTTAATTGCTTACAGGGATTAACTCATGCATCTCTACTTGTTAGAACAAGTTTTCTGGTGCTGTAGCACTATTAGTTCTATACTAATTTTGCATTTGCCTGTAGATTAAGGCTGTGGTATTTTTACTGCAATTAGGATATAAATTTGAGTAAGTTAATAATGACAACAGTATGTCTAAGTGTTCATGGGCCATCCGTGAATGTTATCTGCTTTGCTCACCGTTATATTCTCAATGCAAGAAAAAACCCCCGAAAGACGAAGATGCAAAATGTAGCCAGTATGTGACATCTGCTTGATGACATCTTGACTTTGTTGGTTATTTGTCAGTCTCACTTGTTTTCTTTCCCAAATGCAAACTAGGAATGCAAGTGCTAGATAAACCACTCTGGTGTATGCTGAACTAGTCAGACCACACCCAGCGTCTTAGCCAAGATCTCTGCTGAGTTGCTACTGTGCAGACCAGATGATTGGATAGACAAAAAAGCCCTAACTAAATTTACTCAAGATACTCAAGAGGAGCCTAGTTGGAGCACAAGATTAGAATTTAGAGAAAATGTTTCTGGGTTCATTTTGTTTTGGTTTAGTTTGGTTTGGGGTTTTTTAGGGTTTTTTTGTCTTTTGTTCGCTTGGGTTTCTTTTTAATATGTGTGTGTATATATATATATATATATAAAATAAATCACAGACAAACACAAATTCATGCTTTATTTCTACAGCCAGTGATTTTTAAAAGTCTCATCTGTTGATCCTGGGAAATCCTTAGACTCTGTGTGAAGTGGCCAAGAGAAGCAAATTGATACTGCTTAGCATCAGTGCAATTTTTGAGACAGTCCTAAAAAGATCATTTCTTCTTGAGTAAAAAGGTTCCGTACGAAAGAAAAAAAATTAAAATCATTGAAACTGCATAAATCATGGGCTGGGGTAAAAATGAGTGGATAACAGTTGCAGTAGAAGGCATGGTAGAGCCTGGGTGATTTATGAGCTGGCTATGAATCAGCGCTATTGCCGTGCCTTGAAACACACACATCACACAAGCAGGAAGCCTGCAAGGCACACGCTGTAATCCTTTTGCTTGTCAAAGCTTTGGTTAGGCTCAATTTGAATGCTATGTCTAGCTTTGGGCATTACACTTCTGGACTCCCTCCAAATCTTTCCTGTCTTTCTTGAAGAGAAGAGGATACTCTGAGGTCTAGGGAGCATAGTCTGTGAAGAGTGATTGAGAATTTGGGTTACCTATGTGGTAAAGGATAAGGGGAAGAAGGGGACTAGGGGAGATTTCTGCAGAAAAGGAAGACTTGCTCTCTGTGCCTGTTACAGATGAACTCAATTTATTATGCACTATAGGCCATTCTTTATATGCTAACCATACTTCACACATGTTTGGGGGTTTTTTAGTTGTTTTTAGTTTTAGTTTGGGTTTTTGGTTGATTTTCTTTTTCTTTGTTGTTAGGCTTTTTTTTGTTATTGTTTTTTTGGTTTTTTTTGGACTAGTAATGACCCTACTAGAAGAGTCTGGTTTTTTACTTTCTGTGATACACTCAAGTGGGTAATACATAGAGGAATTTTGGTATTTACAAGGATGAAGTTTGGTTTTTTCTTTCAATGATTAGGTGACTCTAGTTTGAGAAGTCTTAGGTTTTCTTTCTAGGTTTTGGTAGATAAGTCCAAGGATATGAAAGGCCACTGCAAAGGGGGAGGGACCATCTCTCTCTGTGTCTGTAACAATGAAGAAATAAAGGGATTAACTTTCCAGCAAGGAAGATTCGGGTTATATCACAAAGAACTTTTTTCAGAGAAGGCTATTCACACTAGAATAGCTTGCTTTTGAAGGTTTTGAAAAACAGGTTAGACATCTGCCACAAAAGATCATGCACAACTGATTCTACCAAGAGACAGGAGAGGAGATTAGATGACCTCTCAAGAATTTTTCCAGTTCTGTTTTCTGTGATTCTGTCAATTCCATCGTTATACATTAAAGGCATGTGCGTTCACACAGAGGAGCGAGCACTGAGGCTGGCTCTATGGTCAGACTGTTTAACCCAGTACACTGTCCCCAGTGGGAGCTGAAAGCAGATGTGTAGGGAAGACTGTACAAACAGGGTGACTACACAGGATGATACTTTTTCTGTCGATGGCTTCTGTGTATTTAGCAGCTTTTGTTAGATTCCAGTTCCATAAATTTATCTTGTGTCCCTTGAAAAAGTTTGAGCTGTTAGTGTTCCTGGTATTCCACAAGCAGAAGCTCTTGTAGCTAATCCATGTGTGTGAAGACCTTTCTCTTGGTTTTAACCTGACCCCATTTTAGCTTCATTTGTTGCTTCTTGGTTCTTATTTTTTAGACAGACATTAAAGACTCACTCTCTCCATTGCAGCTAAAGACTTTATAGACCTTTACCTTATTCATTCTTAAACATTTCTGTGTCTAGACTCAAGAGTTCTGGCTTACTTAGCTATTTATTATATGGTAGATGATGCTTGGATTCTCCTTGTTGCCCTCTTTGGATCAGATGGAGGGAACAAACTGCAAGCAGAAGGTAAGATGCAGACTATAGGTAGCAAAGAGATGTTTTCTCAATTTCTTTTCAAATAAGTGATTTTTTTATTGTACTTCTGTTGAGCACTAAGTTTATGTTTCCATTATCTGGCTGTCCTAACCTCAAGGCCTCCCTTCTTAAGTAATAATGGTCAACTTATTGTATATATGAAATTTGGACAGCTTTATTCTCCTGTGTATCTTTTACCGTTTGTCTGTAGCAAATTTCCTGTGCTGGTTTATTGCTTAATTTCTAAGTCATATAAGGTGATTGTTCATTATGAGCCTTCACTTTCACTACCCTAAATAATAAAGTAGAGTCAGCAACTTTTGCCACCTTGCTACACCCCCTTTTCTAGCTTGCTTATAAATACAAGGAGCATCATGAGTCCCAGTATAGATTTCCATGAGGACTGTTTACTTCCCTAACTCTTGTAGGTAATTATATTCTAATTTTTGACAAGTTCTCTATCTGTGCAAGGGCCTTCTTTATTTCTTGGTAGGTACTTAGGTTCCTTAAGCCTTCTGGAAATCCAGATAGATTGTATCAACTGGATTTCCACTGGCAATGTGCTTTTGGGCATAAAAATAAGACAGTAGTAGCAAACAAATTTATTATCTTTTACATGAGAAACTGTTCTCTTCACCAAATACAAATTTGTTAGTTTAATCACACTATCGCATTTCCAGTTCTGACACATGGACTTGCTGTGCTTTTTAATTCTCAGAACACAATTTCATCATCTGTGTCTTCATTTTTTGAATACTGGAATTGGTAATAATAAAAAAATATAATCATAAATGGATGCATTTTACTGCTTGAAGAAAGATTTTGATGAAGAACTTTGTTAACTGAGTGCTGTTGAGTATTTCATGTTATACAATAAACAGTTTGCAAAAACATTTGAATCTTTTAAATACTAATCATGCCTATTGATACAAACAAGATTGTTTTTTCAGCACTGTTTAGTGTTGTGTTATTGCTGGGATTATTGACAAAAAATAGGTATATTGTCTTTTATATTTCCTAATTTGTATTTGAATACTACTCAGCAGACTGTGTGGGTGAGGAAAAAGAAAAAGTAGCTTCAAGTCAGGGTTATGCTCTCATGTCATGTTCATTGCTCTGAGTTTGGTAAAAAGAGTGAGTTTACTTGCTTGTATTAGGTAGATATATGCAGCCCTTTGCAAAAAAGAAATTTTGCTAGTTATGTCATTGTATGAACAAGCTAAGTTCTCTGCTTCTTTAATGAAAAAGAGTCAATGATTAAAAGTTTAATGCACATTTTTAGGTGATTAAAAATGATGCATCTGAGTACTTTTCAAGGTTTTTCCCTTCCCCCAATTCCTTCCTTCCTCCAACACACTCCTGGCATGGGAATGTGTTGTTTCCTGTAGCAAATACTGAGGGCTGATATGAACAGAAGATATTGTCTTGATCACCTTTCATCTTTTATGGTTGAAAGCAAATGTTTTCTGCATGGTTTTGATTAAAAAAAATCCCAACATGCTACAAATATTTAAATTCTTCTCTTGAAATGTTCCAAGGAATTTGTCTTCTCCAGCTAAGAATCTGAAAATGCATATAATTATACCTAATAATTTCACCACTGTCAGATTAGATTGATTTTTAGTCACTTTTGTGCAGATTAGATTCAACTCAGGTGCTCAAGCTGAAAGGAGGTGCATTAATCTGCAGTGACGTTCAGTCTCTTCCAATTAGCAAGTTCTAAGAGATGTTAGATAATGCAAGTTTGATGATGTGAAACATTTTTGTTCTGCCATGGTTTAGTAAAGTTAAGGACGTTTAGGCCTTCAAAGGCAACCATCAGCAACTTAAGTGTTAGGCCTACAAAAAATAATAAAAAAAGAATGAACAATTAATGGAAATAAAGAATATTCCTGACAGATTAAAAGGCTGGAGAAAAACGATGGTGGTTAAATCGAGACTTTGAGGGAGATGTTTAAAAAAAAACATTTCCTGTGACATAAGGCTGTAATGAACACATCTTTGTGCAACCAAAAGGTGTCTTTTAAAATTTAGGTTAGTGTATTGACTTTTATAATGTGCATAACTTTGCATGTAGTGGTTTCCCTAATGCTGCATAACCTGGTTATCTGTCACGTATGTGTTTCTGTGCAGTTGAAGGTCACACATTAATTTCTTCAAACTGCATGTGGTCAGACCATAATTTTAATTATTTTCAAAGCAATAGTGCATTAGCATTACAGAAGCGAACAGTGAAACACATAATACTGAAAAATGAAGTGTGAAGAAATGACACTGCAATGTGTGCATGTCTTCTGATTTGGCAGAATTAATGCTGGCAAATCTTTGCTGTAGCTTAAAGTATATGTGTGTTGCTTAATTATCTCAGTTACTAAATATGCTTATTGCATAATCTGGGGTAGGAGTAATTGAGTCCGTTACTGTAGATAAACAATTGACAATTTATAGTACTTCAGGAAAAAATCTTGACTGTAAACAGATGTCACAGAATCTAAAATATTGATGCTATCTTACTTTTACCATGATGAAAATCTTAATGTGTGCTCTGCCAATGCTTGTTGAAAATTGACAATATTTCCTTTTTATTTCTTGGAGAAAAGAGTCTACTCCAATTATATTATTTTTTTTTCCTTTTCACACTTCCCTTAATTTTTGAATGAGCTATTAATTTATTTTTGTTTGTTTAATGTTGGTATTAGCTAACATCAAAAAGCCAATTTGTTTTAATAACTTAACAAGATTGGCTTTTGATTAAATGAGAGCAATATGGGATGTGATTTTAACTGGTGGAGCAATGATGATTTTGTAGGTGGGTAGGCAGTTTTCCATCTCCTACTTAAAAACATGTAATAAGTGGATTGTATTTCAGGAATGTTTGCATAAATCTCAAATTAGTGTTAGAACAAACAAAAATCCAACCTAGTAGGACCTCAATATGAGTACCAGAAACTAGTTTGGAAGGCATGGCAAGGTATAGTTGTTCTCCTGCAGATCATAATCCCTTGTAATTTTAAGATTAAAGTCCTTATATTTTTCAGAATGTTAGCCTGCCTAATCCCAAAGCAGTGGTCAATATCCACTTTCCCACTTCCATAAAACTCTAACTGATTGTTTAAAATTGTACATTAGGTTGCAAAGAGGGAATTTTGCTACATCTGAAATAATCCATATAAGAAATAGTCTTAGTTAAGTGTGGGTTGGTTTTTGTGTTCTTTGGGTTTGGGTTTTTTTTTTTCCTGTATTGGTGATTATGGTGATTATGAAATATCTACTGCTTTAAAATATGTAACTTCTGCATCGTAATCTTGTCTGAGTGATTTCTGTTTGGATGGAGAAAGGCCTAGGCTGATTCCTCATGGAAGCAGTGGAAAAGTCTCCATTGACCATGGCAGAAGCTAGAATTGCTGCAGAAAGAGAAGTTACTTCATGTGCTTGAGAAGATGTCTCTAAAACTGGAAGTCTCTGATGTCTTACGGGAATGAAGTTGTAACTTGTATGAAAGACTTTGTATCTAACCATCCCCTTGCTTTGTTAGGTTATTGTATTCTTATTATACTAGATGCCATGCAGCAGTGGTAGATTGGATTTCAATAAATATATATATCTATATGAATATATAGGGACTTCAGTATTATGTGACTGGAAGTCACATACCCAGACACAAATATATATATATATGTATATATATTTACACACAAAAAAAAGACAAAATATCTATATATGTATATAGAAGTAAGTGTATGTAAAAAGCACTTCAGAGGGCTCTCCTACCATCATTAAAGCTTTGCTATAGAGTACAGTAAGAGTGAGTACATGCCTCCTGTCATGCATAATTATTTTCCCAGTCTCAAGGGGCAATTCTCTGTTTTACGTCTGCAGTATGAAACTGATCTCACAAATACTTAGCCCAGAAGTGTGCATTTAATCTTGGAAGTAGGCCCACAGAATTTAATGAGCCCTCAGATGGTAAATTCTTTGGGGCTTTTATTTTCCTTTGTACCTTATTCAATGGTAAGGACAATCTCCATTAGCTTTTACATTAGCTTCTTCTGTTACTTACAGCAAAATGCTTTTAGGTTTTGGCTTGAAAATGTTAATTGAAACACATAGGCACAAAAACTCTGAGGCAAAAGACAACAATTAAATTAGAATTATTCCAAAATTACATCTGAAGAATTTGAGTTGGCTTTCTGAAATTTCAAAAGCTACAGTTTTGAATGTTGCTCCAGGAGTTGTCTGATTTGGCCTTCATTGAAAAAGGGTCTTACAGAAATAGGAATTTTTTTTAGAGAGGGAGGATTGTAGACCTTGAATAGTAAAGATTCCAACCTGCGGATGAACACTGATAGTGAAGGTAACTTTGGCTTCTGTGTAGCTGGGAGTAAATGTAGAAAACCACAGCTTTCATTAGCTCTGTTACTGACAGCCAAAGGTATCCGTTGTTACCCATCAGAGTCCTTTGAACTCCACCCAGTTAATAGCATTCTTCCAACTGATTGCACCGGCTCTGGATGAGCCTTCTCTTCTGCTTGCTTCCCAAATTACCTGCCTAAAATAAGTTTTCTGCAGGCTGGGTTTGCTCAGTAGAATTGCTGTGGTCTGACTATATGTTTATTAATAAGCTGTATGTAAAGCACAAGCTTGTTTTAGATAATTGACACCTCGGGTTTTTTTCTTCCCAGAAGGTTTCAATCTTTCCTTTTGGAGCAGGGGGTTCTTTAACCTCGCCAGCAGAGAATTTCTAAACTTTGTAAGTTTATAAACTTTGCAAGCTTTTTGATACAGTTAGAACAGCATTTCTATTCTACTGATGTAAAACAATGTCCCACACTGACCAGAGCTCAATTTTGAGGCTTACATGATGATATTCCTTTAGGAGCATGCTTTGAAAGAATTCATGGGAAATCGTGCATGGTTTCTTACGTATTTTTATCTTGAGGGTTACTCTGCTAGCATCTGTTTATCTTCTCTTTTGAAAAAAAAAAGAGGGGGGTAGGAAATGGGAGGAAGATGAAGTTTTTATTTTGGCAATAAAAACAAACTAGTCTATCATTGTTATGAGGGAATTAGGTGAGATGAGTTAGTTTGCGTATTGGTTTTTATTTTAAAACTGTATTTGAAAGGCACATTATCTACTGCATTGGTTTTCTTGTTAAAAAATGGTGTTCTGGCTCAGCAGTGCTGTCAAGGAGTACAATATGTCCCACCTCATTAAGTACTACCTTTTTTCTTCTCCATCTGTCTAGAACAGCAGGAAAACTTGTTTTCAAACAGAAAAATAATCAGTTTAGTGCATTTTCTTTCTTCACCTCTGTATCTGTGTGCATCCAAAAATTCAACCAAATTTCCAGGGAAATGCCTCTAGAAAAACAATCCTAATAAAGGCACCATTCAGAACATCGGGGCCTGTTTGGTATATATTAAGGTGATCAACTATGAGAGCCCAAACAAAAAAATATCATAGTCACAGGTTGGTTTGGGTTGGAAGGGACCTTAAAGATCATCTAGTTCCAACCCTCCTGCCATGGGCAGAGACACCTCTCACTAGAGTAGGTTGCTTTTATTGGTCACATGAGGGAAGGAAAATCTGCCTATTTAATAGAAATAGAAACTGTGGTTGATTGACAGCATAGCTGAAAGAAATATAGAAAGGGAGGTATTTCCTGCTCTATTTGAATATGTGATAAGGAATTCATCACTGTTTGGATGTTAGGAGCAGCACAGCACTTGTGTATGGCAGTTATTTACTTCCATATAAATCATGCTTTTTAGGCACAAGAGAACTGCCCTTGAGGTTTTTTGGTTCATTACAGAGAGTACTGTTCAGATTAAGGGCCTGATCCACCATAACAAAAGGGTAATACTTGTCACTTGCTTAGCTGGGTAGACAGCAGCAAACTGCAGATGCTGGTTTTACTACTGGAACTAAGAGAAAAACAACTCCAAAAGCCAGGAAGAAAAGGCAACAGCAAAACCATCAAAATACTGCCCATGTTCTCAGGTAATTGCTTTCATCACCATTCAGCTTTTGGGAATTCCAGTGTTCTTCAGGTTAGAGTGATTTTCCTCATGGGACTCCTATCTATGCTGTCTCTTTATTCTCTACAGCAGCAGCTCAGAGGTCCTGCAAGAAATCAATTTTAAACCTATATTGTCTTCCTGAAGAATAGTCCCAAAGACTGAATGAGGGGCTCTAATTAAACCTTTTGCTTTCAGAGGCATCAGATCATACTGATACTTTTCAACTAGTTGGAGTAGTGATACTGAATGAATAAAACTGTTAACTTGAAAAGGTTGCTCCTTTGCAAAGTCAGGGATAGTTGCTATGGGCAGAAGTTGGCTGCACAGGAGGCCCAAAGTTCCACATCAGAGGCTGGGTAGAAAATTGTATTTCGCATCTGAGGTAATACCAGAGGATGTGTAACTGTGTTAATGAGTATTGTTTGCAGTACAAAAAGTAGTTTTTAAAAAGTAAATAAACACAGGTTTAGAAAACAGCAAATAGGCTAAAATAATTTATTCCCTCAATCCTAAAATATTTACATCCTTAGTTCTATTTTAGACACAAAAGGTAAGAGACTCCAGTGAGTTGACAAAAGAAATAAGCATGCAAATCAATTTCAGACAACAGACACCAGTTACTAATTTGCCACTGGGTGATGTTTAACAATCTGAGAGTAATGAAAGGAATTTTCAGGGAGAATAATTTACTGTGTTCTGGGCTATGCATGTGCTAAGGATGATGTCATACCCTGAAAGGATATCTATGCAGACCATAAATAGTCTTTCAGCTGCAGAGATTTAACACTTATTTTGCAAGATGAGAGTGTATTTTCAAATAAAATGCTTTTCTCTTTCTCTAAAGAAGGATATTTCAAACTATAAAACAGGTTTTATTGTTAAAACTGTGCTAAACAGTGATATGCTATAATGAAAGTGAGATGCATGTAACAAAATGGAAGCATGAAATGAAGACTGGGAATGGAAGGGGAGGTGAGACCTTGAATCCTTTTGGTACTATGTCATTGACTTGCTTTGCAGCCTGAAGCAAGACCCCAGTTTGCCTCCCAAGAAGCAGAGACAGAGGTCACAGGATTGCACCCTGCATTACAGGGTCACGTGTAGTTCAGTTAGGGATTCAGTGTGGTGTCTCCTAGCCTTGGTGCAAGTGTAGCTGTCCGTCTAAAAAAAAATGGGACTCAGACAGTTTCATCCCCAAAAGCTTTGAGAGCCTCAGGTTAAAAATGTGATGGATATACATGCTTGCTCACCTAAAACTTGCACTAGCCAATGCCAATGCTCCCAATATTTAATAAAACTCGGATCTTGTGTACATTCAGATGAATAGCAAAAAGCAAGACTTTGTTTAGATGCAAAAGTGCAACTTTAAAACAATATTTTAAAAATTATAATATTGTGCTTACTCCTGACTGATGATTAGCCCCAGCATTAGTATAGGACAACTGGAATGCAGTTAATAACCCTGAGCAGGTACTATTTTACCTTCCATGGCCACAGCCCATGCTGCATCTTTCTGTTACTTCATTGGACTGACAAGTATGACAAAGGCTGTCATACTTTGAAATGGTTCAAAAAGGAAATAATATTCCTGCACTGTCTTTGACTTTCTTCCATTGTCTCTTTCCCATAGCAAGCTTCAAGATCCCACTGGGACTTGTGGTATTTGGCCATTGTATTAAGCACTTTATCTAAGCTCTCTGGAAATACCTACTTACTAAACTGTGCTCATGCACATCTGCTGCTCACTTATTATACTGGAATGCTCGTAGACTTTTCACTTTTGCATTATGGGAAACCATCTCAGAAATGGCACTCTGGAGAGTTAAAACTTTTTCTGGAACAGACAGGAGGAAAAGAACAGTATGAAAATAGATTCATATAGAATTAAATAAATTAATGCTGCTCTGCTGGTTCTAGACTATATGCTGAATCTTTTTCTCATTTCTGAAGTGTTTAGGTCATTCCTTGCATGGTCTCCATGTTTGTTACATTTGAGGAAATGATCTTTCTGTACTGTCCATGTGTGCTAGGATTTCTGATACATGATTATAACATATAATAGTATATAATTATTTAATATATAATTGCAGAAAATAACGTGGCTTGTGTTTAATTTAACATAATATTTGACTGGGGCTGGAAGAAGGAGAGGGAGGTTTCTGTGGCTTGTTTGTGTAATAGGGATGAAAACATAGTCTTTCCCCTGGATCCACAAGATTATTCTTGAGGTAGAACTATTTACATTACGTAAAGGAAGAGTTAAAGAATGCAGGCAAGCCACAAGGTGGGAAGGAGAAGTAGATCAGGCAGACCTTCCTTATTGTGTCTGTGCCAAGCAGTGCTGCTATGGCTGTGGCAGCTGCTGTAGCTCTAGGCCTAAAACAGCAGCTGCCAAGTACTGCCTTGAGGTGCTGGATTTTTTTTTTCTCTAATCCCTCCATCCTGGGCTTGTGCTCAGCCATAGTGCACTCTGTTCCTATACAGGATTTAGGAAGTGGGTAGTAAGCATTAAAACAGCTCCAGGTGGAGGGATTTTCATCCACCTTGTCTGAAATCAGTGCAAGGAAGGAAGAAAGGCAGCGAATATACTAAGATCAAAGATCATTGGTACACAGCAAGACAAAAGGAATGCCTTAAGTGTATCCTGCATCAAATATTTTATACTAGTATATACTTTGAGATTGTGGGGTAGAAGGATTTAATAATAAGAATGGAGCTGTAAAAATTTAGACATCTTCCTAATCCTTGGTTTTACAGAAAAGTGTCTTTGGATAAATTATTTGAGCTCCACACACTTGTCCTCCACTGTTTCCAGAAATCAAACTCCTAGGGAAGGTACGTGAATTCCCATGGTCTGGGCAGACCATAAGAGAGAAACTGAATTAAGACACAGAGGTGATTCTTGCCTTTTGCTTTTGCCAGCAGCTTGCATGTCTACAACGCTCACCTGCAGCAATTACATATTGTCGGTACATTTCAGTTAGATGTGTACTTAAGGAGAGAACTAGCTAAGAATCATCTTCAGCATTATTGCCCCTGCAGACACCTGCAAGTTGTGAAAAACAAGTGAACTGCAAATTACCTTTGTATTGAAAAGAGAAATGAAACCTAAGTTCATCTGGAAGCTGGGGAGGTGACACCATGTGTTTATAGTGGCCTGTGTAATCTTTTTCTGGGTACTCATTTTGAGAGGTGTCAGAGACAGGATATGGAGTTAGACCTTTGGTCTGACCCAAACCATACACTGGTGCAGGTGTAGCTCATTTGCAATGTCATTTTGGTAAATGGTAAATATAATTAAATAATTTAGTTGCAGTGGGTGTTGATTATTTTAAAAACCTAACAGGGCAAGCAAACTGGAATCTAGGTTAGGGGTGGAGTGCTTTGACTGAAAATAATGTGTAGGAATGCTACTCAATACACACTTTAGGAACATTTTCCTAATGGGAATACCTACGGAATAAATCTTAAGGGCTTGTTCTGTCTGAAAAGTGAGTGGTAAGTAGTGTATTTTTATCACATTAGTCCACTTCCTTCACCTGCTAGTAATTTCTTCTCATGCTTGTAAACAAACAAACAAAAAAGCCAAAAAAAAAGAAGAAATGTTCTTACTTTCTTGTATTGCTTGTGCTTCACAAGCCATATATATAAGAAATAGTGTTTTCCTAACACACCTGTTTATTAAGTTTCAATCATTGCCTCCACTAGAAACCTACTGAAGGCAAATGGGCTATCCAGTTGTCACTGAAGGCATGATTTAATGATGTAGTATCTCTACACTGATGAATTCACCCTTTTTAATGTGCTTAATCTATGGTGCTTGAAGCAGATGGTACCTCTGCTTTGCAGACCTCTGCTTTGCAGACCTCCTTTTCTCTTCTGCACGTGATAAACAGAGCTTATTTATTAAAGAAGCCATCAAGGTACAAAGTTGAAGCCTCAGGAGCCACTTTTACAGTGCCTTTTCAGAAGGTACCTCCTCCTTCAAGCAGTTGTTTTCCAAGTGGCCTCCAGCACCCCCTACATAATTGCCTTGTTTCACATTTGGAAAAAAATAATATTGCTGGCCCGCTGTGTGAACAGTGATGGTAAATAGTGAAGGATAGATGGAAGCAGTTGGGTGAGAAATCTGTGACAGGCTTTTGTGTGAAAACATTTAGTATCTGCTCTCACTTTAATCATTTATTATTTTTAAGTCAGTGACAAAAACATCCTGCTGAAATAGGAACACTGGGATCCCATCTGCGGGGAGAATGGGTGGTGTTAGACAGATCTTACTATCGTGTCGACGTGACAGTATATCAGGCAAAGATATTAGTTGCAAGTTTTACTGTTGTTTTTTAAGACTGCTCATGAAAAGTTCCTTTAGCCAGGCTTATGAACTTTCAAGTGGCTGCATAAAATTATATCTTGTCTTTGTTTATCCATATCATAAAGTTATTCCAGAAAAAATAAAATAGAGACTTCATCTTTTAGAAGTTTGCTATACCTTTATGTTGCCCTCAGGCCACTTCTATTTTTCTTCAGAGAAAGTGGATTCAGATTTCTTCCAGAATAGGACCACTTAATAAAGGCTGGAGCTGTTTGTGATAAATCTTCAGTCCTTTCAGTCACATGTATATTTGAATGAAATTCAAATAATTATTTTTCTTTTGTCTTTTAAACATCCACATTTTGTAGCTGTGGATTAAGTATATTGAAACATATCATTGCTGTGGCAAAATTGTTCTAATAACACAGGACTCGCCTTTTTTCCTGTTACAGGACTTAGAAATAAGTATCAAAACAAGGTATGACATATGAATAGCAACAGGCTGTGTAAGAGTGATGAATATGTTCCAGGTTTAATGTAGGTGGAAATGGAAGCACTTTTATACCTGCCAAAACCTTTTAACATTTTGAAAACTAGTGTTTACATTCTTTGAAATGTTTATATCTAGAAGCAACCTCCTACTTTGGCAAACTTGTTTTAAATCCTCTTGGACCTCTGACAACCAAACTGACAAATAAACTGATATCCCCCGATGTTGTCTAAAAACTTGTTTTCACAGAATCACAGAACCACAGAAGGGGTATGGTTGGAAGGGACCACAGTGGGGTATCTCGTCCAACCTCCCTTCTCAAGCAGGGTCATCCTAGAGCAAGTCGCACAGGTTTGCATCCAAACGGTTCTCGAGTATCTGCAGTGGGGGAGACACCACAACCTCTCTGGGCCACCTGTTCAATAGGAGAGTTAGCAAAACTAAACATTTAAGGACTGTAATTTGAGAAATATCTGGTGATTTCTTCCAGTAGGCCCAATAGAAAACGTATAGTATCAGTCAAGATGAATTTTAGGAATATTGAAAAAAAATTTCAAGGGTCACCAACAGCATACTCTTTTACCAAATGCTTTGCTTAATGATTCACAGTCTCCTGCAACTCCTGACTATTCCGTGGTACAATATTACAGCATAGATGTCAGTAGCACCGTGTGGCTGCTATTCAGCTTGCACATGGTGCCAAATGATTTAACAGCTATTAGGCTGTCAAACCAACATGATATCTTTAGGACTAGGCTTACCCAGTCCAGTTTTGCCAGTCTAGTCTCACTGGTTTTGTGTCCTTAATTTTCTCCTCAGACACAGGATAGCATCCTAGTTCTGGTCCAATACAGGGGAAGAAGTGGTGTGAAGGAGACCTGTTCTCCCTCTAGTCCTTTCCAGCAAAGGAGCAAAGCAGACAAGGGCTGGGTGCTTATGGGCTCGGGGAACATTCATGGGAAGTGAAAGTGCCTTGCACTCCTCACCCTGGGAGATGAGGTGGTGTCCTTACCCTCCCTCTGGGTATCAGCACAGATCCCAGCTGTCCCCTTCTCCTACCCTTACAAGTCAGGTGAGATCAGATCAGCTGGGACGTGAGATTGGGTTCATGAAAGACAGACACGTTCTTGTGGTGCTCTCTCTTTTTACCATTTGCCCCAAAGGGTGTTTTTGTTATTATTAAGAAAAAAATCTACTCAGTACAGCCACAGTTCTCTTGGAGCAAATCAATTATTTGCGTGAGGAGTACAGAGATTACCTGCTTCTGTTGTTTGGTTTTGAGCAAAGGAGCTTTTCCCATCTTTATTCACTGCATGTCATGGGAACAAATGGAGGACATAAAGCACTTCATTCTTGCCCAGGCTCAAGGGGAAAGAAAAAAAAAAAAAGGAGGTTGTATTTAATAGACAGAAGTCTGAGACCCTGGAGTAGAAGCTGTGTATGACTGCCTCTCAGATGACGCTCCAGTTCAGGAAAATTGGTGAAAGGACATCTGCTGGCAAATTGCTTTTTTGGGTTATTTAGAGCAGCAAGTTGAAAAACACAGGAGATGAGGATATGTGGGATCCCAACTGACCATAAGAAATCAAATTGCACTCTTTAAAAGAAAACTGATTACCAGACATATTAAGCTTTAATCTTATTTGCAGTTAGTAGCCCCAAAGAGAATGCTTTGTTGGAGACCTTCCAAGAACAGCTATTGCAGACAGCTTGTAAAGCAACGACGATGCGATGGAAATAATGCAAATACAGTTCAACATTTGCTATAATAAAGTTAGTTTATGACACCCTTTGTAACAACCTCAACAATAAATGCCAATTTCCTCATTGGCAATTAGCTCTGGTGAGACAAACACTTCCCCAAAGTTGACATGAAGACAGTATTTACATATTTCTTTCTTTTTACAAAACGGACTGTATCTGGCACATAAGTGTACTTTTTATTTCTAAGATTTCTAAGCATCATTTAAATATTGAATGAGTGCAAATGACCTCCACTAATGTACTGCTTCTGTGCATTCAGTTCAAATGGGATGCTGCTTCAGATACAGCAAGCTGCCAAACCCTGACACAGTGACCTGCTTCAGCTGGGGAGCACTTTAATTCCGGTTCTGTGAGGATTCCTTGGCAAGGCTGCTCCTGGCTGTTGTCCTCATGACACTAAGCCATGCTGCTGACGTGAATTATGGTTAAACATATCTTACCTGTGGGATCTGGTCACTGATGCTTCTGTTTACCTTGCAGGTAGCCTGAACTTCAGTTCCTCATCTGCCCAGAGCCTGGTAGCTGTGGCATTTGTGTCGGTCAACCTCAGTTCACCTCTCTGCAGCTGTAGGTGGGCTGCAGATGTAAGATGGAGACTTATGCAGGTAACTGTGCTCATTAATGCCTGGTACAGTACAAATTACACAGGGGGTTCTCCTCTACATTTTCCTTAAACCTGGTATTTTTGGGGGTTCTGGGCACATCAGAGGAGTGGCACAGCTTGGGCAAACATGTAACCAAAGAAAGAAAAATACTTTTTTTTTTTTTCTTTCTCCCCTCCAGGCAACTCTGCAGTGTGTATGTTAGAGGAATTTGAGAGTCTTGTGAAATCAGAAGGCTACCATGGACTATAATTACAAACTATCACAAGGATTTTTAAAATGTATTTATTTGTTCTCATGACTTGGAGATGTACATATTTTAAAAGATCCCTCCAATAGTAGTTTTACAAAGTTGACTTAGTAGTATTGTACAGTCCATAAACCAGAATCCCAGTACACTTCTCTTAATACAAATACCACAAACTTAGTCCTTATAGACTACATTTTTGAAAGTTGACTTACTTCAAAATTACATCTTTTTATTTACACAGTTTAGTAAATTCATACCACTTCTAAAGTGTCTTTGGCTGTATCTAGACATCTCGCATTGACTTTTTCTTTTCATGAAATTGATAATGTTTTTGCTAAGCGAATTTCCTGGACTTGGTTGCAGGGTAATAAAATAGATAATCAAGGTGTTATAAAGGCATTCCACCAGAGGGATTTGGGATATATCCTACAGCATCATCAGTCATAACAGAACAAGTGTTAAGCTGCTTGTATACAACAAATCTCAAACTTTTTAGTGTAAATTGGAAATACACATTTTTTTTTTCCACAGGAAAGCCTGATACTTCTTGTATTATCTACCTGTGTATAAGCACACACATATTCAGCCCCCAGCCTATAAATGCTAAATGAAGGCAGCTCTATAGCTTTTGTGTGCATTATGTCTCACAGGGAAGTAACCTGTCATAGTACACGCTCCCTGATGAATGTATCAGCTGAGCAATACAGCAAAGCTCAAACATTTAAGTTGTTTAAGCACACAAGGTATCTCATTCAGCTCACTGAAGGTGAACATATGTGGGAGCCATGTGCTGGGCTAAGAATGCTTCCTTGTGCTACTGTTTATGCATTGGCTACCTTGGTATTTTCACAGGAATGTTTACTCTGTCACCTGACTACAACTTTAAGCATTTTTCAAAATGTTTTTTATTCAAACTATTTCTGTCAATATTAGTCAAATCCTCTTTTAGTCTAATCCTCAGGTCACCCTGGCTAGATGTCTCCTCAGGAATCCATCCTGCACTTTTGACTCTTCCTCAGTGAGGGGAGAGCAGGCAGATGGAGTTCAAGTGCAACCACTGTGCTGCTGCCTAGCACTCTCCTGCTTAAAGAGGCTGGGCTTGAAACAGCTTCAAAATATAAATCAAAATATATGGAGAAATAGGGTCCTGTATGCTACCTAGCAAACTAAGTACTCATCCTCAACAGATCTGGATATGAGGATTCTGGTTTTGTCTGAAGAAAAAGTATCGCAAGTGAATGGTTCGAAAACCTAAGAGCCTTTAAAAAGGCCTAAGTTACTTTTGAAGAAGGCAAGAGCAAATAGCACCTGCATATGTGGCAAACAGAATAAAAAACTCAGTCTCAGAGTTAGAAAAAATAAAAATACCATAGAACTAGTGGCGCTGTGTGGTGAGTAAAGGGCTATTACTAGTTAGCATCTGAACAAAAAGATCTTTAAAGAGAGAAATAAATGGAAGCAGCAGCAAAATTCCACACAAAATTATGAGGCATCAGTCTGACACGTGTTTGGCACTCACCTAACTTTGTCTGCACATTGTTTTTCCTTTCCCTGTTTAAATTCTATTTTGAATATAGGGTTCCTGCCAAGGAACTTGTTAAAAATGTTTATAATGAGCACAGCGTGGTTTTTGGGTTCTGTAAACAAATACCTCTTTAAAGTTGTACATCACTTTCAGAGACTTAAGATTCACTCGTCAAGGAAACCCAGTGTTTTCTTCACTGAAACTTTGCTAGTTAGACTTTTCTAAAGAGGGCATACCAACTTTGATCTATAAGCTGTAAAAAGCTGAATTTAAGAGTAGGAAGATGATAAAACACTTTCCAGAATTCGAGTGTCAAAAATATTCTTGAGGGGGGTGTATGTGTTTTTGTGCGTTTTTGTGCGTGATAAGTAATTTTCTAGTTATACTGAATAATCTGAGTCCACAAACATGGTTCTAGGGCAGATGTCTTAACATTTTGATGCTGCCTTGCCCAGGGGCCACTGCTAAGAGGCTTGTTGCAGCCTAACGAGGCGCTGCAACATTCTTTCAGCCATGGGTCCCAACATCGCTGCAACATACAGTCATATAGGGAGATCGTGGCGCACCACGTTGACGGTACCCAAGCTATGCCAAAGCTACCCGTGGCCCAGCAAGGAGCTGGGAGCTGCCGCTGACCCCCATCTCAAGGCGTAGGAAGGACAACTCAGTACCACGCGGTTCTTGCAAGTCCTCACAGCCCAGACCTACTTTCAGGGCGCACGTAGCTGCGGGTGCAGCAGGTGCCAGCACAGCAGGAATGACACAGGAAAACACCACACCTGCTCACCAGCTACAGACCCGAGACACCACGGGGAGCCGCAACCCCGGGCGGCGGCCACGCACCCACAGCCCACAGGGCCGTGCACGAAGCACCGCACACCCTGCTCAGTCAGGGGCCCCCGGGGCGACACGTGTTGGACCAGAACCGGCCCCAAGGGAGCAGCGCTCCCCGCACGGCGACAGGCGGGACCGAGGGTACTGCCGCCCGCCGGCTTTGCTACACCAGGGCGGTGGGCGGCAGTCCCCGACCTCGCCAGGTACCGGCACCCCCGCGACAGCGACCCCCACCCCACCACGGCGACCCCCGCACATCCGGGGCAGCGGCGGGGCGGAGCGGGGCCGAGCGGGGCGGTCACCGCCCCTTCCCTGGTTCCGCCTCCCCGCGCCGCCGCCGCCGCTGCCGCCGGTGATGGAGACGCGGCGCTGAGCGGGTCGGGCGGCAGCGGTGGTGCGCGGGAGAGCGGGCGGGGGCGCCGCCGTCGGCGGCAGCAGCGGGAGCGGCGGAGCGCGGGGCATGCGGGGCGGGCGCCGCCGGGGGGCTGCATCTGCGGGCTCCGAGGCGCCGAGGGAGGCGGCGGCAGCGGCTCCTCCGCGGGGCTCCGTGTGACCGCGCCGCTGCGCCCGGAGCGCGGCTCCCGGCAGCCGCAGGAAGAGGGGGGCCGAGGCGGCGGCGGTGCGGCGCTGCTTCCCCGGCCGAGGGGCGAGGCGGCGAGCGGAGGCGCCGGCTCCCCGTGGCCGTAGCGGCCGCCGCCGGCAGCGCAGCGGCAGCGGCGGCCGCGCCTCAACTTGGTGCGAGGCAGCGGCCGCCGCGACGAGCGGGCGGAGCGCGGCTGGTCCCCGTCCCCGCCGCTGCCCGGAGGATTTACCCCGCTGGACTCTGTTCCTCGGGCGCCCGGTGACAGGCGGGGTCGGCGGAGCCCTTCGCCTCTCCCCGACGCCCGCCCTGCAGCGACGGAGAGGAGGGCCGAGGTGAGTGTGGGCTCCGGGCGGCTCGGGTTCCGCTTCCCCCCGCGCTGGGGCTCGGGGGAAGGGAAGCGCCAAGTTTAGGCAGCGCCGGGCTTCTTCCCTCTCGGTGAGTCCGCGGGGGAGCCGCCGCCTGGGCCGATCGCGCTTCCTCCGAGCGGAGTGGCCCCGCCGGTGCTGCCCCGGGGGCAGCCGCCGGGGAGGACGGGCACACACAGCCCGCGGCTGCCTTCCGGCGGCTCCCCGAGGTGCTCCATGGTCGGGGGAGCTGGGGGCGTCCTGTTGCTGCGTCCGGGGGTCGGGAGCTGCTGTGTGTCAGCAGCCTCCGGCAGCGTGCCTCTGTGTTTGTGTGTGTGTGTCTGTGTGTGTGTGTTTGTGCAGGGGGGGACTACCAGGGCAGCATCCCCGACTCTACCTCTGCACCGCTGTCATATCAAGTTCGTTCAGTTAATGTTTATTATGTAACGTGTGACTAATATTTTAGACTTTCTCTTATCTGCTGGAATCCGGATCAGCCTTATTTTATTTCCTTTTAATTCATAAAGCTGAAGAAGGTCGGGGAAGCTAAGACTCTCATTCCAAGTGGTTGCCTACAGGAACTTAGTTTTCATGTGACTTTACCCGTGTTAACAGAGGGTTACTACCTCCTCCCACTTCAAGAAAGCAGAAGTGTGTGTCATCTGCCTTCTCCACCTCCACTCCCCTTTTATTATTAAGTCCGGGGAAGTTTCTTTAGGTCCTACTTGGTTTCAGCAAACTCTAGAACCTGCTACTTTGTAAACTTACTGGGTGAGATACTGAAATAGAAACTGATTTTTGTGCAGCAGCTGCTCAGAGAAATAACTTTTATGGCGATGAACAGGAGTGAAACAGTCTCTTCTGTTTATATAAATGATGTTGGCACTACATGAACTGTAAATGAACATAGCCAACAGCTGTGCAAACCAAAACTATGTAACTAACCATGTATTATTATACACTGCTGATCTCAACTTTGCTTCTTTGCAAAGGCATTCAAGATCATGCTACTCTGAACACTTGGAACACCACAGAAGTTGTTTTTCTTGTAAATACAAAGGATTGCTTATATTGGGAGAGCACTTTACTTTCTAGTGCCAGCTTCATCATTTTCTGTGACTTGGAATTTTGTCTCTGTCCTCCTGTGATGCTAGCCTGTTTTTTGAGTGGTATTACTAGCACTCTGAATTTGATTTTGCTGCATTTTATCAGCCTTACCTGTGAAACATGAATGCACATCAGAGGCAAATATTGTCAAATAGGGAGATTGTGGCAGCATGGTCATCTTAAGAAAAATGATACAAATGGTACCTGGCAAGGACACCACACACAAGCCACCCTTGAGATCAAGGTGATAATGACAACACGTGGGCTATTACTGGATGCCGTCTGTCAGTTCAGAACTGTAAGCTGCATGAATGAGTATACCTTATTCCTCATATACCTTGGTCCTGTAGGAATAGGGCTATTCAAAGACACTAATTAAAGTCATGGAAATGCTTTAAAAATACCATGTGACAGTCATTGCATAGCCTAGTGGTAAGGTGGTACTGTTACACTTTTATACAAAGATTTATTCCTCCCCCCTCATCATCTCATATTGGATTTTTTCAAATAAGTTCAGGAATAAGCTATACAGAAAAAGAATGGAGGTACTTTAGAATAAATTTCAATGCCAAATTGCTGCTTTAGTGAATAGTACCCTGTTGTCTTTGTTGCACCTGTCGATAAACTGTATGTTAGCTATAAAGTTGTTAAATATTTTTCTTTTTTTCTGTTACAGAAAGAGCATAATATTTGGGCTGAGAAGAAAATGTAGCTCAAGGGACACATCCAAAAATAGGGTACTTCCAGATACTTAAATCCTTTGAATGCAATTGACATTATGTTTAGTTCAAGAGGCAAGAGATTATTGACAGATTTTGCCTCTTATATTTGTAGTGATTTTTATTTTAGGGCACATAAGTGTCAGATTGTCCACCTAGCAGAGAAGTTTGATTCACAGGACCAAAATGGTATGGTCTTTGGCTCTGCAGTCTTACCCAGCCTGTGTCTTTAAGTGGCTTCTATGTGGAAGTGCAGGAAACACCTCTAGATGCAAGTTGACCTGTATTGGGAACTGTCAATACTTGTAAGGAAAAGGAATAGCCTACAGATTTAAATAGAACTATTTGTTTTGTGTGTGTGTGTGTAAGATGCATTAAAATACCTTTTAGCAGTTATTGTGGTGCTTTTTAAAATGGTGCTGTTTCATACCTAATCAATCACTTTATTAAGAATTTTGAAGTTCTTTTATCCATCTTAAATGATAATCAAAATCTGGAAGTATGTAGTGCTGTCCTTCAGGCCAAGTTATAGTGCATGTTTTTCATTCCAGCGTTACTCTTCAGGATCTTGATTTTTAAAGTTTGTTTGGAAGGTAGTGTTTTTGGTGCCCCCCTCCTCCCTTGCATGGTCAGCATGGTGCTTTTAGTATTGAAATTGTGACCCTGGGGTTTATCTGAAATTCATCTGGATGAATAGCTCATGACAGATAGAAGTGTTAAAGGAGGCAAATGTTGAATGTTTCTTTTATGGTATGGGTCTTGCACCAGAGCTTAATAAAACTAGACTTGGATCCTTAAATGGGATGTTCCTCATCTCAGTCCAATTTTTTGTCTTCCTTTGAATATTGACAGATTGTTTATAATAAAGATGCACTAGAGATAACTTCGAATATTTAATTGTGCATTGTATCAAAATAGCATACCTCTGAACTCTATACTTCCCCCTTTCACTGAACAGCATCCTTATTTCTGAGGATTAAGTTATTTCCCTTCTGCTTACATTGTTTAGTCTTTTTGTAACTGTGTTTTTTCATATTTTGCTTTGTGAATCTTTGATTTCTAATTCTTCACCTAATCTTACACTGCAGCAGCCTTTTTCAGGTAACAATAAAGAATGAAGCATTAATTTTATTAGAAGATACCACAGTTTTGCTAATGCTTGCCACTGCTGCTTTTGAATCTTGATATTCTTAATTTTCTACTGCAATGTTCTCATGTTGAGCAGAGATCTTTCCTGAGTTCCACAGGGATGCTTGTAATCCTCTTGTTTATACTAGGCCTACTTAATTTGGTAGGTTGCTGACTATACTAATAATTATTTAAGTTGCAGTGACACTTCTTCTGCATTTATTAACATGGAATTTTGTCTGCCACTGTATTATCTGTACATCATGGTTGATTAACTTCCAATTGATTACATTTTTGGTCTTATATACTTGACTAACCTATATAAGTATTAAGTTTTCTACTTTCTTTTTCAGCTCATTAATTAATACCTTTAAATGTTGCTTGCTTTATGGATCCTTGAAGCATCCTGTTGTTAACCTTTTGCCGTGTTGAAGTTTGATTACGTATTCATAGTCCAAGCTTCCTGTTTCTTGAGTAGGAATAAAATATTTAAAGCAAAATGTAACTGGAATCTGCAAAATATATCTGCAGTGTTGAAATCATGGCTTTTACTCGACTGTTAGCATCAGGTCTATTCTTGACAGAGGTATTCTAAATTTAGCATTCCAAAATAAAATGTTTTAACTGTATGCTTGTCACAAAAGCGCTTTGACACCATCTTCCACTGACTCTGGCAAAGCATTTTTTCCCATTTATGGCCTTTCTAGCGAGCTTAATCCATTATGTGAAATCAGCCCATTGTAAAAATCAATGGAATTGATATACTTTTAGCTAATGTATTAAAGAGCTGGCTAACTGCTCTATTATTCACTTTCTGATTGCTTAAATACGGTTTTGCACTATGAAATATGAAGGTTCTTAAGCGGCATTTACTTTCGGCTAAATTGGAATCTTGTGACTTTGAGCACTGCATAAATATCTCACGCATGTGCTGTTGTAGTAACTCCCAACTCATTGAGGCATTCTTACCATTGGGTTCACATAAAGGTCTTTTTATAATCCACGAGAGAGAATTAACTTGAATTCTGAAGACCTGGACTATTCACATTACTGGATAATGGTTTGTAGTTTCTTGTAGGAGATAAGATTTTGATTACTTGTGTCTTTGTTTGAAGGGCCAGTGGAACTGTGTAGTCAACGTTGAAAGATGTGTCTAGTCGATAACCTCAGTTGTCACTGAAAGCAAATGTGCTTGGAGACCTGGTTAGTTAAGAAAAGGTACCCTTGGCAAGATAGTCTCCCAAGATTGTCCCTTGATAGAATTTACCACCCTTGCTTTTGTGATCGAGCGTTTTATTTTCAATTATTAAAAAAAAACCACATAATTTTTTTTCTCCCTTCACTTCTTTTGCCTTTAAGTAGTAGGTAATTGTGATATGGAACTTGATTTGGAAATAGCTTCAAAACTTTTTTCTTGGCCAACGTATTTGGTTTTGGCACTAGAGTAGTCAGTTTTGTTTCTTTGGAATAAAAAGTTATCCTCAACAATCAGAGCTTTGTAATGGTGCCTTTTCACTGGAATCTGTGTTTAATGACCACAGCAACTCTCATTGATAGTTTCAGCTCATGTGTTTTTCCTTTTTTATCAGATGTTTTCCAGCATTTAAAAGAAATATACAGGTAGGGGTATTGAACAGTGTGTTGTGTTGCTATTCTGTGTAATCTGATGGTCCTCAAGACATTTCTTTTTGTTTTCATATGAGAAGTTACTGCTAGTGAAGAACAGTATAAAGCAGCAGCAATTTGCTGCTGTGGAAGTTCAACTCTGGGACCAGCTGATGTACAGCTGCTGTGAAATTCATTCCTAATTAAGGAGGGAAGTGTTTTCATAATTTTTTTTCCTGGTGCCATGCTGGTATCAACTTGCAGAAACTTATACTCTGTTAGAAAACTTATCCAAAAGATAAGCCAGTTCAGTGTTTTGTTGTCTAGCTGAAAGAGCCTTAGCATCCTTTGTAGGCAGAATGTATGAACTGCTCTTTTATTCTGTAATTCTCATATTGCTTTGTAAGACTTTGTCCTGTAAATTGTAAACCAGTGTAATATCGTAAGTGTTTTGGTAAGTCTACTTTGTTTTCAGTAGTACTAGTATTGGTTAAGCTGTACAAGTGTTAGAATCTCTAGGAATTATATTTATGGTGGAATTTCTTACGGTAGACAAACTCTTAGCATTTTTTTGTAGAAATAGTATTTCTTTGAAATGGGATGCAGTACCATTTTCATGTTGAATACCAATATATCTTCATATAAGGGAGTTCCTGTTGTGTAAATGAAGTCATACAACAAACTTTGTCTTCCTGGTTAAGTGGAACAATTGAGTCAGGATGATATTCAACATCCAAGTTGCTTGTGAAAACTTGTTAAAGGCAAGCAAGAGGGTATGACATGTTCCTTGACTTTTTATTTTTATAGTGCATTAGAATAGACTCCAGAGTTTCAGCTGGTGCTTCCTGTCAGCAACAGGAATGATGATAATAACACAGTGCATAAATATCTCACAGTAAGTAGTTCTACAGGAGGCAGGAATACTAGCCTCATTTTGTAGGCACAACATGACAACATTTATAGGTTGGACTTGATGATCTCAGAGGTCTTTTCCAACGAGACTGATCCTGTGTTTCTATGACAAAGGCCAACAGAACCTGAAGAACTTGAATCCCAATCTGTTTTCTTTTCCATAGCCACAGGTCATTGTTATCTTACCTTTTTTCATACCTTTTAAGCTTGTGCTCTGTATACTAGCAATGCTTTAGTGCAAATTGTGGATGATAATTAAAATTATGCTGAAAATTAAAAGGAAATTGATAATGCCAAATTATTCCAGGGAGAGGGAAACAAATTTTGGGGTTTGGGGCTTTTTTTTTTTTTTTTGTTTTTTTTTTTGTTGTCATTTGTGAGGAACAAACCAGGGGATGTAAGTAACAAACCAGGGGATAGGAATACTGGTAACAGGTCGGAATCACTTGTCAGTGTGTCGAGAGAGATTTGGGAGTGCTCATTACATATCTGAATTAAGTAGCTGACTGAAAAGCAGAATGAGAAATTGAAAAAATGACCATGGACGTCTGTAAAGAGAAAAAGATATTTAGTGCTGGTCTTAATCAGATGTCTCCACTACAGTGTTTTAAAATGAGTTTAACTACTGTGGCCAGGATGAGCAAGGACTAAGATGAAGCATAAAGATGTCTCTCACCTCAATCAAAAGTGGATAACAAACATGTAATTTCATGTGATCAGTTCTTAACTTTGCTAGGTGATAAATTTTTTTAAAGCAAAAAACCCAAACCAAATGTACATCTGAATCTTCAGATGGTCCAAATGCATATTAGTTGTAGGGGAAAAAATAGGATTGATCAGAGTTGTGTTTTCACTCAGTGACATTTATCAGTTTGATTACCATCATGAATAATTTAGCATTAAGATCAGCCCAGGCTCTTATGTGCATATCCTGTTCATTATGTTTCTGCATTAAATACATTCAAGAGAACATTCACTGATGGGGCATTTTTAAAGTATCTTTAAGGACTCATTTAAGTTAAAATTAAACTAATGGATTTATTTAATTTTCAGTTCATTATGTACTCAAGGTAATTGGGATTGATACACTTTTCAAACACAGAAGCTGAATCCTAATTCTAGATGCAAAAATCAGCTATAACTATTATTTCCAGACAATACTTCTGTAAGGAATTACTTCAGTTTCTGCTGATTAGAGTACTACCTTGAAGGTGCAGTTGGTGAGTTTGCCATAAGGAAGTTAAGGATGTATTTTCACAGAACTTTCTTTTTTTAAGACAAGTTTGTGGTTTTAAACTCTATTGTCTATACTGTCATGTGAATGAAATAAATGTCTGCTGTCTTTATCTTTGAAAAATGGTTAAAGACAGCATACCAGAGCAGTCCTGTTTCAAAGAGATAACAGGTCTATTTAGAATAACTAAGAAAACCCCTACCCCTGCTAGCAGTGTGTAACTTCGTTCATCCCTTTTCCAACATACTCTTGCAATTTTTTCTTCAGTACTCTCTGTTCAGAAGTTTAAGAAATATAGGTACTTAAATTAGTAGCAGTTTAGTAAACCTGTTTTGTTTTCAGTCTTCAAATTCTGGAGCTAGTGCGGACAGCACACAACAAATCCCAAGCTTCCTAAAGCACACCAGAGGTACTATGATTTAAATACATTTATTTTAAATTTATATTTCAAGAAAAATAAAACTTGCCTCATAAGGCTCTCTGCCTGCAAGAATGGTTATAAAATTGAAGTATTTTTTTATGCTGACGTTCCTAAATATTTGATTTTGTGGTTTATTTTTGTGAAATGAAAGTCTCAGAAGTGGCATGAAAAATACAAAGTTGTTCAGTAACTTTAGGGAGTAGAAAGGGACAGTACCACTTCCAGGAGCCTTAATATATGTCAAAAATTATACATTCTTTGTACCTTCTTACAATCTTTGAAAGGCATTCAGGTTCTTACCATGATCTGCTCCTTGCTCCAGTGCTGTTTATGTATAGAAAGGGTTACAGATAGGATAGGAAAGTCCAGTAAGTTAAACTTGGGTTTACTTGAGACTTAACTTTAATGTAGTTATCTGTCCTCTTTAAAGAACAACCTGGTAACCATTTGGAAATGTGGTCTGAGATAGCTGTGGGAAAAAACTCCAAGCTACTCAGTGGTCCCTTTGCTTCAACTTCTACTGTGGTTTATTTGGGTGCTGAAGTGAATAGGGAGAATAATGTGACAGGAAGGATGCCCAGGAATTTTTCATTCTTTGTAAAAGCTCAAGTTCCCTGCTAAAGCAGAACAGTGGGGCAACTGCTGCTATGTTAGATGGCATACTCATCAAAAGTGTTTTAGTTTGGGGTTTTTTTTCAGCTTCAAATTCGTTTTAACATATGGTGTCACAGGTTTTATGAACATTGGACTAAAGTAGTTTCAAACTGTATAGATCAACATCATCTTTAAGGACAGCTTAGGCTGCACAGAAGTAAATGGTTGATAATCTAGCCTTCAAAATAACCAATGTACTGAGAGCTTAAAAGTATTGTTAGTATAACTTTAGAAAAAATAGTGTTCATTATAGGTTTTTTGTGCTCTAAAATCCGTGTTTGATGTTTGGCTGTGAATAAATTCATTGAATTGCTGGGAGCTGCATTAATATTTTATCAAGTCTAAAATAAGTTGTATGTCGGTAGTTAAAATACTACTTGGTTGTACAAAATGTTAAAGAATGAGAAAAAAATTGGTACCATAATTGTCCAATAACACTAACAGACTCATGCAGAAAATATTAAACAATTCATCAAGTCTTGTGAAAGTGTAGTTGGAAGATAGATACCTAAATATAGTACATCAGAATCAGAGTTACTCTGACAAGAGCATCTGAAAAAAATCTTAACTTGCATGCTTGCATATTCAAAAGGCATATTGTACAGTTTTAATTTTTTTCCTTTTTTTTTTTGTATTACAAATTCAAGTGCTTTTTCATAATATTATTCACATTAATCTGCTATAGTGTCATCTCATCAAATGAAAAAGGGTGTTTAAAAACATGAAGAATTCTAGGAGTCTAGTGAGAAACTAGATCTGGTTAAAATATTTTAATACAATGAGCAGATTGTGTATGCAGAATCAGCACAAAACTTTTTTTCTCTAGCAAAATATACTTGTCAGGCTCTATATCTAATTTTGCACTGCACTTCTAAATCATAAAATCTTTATATCTGCAGCAGTTAATTTAAAAAAATTTAAGGTAACCAATTCCCCAAAAGAAACAAAGTAACCTTGTATGTTGAATTTGTTAAATCTTTAAAAAACTAACACTGTAAAACCCAGAAAACCAAGCCCCTTGTTTACTAGGCATTATTTTCATTCCTTCCTTCCTCATGTTTCTCTTTTAGTTGCTTTTGGATATTGCAGAGTTCTCAAATCATATATTTTTATTTTGTCTTTCCATGCCCAGGAAAACTAATCACTTTTCTGCAAGCAGCTAATGCTTAAAATCTGCTGTGCGTAAGAAACCAATTGACCCAATCTCAGCTGTGATCTGATTCACAGAAGTACAACAATATGTAATTTGCTTGCTTTGGATCATTTCAAAGCTTTCTTATACAGTTTTAGACTATCGTGACTATTCTTTTTTTTCCCCCGAAATTGTGCTTTCTCAAACACAGCAAGAACTTCTAAGAACTGAAACAATAGTTCCTCTTTATTTCACGAGTGTTGTGTATATTTGAAAGGCATCTAACAACTCCTTTTCTAACCACATTTTCCTTTTTGTTGAAAACTTCATAAAACATCTTGGCTTCTGCCAGAAAAACAATGCCTTTTATTTTATTTTTTTTATGGAATACCTCATGTTGCAGTAGAATTCAATAGCAATGAGTTGCGGTCACTAATTTCCACTAGTCCAATAGTTTGGATCACTAGCACTTTTAAACAAAGAATCCACAATGGAATGGTTTTTAAGATGAACAGGCTTTCTTTATTATCACTTCAATGCAGAAGAGTTAAATAGCATGCAAGTCAGGCACTGATTTCCAAGTCAGTTTCCAAGACCTTGCAGTCTTCATAGCTAAATTTTCAACTCCGCAACTGTAAAAATATTTGATACCAACTTTCTTGTAATAAAATCATCTTTTATTGCAGAGACTAATGAAATTATGATTCACTACTGCTTCCATGTGCAGGGATGAGTGGTACAGTATATTTCTATGGAGCAAACCCAAGAAGAATGTCTCATTATTCTAAGAGACTGCTTCTTTATCTATCACTTGTAAAATGTTTGCTACTTGTTAGTTTGAAACAGTTCGTATCAATTACTGTTGTAGCATACCAGCTTAAGTTTTCCATAATTTGTGATTTCTCCATTTCTGCCATTTGTTTGGGTGTAACATTAATTTTTATTCAGAAGGATGTGGTAATGATTCAAGAATGAGAGTGGAGAAATGTATATGAAAGAAATCAAAATAATAGAAATTGCTAATAATTTGGGTTCCTTGATACATAGTTTCACCTGGCTTCTGAAAATGAAGCTCAATGTTTTTAGAACATCATCACTTTTAGTATAACTCAAGTATTTCCAAAAAAAAAAAAAAAAAAGGAAGGAAATTACCTCAAAGTTAGCTCGCTGAGAATGTTCATTTTACTATACTGGTCTTGGAGAGTATTCAGAACGATGTAAAGTTTTGTGTTTTTCTTTGCATGCCAGTTTTTCTTTGCATGCCAATTATTTGACATAATTTAATTTACTAGAGAGATTTCAATGTATTTTGAATAACGTAGAGTTTGTTTGTGTTTTAACAATGTATCAAACTGTTACATAAAAAGGTAAATAGAATATACCAGGGGAGAGAGACAAGACTTCTTTAAGAGAAAAGTAATGACTCATTTTTGAAGTAAATTGAAATCTATTTATGGTCAGACATATTGAAGAGGAAATGATCACAATGGCCCAACTGACAAACACTAAGTTTAAAATTTCCATATCCAAGTCTTAGGTTTGGAGGAAAAGGAGATTAGTTTCGCTCTTTGGTGGTGTCTGGAACTGCTACTACTCTGACATCATGAAATTTGTAATGCGCTAAGCAGTCGCTTTCAGACACAAAAAGGAGAAGTTTAGACAGTCTTATGCAAACTTGTTGAAGAATTATTTTCCTTTTCCAAAAGGGATTTATTTCAGATGGAGGGGTAAAAATTATAAAGTATTTGTAAAATCTTGAGTGTTTATGGAGGAACATAACTGGAAAACTAGGGAAATTTTAAGACACTTCTATCTTAAAACTGTGTATATGTCTGAAAATCTTTGTATCCACTGTAAATGAAGGTTTATGGAAGAAATACTGTTTTCTGTTTAGCTTCAAAAAGAATGTTTAAGATTTTTATTTTTTTTTCCATGCATCCTTCAGGAGAGAGGAAAGTTAAAGACAAAACTTTAATACACAAAAAGTGAATACACAGAACTTGAAAGCATTTGGCTTTGATTGCATCTGTATGGATCAAATGTCCAGTCTTCAAGTGATGGGAGGGGCATTTCCCTGACTGTACCAGCACTGTCTTGGGTTCTGTTCTCTGCCTGCAGTTTGTCTGTTTTCTAGTTGTATGTCAAATATGATGACGACATGCCCTGTGGTAGTCGTTCTTGTAAAAGCTAATAGTGTTTGTAGTTGAATGCTTGCCCCAGTCAGGCAACAGAAATTGCTTTGGCTGGAGAGGAAAAGTTGCCTTTTTGAGACAGTTTGATCTCCTGCTCCGTTTATCCTCAGCCCTGCATCATGCTTACCTTGTGCCACCCTTCTCCTCCAATTTTTAGACTGCTTGTAGTCATACTTAATGGGCAAAAATCCCTAAAATATTAAATTGGCACAGGTTTGGAGAAAATTGATCCTAAGGAAGAAAGGCAACTCAACATTTACCAATTTTCTATCCTGCCAGTTCACCAGCAAGCCAAGCTTTTCACTGAGCAGATGGCATACCTAAACCTTGGAACAAACCCTAGCTTCTGATGCCTCTTGCTGATTTAGTAATTAAGAGACACAGGGAAGAGATCATAGTACTGTGTGGGGAATGGACATTTTAGAGGTGGAGGAATAAAGGAGAGCTCATAAGGGGCAGCAGCAGGGTGCTGGGGTTATGGCTGTCTGTGGGAGATCAACCCCAAAGTTCCGCTTTCCTTGAGGAAGCATAACTTGTTTTAACAAGGGCTGTTTGCAGATAGACTATAATTTATTTCTAAGGATCAACATTACACAGACATTTTTTTTCAGTGTGCTGCAGCTCCTACTGCATTTGGTTCTTTTAAATTATATAAAGGTAGCCAGCTGCTGCTACAGAGTAGTTTTTTAGAAGAACGTAGTGGTAAAAGTTAATCCACTTTCCTTGCATTAATGAGTAGTTTGTCATGTAGTTCAGTATAATTTTACTGAATGTGTTATTTTCTTATTTTTTTATTTTTAATGGGAGTAGTTGAAAGCTGCTCATAGAAAATTAGCTTTTAAAGTGGCTATTTTATAAGTATAACATCTCTTCTTCCTCTCTTGGAAAACCAAAGAGGAGAACAGGAGAGCAGACTACAGACAATTCATACATGTAAAGTATGTAAGCTGATATAATTAGGGAGAGTGATAACCTAGGTTATTTCCTTTCTGAATTGCATGAGGAAAAGGAATGAAAGAATCGCAGTTTACTGCAACTTTCAAATTGAGTTGTTGGATACTTAATTATGACCTTGTATCTTCGGTGGATGTGTTCTACACGTTCTGGGTAGCATCACAGAAACTATTAGGGAAGACTTCTTATGTTGCAAATAATAGTATAAACATGATATTCTCTCACTTTTCTGAATGAATGCTACTAGATGATATGAGGTGATATGATTTTAAAACTTGACTGTTGCTAAAGTGAAGTGTTAATGTAAGAATGGACATACTTTTAACATCATTCTCACCTACCCTGCCTCTGCTTTAAAAAATAAAATAAAATCTGATAATGAGACATTGCTTTGTTGACAACTGTTACAGAAGTAAATTGCCTCAAAGAGCAAATGTTTGAGTCTGAGGAAAATTGGGACTGGATGGCATAAGTGGTGTTACCAAGCATCTTTTAGTGAATAAAAGTAGTTGAGGGTGGGTCATAATTAGAGGCTTCGGTAGCATCTGAACAGGTTTTAAATGGGAACTCTTGTACACAATCCTTTTGATGGGATTAAAGCTGTGATCTCCAGCCTTCCCTGGACAACTGCACTGATCAATGTTATGGAAGTAATGACATCCACCTTTTCAATTTTTTAACTTATTGCAGCTACAAACAGTATTGAAGAGTCTCCTGGTCAGTGCTTTGTCTAAAGGCGTTGGGGGGCTCAAAATGAAGGCAAACAGGAACTGGGCAACATAAAAACTGTAGGAGAAGAGAACAGAAGAATTGACAAGAGAGAACAAAATGTAAAAATTTTGCCATATTTAAATGGCTAAATAGTATCTCCCTATTTCTTTTGTCAAATAGTGACAGTTGTGGAGGTGTAGCAAGCAGGTTAAAGTTTTGACTAGCATGATTTGCCTGTCTAGCCAATCTCACAGATGATAAAATCAGTTTGACCTTCTTCCTTCCTGCCCCTCTTGACCCTGACAAGGGTAAAATTTACTCTTGACATAGGATTTAGTTTCCAGGAAAATACCAGTGAAATCTTTACAAGAAATAGGATGAGTTTATATACCCCACTAAAATGTAGAATAGACACACTATCTGCTTTCATTTACAGCGTAGGGCATACAGCGTAGGCCCTGAGATGTGTTGGAGTAATTGTTTGGGAGGTAGATGTAGTTGGTGTATTTGGATGTGATGTCCTTTGAACAAAAAGTTACGTGGTAGTCCAAACCATGGACCATATATAAAAAGTTAGGTGTACATGTTCTGTAAATACTTGTGATTTTCTTTTTTGTACATATAGTGAAGATAGCTCTGAACTATAGTCTTTTACGAACCTTTTTTGCCATATTCATTCTTGATGAGTAAGCAGAATGTTGTTGTTATGGTGTGGAAAACAAAATTGAATTTTCCATTCTGTATGTAATTTTTCCATGAATATGGAATGTTGATAAGGCTTTTGCTGAAAGGATCATATATAAGTCGTCATATTTTTATTTAGAGTTTATGTAGAACTTACTTTCTGGAAGTGTGTAACACTTTTGGGTGCAAATCTAAGAGCAATACTGACAAATCAGTGGTTTGAGCATACTTGGTTTGTAGAACACTTCTGCTTGCAAAGCAAATAGCCATTCTCAGCATTTGGTACTCTTTTGAAGCTGATGAAGCACTTGAGCTGCTACTTATAAGTTGGTTCTACTTATTTTCTTTGAACGTAATTTGAAGCTAAATGTTCATATGTCATATCATAGAAATCCAGCTCAGGTATTTTGACAAATGGATCGTCTTCTCTTTTGGTGTGAGCCTCACAGGGAGGTATTTGCAAGCCCCAAGTTTTCAGTTGCTGAGGAAGGTCTTAGAAATGCTGTTTCAGCTGGTACTGCTTCTTTAGTTTGATGAATTGAATTTGAGTCTTTAAAAAACATACTACATTTCCTAACGTATACAAAAAAGTTAGTTGATACTTTCCACCTGAGGAAATGTTAAGAAGTTGTTTGCTAAGCATATGACTTTGTCAAACAGTTGAGCTGGGAGCTGAATGAGTTGAGAGGCTTTGTTTTGGCCTGTCACGAGGTGTGCAAAAGTGTTGAAAACTCCCTGCTTGCTTTTCTGGATGACAAGTTAAGCATTTTGGATAAGTAGTTTAAGACAGTGTAGTACTTCCAAAGATTTTTCCCATCAGGAATAAAAGCAATTCAGTGTTGATTGAATAAAAGTAGTGAATTCATTTTTTTTATTCCTTCTAACTGTATTTTTAAAAGGTACCTTCTTTCATTTTGGTGCTTGCTGAGGTGTCCTCTAGTATAGTATACCTGCTATCAAATAAAATGTTCATATTTTGTTCTTCTGTAAGTCGTAGTTCTCTGTATCCTGACCTTCTTTTCAGTATAGCAAGTACCTAGCCTAATTGTTACATTATTTTGTCTTTAGTAATATTGGTTTTAGGGGTTGATTAGAAACCAAAACATTCTGCATGTTTTCATATTGCTACCTAGCTTTTGATGTACGCTAGGATGAGCTTCTATATGGAAGATGACTGTTTCATCCCATTTTGGAATATTCAAATGAGAATTATTCCTCAATCCTGAATCAGTCAGGTGTTTTAGGGAAGCAAGGGTTCATACAACTGGTGTCTTTCCAGTTACTGAAAATGCTACATGGTCGAATTCATATCTGAATAACTGATAGAGATTTCCAGTAATGCAAGTTTCTCAGACCCTGAAACATTCTGCCAGGTATGAGATTAATAATCCTTCCCACATGATGTTATGATGTAATTCACAATGTTTTCGGGCCAGCTGCTAAAGAGATGTTTAAAATGAGATGAAAAATTGATACAGAATAACTGAAAAAAACCAAAGAATTGGAGAAAATAGAAGACATAATTACCACATAGTAGTGGTAATTATGTGATTTAGTGAGATTCAGTGTAAAAACAGTGGCAACTCCCAAAGTTTAGGAATTAAGTTGTTAGCTTAGTGAGCATGCCAGTCTGCCACTGTTGCTGAAGTAAATAGTCTTTTCCTGGCCATTCTTTCCCTTCCTTAGGCATGTACTGTGAAATAGATGGCAAAATTTTCTGGAGTGCAGTATATATCTGTGCTGAATTAGCTCTAACTTGTACCCAAATGAGATGTCAGAAAGGAGCGTGGAGATAGATGCTTAGGGACTAGAGGACATTGCCATGCTTTCCTTGAGCTGCAGTGCTGATTTTCAGTATTCTTGATTATTTTTTTCCTCTTATTTTAGGCATGATGTATATGTAAACTGCATACCTTGTTTCCTGCATACCAAAGTATCTTCTGGGTTCATGCTTGTAGAAAGAAAGACATTGCAAACAGCTGGCTGACTCAGCAGTTAGTAAACCAAGTGAAACAGGATATTCCTAGGAAGAAACCTTAAGGTTTGCAGCATGAATTGGGAAACTGTATGCCAGATTGCTGCTTTGCCAAAGGCTGCATTAAAACAGCAGTGCTTTTTTTAGAAAAGCTAATTCATTGGCTTATTGTCACAGTTTCCTCATCCTTGTTATTACAGTGTTAATAGCTCTCAGTATTCTGTTTCAACTACCTGTTACTGATTTTACAGAAAGGGATAAGAAAGAAATTAGGATCCATATTACTAACTGAATCCATTGTTTTGGAAACTTGGTAACGTAACATTTCCTGTGTTCCTTTGTGGTAAACAAAACTTCCTGAATTAAGGTCCATTATCTCACCTGAATCCAGAAGGAATTTGTCTGCTTTATTCTACTTAGAAGAATGGATTTTTTTTTGTTGTTGTTTAAAGTGATCTTCCTACTCTTGCAAGTGAGAAATGATAGTCATTTGTCAGCTCAGCCAAATTTCAGATACTGTTGCAAGTAGCAGAGCTTTGCCTGGAGGCAGATGCATGTATCCAAAACTAGAATTTCTGTGGGAGGGTTAGTATTTGTGTATGAAGACATATGTTCAGTCAAGCAGTTTGTTGGTTTGGGTACGTTTTCTCCTGGTGACACTGACAGACAGTCTTACTGAAATGCTTTAAATCTGGCAGAAGGCCGAAACCCATTCCCTCTTCATTTCCATTTATTTCCCTCACCACAAAATTTTGGTTTTAAATAGAACATTAATATTTTTAAAGGACTGAGTCCCCAGGCTAGACTTTTTTCCTATGGGAGGTTCTATGTATTACTTCTGTGCCCTAGGCTAACTTCTTTCTAAAGATTTACTTTTATGTACTGTAAACTTAACTGCTCCCGTAGTTAAAATCCTCCTAATAAACAGTGTGTTATTTTGGACTTTGGAGTTATGATATGCTTGCTCACTTTTTAAACAGCTGTGTCTAATATTTCCACTATTTACAGGGGGACTGATGTTGTAATGTGTGATAATATTGGACTTTGTAACAGCTTGTGGACAAGAATACAATTTTCTCATTTTCCTCTTTGATTAACAAGTGCTAATTACATATTGCAGGAGACTACTTCCTTTTTGATTTGTGAGCATTTTTTATGGTTTCATTTGGTTCCTAAGTCATTAAATATATAAACAGCCTTTTTTAGCTCTGTATACACCCACAAATGATTTGATTTGGAACTCTAATATTTGTATTTCTTTTGCAATGAAGCTATAGAGCTGAATGGACAGTAATCTGTCTCTTATGCCAGAGTACTGGAAGAAATGATTTCTCAGTGTCTAAAGAGACATAATTGGATGTGTGGAGCAGTAGTTTTACCTGGGGGACTTTCTATGACTTTGCACTTTGTTTATTATCTTTGTGTGAAAATATTAATATCATTGAGGTCCTTTGTAAATGTTGAGAAGCACTGTGTAAATTTGACATTTGCTTTTACAAATTTACCAGTTGATTTATTTCAAGTACTACCTCTTGTGAATGTCAGTTCTTAGGATCTTGCTTGGGTACCTCCCCCTCCCACTTTTTTACACTTTAAGTAATGTGCTGCTTAATACTGTAGCAGTGCCTGCTATAATACTCTCTGTGTATGTGTGAACTCAAAAAATCTAAGCCTCTTATTAGAAGTAGAACATTCTGTAGTTCCCTTTCTCTGCATACAGGAGGATTGCTGTAACTTTATTATCCCACAGTGGCTTGTTACCACTTGCAAACTGAGTTCTTGGCCCATGAAAGGCAGAGGTTGTAGTCTTTTAAGCACCATTAAAGCAGCATATTTGAATGTTTGTAATTTTGAATCCCTCTGATCATATCTGAGGTAATGGGAAATATTTGTAGGTATTTCACTGTCTGTAGTTCCATTAGTAATTATCAGTGGAAATGGAGAACCTGGGTATGGCAATAAATCATGTACATTTTTTTCCCTAAGCTCTGTTCTCCTGCGCCATCCACCTGTAAGCTTTCCTGCTTTCTGGAGTGTTTGCATCACATCAGAGAAAGGGATGTTACAGAATATTCATTTGAGTATTAGACCTGAGAATATAGCAGACAGCTTTTCTGAAGCCTTCTACTTGCTGTTGGAAGAAAGCATTGATCATAGGGCATGCAGTTTTACAGAATGTAAAATTTATGAGGGCAGCTGTCATTGATTTTAATGTAATTATGTATTTAACTATTTTGTATTCATAATTTAATAGGATGTTTTTCCTCAGTGGGTCTGGAAACTTTTACTCTTTTCTGATGACTCAGGGAAGAGTAGAAAAGGTGAAACAGAAGGCACTATCTTTCTCAGTTGAAGGCATCCTCTGTTTTTTTACCAGTGTTAGTGTTATGTACAATTTTTCTAGCAAAGAACAGTATTCAGAAAACAGAAAATAAACATTTATAAAAACTAGATGAAGAAATCCACTTTGTGTACAAAGCTGTGCACATGGACACACCTATATAGGTAGCTGGGGTTGATGCTGGTTGGCATGCCGGAGGTGCTGATACTTCTGCCTAGTTGCTGCTGCTTGGTTTAAGGCTGTTGCCAATACTTGAATTTGTTGAGGAAGATGACTACATGAGCTGTTAGAGTAAGTGATAATTATCTGATTTCTCCTGAACTTCATGTGATTTCTGGTAAAGAGTTGTCAGTGAGGTCCAAAGTCTGTGCTTTTTACACAAGAAATGTGTTGTCTGTAATGTCAGGGATATGCATCTGCTGCTGGTCCCACCTCAGTTCACATGAGCAGGGGGCAAGAGAACAAGGTTGAAATTATTGAAGTATAGGATAGGAAGGTGGAAGTTTTGAGAGCGAAGTACAGCTCAGTCTCTTTTTTCATAGCCTATTACAATACAAATATTACTGAAAAACTAAACTACCCACTCTTTGTAAACAAACAATGCAAACAAAAAACTTTGGTTGACACTAAATCTTGATTTTTTGACTTCTGGGTTCCTTCACAGTAAATGTTTTGTAAACTGAAGGAGCTGAGAAGTGTCTAATGCATTTTGCACTGTGGCTCACATCCTCCATATGCACCCTTACTGGTTGCTTTGCATACTTGTGAAACAATGAGGGTAGTGTTTCCTGGTGGCTGAAGAGAAGGTGCAGAGGGTGTCTGCCAGCTCACAGCAGTCAACATACAACTCTTTGTTGATAGTCCCACTGAAGGCAAGCGAGTCTGGATTGATGCTCCATGCTCCTACTTAAAGCTGATGTAAGTTAATGCTATCAAAACAAACTGCTGTTGCTGATTGCCTTACTAATGTTTTGCATCACAGTAGTTTTAAGAATGGCAGCGGTGCTAGTCGTGATTTGCAAATAATTTGGTTTTATGTCTTTCTGGAGAGCAGTTGTGAAGTTATGAAAGATAGCTTTTTTCTTTTTCGTGTTGAGCGATTCACCGTGTAGGTACGGTTTGAATTATGAAAAAGCTGTTTCTTGCAGTCCAAAGAGATTTAGTAATGATGCTGAATATGACAGTAGACACTTCACTGGTAAAAGCAGTTGACTGTCTTGCATTTTTATTTTTTTCTCGTGCTTTCCAGCAGTGTAGTACTCTCAAGCAATGTGAAAATGAATTTTGCAATGGTCTTGATTTGGGGGTGGGGGTTGGGGTGCATTTTACAGTTTACTTTAAAATACCTCTGTGGGTTCAGTCACTCTTGGTCCCTTTCATACACTTCTTGTGTTGCTTTGAGTCAGTGTCCCCAGAAGACAGGAGGCAGTGGGAGGCCTGTGGGAAGAAGGTGCTGCTGTGTTGTTTGCATGGCTGTACTTGCCAGAATCATTGCTTGTTTGGTGAACAAGCTATTGGTCAAGGCCGAGAAAAGTAATGGCATACACTTTAGCTGTCAGTCTGATCAAAGTAAGTGTTAGCTCATCAACTTTTTTCTGAGTTTTGGGAGATAGTATCATAGCACTGTGTACTTTATACCTGTTAAACACATACCTGTCTTTATGATTTTGCTGATTCTATTATAAAAGATATCTATGAATCTTTTTTTTCCTGACAAATTGCATGCAGGGAAAAAAATTTTGGATTGTCTCCATTAAGAATTCAATTCGTTTTTTTCCTCTTGCTGTCTTTCTGTATAAGATAAAACCATGAAGACCTATGGAATAAAACTGTGGTGGTTTTGTGCTGGTTTTTTTTAAATATTGTTGCTCACCTCAAGAACAACAGGTAGAAGATGTTTTTTTCTCAGTGTTATAAATCTGTTTTCTCTGGAGTTTAATGGCAGACTTGTAAATTTTTTTCTCCTTTTCATGTTTTGCTGTTCGCTTTCCTGCGCTGATGTTTCTGACCACGTCCAGGGTCATACCACTGTACTGATGTGGTAGAAAAATAAGTTGAATCAGTGGAATTGGCTCCATACTTTATGGCAGCTGCATGGTTTTGTTGTGTGTGTGTAGGAGTGTCAGTGAATAAACAGAAGTTGATTGAAAAAGCTGGAAAGATAATGTATGAATGAAAATCCTACAGTCAATCCATATTATATTTAGGAAGAGGTGAAAGTGGTAAGTGGGGTGTTACAATTAGGAAAAGATACTGTGCAGAGATAGCTCTGCATGATTGCTGCTGTTATTAAATGTGTCAGAAGAAAGTTCTCTGTATAATAGGAATGGAAATATTGAGGCTATTCAGTATAGACGCTTGAATATGAGACAATTATATTTTGCACTTTAAAAATATTGTGACTGTGAATCTGGTCAGCATATTAGAATGACTGGCTAAAATTTGTTTAGGTTTAAATAAAAGCTCAGAATATTGGATTATTCTGAAAAATTTCATTTTTAGGTTTTAGCTGGGATAGAATTAATTTTCTTTTTAGTAGATAGTACAGAGTTGTATTTTGGATTCAGTATGAGAATAATATTGATAACACACTGATGTTGTAGTTGTTGCTAAGTAGTGCTTACTCCAAGTCAAGGACTTTTTAGTGCCTCATGCTCTTGACAGTGAGGGGGGGCACAAAAAGCTGGGAGGGAGCATGGCCAGGACAGCTGACCTGAACTGGCAAAAGGGATATTGCATATCATAAAATGCCATGCCCCGTATATAAACCAAGGGTGAGGAATCAGCCTGGAGTACAAATACAGGCTGGGTGGAGTATGGTTTTGTTGGTTGACGAGAAGCTCAATGTGAGCTGCAATGTGCACTTGCAGCCCAGAAAGCCAACCATGTCCTGGGCTGCAGCAAAAGTAACAGCAGGTCCAGGGAGGTGATTCTCCCCTTCTACTCTCCTCTTGTGAGACCCCACCTGGCATGCTGCAAACAGCTCTGGAGCCCCCAACATAAGAAGCATGTGCATCTGCTGCAGTGAGTCCAGAGGAGAACCACGAAGATGATCAGAGGGCTGGAACACCTCTCCTATGGAAGCCTGGCTGAGACAGTTGGGGCTGTTCAGCCTGGAGAAGAGAAGGCTCCAGGGAGACCTTAGACCTTCCAGTACCTAAAGAGGGCCAACAGGAGAGCTGGAGAGGGATTTTTTACAGGGGCATAGAGTGATAGGACAAGGGGCAGATACAGATTAGATATAAGAAAGAAATTCTTTACTGAGTGGATGGTGAGGCACTGAAACACGCTGCCCAGAGAAGTTGTGGATGCTCCTTCCTGGAAGTGTTTGAGGCCAGGTTGAATGGGGCTTTGAGCAACCTGGTCTAGTGGAATGTGTCCCTGCCCATGGCAGGGGAATTAGAACGGACCTTATAGATCATCTAGTTCCAATCCCAAACCATTCAGTGATTCTGTGAAGATTAGAAATGCATCATCAAGCCAGTGTAACATCCTCTGCAACAGGAAGCTTGTGGACTGGAGAAAGCCACATGTGATACACTTACAGAGTAAGAGGAAACATGGCCCAGATAAAAAAAGCTATTTTAGGACGTGTGTAAGATCATTAGGTTAACAGTAGCCAGAGGTTTTTTCAGTGGTTCACTTACAGCAAGGAAAGCATATTGCATGGGGTTTTGTGTAGTTGTTTCAGCTTACTGTTCTTCTTCATGAACTGGGTATATGTTTATGTATATAAACACATATGGTTATGAAATCTGGGAATAAATGTATTTGGGAATAAATGCAGTTACACAAAGCTGGGATGGCAATTCAGGAAAGTCTTAAATGTTGGAAAGATAGCCTAAAAGAATGGGATGTGATTTACACGAATAAGTGAAATACTTTATGTTGAGGTCAAAATAAAATAAAATATGGAGAACAACTGTTTAGTTGTTCCTACCATCCCATTCCTCACCACAGATTATAAAAGGAGAGTTAGCAATGCAGAATTGTTCACAAAGAAGAGGTGTGTGTATGTATTGGTATGACTAAATAATATAATGTGGAGGATGTGAAGTTGAACCTTTTACTCCATTCTATATTGTGGAATTCAAGTACTTTTATCAGTTTTGGCCACTGTACTTCAAGAAAGCTGTAGGCACAGTTGATTTGCCTCAGGAGTGTAATGGTAATGACAGACGATTTAGAAAAGATGGTATGTGCAGAAGGAATGATTGAATTGGCATTTTTGTAACCCAAAGAAGAGATCAAGGGAGATCACAAGCTTTTAAGTGTGTGGAAGCTCACTACAAATAAGCAAACATCTACCATTGGTAGATGTGTCTCACTTACTAATGGCAACATGGACCATTCGCTGTGTGTCCTGCTCTCACTGTTTGCTTTTTAGTTTTGTGTTTTATGAGGGCTATTTCTATTCAGTGTCTGGACAGCACTGAACAAAGAGCCTGCCATCTTAGGCTCCTTTGAAAAACTATATGAGTTAGCAAAATTACTAAATAAGCATCTTCATCTAACCTGATAAGATGTATAGATAGATATATCAGTTAAAACTCTTGAGAAGATAGGAGAAAATTTGCTCCCAGATGCCAGCCACTTAGCCACTTAACAGACTAGTTTCCCCATCTGTAAAAATGAATCATGTTCTCCGCCTCTGTAAGGCACTTGAGCTTTAATGAAGAAAAGTAATACACAAAAAGCTAATTTAACGTAAGCAACACTGACTTTTTTGGTGTGTGTATTGTAAGTTACAGTGCAATGTGAAGAGTCTAGTCAGACATATCATGGAAGCCTGTGTTTAACCTTCATGAAGGCACCAACAAATTTGCTGTGATGAAGGTTGCTGTGATGATGTCATGATCTCTTATACTAACATGTTCAGAAAGGAAACAAACATGATTTATGTTAGGTGCCCTGCTGGGTATGTCTTGGATCATATTTTTCTGGCCTTTGAAACTACCCTATTTTTTTCAGATTTGGTAAAAACTGGTATAATTTCTGGGAGATCCTTAGCCAGTTCTTTTAAAAATCACACTGTAAGCCACTTCTGCTTAGTATTCCTATTCTATCAGTATACTTTACCAGTATTCTGGTAATCTGTCCTCCAATGGAGATCAAAATTAGGAGTTGAGACATTTTCCCTTTCTACTTTGGTATGTAAATAAATGGGAAACTGCCAAGTACTATACTTACTTCACCTGCTTCAGTACTGGCATAATAATTTGTTTCAGAATAAGCAGTTGACAAACACCCTTTCTATCACTGCCAATCTTAGCTTTCCTTATAATGTACTTCCCCCATACTGTCATGTTGTCATAGTGTCAGCATCGTATTTTTTTTCTCCCTTGTACATAATTTTTCATCTGGACAGGTACATACAACTAACAGTTTAAACAGGTAGAGCAATAAACTTGAATAACTAAGTAGGCTCATATATAATATGGCAAATACAAGATATAAACTCATATAATATATGGCAAATATTACCTAAGTGCTGACAAATTACAATTGCATTAAAAATTGAACAAACCTCCTCTCTTGTCTGTTATGATATAATCTTTACTTTTCAGCTGCTTAGAATTTCCTTCAGACATTGCTGTATTAACTGGATAAAGGAAGGAATTCATTCAATATTGCTAAACAGATAAGACTTGGAAAGTCTCAGGCATCATTTTTAAGATGTCACTTTTTTTTTAGAAATGAAAAAACATTACTTCTTAAGCATCAGGTCTATGTTATTATAATATCATGGGGTTTTTTTACAAAAGCTGTCATTATAAATGCTAATGTTTAACTTGTGGGCGAGAGATGAAAGAATGTAAAACCCCCTACATCTGTAAACTTGAATATGTATGGCAAAATTTAGTCCAAAAGAATGATCGTCTGGAGAGCTGCTCATGTGAATGTGTGCTGTTGAGGAGGCTGTTTTGTAGCCTTATTGAGAACAATTCATAGTTTGTTGTGCTAAGTGTTCATGATTGGATAGAGGATGACATATATAGAACTCAAAAATAGATAACTGCTTATTTGGGAGGACAGGCAGTCCTCCCACTTAAATCATATCATCTGAAAGGCTAAAAAATGTTGATGACTTGTTCCACCTCTCCACTCTACTCTGCATATGTTGTTTTCCTCACAAGCTCAGTTCACTGCCTCTTTTTAGAAACAATCTTTGACTCCTTCTCCCTTGCACAGGAATTTGGATTTTGAAATCTTTAATGTGAAACATTCTTCCCCTTCCACCTCAAGCTCTACCAGAGCTGAGCTAGGAACTTACATGAATTTCTGTTTTTCTTCTAGGACAGCCTTAAGACCTTGTGGTTGGAAGACCTCTTTTGCTTCTATGTTTATGTCGGAATGTCCTAGGCCAGTCTGTTGCTCTATGGTTCCTGCCACAGGTGCTCTACAGCAATGGATCGGGATTTTGCCACCAGTGCTAGTGGACCATCCAGATGGCTGTAAACCTGCAGAGGAGGTTTGTAAAGAATGTATTGCAGGTATTTTTGATGCTTTGGTCAGATCTGTATGCTTTGTGCCTTAGAGCAAAGGGAGCACTTAATGACTGCATATATACTACTGCTTTGTGATTGGATTATATTGGGTTTGTGTGGCAAGGTTTTGGTAGCAAGTTAGTTACAGAGGTGAATTCTGTGAGAAGCTGCTAAAACTAGCCCTGTGTCCAATGGAGGGACATCTCCAAGAGGGACCTGCCATCTCCTAGAGGGACCTGCCACTGACCAAGGCTGAGCCTATCAGTTACGGTGGTAGCATCTCTGGGATACGTGTCTAAGAAGGGAGGGAAAAACACCCTGCAGCTGAAGAGAGGAGTGAGAATATGTGTGAGAAACAGCCCTGCAGACATCACTGTCAGTGAAGAAGGAGGAGGAGGTGCTTCAGACATAGAAGCAGAGATTCCCCTGCAGCCTGTGGTGCAGACCAGGGTGTAGGGTAGGCTGTCCCCCTGCATGCTACAGAGGCCCATGGTGGAGCAGATGTCCACCTGCAGCCCAGGGAGGACCCCATACTGCAGCAGGTAGATGCCCCAAGGAGGCTGTGACCCCATGGGAAGCCTACTCTGGAGCAGGCTCCTGTCAGGACCTGTGACCCCATGGAGAGACAGAAATGCAGACTTGAACAGGTTTGCTGGCAGAACTTGTGACTTCATAGGAAGCCCACACTGGAGCAGTCTGTTCCTGAAGGACTGTACTCCCCATGGAAGGGACCCATGCTTGAGCAGTTTGTGAAGAACTGCAGCCTGTGGGAAGGACTCATGTTGCAGAAATTTATGGAAGACTGTTTCCCATGGGAACAGGGGTAAAGTGTGAGAAATCCTTTCCTTGTGGAGGAAGAAGAGGCAGAGCCAGAGTGTGATGAACTGGCTGTAAACCCCATTCCCTGTCCACCTGTGCTATTGGAGGGAGGAGGAGGTAGAGAAAATAGGGAGTGAAGGTGAGCCTGAGAAGAAGAGAGAGGTGAGGGGAAGGTGTTTTTAAGATTTAGTTTTATTTCTCATTGTACCCTGATTTGATTGGTAATAAATGGAACCAGTTTGCCCTCATTGAGTCTGTTTCACCTGTGATGGTACCTGGTGAGTGATCTCTCCCTGCCTTTATCTCAACCCAGGAGCCTTTTGTTATATTTTCTCTCCCCTGTCCAGCTGAGGAGGGGAGTGATACAGCACCTTTGGGCACCTGGCATTCAGCCTGGATCAATCCACCACATGCATATTCCGTACTGTACTGTTCCTTCAGAGTCCTGTTGGACCAGTTCAGTTGTCTGCAGCTATTAAACAATCCATAAGAATCCCTTTAGATCTTAGTGCACACCTAAAGTACAATATCCAAGTAGGTAAAGCACCCCATTTTTAGTTCTCCTAAATTTACCCTCTCAGTATATCTTGAAAAGAATGCTCTAGGCCAACGAGCTGGAATTCAGATCAACTTTCCATCCAGATGAACTAACAAAGCCTGAGTTTTATTTTCTCTCTTTCTACAGTAAACACAGTTCTCTGAAAGCATCCTTTGTCAGATAAGAGATGATTTATTAAACTGCTGCTGTGTAATCACTGGCTGCCCAGTGAGGTGTTTAACAACCAAATCCTTCTGAAGTCTTCTCTCTGTGTGCATCTTCCACTTTTTTTTAAGCTTGATTGATACAAGATGGAGAACCAAAGTTTAATGGGACAGACAGGCAAAGATGTAGTATGACCAGTCTGTTTCCTTTGGCAGAAAAGATTAACCAGTGCAGTTGTATTTAGTGCATCAGCTGGTGTCCTGCACTTGGTATCATTGGTATTGACATTTTGTGCTTATTTTTCATCTTGATTTTTTTCTTTCCTGAAACCTGTTAGCAGTTTTCGTAGATTAGTTTCCACAGACTGAGATCTGAAGAACTCTTTGGGTCCAATTCTGAAGTTCAGGTTCAGCAGGGTAAAATGGGAAAAATCTGTTTCAGGTTTGAGTGGATCCTTTTCCAGTCAACTTCAAAAGATCTAACATGTACTCTTAAATTCAGTGCTTAAAAGGTATCATTTGAACAAGCATCAGTTTAGCAGAGAGGGAAAAATATACTCCAAATTACTACCTAATACTGTTTATTAGTAGTAGAAGCTACTAAGAAAAAAAAAAAATTAGGGTAAAAAAAATAGAACAATTTTTTTACTTCTGGATTTACTGCTCAAGCTGTAGCTTCAGTGATACTGCTTTCTTGGTAGCCCAGTCACCTCTTCTGTGGTTGTTGACTCTAATGGTGAGTTTAATGAGATAACAGATTTGAGTAGAAATAACTGCTGTTGAGGGGAATGCCTGATTGGTCTGGAACTGCACTGAGAGACTGATGTGGCTGACCAGACACAATTGTTCTCGGTTATTTTGCAGTTGTGTCAGTTCTCTAGTTAAGTTTCTTCACTGCTGTGTAGATTTTTGTTGGCAAAGCATAAGGCTAGCATGTTGGATTAGCAGCTACTTACACAGTAATAGTGTGTTGACGAATCCTTAACTGTGGTCTGAACATGTGGCCTAGCTTCTCAGACCTGTCTACTCTCTCTTCTTGTCAAGATTCTAGTATTTTCAGAGAAGTTGAAAATCTTTCAGAAAAGGTACTGAAAAGTAATTTTAAATGTTTTAGAGCACAGAATTTTAAGAGTCTTTAAAAAGAATCTGATCTCTGATCTGATTTAATTTAAATTTTTGAAGTGATTGTATTACACAAGTTCTGCGGTTTTCAATTAATGTGTAGCTAAAACTGCAAAACAGTTCTGTCATGTTCCCTTTTTTAATGTTTTCTGACAGATTAACCTTTTTATGGTGACCTGTTTCTCTCTTGGCTTCTAGTCAAGAATTAATTTTGAATTGTAAAAAAGCTTAAGTTGCTACAAGCTTTGTGCCTTCAAAAGTCGTGTCAAATTAAATGCACTAGCTGTTTTTCACAAAGTGCCTGACAGTTTCTGCAAAACAATTGGTGAAGTAATAAGCACCTAAGTATTTGAAGAAACTTAAGTAATTTAGTGAAGCCTGATATTAGGTATGGCCTGATTCCTGCCATACCTAATGTTCTGCTGATTGTTTTCTCTATGCAACTATGCAGAAAATTGTTACCCTCTCTTATAGGTAACTGGGGAAACAAGTGAACTCTTCCATGAAATAATCTTTCTGCCTCAAATTACATATCACACTCTTCGTATTTCTCTGGACTGATGCACAGCACAACAAATAACAAATTCTAAATTTTATTTACTTTTTTACCTTACTGATGCATTTCCTATATCTTGATATGGCTGTTTTATTTAGATTTTTCAAGCTTTTTTCATACTAGGATGAAAACTTACAAGTTAGGCCAGATGGAAAACCTTTTTGAAATCACTAGCTGAAGAATATAGTCTTGAAATTTAACATGTGAGTGAATCTATTTTCTTCTGCAATATTAAGAAATAAAACCCAGCAACATTTGAAAAGCATTTCTTACAGAAGAATGAAAACGCAATACTTTCTTTTGAGAAGGACTTTGGTTTAATAATTTCTATGATCTAAGTGAAAACTAATATTTTGCAGTTTTACTGATTTTTGGTTTTCTAGCATTTTTTTCAAAAACAAACTCAAAACATGGTAGATTTGTTCTTATTTTTAAGACGTGAAGATTTTTGAAGCTGTTAACAAAAGATAATTGCTGTTTTCTGTAGAACTCATCTTTTCCATATTGCTGCTTTTGATAAAATGTGAAATTGAATGTCAATTTTTGTATTTTCCAATGAAGTTGAAAGTTGGGAAAAGTGCTCAGTGGTTTTGTTTAACCTTTGGAAAACCAAAAATGTACATCCAATCCTGCACAAATGCTGTGGTAACAATGACTTGATAAGGCTACCCAAGAGCTTATTTAAATTTATATCCTCCTTTCTGCAGACCTTTTTCTTTCTTGTTACATTTTGTCTCATTAATAATGGTATATTTTTTATATTGTTGTGTCCAGAGTGCAGAAGAAAGTTCATTCTGAAAAACTACAAACCCAAGATGTTTTGTCACACTGTTAAATTTAAATGTTCTTGGTCTCAATATTCATACCTTTTCTTTTTTTTTTTTTTTTTGAGATTCAGCAAACCAAGTTTAACTAGTGGATTTTTTTAAATTGTTTGGAAGTACTACTCCAGTGAATGTGGAGTTGCTTAAAATATTTGCTGTAGTATTGCAGATGAGTCTAAGAGAAGCCATCAATGTAGACAGCATTTAGTTTTTCTGGAAATACTGGCAAATGAAGTTCTGGTTTCTAAATTTTTATTTTCTTTTTGGAAGGCTATCTAACATATCTGGTTTGGGGCAGGGTGAAAGAGGACAAAGTGTGAAGTGTTTACAATGAAATTAATAGAATGGATTTCTGTAATTTTTAATCTTTGTGGGTTTTTTTCCTATATAGTCTCAGTATTGTGCAATTAAACATGATTTAATTCTGCTGGCTGACCTTATATTGTCTTTTGTTTTTGCTTGCCATTGAACTGCCAATTTTTCATAAACTACTTGGTTGGTCATTTTGTTTTCCTTGTCTGCCAATCCACTTTGTCACTTACTCTTTTTTGTAGGGACTGCTAATGTAAAATGGTTTCATTTATTTGTATTAGGACTGGCATATGTGGATCAAACTAAGTTCTCTCCCCTCCACTTAATGGAATATTGAAGCTCTGCCAGTTAATACTTTATAGTGCTAGGCGTATGTCCATGGTCCATTAAAATTTCTGTGATCTGGTTCATCATTTATAATTGTCTACTTTTGCACTTACAGGAAGGTATTTCATGGATAGGTGAATACTGTGTGCACCAGCTTTTTGAAACACATGGGCTGCTTTATATTTCTCAGATAGATGGGTTCTTAACTTCTGCTTCTTTCTCCTTCTTTTGTTCTATGGTCTTGAGTCCACCAGCAACAGAAGATCACTTTTCCCTCCTGTATCTACTTTACCTGTTATCCTCGTTTTTGTTTGTATGGCAGCAAGCTAGGAGATGTACATGTAAGAGCAACGGGGAGGGAGAGTGCATCTGCTTGCATGGGACTGAATTGGTCATAACTGCAGCCTGTCTGAGAGTTAAGGATGGTTTGCTTGTTTGAATAATAAAGGGGAAAATGCAGTGAAAAGGAAAGGAAGAGTAGACCTCTGTGTTGAGAATGTCCCAAAATGTGAATCAAACCTTTGTTCAAAATGGACAGTACCGATACCTCTGTAAAAATTCTCTTGTACTGTCAGGCATCACAGGTGCTTCAACATATAAACTCTGTAGCTCACCTGAAGTCGGAATTCTGGAGTTTAAGGTCTGTTCCTGTGGAAATACCAGTACCAGTGCTGAAGAACAAGGTACCATAGGGAGAAAGAAAGTATCCAGGACGCTAGTGCTGAAGAAGAGCCATTGCTATACTGGTTTGTTTGCAAACTATTCTAGCAACTTCTCCCTTTCAGTTTCTTCTTTCTTTGTCCAGTCTTGCAAAATGATCCCAAGTTATAAAGGATTTACAGAACTCTGCTTTTCTTATTCTACCTTTTTTAGCTTTTTATCTGACAGTTCTTTTCTTCTTGTTCACCTATTCAAAGTAGAACCTAAAATATGGATATTGCTTACTTTAGAAAGAAAGACTTTACATGGACAAGTTTATGGTCCTTGAAGAAAATCTTGTAGTTGTTCTTTTTATACCATCTGTACATTTGCATGGATTAGCTATTGAAACAAAGAACTTAGAATTATGATATTTCCCAAGCTTGTACTGTCAGTGATCTCTGGGAAGACAGAATTAAGAAAAACTACATCTAAAACAAGTGAATCTAAAAAGGAAAGGGAAGGATGGATGTGAAGAATCTTATCCATAGTGAAATACTGTGCGTGTTAATTAAGTACAAAACAGTTGTTAGCAGCAGAAGTTACCTGCTGAGCAGACAGCTTTATGATGTGAGAACCGACTTATGTGTGAATGTAGGCTTAAAAGCTGTATGGCTTTTCTGTATAAATGCTGCCTTTTGCTTTCTAGGTAGACTTTATATTTGCATATGGATATAGCAAAGGAACACAAGTCTTTGTGAGAAACATTGCAAAAATATTATGAATGTATCACAAAATGGGACAATGCTAGCTTTCCTTTTTTTCTCCATATCTATCTGATCAGTCTCTTCTTTCTAGAGAAAGAGCAACAGGCATATGTTCTGATTTTTTTTTTTGATGCTGGGTTTTTTTGGAAGGAGATCTGATGTTTTCTCTCTATTTCAAAAAGTGGTTAGTCCTGCAAAGCTGCTGAGTTACTTTTGATTAGAATTATGGTGTTTCCCCAGACATGGGATGGGAAGTAAAACTTGCCAACAAAACCTTTGAATTCTTTACCATTCTTCATTTTACTTGCAGTTAAATAACCCACTATGTGTTAAATAATTGTCACCCTTATTTTTTCAAATTATATTTCCTAATTCTTTAAGTCTTCACAATTAGTCACATGCATTATCCTGTCAGCAGTTTTTAACTCAATATCTGCCTGCATTTGTCAGCAAGTTCTGACTCTAGGCAGAATTAAGTCAGCTTCTCTAGGATAAGCACCCTATGGCCCCAGCATGTAACTTAAATTTTTCTTTACCTGTTTTTTTTTTTTAAAGCTTTTCTTCTGAAACACAGTATTTTGAGTATTCTCCAAATATATTGAAGGCAGAGAACATGTGTTCTTCAAAGTTATTTGTATTTCTTCAAATTTCCCTTTGGATTTTTTAATTTATAGTAGAAAGTTTTCAGGATTGAAGGTTTCTACAGTTAATCACATAAGCATGATTCAATCTTTTGACTGCAGTTTACCCAATGTTTCCAGAAGTCTCCGTTGTAATAATTTTTTTCTAATTAACTGACTCTGCTTTACTTTAATTCAAATTCTTGCCCATTAGTGATTCATCCTTAATGCTGACTATTGGCCTGTGTAATTTTCTGCCATCTCTAAAAGTGTTTGAAGAATTAATGAACAATTTTATTCCTCTCTAGCTTTTTGGCTTTGATACATACCTAAAAAATAATCAGAAGCTTTATGGAGGTTGGTTATTTTAGAACATTTGAGACTTAGCTTGAAAGATTTTACAATTTCTCACAACAGACGAGGAAGTTGTCAAGAATGTCTTGTATAAAGATTTATTCACTTGATTGTTCAGAGTCTGCTTAGGTCTTGGTCTATGAAAACTGTGTAACTAGCTTAGTGATGATGAATTTTCTTGACCTTTAAGTAGTCAAAGATTTCTCCCTGAAATTTGTAATTCTTTAATGCTGATACCAGAGTTTCTAGTTTTCTTCTCTTCTAGCTTCTACCTTAATAGCAGAATAGACAGTACATTTGAAACCCTTTTGTCTGTGTTCATCAGTGTTTTCGAGAAGAATTTGCTTATTCTCTCAAAATACTTCAAAAGCAAATGCTACCTGACATTTGTGAATGTTGACATGAGCAAACTGAAGAAAGTATCCTCTGTAGAAAATTCTGTTATTTGACATGTCTGTATGGAGAGTGACCTATTGATAAGGATAGTATTCATTTTAGTTTAGCCTTAGCTAGTAAATTCTGAGTTTGCAGTTGGACATTTTAATGTACAACTTTTAAAATATTTTGGAAGTCAATTTGATTTTTTGGACCATGCAGAAACATTATAAAGGAAGATGGAAAGTATGAGCACTGAGAATATGAAACAGCTTGCTATGGTTTTACTTCCACATGGTCTAATCTAGTGCATATGATTTCTTCAAGAAGATTGCTCACAATACTAAATTTAATTTTTTTCAGAAGGAATTTTAACTTTAAAAGAAGTCCTATTATCAGCTAACCTGTTCTACTTACAGCTCATCTGGCACCTGCCAAGGTATTTAAAATAGTCTATGGAATATAAGATTTCTTGATTATTAGAAATTAGAATATGCCTTGTAAGGCCAAGTGATGCTGCTTTTGGCCAGAAGCCTTTGTGCTGTGTTACATCATGTCACAAGCCTGAGCATTTAAGACACGTGGAGGTGTTTATAGCTTTTTCTTGCAGACAGCAAACAGTATACTAATAGCCTAATCTCTACTCCTGTGACACCATTCCATTGCAATATAAACTCTGGGTAGTTCAGCTTTTTATTTCTTAAAGGACCATTTAGATCTGATAGGGGAGCTAAAATTACTTAGTTTTAAACTGTTTCTTCTGAGTAATGGTGAATTTGAACTGTCTGTAGCTCACATGACAAAATTGTTTTTCTTGAGGAAATGGAGGTCCTCACCTAGAACACCTGTGTTGATGTGACCTCGATTTTCCTCTGAAAGTCCTGTAGTGTTGGGGTTGAAAGACCAGCTAGCACAGCTCTTCAGGAATTTATTAAAGATTGGAGTCAGTTTATAGCTCTGGGATGCTGATCGGCAGGAGTGTTGCTGTGCTGAAAAAGCTAAGTGCTGGGTCACCATCTGTGAATCTTCAAAAAAGAGAAAAAGCAAAAAAATTCCATCTCAGCCTTCTAGGCTGCTGTGAAGGGTAACAGAAGGCTTTAATAGGTCTTACTGATGCATCTTCAGCCATTAATTATTGCATGTCAAGGGTTTATGAACTTGGTGTTTAGATCATCTCATTCTGCTGTTAGTAACAAACGCTTTTCACTCATGAGTTGCTCATTGTCTTCATGCTGCCTGTGATACTCTCTGATGAAAATACCACCTGTATTCTCTAGCTGACTGTTACTCATAGTTAAGCACACTCAGTAGCCCTCCCAGAGTGTACGTGTGAAGTAGGTATGGCTTTGAAGAGGGATGTTTGCTCTCTGTCAGCATCTGAGGTGTCAATAGCCCAATTTAAGACTACAGTTGTTTCAGGAAAAGAAATAACTGTCTATTGGCTTATAAATTTGCTTTTCTAAAAGTATTGCCTATTCTGCAGCTGTCAGGAGAGGCAATATCTGCCATTCGGTATGAGAAGGAAAAGATTTGAATAGCAGGGGTTTGAACTTCCCTGCCAGTACTGTAATACCCAATAACTTAATGCCTGTGCAAACACTTACTGCTCTTTGCTTCAAGGTTCTATATACTGTGTATTCATTTTGTTATGTATTACAGTTAATTTGGACTAATGATGTACTCCAAATATTTGAAGCAGTACTGTAAAAAGATGTATAGTTGTTTTTTGTTATAGGATTTGCAATATTAAGTAATGTACACTGATTGTTCACTGGACATAATAGAAGTATATTTTAAATTTTAGAGCAGTTGAAAGAGTGGAAATGTATGAAGGATCCCTGAAGGAGATGTCTATTTTTAGATAATTTTCATTCAACCTGGAGAGCAGATAGAGAAATAAAATTATTGCCTCAGACATTTGAAAACTACTTTAAAGTTATAGAATACACATCCAGTGACTCTCAGCTGCTTATACGACAGCAGTATTCTTTGTACTTTTATTGTATTCTTAATTTCCAAATTTTAGCTATTCTCTTGAGCTCTTGGAATATTTACAGTGATATTCTGATTCGTCTCCCTCCTGGATCAATTTATTCTTTTTCTTGTATAGCAAAAATTGTTGTAAAAAGAATGTAAATCCAAAATCTATGGATTGAATTTGACTAAAATATTGTTCATCTGGTTCTTTGAAACCTAGCCCATTCTTCCTGCAAGCAAAATAGGGCTTTCTTCAAGACAATCTAAAAACTATTGACTTTAAGTATGGCTGGGAAAAAACGTAATTTAAGTGATTTCAAAGGTTTTCATTTGAGGAGTTGTGCAAATAATCTTTTATTTCATTCTCAAAAATGATATTTTGAGGGATTTTGGCACACCTACAAACTCATTTGAGAAACCATTATCACTGATTTGCCAAATGATATACTGTTTTCAGAAGTTCAATGATTATAGTAAAGATGTTTCTGAAAACTATAGGTACCAAAATACCAATGTATTTTCAATTAACTTCTTGCATTAACTGAAATAACTTGGTTTTAAAAGCCTGTTAACTCAGTTTAGAAATGTTATTTCCTTACTATGTATCTGTAGAAGTAATTAGAACTAATCTTAAAAGTTTGGAGTTTAAGTGGAGACTATTTAGGTAAGAAGGTCCCTTCCAACTCAAAGTATTCTATGATTCTCTGATTCTAAATAGGAAGAATCAGAAGTTTAAGTACACAGTGACTTAGTTCCATACAGTTGTAAATAGTTGGATAAAATCGTGGAAGGAGTGCATACCTGTTGTTCTCTTTTTGGTTTTACTTTCCTGTGTGATGAGATAGATTTTAATCTCACGAGAACTTCTGCTTTTATAAGCCTAAAATACGCTCTGTTTATTTGTAGGAAAGCGCGTATGAACCAATAGCTTCTGCCTTTGTGTATGAAGTTCATCCTTGGTTTTCAACTGTAGTCAGCTACTCCTATGTTTGTTCTTCCTTCATTCCAAGGCCTACAAGTTTTAGAAACATAATTGATATTTTTCTCAAATGTCAATTAAAAACTTGATTTATTAATTGAAAAATCTCTTCTGATTAATTAAAAATACAGTCTTCCTGCACAGAGCAAGAAGAATAGAAATTGATTTTACTGACCAACATTTCTCAGATTTTTCTAAGAATAAGATTTAATGAATTGTTTTCATACTGCTCAGACTAGTATGTTTTCTTTCATCACCTCTTCAGAACTTACTTGCTGAACTGTACTGAACTAAAACCTTTCAAAATCCATCAAACGAGCATAGCCTGATGAAAAATACTTCTTTTTTATTAACTTCCGAGCAGTAGAGTACTGGCATCCTTGAACTCATGAGTGTTATTTTTGCCTGCTGAAATTTACTGGATGCATTTGTGTTTCTGTGAAGAAGATGCAGAATACACACATTTTCCACAGGTGATGGGTTGACCTTCTGGTTTGAATGGTTTTTTTTTTTTTACATTTGCTTTTATAGCATTGAAAGGTGGTTCTTTATTTATTGTCAAACTGACCTGTTTACTGATGATCTGATAGTAATGAGCCCTCTGCAAACAAGCACTGAAACCAACTGAACAGAGCATGGTCCAGTAAAAAAGAAAAAACCAACACATCAGCACAGTAGCAAAAGTAGTTCTGAAACCTGATTGTAGTGTTGGCAGTCGCTTCTGTTTTCAAATATGGGTGCAATCGACTGATAGGGAGTTGTAGACATTGCTCATGACAATTTGCATTAGCTTCATTTTTTAGAATTTTGCTCAAAAATCCATACATATGCCTAATATGTTACCTTAGAGTATGCCAGTCTTTTCTCCCTCATTACTACGTAGACTGAGAAGCTGAAAATTCAATTTCGTGTAGGCCATCAATCTTTCCTTAGATGCTGTTCGGTTAATCATTTTCTATTTGGTTTAAATTGATATTAATAGCTTAGACATAGCAAATGTTGTGTCAGGATTTTGATGAGCCCTTACTTTGTGCCAGCTTCTGTTTATTCATATCTGAAAGTCTAGAAAACAAACTTCACATCAGCTTTGTCTGGTTACGTGACGCATCCAGTGTAGAATCCTGATTTAGCTGTATAACGGCAATGAAATCCTTTGTAAAGTCTGCTACAAAGTCATATTGAAGACTGATCACTAGTATAAACAAAGATGAAGTTGATCCAAAGATAAAAATGACTGAATAGTTATGTATCATACTGAAAAAAGGGTAGGCTTTCTTTCTTGTGCCAACTGTGTTTGTAAAAGAGGTCGTAAAGTGAAACAATGCTCTTTATATGAGCAGTAATTTTAAAGATGACCTTTTTCTATAGTGTCAAATGTATCACGGGTTTTGTCACAGAGGAAAAAAAAATGCACTTGACCTTCAGAAGTAACAAGACTCGAACGTACCCATTTTTCCTCTTTTCAGTTTATTCTTGATAAATTACAGCCTTTGTTTTTACCCTTTCCAGGGTGTTTTTAATACTCCTTTTTCTTCCGTGGTGTAAGAGTTTTGTCATCTACTATCCAGTATTTCAAAGGGATGAAAAATACTTGGTTTTGCAAAAAATTTTCAATTTTATTACATTGCTCAGTAGGTAAATAGAATTGTTAAACCTATGTATTTGGGGATTATTTCTGTGGTTACTGGACTTGTTTATAAATTCAGTTGACTTTCTTTGCCATAAGACCACGCTGCTGATTCATGTTAAAGTTGCTATCAGGCTCCAAAGGTTTCTTTCTGCAGAGCAGCTTTCTAGCATGCTAATAGCCAGCTTCAGTACTATGTCCAGTTCTGGGCCCCTCAGTTCAGGAAGGACACTGATGTGCTGGAGAGCGTCCAAAGAAGGGCAACAAGGCTGGTGAAGGAACTGGAGCACAGGACCTATGAGGAGTAGCTGAGGGAGCTGGGGTTGTTCAGCCTGGAGAAGAGGAGGCTCAGGGGAGACCTCATCACTCTCTACAACTGCCTGAAAGGAGGTTGTAGCCAGGTGTGTGTCAGTCTCTTCCCCCAGGCAACCAGAGGTAGGACAAGAGGGCACAGTCTTAAACTCTACCAGGGGAGGTCTAGGTTAGACGTTAGAAAGAAATTCTTTACAGAGAGAGTGATCAGACATTGGAATGGGCTGCCCGGGGAAGTGGTGGTTTCACTGTCCCTAGAGGTATTTAAGAAGAGGCTGGATGTGGCACTTAGTGCCATGGTCTAGTTGGCAGGATGGTGTTGGGTCATGGGTTGGACTCAATGATCTCAGAGGTCTTTTCCAACCTGGTTGATTCTGTGATATGTGGATAATAATCATAGAATCACAGAATGGTTTGGGTTGGAAGGGAAGTCAAAGATCATCTAGTTCCAATCCCCTTGCCACAGGCAGGGATACCACCAGCTAGATCAGGTTGCTCAAGCCCCATCCAACTTGATCTTGCATGGAATAAGGTTATTCTATGCTGCATACAGGACTTTGTACTTGCATTTATTGAACTTTTTGAGGTTTCAACCTGCCTGTTTTTCTAACTCTTGGACGTCTCTTGAATCAGCCACCCTGGGCCATTCCTGCATACTGCTTAATGGTATCGTCTGCATGCTCCACCCCAGCTAGGTGTCACCAGCAACCTTGCTGAGCATGCATTCAGTCCCATCTGCCAGGTGCTCAGTAAAGACATTAAGCAGTATCAGCTCTAGTTTGGCCTCAGACAATTATCACTGGAAATTGTCTGTCAGCTGGACTTTGTACTGTTGGTCAGAACCCATAAAGCGTGGTGGGCTAGCTAGCTGTCCACCCTGCCAGTAGGCTACTTCTTCAGGTTAAATTTCATTAAGTTCTGAAAAAATACTCTGGAAGACTGTCACAGTCCCTGTTGAAGTCAATGTAAACAGCATTCACTGCTGTTCCCCTCTTTACCGAAGCAGTTCTCTTCTTAAAGCAAGCTGCCAAGTTGTTCAAGTATGGTATAGTTTTTGTGTTGTGATTATAGTTTTTGATTTGTTTGGGGTTGGGTTTGTTTTGTTTTGTTGTTTGGGTTTTTTGTGGGTTTGTATGTACAATTTCTTCCATAATCTTTGCAGGGACTAGAGTGAGACTGACTAGCAGATGGTTCTCCAGATTCTCCTTCTCCTTCCTGATGATAGTTTTTTTTTTTCTAATCTTGAAGCAACTCGAGGTCACCATGACCTTTCAGAGATGATAGAGAATGACCGTGCAGTAAGATCTGCCTGCTCCTTCAGCAGCCTCAGATGCCGCCTATCTGGTACCATGGAATTGCACGTGTCCAAGTGGCTTGTGAGATCCCTGACTCAGTCTGTCTGTACTGTGTGTGAAGTTTAACTCCCTCAGGCTCTGCCATGGATTCTGATCTAGGCGAAAAAGAAACTGAATATCTCGACCTTTTTTATGCTGAGCACTGGACCTGCATTATTCTCAGTCTTTTTTTTTTTTTTTGGCCGGTATCCTTAAGGTACCTTTCTTGTTGCTGCTCTTGTTTCTTTTGAACTTATAGTCCAGGATTATCTGAAAACCTCTCCACGTTCTCAGGAAATGTTTCTGTATTCCTCCGAAGTAGCTGTGCTACCACTTTCTATGTGTTTTGCAGAAGTAGAGCAAGAGTTTTCCATGATGCTGCGTGCCTCACATCGCGGTTCCTGGCCAGCAGCCGTCATTCCTCAAAGCAGGTCCTGTGGTCTTAGAAGCCTGCCTTTGAGACCACCCATGCAACCAGGTGTTGACAGGTTGTGTGCACACTTGCCAGTATTTTGCCATCCCACTGGAGCAATTGAGGGGAGCAGTATCTGGATCTCATGCCTGCTACATTCTACTGTCAAACCCTGAGCTCTGCTGTCCCTGCTCATATGCTCAGGTTCATGTGGCACTTGGCAGTGTCATTGATTCATATCTGAATGAATAACCAAGGGGTGCTTGTCTAAAAGCTAAACTCAGGCAGATTCATCAGTCTTTCAACAGCATCCCAGGAATTATAACTGTTCTGGAAAGGCTCATCCACAGGCTTTTCTCATGTTGCCACAAGTCACTAATTTCCCATATTTGTCTCTCACTCACTCCCCATCTTAGGAGTCTCCATCCACTTATCCACTGAGTGCAACGCCTAGCTGTCTCTTCTTTCTTGCATCATGGGGCTCAGACTTGTGGCACTACAAGGTCTCTTTGAAGATGCATCTACCTACTGTTCATCATTGCTTACTTTGTCCCATAGACCCTTCCACTGAAGAAGCAACACCTCAGGCAAAGCATCCATCCCATGGGTGAGGCCACCACCACTGCTTCAGCACTAGGGAGAAGAACCAGGCATATAGCCCAAACCCTGGATGGTGGAGTCCTCTTCCCAGACCTCTGGGTCAGATTTCTGGTATGCTAAGAACACTTGCTTCATCTGAGTTTCTGGGCCCTTCTGCTTCACTGCTGTGCTGTGCGAATTCTGCTGGTAAGCAGACAGGGGGATTGCTGTCATAAAATCAGTGGTAAAATAATCATGAGATGGAAAACTGCCCAAGAGAGTGAAAGGCTTCCTCTAAAGGTACAGGGAAGGGCCTTATCAGTGGTAAACAGTGTGTTGAATTTCTGCATAACCATCTCTTCATGACTTCTCTGAATCCTCAAAGGATTCAAAAGGTTCACAAAGTGTCTCTGACATTTCACTGAACTGTCAAAGGAGTTTTCTTGTGTTAGAGGCAGATATACCAGCCTATGCATTCTAAAACACTTGATATTTTTAGTATTTTTATGGACAGAAAGTCTAGATTATTATGATGATTTTCCTGGTGTCTTGCTAATTTGAGAATCCCTAAGCACTGTGTTCCTGTGTGTTTTACACTTTCTTTTATAGCCTAATATCTCACAAGTCTGAACTTCAAGAAGTCCGAGATTATAAGAATTGATACAGTTTTCTTTCAAAACATGTGATGTTTAATTAACATTTGTGTTCTTTAAGTACAAACAGGATTATGGTATGACTTGATTCTTTACCAAGTCATTTCTACAGTGTCCTGATTTGGAGTAAAAGAAAACTATTGTATGGAGAGTTTAAGTGCAGTCATACTATGTCAGAGAGATCTTGTCAGTATACAGTATTGGTTTGTGCTAATGGTCGATACACATATCTAGGGAAGAGAATAGGAGAAATTGTAAGGATACTTCCTCACTGTACTCTCCTAGCATGCAGTGACTTGAGGTTCACAGTCAGGGACTACCTGAAGTAGGGGTGAGCACTTGGTATTTAATAGCTGATGAATAGAGTTGTAGCACTGGCAGTGTATTGTGACAGGCAGTTCCCCTGTGTGACTACACATTGTAGGGAATACATTCCTTTTTGTTTTTTAACCTCTTGCTGCTAAATTCACTTGATTTCTGCCAATACAAGACGGAAGAGTAAAAGGCAACAGTTGATCTCAATTTACCATCTCCATACAGCTTTTGATTTTACAGACCTGCCACTTGATTTAGGTTACATCTTTTCAGCCAGGAAAAATGCTACTTTCATCTTATAATGAAGCTGTTCTTTGTTGAATTCATCCTTTCACACTTCTCACTTGTTCCTTCTAATCCTTCTGTATCCTTTTTGAAATTACAAGACTGGATGTTCACACAGCACTCAAGATGAGAAAGCAGATACTATTTAATGGCATAGGGTTGGTTTGGTTTCTACTTTCTACTTAGTAGTCTGTAACAAATTATTTTTCTTTTACTGCTGCCAGTGGTTTTACAGAACTTCATAGTGCAGCTCCCAAGATCCAGAATTCAGGTCTATCCTCGTGTCTATTTAAAAAAAATAAAAGGACACCAGAAAAACAACCAAAAAACCCAAACAAACAAGCCCTAGGATTTTTTCTTAACATACCTCACTTAATGTTTTGTTGTGGTAATTTCATCCATTTTATCCTCAAATTGTTAATTACAGATACTTTTGCAGTTCTTAATTTCATACAACCATCCCTGTACACCGAAACTATATAGCTGCAAACTGGGATCCCAAACAAAATTCATTCTTGGCATTTGATGTTCCCTTACGCAGGAAGCAGAGGGATATATACCCTTCTGGCACTGTACAACTGAAAGGCTTCTATGTTGCTATGCCATCCAAACCTGTGCCAATTCATTGTATATGGATGCATGGATGCGTCTGCTGCCAATAAGAAGAAATAAGCTGTATTTAGAAGAGGGTTGTCATCTTATTTTGCCTTCAGAAGGCCGAGGGGAAATAGGGGTCAAATTATGACAATGAAATGCTAAAGGAAGGGCTGTCTTAAATGATACAGGCTTTTTTTTGAGGTTTTTTGCTTAGTCATGGCTGATGTGGTTTAACCCCAGCTGGCAAAAGCCCCTCACAGCCACTCACTCACTGTCTCCCCACCCTGGTAGGAAGGGGGAAAGAATTGGAAGAATAAAAATGAGAAAATTCATGGATTGAGATAAAGCAAAAGCTACACAAACAAGAAAAATAGAACAAGGAATCCATTCACTACCTCCCATGGATAGGCAGGTGTTCAGGCATTCCCAGGAAAGCAGAGCTCCATCACGTGTATCAATGGCTAGGGAAGACAAATGCCATCATTCCAAACATCCTCCACTTCTTTTTTTCTTCGCCCAGCTTTATATGCTGAGTGTGATTCCATATGGTATGAAATATCGCTTGGACCAGTCAGGGTTAGCTGTCCCAGCTGTGGCCCCTACCAGCTCCTTGTGCATCCTCAGCCTCCTCGCTGATGGGGTTGGGTGAGAGGCAGAAAGGCCTCGACTCTATGTAAGAGCTGCTCAGCGGTGACAAAAACATCCCTGTGTTATCAATGCTCTTTCCAGCACTAAGCCAAAACATGACCCCAGCTAGCTGCTGTGAAGAAAATTAACTCTACCGCAGCCAAAACCAACACAATGGCTTGTGATTAAAGTTCTCCTTTTCAATAAATTCTTCAGTTTACACTGAAAGCATGTACGGAAAACTGTGTGCATTTACCTTTTAAAATTCTAGTGTGCGTTTGAAAAGTCTTACTTTCCCTTTATTTTATAAGTTAAGAGTATCTGCAATTCTAATTTTAACTGGTAAGCTGTCCCCACTGGGAAACATTTCGGGAGCACCTCGAATTGAAATATGTCTGCTATGGCAGGAAACTTGTTAGGGTAAACAAAAAAATAAAATTAAAAACCTCTATATTTTAGTGTAAGTGACTAGGCTCAAAGCTGTTCTTGATTCTGCACTACCAGTCGTGGAAATAGGCAGTCTTTGTAACAAAGTTCATTTGTAATTTGAGTAGGGCAAAAGAGAATTTCAAAGGTTGGCATTCTAAAATTCTAATGTATACATGTTGAAAAATGTATAAAGGTTTGCTCTATAATCAAGTGTTGAGCTATTAAAGTCCCTGTAAGTGTCAGAATTACTAGTTGATACCTTTAGCTTTGAATACCTAGTAAGTGATCATAGTGGCTTATGGGTACTTTGTTAACCTTCCCTACTGTTTAACTTTGCCAAAAGGGATGTTTATTTTTGGTTTGCTGAAAGCAAAGCATTTGTCTTTGTGACAAATTTGTAATGTGCCATTAGACCCTATGTAAAACACAGGCATTTGTAGGCTAGTATTCCTAGTATGGGCCCAGAAAGTCAGTGTGTACTATATGGGAGGAGCATGAGAAATATTAGCCATGGGCTTCACACAGTACACATTGATACCTTGCTTCCTAGGATGTTCCTGTTTTTCATTCATTTAGATTGTTCCAATTTCCAGAGGATCCAGAGAGTTCCAATTTCATTTGATGTGCCTACCTTCTTCTTCAGTGGCACAGGAGAGGACTCTTTTGATCACTCATTTTAACATTTCAGATAATGAATGTTGACATAGTAAAGGACTGGAGTCATGCTGCTTTAATTGACCCTGTTCCCTTAATCTCACTGGAATGCATAGAGCATTCGTTTTCTTACATACAGCATTTGGTGATTAAGTTGCTACCTTTAAAATGGAGTTAAAATTTCTGCTTTTAGCATCTATGCTCAGGTAAATTTGGTGACTTTCTTTTTCTTTTTTGTTTTTTTTCCAGATATAGAACGTGGTCTCTCAAACTGGATTAAAACAACCTGTTGATATTTTTATTTATACTTTTTTATTTTTTGTATTTGACTTAAAGTGCCATGAAAAAATTTGCATATTGCAAGGTGGTCCTTGCCACCTCTTTGGTTTGGGTCCTTCTGGACATGTTTCTATTGCTGTACTTCAGTGAATGCAACAAATGTGATGAGAAAAAAGAACGAGGCCTGCCTGCTGGAGATGGTAAGTTTTCTGCCTGAGTGTTCTTTAAATTATGGTCATTTAAAATTGCACTCTTTTTATACATTTGGGATTGTTTTTCAGCAACAATATAGCATTGCGTCAGCATTTAGGTGTTGTAGAATGTTCCATGTTTCTTTGAATGACTAGGGAATAACCACGTTGCCTGAAATGTATGATGCAGACTTAAATGCTTAAGATGTAGCATTTTAAGCAGTAATGTAAATGAAAAAAATAATTAAACTATGCAACAAGAAGTTCAAGAATGTAAGCTATGTTAATATAATCTAAAGTATATTTTAAATTTACACCGGTGAGGAAGCAAAGGCACTTTTATCTTCACTAGACTTGGTAGTAAAACAAACTAAACCAACAACCAAGCTTACCTGGCTGCCTGCCCCTGCAAAAAAGACCTCAACCAACCAACCAAACCAAAAAACGCCCCCTGCCCCCAACCCCACCTAAGCAAAAGTTTGGACAGTGACTGTAGCAACAAGGGACAATGAGTATTGTAATGAAAATAAGTTTATGAAAATAAATATGATTAACTTGGTTGGAGAAGTGACAAATGAGCACATGCTTATGTTTGCAACTTTTTTTAAGTGACACCTGTATTATTGCATGCTAAAGGTCTTTAGATAAGCTTTCAGTTTTGTTATTGCCATCTTCGTTTCCAAATGCCAGTTAGATGAGCTGGGTATGGGGTTTTTCGGGTTGATTTTTTTTTTTTTGAAAACACTACTTTTTATGTTGCCGACTTTGTTTTAAGGAGGTCAACATAGTTGATCACATGGAAGAAAGGATTGGTGTGGGGAGATTTCTCATCCCTGAAATGTCTCAGCATATGCATTTAGAACTGCAGGCGGCTGCCGCCTCCAGTTCATTTGTGAAACATCTAATTTTGTAGTGTGGTGTCTCTCCCACCTGAAAGGCTGTGTCTGTGTTTCACTGCTGATATAAGAAACTTATGCAGTGATACTAGTTATTAAGTCTAATCAGCCAATTGTACTCAAGATTAATGCTTTCCATCACAAAAAACTTTTTCAGCTGTTAACATCTGATATGGACAGCCTTGTCCTTCCTGGGAAATTTTCTGAAGTATTTTAAGAATAATGTTGCTCTGTTGCAGAATAACACTAGAGAGATATTTAGGAAATGTCAGGTTTGGTTTAGTTGAGTTTTTTCCCCATGATGAAAACAGGCTAATACAGAGAACAACGATGTGTAAGAATGCAGAATTTCTGTGTGCAGTGTCTCTGAACTGTTTTTTCCACAACTGCATGCAAACATTTTAGAGAGGTTGTAATTCACCTGAATTTTTGCAGAAGGAAATTAAATTTTCAGTTGCTTGCATTTAATCTTTCAGGTTTCTTTTTCAATAAGCACACAGGAAAGTGATGAGAAAATTAATTAGGCTTATGTAGAAAGTATATCTTTTACAGGAACTCAGTCTTTTTTTTGTTCTCTTTTTATTTTTTTTTTTCAGAAGTTGGGAAATTTTTTTGATGGTAAGATGACTGATATATTGTTGTATAGGAATGGATCCACTTTTTGGATTCCCATAAAGTTTTTACCCCACGCTAAGAAGAGAATTTATGCCAGGCTTCTTTAGTGCTGTTGATTGTATTTTTTTTTCTGTTGACAAACAACAATTAAAGTCAATATTTATCAAACTTAGTTTGATATTTTGATGATGTTGAAATTTTAGGTGACTTTATGTGTAAAGTCAGTGGGGGGAACTTTCAGGTGAGGGAAAGTCTGCAGTTTTGACAGATTAGTATTATGATGTTCCCTATGCAACACTAGCTTTACTTAGGTGAGTACAGTCTTCATTCTGACCTTTCACTAATCTGTGTGTGTTAAAATCCTTGATATCTTTTTAATATCTTATAGCTGACTGGTAAACAAACAAAAAAAAGACAAACAAAAAACCACACAAACCAAGCAAACAAAATCTTGTGTGTAGTTTTGTATGTTTTTTTGGGTTCTTTTAAACAGCTGATTTGTAATAAGGTATGTACAGAAATAGGTCTGCTAGAAACCATGGTTGTAGTTGACCCTGTGACTTCCTTTTAACCGAGTTGCATGCTTGATCATAAATATTTTTACTTGTTCCAGTAGTTTACCAGCTTGGAATCTCTAGTGGATTGATTCCTGCTCAGAATGTCTAGAATCTTCAGATAACATTGAGGATATTTTTTCTGTGAAACTTTTATCAAAATCTGGTTTTTCACTTCACTTTCTTCACTCCTATTAATTTCCATAATTGAATTAGTTTTCTTGATTCAGCATAAATTATATAAGAGTTCTGAATTTAATAGCCTCTTGTCCTTGTCACTCTGGTATATAACTTCACTTTGCCATTCATGGAAGAATTCCATAGCATTTAATGAATCTACTTGGCATATAAGTAAGTTTTTCTGAAGAGTTTTTGTTTATTTTAGGTTGTGCTTGTCTAGTTGGAAAAATTAGTCTTTAGCTATTTCAGCAGGAGCACAGGATTTTGGAGATAATTTTGGACAGTTCGGGTTTTCATGAAGTTAGGATGTTTTCCATAGGAAATGAATCCTTCTTTACCCCTACTTAAAAGTTTCTTAAAGGTATGATTGCAAATCAGCTTCCAGCTTTGGCACTTGATATGGTTTCTAAATAAACTTTCAAACTCATCCTTTTTCCCTTTTTTTTTTTCCCTCAAGGTGCATTCCCCTTGTTTAATTAGTAGAAGCACAGGATGGTGGGGAATCTTTCAGATTTAGGATTGGTATTGCAAGAGTCTTGTAGTCTCAGCTCCTTGCTATTTATGCTCTTTTCTTGGGCAATGACAAAATATGGCCAGTCATTTTTGTCAAGTACCAGTCAAGTCTTATGTTCTGAATTTTGAGCTCTGGTAAAGATAGAATCTCTAAATTGTGTCTTGGTTCTGAGAAATCTCACCTGCATGAAAAAAATCCTAAGAAAAGCGAGCAATTTCAAGATGTAAAATACAGGTTGAATTTTTGAAAATGCAAACTGTTCATCATAAATCAGTTTCGTTTTGTTACGGCTGAGGTGTGTGCAAGAGACAGAACTTCTCTGAACTTTTACCTGTCCAAACAGCTTTCTTGTAATTATGGTGATGCCTCCAAAGGTGATGATTTTGGACTGGTCGGTTTACATTGTTGTAGCCACTAAAGACATCTCACCAGAAAAATCGACCCCTTTTTCCTGGCTTTAGGTGGTCTTAGATTTTGAAGTGTCTGGCTTTCATCAGGCATATTGCCTGGTAAAAAGAAATTTGTAGTCCACAGACATAAGCAGTTCCTTATTTTTTAATGAAGATCTGGAAGAGATCAAGCCCCCTTTGAAACCAATGGTTTATCGATAAAATTAAGAGATGTCTCGGAAAACATTACTAGATTTCCCATCGGATTGGGTGATGATTAATGACTTAATTCATTTAGTTCTGAAACTTGTAGCTGTAAATTAAATTTCTGTTTTTTAGAAGTATGTCATCAGTACATGCCTACAGTCCTTCAAAGGAAATATTTTTTTTTTTGTATTTAGCTGACAGAAGAACACTGTGGTTTGAACGCTTAACAATGTGTATTAGTCATTTTGGGAGAACATTGTTGGTTTGTGTTTATGTGAAAACTACGTGCTTTTGTGGGAAAACAGAAAACCATAAAAAAAGGCATGGTTCTCAGAAACTTCAGATGGTTAACTTTCCTTGGAAAGTCATCACCCTGTCTGTGCACCAAGTTTGACTGTCTTTGCATTTAATGAGTTGAATAAAACATCTGGATCTGGTTTGTTGTTGCTGAATTTTTCTGCAAAAGAATGGAGTACATTACTGAGGTAAAACATGTAATGAAGTAATGTGTATTTACTAATGAAATTTAAAAATTCAACTTATGAATTTGTGGAATTTGTACACCAGGATCCAAGTCACTGGTGTGCTAAACTCTCATCTAACATCAAAGTCTGCAAACGTGAGAGATGAGTTTTCAGTTAATTTAGCTATTCAATTTGACTGTTTTAGTAAACGTTAAGGAACAACTGGAAGTGTAAATGAAACAGGAAATGATTTTTTCTTCTAAATAGGTAATTTGGTAGGATAAGACATTCACTCTTCAGAGTTCTGAAAAACATGGTGAATATACCTATATTCTGATTGTTTTGGTTTAATTGTTTTAAGTATGTGGAACACTCATTGTCTAATCATTTTATGTCTAAGTTAATTATATTCTCATTGCTACACAGTTAATAAAAATTATTATGATAGTCCACGTAATAATAGCTGACTATATAAAATTAAGCCCAAATAATTACCTTATTGTATACCATAATTTTATGTTAATTACACCCAGAAAGGCACAAATTCTAATTTAAAAGGTTGTCCAATTGCAAATCAGAAAGTTTTGATGCAGGTTCAACCATACCTTCTTAAGAGGCAACGATGCAAAGCAAGCTGTTTGTTCAGTTTAGCCCATGGCCAAAACAAACACCTAGGCCAATCTGTTCAGGATCTGCTTGAACATACTTATTCTATCAATTTTCAGTGTATGAGTGGCTGGCTTACAACTTCTAGAATTTTATGGCTCAACTGGCAGTCGTGGGGAGTTTGGTAAAAAGAAAGCATCCTTACAGTGGGAGGATTTTCTCTGCTAATTGTTACTGTGTGAATGCAACTAGTGCAATTTCTTCAGGTACTCGAAAATGAAAGTTTCTCAAGGAGCACGTTGTGCTTGTTACTGATTAGCGCTAAATGCAGGCTAGCAAAAAGTCTTATTTATTAGTAATATATATTTTAAGCCTCAGTGTTTCATCAAGGATGGAAGGCTTGGGCTTTTTTTTTTTTTAATTTTACTTTTATGCCTTGTGTGGCTATTTGCTCTTTAATCACACTTTGCTATCCTAAGGTGCAAATTAAAAGTAATTTGAACCTAGGCTTATTTCTAAAGGAATTTGGTGTCTTTATTTTAAAATACTTCCTATTCCTCTGTTTAGATCTTAAATTACTATTTTTTTTAATTAATATTTTTACTGAATTTTTAATATACCTTAAATTCACTATTTTGGCATTTCTTTTCAGAAGAAAAGTGAACGGTACTTGTAAAGAGAAGTGTAACTTTTTAAAAGACATTTGTTTTTCACTTATTTTGTTTAAACCCCCAAATAATTCAAGAGTCGGGATTCCTTTTTGCCTCCCTCTCTCCCTCTTCAATTTTATCAGATAGTTGATATTTAAGATTTTGTTTGTTTAAAGATGTATAGTGTTACCGGTTTAAGTACTAACATTAAACTCCAAATGTAATTTCGTTGACTAAAAATAATGTTAGTGCAAACAGGAGAAATTATTTCTAAACTGTAAATGCCAATGTCATTCTGTCAAAATAAAAATGTGGAAATAAATGTAAAGCTACACTTTTACTTTAATAGAACCTTTACTGGTCTGGAACATCAGACATTTATCACAGAATCACAGGATATTTGCAGTTGGAAGGGACCCACAAGGATCACTGAAGTCCAATTCCTGGCCCTGCACAGGAAAGCCCCAAGAACCACACCATGTGCCTGAGAGCACTGTCTAAACAGTTCTTGAACTGTGTCAGGCTCATTGCTGTGACCACTTCCTTGGGGAGCCTGTTCCAGTGCCCAACCACCCTTTGAGTGAAGAACCTTTTACTAATATCCAGCCTAAACCTCCTCTGATGCAACTTCAGGCCATTCCCTTGGATTCTGTCACTGGTCACCAGAAAGAAGAGATCAGTGCCTGCCCCCTCCACTTCTTGAGAAAGTTGAAGAGTACTGTGTGATCTCCCCTCATTTATATCCCAGATTTTTCTTGCACACACAGACTTTCCTGGAAAAGTTGGATTTTCTTTTACAGAAACTTTAGTAAAGTCAATTATGATGTAATGATGGATAGAAATAAATCGGTATTGGGTTTTTTTTACATGAATTGTAGTGTCTAAGAATAGCATTTAACTATTTCTGTTAAACTCCCAAATGTGAAGATTTGTTTTCACTTTCAAAACCTGGTGGGGTTTAGAACTATCTTAAATATGAATGCTCCTACAGTGTAAAATAATGTATAAACAAACAAAAACAAGCCTAAAAGTAGTTAGTAATGTTTTATTTATTATTAGTTCCAGAACCCATACAAAAACCACATGAAGGACCTGGAGAGATGGGGAAGCCTGTGGTCATTCCTAAAGAGGAGCAAGAAAAAATGAAAGAAATGTTTAAAATAAATCAATTTAATTTAATGGCAAGTGAAATGATTGCACTCAACAGATCTTTACCTGATGTCAGGTTAGAAGGGTAAGTACTTTATGTTGTATCAAGAAGGTACTTTTGTTTAAATGAAGACTGTGCAAAGAGTAATCCAAAACAACAGTTTGGTTCTGTAAGATATAACCTTCAAGCAAACAGTTGGGTAATTTCCTGTATATAGGATACTTACTGGTAAAATAAGATGGAACCGCAGAAAACCAGTTTTCTTCAGTGTTATTTAATTTTGAATCTGATTACAAGTATGAAGCCCATTCAGAGAATAGAAATTAATTTGGTTGAAGGAAAACAAAGTTAGTTAAGACTTGACATTTCAGGAAAAAATTACTTATTTGAAAAATTCATGCACTGCTTCTAAGGAGGCAGTCTAAAATTCTGCATTATATAAAATAGAAAAGATTGGATGATGAGGAAAATCCTTTAAAATGTTGTTACCTAATGAAATGTGCAAAGCTTCATTTAGATTGCATTATAATGTTTTCTAATATCCATCTGGTTTGGTTTTGATCTTGCCTCTGAAATATTGATCCTGTCAGAGCTATTTGAGTCATAAGTAATTAAAAAGAAAATTGTAGCCTTGTTTTAAAGAAAACTGAGCTTCCATTACTCTCCTGTGACTCCTCTGACAGAGTAGCTGAGGACTCCCCCTTCCCCAGCCTCTCTTGTTTATGAACGGGACATTCAAGTTGAATATAGCTCATGAAACAAAATTTTCCCAATTATCTGCATTCTCATGCAAGATTCAGATGCTATAGAAACCCTGTTTCTTTAGAAGCTCTGTTTTGCTTCTATATACACAAGGCCTAGCTTCTGGATGAAGTTTTCATCTCCTACCTCAGAAGATTAATATTAAGAGAATGAGATGAAACTCTCTGTGCTTTTCTTTTTTTAATGAGTGTTAAAGAGCTGGTTTGTAGGTACCTTCATCTGTTGTGATGAAAGTGATTTTATGTAGTGTGTGAGTTCCTGGTAGTGCTGGTGTTCTTAATAATTGAGGCATATTTTTCAAAATACAATTTCACGATCTTGAATTAGTGTAACTTTTCAATCAATTTTCAGATATATTTTTAGTCAGATTTTTTGGTCACTGCTTGTCTGTTACTCACTGTAGTGGAAGAATGCAAATCATGAACTTGAAGGTTTTCTTTCCAATCTGACAGATGTTGTTTGGTGGGGAGAGGTATATCCTTATCTCTTGTGTTATTGCTCTGGTCATTGTTGTAACTTGGCAATGGGATCTCTTGGATTTGTGCAAATTCATATCTAATGTCTGCCCCCTTTTTCACAATCTATAGGATAAAAAATTGCCTCCCTGTTAAGTGGTGACTTCCACTGGCAAAGAACTTGTAGTTAGGATTCTCAACTTGCTTTAGCTGCAAGGAAAATCATCTGCTTCATTGGGGAATTTTGTCAAAGTTGAGATACTAAGATGGGATTATTTCTGCATGTTTTTCTGGAAGAGCATAATGGAAGGAATTAACAAAAGTTTGGGGAAGCAATAGTTACAATTTTTGGTTATTTGGATGGTAAATAGAAGTAATGTCTTCATTATGACCCTGAAGTATGAAGAAATTAAATATCATCTTTTTTCAGCATTCATATTTGAAAACTTGCATGTATATATTCTACCATTTCCATAATGTAAGTGAAAAGATAAGAAAATAAATTTGTGGATCTAAAAAGTTGACATAATCAACTTCAAAATTAAGCTTTGTGAGGTCTAGACTTTAAATTAGCCAAAAATGGAAAAAGAAATTGTTACAAACTATTAAAAAAAATATTGCCTAAGCATCACTCAAGCTTGCAGAAAAATGAAATTACAATTCTATAATTAAGTTTAGCTATAGGAAATTTTTGTCTTTCACACTTGGTTATGCTCTAGAATTATTGTGTTTTGCAGTAAGACAGGCATTGTAAGTTTTGTAATGTTGCATTTACTTCTCTTTTCCATTTGTCTGGATACAATACTGTCACTGTACTCTGTGTGTGAAAGCGGAATCTTAGAATAAAATTTTGGGTAAAGTCTAAGGGCACAGTTGGATTTTCTGTTCTTGTAAATTCCTGTCAAATTTTTTAACATTTACTTTCTGTGTGCATTTTTTAGTAGATTTTGAGAGAAAAATTATTCCCAAAAATCTCCTTTGTCTTTTTTCAACATGTACTTTATAAGGTCATTCTAATTAAGAAGCTGGGGAGTGTGTTAGCATTTCCCCAGCAAATTTGAGAACAATACTGTCTTTACAATGAAAGAATATCTTAATCTGTATGGATGGATTAGTATTACTTTTCAAAAACGCTGTAACCATTTTCAGAATTGTTAAAACTATAAATATCCTCTGGTGTTATGTGTATGTCTTATGAAACTATCTGATTAGTCAAAATACTTAAAGGTCAGAAATGCTTTGTGCTGCATTAGTGGAATTACTTCTATTTTAACTTGTTCTATGTCCCTGGCTATATGTAAATAGTTAATGGAGAAGGAGAATGGGTAGTTTTTAATCATTCCTTACCACATTTATGTGCCTACGGAACAGCTGCCAGTAGCACTTTCAATCAAGATTTTGAAAAAGCTGGATATGTTCAAAGGCACACTTAGCTGTTCAACCATGTAATTATTTTCTTCACAGGTTTTGTGGGTTGCTTCCTTTAATGTGGTGTAGAGGGAAGATGTGATTATTTCAAGTCTTCTAATTCTCCAGCATGTCAGTTTTTCTGAAGTACAGAAGCCTGTAAAAGTTTTGCCTTACAGTTAATCATGGGAAAGCTGGTGGAATTAAGAGTGCCAGGACCAATTTGCCACATGTATTTAATGGGGATGGCACGACCTGTCAGCTGGAGAGCAACTTCTGAAGTAGTCTACATTATCCTTTAATTAATTTCTAGTTCTGCCGACCCCCCTGCCATCTGTGTGAAGACAAGGTCATTGGTGTACGTGCTTGGTCCTAGTGTTTTCATAGGTTAATCTCTACAGATGACCCACTCTGGGCATTCTGTTTATGTTTTGGCCAAGAAATTTTGTTCCCTTACTTGAAGAATAAAAATATGAGCTGTTTTAATAACTTCTAGGCACTTCTCCAGCTGAAGGAACTCCTCAGTACAGGGCAGGTATGGACATTGACACCTCTGTTCTGCTGAGCTGTGCCCTAGTGGTATTAACAGGTTTATATTTATTTTTATTATTTGGCGCAAAATTACTGATGCACATAAATGCCTTTAAAATCATTGACATATGCCTGAATTGCTAGTCACTTTGTATCTGAAACCAGAAACATTGTTCTACTTATTCTTCCCATTATCCCAGCTGAATGTGTTTTGCTCAACAGAAAAAGCCAAACCAGAAGTAATTTTTTTTAGCCTGGATATTTCCCTGAATCTGGACTCTGGGGCATGTTACTGTAACAAACTAATATGACAGACAGGGCTACAACCTCTGGAGGAAAGTTGTTGCTGGAGAATAAGCAGCTGGGCATACCAGATTGGTTTTAAATTGTTAATAGAATAATTCTTGTAAGCATGTCTTATTCTAGTCCATGAATCAGTCATCAAAGTGAGAGTTGATTCACAGTTGCCAGGAAAATATGCAGCTGTGGGTTTGACATGACAGCAGAGACTAGAAGATGGATGATTAGGAACACTAGAGTCTTGCCTTAATTTTGCTGAAGATGAGGGAGGCAACGAATAAAATAGGTGTCAATGACTAAAGTGCATGTTCAGCTGTGCCTGTGTGTCTTAGACTGATATTCAGGCTGGAAAGTAGGGTGGTTGAAAACATGAAATTTGCACAGGTCGTATGACTTGGTTTGGCTCTCAATACTTGTTGAAGGTGACTTTAGAAGCTAGTTTGCAAAATGAAGAATGAGTATAGTGTTCTAAGGCTGAGCTTTCCAGCCTGAATTCATTACAGAATAATTTGTGTAATATCTAAAACGTTTAAGTTGACATTTGTGTTCCTGTTGTGAGAGTTTAAACCAAATTCTGAGGTTTTTACATGTGAAAATGTAAGGATTTAAATCAAATTCTGAGGTTTTTACATGAGCAAAGATCTTCTTAAAACACTTTTCTTTTTCAGGCACAAGCAATCAAGGCTGGAAACAGTGGAGACATAGCTGGAACAGAATGATGTTGTTCATTCTGTTCATTCATAAGCTCTGGTCCCCACTGGAGCTTATGATGCAGCACTAGGAGGGTGTCATATTTTGCAGGTTGAGATTTCTTGGAAGGGGGATGGGCTTCCCTAAGCAGACCTGAAGCAAGGAGAAGTATCCACTCTCCTTGCTGACACCTCAGCAACCCTTTCTCTAAGGCTGTAGGTTCTATAAAATTTGGCATAAAAGATCTTCCTTGCCGTTTTTCCTTAGTTGGTATAATTTTGCTAGAATCAGACATCTTATTATACCTCTGTTAGTTCTACATAAAGTTTGGGATCTTATAACTGACCTTTTCTCAAACTGTCTGTATTCAGGAAGGTAGGTGTGGTGGTGTTTTGAGTGGTATAAGTCATGTTAGGGTATAATCAGAGTTTTTAGCCAGATGACCCTACATATTTGAGTGAACTGGGTCTAAATCCATACAAACTATGACTTCAGCCACTTAAAGGAAAAAACAAAGTGCAGATCTCTGAGACCTTCAAGTGTAACTGGTACGTTAATGTTTTCAGTTTGTTATTATTGAAGGCTTTTTTTCTGAATCAAACTACCCTGCTCAGTTCCTGCTGCCAAGCTTACGTTCACAACCGGGAGGAAGTAGGCAGTTTTCTGGGTTAAAAGCCATTCTTCTGAGTTACATGTATGTTGTGGAGTTTATAGCAATTATGCTGGGCTTCTCTCTGATTAAGTCTAGTAGAATAGTAATTCTAACTATTTCTGTCATCTCTTTGATTAGAAAGAAGAGAATTTAGATTTAGGCACTGTTAATTGGATGATACAATATGATGCTTTTCTGTTATGAGACCACAATCAGATTTTCATATCTGTGCTTTAAAAATGTAATGTTGATTTTAAGTATGAAATATGCACGTGAGAGTACGCGGGAATTTGGATTTCTCAAAACAAATTTATTTGCTGTATACTTTAGGATACTACAGTTGAATCAGAATATAACGGGTTCATAAAATTAACACAATCCCTGTGTGAAGAAAATATTTTGAGTAGATCTATTCATAGTAAAACTAGTAAAGGCACACAGGCAAGACTGTGTTTTTGGAACTCAAATGTGACATTTCACGGATTTTTTAGAATAACAGCTCTCGAGGTATTTGCTTCTATATGAGGCTTATGGAGGTGTGCTCGCTTTGCTTTTAGTTATTTCAATTCAGGAGAATAGCTAAGGGAGTAGTTTTATACTACATATAATCTGGTATAAACGTGGACTGCAGACAAAACAAGTTTCTCACTGCTTCTGTTGATAGTTATCTAATGATTGTGTGGCCTTGACATTCACTGACACCAAAAAGGGGAAAAAAGTATATTTTGTTGATTCAGCAAACTGAAGCAACACACATAGGAGTTGTATGACTACCAGATCTGGTGCAAAGAAGGGGATGGGACAAAACTGCAGTGGTGAAACATGGGTTTGTTGCTTTTGGCAGCAGCCCACAGTCACACCAGATTAGGTGCAATATGGTGGAAAAAAAGCTTTCCTACAGAACCTGTGTATTAAAACCCCATAAGGCCATGGGGATTTAAAAACCCCATAAATTGTGATATGCTTTTTGAACTTTTGGTATTCATTTAGCTCAGGTATTAGTGATGTAAAGATAATAAAAAAAGACCAAGTTGTCAACATAGGTGGTGGAAGACTTTAGGAGTTCATTTAACATTTTGATACATGCTAGAAATCCAGGCTCTTAATTAATGTGTCATCTATAAAGAAAATCTGCTGACCTGATCGCCAGGAATGTAACTTTCAGCAATGTCATGGAAGTCTGAAAGCATGTGAGGTATTAAAGACTTTACTGTCCTTTCAAGCAGGAATGTTTCTTTCATCTGGCTTTTGTGGTGCATATAGCTTGTTACTGGCCCCCTGTAGAATCAACGTTTGGAATTGTTCTTGGTCACGTTGATTTAGTGAATTAGCTGGAAGAAATTGCCTGTAACTCTTTTTCCTGGAGAAAGCTTAGAGGGGGAAAAAAGTCACTCTAAAAATCAGCTTGCTTCCTGTAAACTGTATTTTTTTCTTTTTTTTCTTTTTTCTTTTTTAATGCTGCATACACACATGTGTATATATGCACAAACACTTGACAGTCCTCTTAGTTATGCTCCACCATGTCCTGAACTTTATTCAAATTGATGGGTCAGGTATGGAAAATATTTTGTCTAGAGATCTTAAGGTTCAGTTACAGTCTCTGAGGACAGAACTGGTTTTGCTTCTGTCAAGAGATACTTTCCTGTGATCGCTTTCAGGATAAGGAAATAGTCAATTGCAGTTATTATTATTTTTGTGAAGTTCTGCTTGAATTCTGTAACCACAATGGTTTTAAGAACCATTTTGGATTTTGTTTTCAGGGTTTAAAGAAGATTTCTACTTGATTCATGAGATAATGCAACCTTTCTTATATCCAAATCTTTGAGATCAGAAGAAAGGAAAGTTTCATACTCTTGATGTCAGGTAAATTATGTAATACTATTGAAGGCAGAAATGAAGCAGACTGCACTGAAATATTTAAATAAGAATAAGGGATTTGCCTGCATTCAAGGCACCTGTTCAGAAAAATTAATTGGAGTTGTGATATGAATTGTAGAGATGAAGACCTCTTTCTAAACTGAATTATTCTGATTTGATTGGAAGAAGCAGCTTCAGGGTAGTGTGAAGTTTTGTTGCAACCTTATCTGCAGTGCTTTCTCTTTGTGCTGCTGCAAGTTAAAGCTGTGGTTGTATGCAAAGTCTGTAGTGAAACGTGGTTTGACCTGTAAAAACAGCCAGTGATTCCATCTTTCTCAGAAGTACTACTTTTAATCCTTTTAGCTGTTTTGCTTCTGTATGAAAATCAGATCTTTATCCAACTTGATTGTCTTCAGTTTGGGAGCTTGGAGCATTCTTAAAATTTACATAGGAAGCAGATTTATTAACACCCTTGTTTAAATGATATTAGGAGGCTGCTGCTTATATCCAGGAAAGACTGAGTTAGTGTTTACCAGAAACACACCCCTTGACTTGAGTCCTCGTGATTTGTGCTGTAGTGTTTTGACACTTTTTCTGCCACCCTACTACAGGGCATTCTCCTCTGATGGAAATGTAGGTCAGTCTCAGCAGCTTCAGGGTGACTCTCAGACTCTTATTTCAAAACTGGTTTCACCCATGATTTAAGTGGAGAGGAGGTTTTTTGTTGGGCATAGCTGTGCCTCAGCTTTGTTACATTAACTTTATTGCGGGCTATAACTTCAGGCATATGAACAGGTAAGCAATGAAATACTGACATTTTATGGCACTGCAGTGATATTCATCAGATATCAGTAATTAAACGTGAGGTTTCATGAGAGGAGTTCAGATTTTCTGATTTTGTTTTCTATCGATCAGGAATTAACTTTAATAACCTCAAAGGACAATAAATGTGTATTTTCAAGTCAAAGGATGCTTACTTTCCAGAGACTCTCAATATATTTTAATACTGAAGTGTACGCTGCTTGTACTGCCTCTGTAATATTAAATAGATTTATTACAGGGACTGTGCTGTGTAGTATTTCCTCAAAACTTCAGCTCTAACCTGATTTTCAGGAAGACTTGGATTATTCCTATGTGTCATTGTCAAATTTAAGTTTTAAGATGCAGTTTATTTATAACTGCAGTTTTTATTTATAACTGTTGTTTGTAGGTTTCAGGATAAAAGGTTGTACTAAATTTGTAAGATAACTAAAGATGCTCCCCTTCCCGCCTCAATCTGTTGCTAGTACAGCTTTCAAAAACGCATTGGCACTGTGTTGTCATGATCCGTGTACGAGCAGCAATCCGAGCCCCACTGGAATTTCCTAACCGAGCTACTTAGTGCACAGGAGACACTTTTACTTTCATCACATCTCTGTCCTTCATCAGAGCGCTTTGGGCTGCATGCATTGGGCTAGAAAACAAGGATTGCATACATATTTTACTGCTGTTAATGTTTTTGAGCCACTATAAATTATTGCTCATGACTTGTTTCTTTGAAAGGCTGGTAGAATCTGGGAATAAAATTGATATCAGTTATAGCAAATCATGACTCAGGTAGTGTCTGAGTCTATTAATTTTCATGATTAGTTAGGCACGAGTGGCCTTGTTTTGAAAAACCCATATTAAAAAAAAAATGTTCCTATGTTAACTTGTTCTGATTTCTCCTCTGTGGAGAATAACATGTTGGCAGTATCAGAAGGGATAGAGATTTGTCCTGTAGTATTTAGAAATTCAGCATTTATTTCTAATGCAGGATATAATTGTGACCTCATCTTTCTAGAAAATGACCTACAATTTATTTCATGTTCTGTCTCAGTGAATGAGATTTTCCTCATTGTGTTTGCTGCATAAACATTATGGTAGCATAAAACTGATTTCCTACAAGACCTCTACACTGTTTGTAGCTTTGTTTGGGGTGTGACTTTTTTAGCCTATAAAACAAAAGTATTTAAGAGTTATGCGAATATTAAATCCTGGGTGTTTTTTTTACTTTCAGAAATGATTTACCATGACTGAAGGGTGTGCAAACAGATCATTGCTAAGAATGTAAATATTTGTCTTTTAAGGTTTGACAATATTAAACATGTAGCACTCAATCTTGGGTTTTTGGGATAGTTTCTAAGTAAATTGATCCGTGAATACAATTTCATAATAGTGATAAAATGCCAAGTGATATTCTGTAATAAGATGGCTGCATTTTTTTAAGGTAACTTTTGGGGCGTTTGTCAAAGAACCAACAGTAAAGAAAGAGGTGACATGAGGATAGTGAAGGGTGATGTCCCGAGTTCCTGGCGTGTCTGCATCTTGTGTGTGCCGATGGCTAGAGTGGGTAAGCTTTATTGACCTCCATGTTGGTCACTGAGCAGAGCAGATAGGTATTAGAAGAATTTCACCTTCTGATGGGTTCAACTGAAGGATCTTGTGTGATCACCTAGATTTCTTCTGTCCCTCCAGTGGTGAAGTATGTCTTTTTTCTCATTCCTTCACTGACATGAGGGAAGAGAGGCTTCCAGTTCTGCCAGATGTGGAGGAGGATTGAGTGTGTATGGTTGTCGTCTTGTAGAAAGTGCAAAATGAAAAGTTGTCTTCCTTCTATGCAAGATAGTGCTGAAATAGCAATTAAACTCTGAGATTTAATGACTTAATTTTATTTGGACAGAATTGCCTTACTTGTTGTCTCTTCTGGTTATTTTTGTAATGTCTCCTGTGGACTATTTGTACTCTGGGCTGAAAGAGAAAATAGGAAAGCAGTTTATTCAGAGGCTCTTCAGGTGCATTTGAAGTAGCATCAGATAGTTTTCAAGTGGCTATACTTAATCCACTGAATAAAATTCTCTGAGTTTTTTTTTCTCAATGTCATCATGTAAAGCATGCAGAGCTTATATGTAAGACTCAACTAACACCTTCACAAAGAGTCACAATAATGGAGAAGCATAACAGAACTCACAGTTGTTTTTAACCTTTCATTTTAAAAACTTTTTTAATGGGTTTAAAATTTTGAAATCTGGCTACAGGGTGTTAGGGACAACAACATGTATTTGTTTTACCATCACTTCTCCTTTAGCAGTGTTATACAGTTATATGTTAGGATCTGTCTACCTTTTTTGCTTTTAGTCCATTGAACTTGACTTCAATTTTTGAAGGATTCCGACCTTTTACACTGCCATGTGGTATTGGGGAGATATGGACATAGGAATAACTGTGTAGTTATAATGAACTGGGCCAATCTATTCTCATAGAATCATAGAATGGTTTGGGTTGGAAGGGACCTTAAAGATCTTCTCGTTCCAACCCCCCTGCCACGGGCAGGGACACCTTCCACTAGACCAGGTTGCTCAAAACCCCATCCAATCTGGCCTTGAACACTTCCAGTGAGGGCATATCCACAACTTCTCTGGACAACCTGTTCCACTGCCTTACCACCCTCAGTGTAAAGAATTTCTTCCTAATATCCAATCTCTCTCAATTTAAAGCTGTTCTCCCTTGTTCTATCACTGCAGCACTTTTTACAAAGTCCCTCTCCAGCTTTCTTGTACCCCCTTTAGGTAGTGGGAGTTGCTATAAGGTCTTTCCAGACACTTTTCTTCCCCAGACTGAACAATCCCAGCTCTCTCTGACTTTCTTCGTAGTAGAAGTGCTCCAGCCTTCTGATCATATTAGTGGCCCTCTTCTGGACTCTCTAACAAGAGCATGTCCTTCTTACGTTGGAGGCCCCAGAGCAGAATGCAGTACTCAATATTCTAAATATATGATGCAAAATTGTAAAATGATGAAATTCTGTGAAGAATGTGTAGGAACACCTTACAGAGGTCAGAGAGGATCTTTATAGTCCTGTGGCTTCTTCATAAAACAACTTTGAGAAGTCTAGCTTCTACACTTAATTATTTTTTCTCAGATCTAATTTTGGTGGAACATTAAAAATCTTTGACAATTTAAATTTTATTTCCTATGTAATTTTCCACTTTATTTCTGCTGTGGTTTGACCCCAGCCAGCAACTAAACCTCATGCAGCCACTTGCTCACTCTCCCCACAGTGGGTTGGGGAGAGAATTGGAAGGGTAAAAGTGAAAATTTGTATATTGAGATAGACAGTTTAATCAGGAAAGCAAAAGCCACGCACACAAGCAAAGCAAAACAAGGAATTCATTTAGTGCTTCCCGTGGGCAGGCAGGTGTTCAGCCATCCCCAGGAAAGCAGAGCTCTATCACATGTCACAATGACTTCGGAAGGTAAATGCCATCACTCTGAATATCTCCCTGCTTTCCTTCTTCTCCCCCCATCTGTATATACTGAGTATGACGGCATATGGTATGGAATGTTCTTCGGGTCATCTGGGGTCACCTGTCCCAGCTGTGTCCCTTCCTAGCTTCTTGTGCACCCTCAGCCTCCTGGCTGGTGGGGTAAGGTGAGTAACAGAAAAGTTCTTGACTCTGTGTAAGCAGTGCTCAGCAGGGATGGAAACATCCTTGAATTGTCGATGTTGTTTTCATCACAAATTCAAAACATGGCCCCTTATTATCTACTGTGGAGAAATTAACTCTACTCCAGCCAAAACCAGCACAATTTCCTAATTACATGAAAGCAAGAAATCAAATACTGGGGAATAATACAAGGCTAATGCAGCTTGAAAAGGGGGATTTCAGTGCATGAGATAGAGACTTGCTATGAAATTAAGAACATAATTGTTTTGAGCATGGTAATGTGTACATCAAGAAATGTAGACTGATTAGGATTTTTGTCTTGATCGTATTTTAACAATCTGGTCTATTCTTTTTCTGTGTCTTTAGGTAATAGGACAGTAAGTCTCTGCTTGTATTTAAAATGTCTGACATTTTGGGGGAGTTTCCACAATCTAAATAATAAATGGAGTCACATTAGCTGAGAGTTTTCATGGTGAATGCTGTAGATTAAGGAAAGGATGATGTATTCCATGTGGATATTCTCATCTGCTGTTTGGAGTCTTCATTAAATTACCAGAGATGGTATGCCTTCCTAATATTATGCACTCAATTTTAAAACTGTTTGAGGCGTGATTCAACAAAAGGAACATAATATATTAGTAGGTCATTAAAATTCAAATTGTCCTTAATTCATAGCCTATGTGTCATACCCCTCATGGTTATATTCTGCCTCTAACATTGCATAACTGTTGGTTGAAGCTAATGCTTTATTTTAAATTCTATAGTACTCCCTTTCTGGGGTAATTTGTTTACAAATGAAAGACAAAAGGGATTCTTAATTTAAATGTTTGTTAATAAGAATAAAACATGAGGTTTACATAGAATGCTAATGTCTAATCACAGGCATCAAGTGTTCTATTTTATTTGTCTTATGTTCTGCAGCGATATATTCCAGAGCGGAAGGAGTTATCAGTGCTTTCAAAATTAAAAACAAGAGGTTTTATTTGTGTGTATTCACAACAATTTGTACAAATATAGCTAAAAGGTATATGCAGAGAGACAAGTAAAAGGAGTATTAAAACCCAGATCTCATACTCTTAATTCTTTCATTTATCCTGCCTGCATCAGTGAATCTTTCCAGAATAATTTCATACCAAACACTTTATTAAGAAGAACATTCGAAAATGTCAAGCCAGTTTTGTTATGAAACATCCTTGTGTTATGCATGGCAGCCTTTTACATCTTAGTAAACAAGTGTTATGGTTTAAACCCAGCCAGCACCCAAGTACCAGATTGGTCACTCTTAGATTCTTACCCCAGAAAGCATTGATCTCTGGGGGTGAGAATGGGCAAGGAGGATGTTCACCTTCTGTAGGAGGGGCAGTAGGAATGCCTTACAAGGGGCCAGGGTTGTCCCCAAAAAATTTTGGAAGCCTTCCTCTTGGTGCTAAAAAGTTCCCCTTCAAAGACAGATCTCAAGTGTTGTACTATATTTATACTTCAGAAAGTGTAATGGTGTATAAACGCTGTAGTCCCTGATCATGTGGCTGACATTTTTAACAGTTCATTAATTTGAGCTCAGTGAAATAAAATCTTCTGTAAAACCATGATAAAAGGCAAGGCTGGAGATGAGAGATTTCATACTTCGGTAGTGGATCCTGTGGCTACCCCAGCATGATATTCCTGGTGAATGACATATTGTTACTGCTTTTTATAGAGAACTGCTAACACGCTTCTCTTGACTTTTTTACAACTATACTTCCAAAAAGCAGAGGAACAATTGGTGGATTTGTATTACTATTGTAGCTGGAGGTCTACAATCAGACACACTTATTTTCTGGTCTAGGGAGCAGTGCAGTAGAAGGAATAAACCATCTTGTTTTTAAAATAGCAAAATAGACTGAACAAGTGGCAAACATGGGGATAAAATTATTTGGTTTGTGATCGAATTTTTCATCTGAAATTGATAGCATTTTTTTGAAAAACTATTCTATTTTTCAAAGGATACCAAAGAAATAACTTTTTCAGTTGGCATGCTTTGCAATTTTTTTTATACGCAAAATAAATTGGGATAACACAGAGATATATGCAGATTTTCATAAAGATTTTATAATGTTCAGTTCACTGTGATAAATAATTAAATGTGGCCATAGTTGTATAATAAGTAAGTATAATATTGAAGACAGATAGTGCCTGATCCTACTGCTTCAATTCTTAGAAATGAAAAATGATTCCACAGAAGCTCTTGCAGACATTCTTTGTTTGTACCCAGGCTTACTGATCTCTTCTGAGATATCTGTGCACACTGGGCTTTTGTCACCACCTCAGAGCTGAAATGCCAATGTGCTGTGAGAGCTGCTCTCTCTGAGAAGAGCTCTGGCTAGCCAAGTTATCCAGCAAATAAAATATTCATGTTGGGAGCCTAGTTCTGGCTGACTTTCACTGGTTGGCATGGTATTGGATGCTGACACCACGATCCTGTATCAGCAGGCTGATCCTTCAGTATTGTTTTTGTATGTTTAGGGTAGAGGATATGCACCGTGTACTGCTCAAGCGCTGGGACTGTGCTTGATGTTGTAGTAGCATTTGGATCAGGTTACATTACAGTGACCTGAGTAAAAAATTTGAGATCTAATAAAAGCTTTTTTGTTGGAATGCAGCTCCACTGAATATATTTCTTTTTCTGCTTCAATGTTTTTCCTTGTGTTTGAGATATGCATATATATCTCTTTAACTTTGATTCTTAAAAGATTTAGTACTGTCAAATCTTGTGTAAGTAATTGTGTGTGATTTTGAATGTGCAGGAGGAACAGATCTGCGCAGGGAACACTTAAATTTGCGTGGTTATCTTTTTAGAACAGAAGTGCCTTTTTTCAGAACTGTGATCAGTACTTTGTGTACAGTGTATTGATTTTCGTAGAAGATACTGAAAATATCTCTTGTTTTAAAAAATATCATTGTAGAATGTAAAAATGTTGGCTGAATGTGGAATTACTTGGAGTGTATGTCATAGATTGTATCAATACCTTGTATATACTGTTAGCAGAGCTAGACCTATGGTCTTCCATGCTAACTTTGGCATGTGAGCATAATTCTCTTTTAATCTGATGAATCTTTATAGCACTTAAACATTTATACAATGAAGTGGGAAAACTCTGCTTTTTATGTAATATAATCACATTAAATTATGAAATATACTTAACTCACTGGTACTGTAGGTAGTATGTGTTTAGTCTCAGCTTTTTCCAAACATCAGCTGTATCCAGAATTCTTTACCTCTTTTAGTCATTTAGTTTAGTTCATTATATACCTTTATTACATTTACTTCCTAGTTTAAATTTGCCATTTTTTATCTTGTGTCTCTTCATTCCCCTTCTGTCCCAGTTACAGTTACTAGAGTTTCCCCTTTGCCCTCTGAGGAAATGCAGGCCTAAAGGAGGGGCTTGGATTAGTGTATCTGAACATACTACACAAAACGGGTAGCAGAAATAAATCATCTGTTACCATACTCTCTGGATCCCTTTCCCCACCCACGACGTGGGGGAGCCCAGTTTTAGTTCCATCTCCATCTGAAGAACCATTCCGACGTCTTGAGGGATGGGGAAAGGGAACTCCAGGGATTTCTTCAGGGGTTTCAGGTCCTGAGCCTGGAGGGGAGAGGTACCCCCCCCTTCCCCCCATGCAGGTGGCCCCATGGCAGGCACAGAGACAGCACACCGAGCGTGGAGAGGAGGCAAGAGGGTGTTTATTGCTGGGGATGTTACATTTATAGGGTTTAGGAGGATTCCCAGAGTAACTAATTAGAAGTCTCAAGGGGCTTACAGGAACACCCAATCACAGGAAGGGGTTAACAAGGTCCAATGAAACACCTTAGGACATCTTCCCAGGACATTCCTGCATGGGAGATAACAGTTGCTGGGGGGGTGTTGGGAAGAAGAAACACCTGTTTACAAAGAGACCACCAAAAGCCATTTTAAGACATGTTTAAACAAGTTTCTCATCAGATTCAGTGCTACAATACTCTGTTAGTAGTATGGATTTCTGTTTGATTTCTAGAATTGGTCATTGAATTTTATGTTCTTCTTTTGGAGTGGTAGGTTGGAATACATAGATGCACGCATGGAAGTCATGGTGGTTGATAGGTAAAGATATGAATCTGTGCACTGTTTGCTCCTTTGCCATACTTTGCATACAGTTGATGCATAGAGGAATGCTAATATTAATACTCAGAGATAAACCTCAGACTTGCAGCTCTAACTGAAGGCTTGACCTTCACAAATGCATGCTTTATTTTTATTTATAGGTGTAAAACGAAGGTGTATGCAGACAACCTTCCCACAACAAGCGTTGTCATTGTTTTTCACAATGAAGCTTGGAGCACACTTCTACGAACTGTTCACAGTGTGATAAACCGGTCACCACGACACATGCTGGAAGAAATCGTCCTTGTCGATGATGCCAGTGAAAGAGGTAAAGATGATGTTGGTTCTTTAGCTTGCTGCTCTTTTTATTTCAAAAATTGACGCTGACTTTATGTAGGCTTAGCCCTCCTCAGCAAAACACATTTGCTGGGGCAGGGGAAGGCAAAGGGAGCAACACCCATTTTGAAATACAGATGGATCATTCTGCACTGAAAGCCAGTGTAAGTTTATCTGTCTGTTTACTTTTCTGTCGACAGTGTAGAGCTTGTGTTTGCTAGCAGGTTTATCCTATTATAGCTTTCATGTTTTGCGTTTAGAATTTTAGCACATTTATAAAGCTTGAGGGCATTTAGTAGTAGAATCACCTGGTGAATAATAGCAAAGGCAACTGTTTGTTACACATATCTGAATTTACTATCACTACCACCATTAGGCTTGGCATTCAGAGGAATTAATTTTGATTATTCAGTTCATGGGAAGTGAAAATTGAGTTTCTATGCTGTTAGAGGTTCCATTTCTTGATAATAGTGCTCCAGATGAAAGCTTCATGCTACAGAATGGAACTTGCCATGTGTAACAGGCAAAACTTGAGCTGATTTTTTTTCTTAAAATGTAATATTATTTAGATTATACTCTTCATAGTATTTTTAAATTACAGTATATTAGAAATAAAAATAATATACTAGACAACACTAAAAATTTCATTTTGTTTGATATTTGGCTTGTTCTTTGCTTAATCTTTCTTGGTGTTATGGGTTATAAAGTATAACTTGGATTTTTTTTTTCTTGTTTTGTAAATGGACATGAAAGGATATTACAGTTTTTTTCATCTAAAACATTTCTGTATTTTTATATTGAATCACCCCTTTTTCTGTATTTCTATTTTGAAAGTTTTCTACTAGGACTAATGGCTAGTAGGACACTAGTAAAAAGTCTTGATAGTCACCAATTGTAGGTTATTATCTGTATCAAAAGGAATTCCCATCTGTTAGGCATGAAAGTGGTTTGCACTCAACATGCTGACACTTCTGCCTGATGGTTCTGACTCCAGTGATACAAAACTCATATTTTGCTGCTTATGGTAATTGCAACTTCACAGTAAGATGTCTGACTGTTGTCCAAAGAGCAAGATATGCCCGAGATCTGCATGCATGAAGAGAGACACTGGATTTCAGATCATATGGTCTAAGCAGCACAATGGTACATGGATTATAGTGGCTAGCAGGAGGTTTTAGGATAGATAGTTAGGAACCATTAGAATGAATAACAGAAGGTTTTCTAGCTGAAGAGCATTAGAAGTGGATTTTTGCACTTCCTCTCTAACCTGATAGAAGGTATAATGATTTACTTCTTCAGGTTACGTGTGTGTATGATGCCTTGCATGTTAACTGACCTGTTCCATACTATGTGGATCTAGAGTAAAGCCACTTGTGGAGCAGCTGAGTGGACTAAAGAAAGATCATATCAGCTCACTCTGATCAGCCTCTGACCAGTCTGTTTTCCTAAGGAAGCACAGCTCATGCACTCGGGTTGTGTTTGCGCTTGACTGTATTCCTTTCCTCTCTTGGGCACTCTCACATGCTTTTGCTTTTCCTTTTTTACTGATACTGACTTTAACTGCTTCAGCCAATTTCAGTGTAATTTGGAAGAAAAGACAGAGGCCTTAAATACAATTACATTCAGGCAGCAGAAGAAAAATGCCCATGCAAAGTGCAGGGCTGCCACGTAAATATGTTCAGGATTAGATGAGACGTATGATCAACTTTTGCTTTTAGAAAGGCACAGCATCACATTTTTTTTTTTTACTTGTGGGTAATTTATAATTATATCCCCTGATTTTTTTGTAGTTTGTCAACCTTTATATAAAAATTCCATATTTCATTTATCAAAACAGTCCTTGGCACTACTTAAAATCAGTGTTAATTATTATTTGTGACAGGTCAGCTTTCTGTATGACCTAGAAATAAAGACCAAGCTAATATTAGAGTAATGAATAATATTACTTATGTTTTGCCTCTTCAATTTTTGTTTTAGAAAAAAATCAATTTTAGCATAGCAATAGACGTCCTCACTATGAATCGTAAAATTATAGTCCATTTGAAAAAGCATGTGGCTTTGTCTAGATAAATTTTCTGTTTCTGGGTTAGGTAATAAAAACAAAGAAACTTAGTTCCGGGCTGAAAGATAGAGTATTTCCTAGGTTTTGGTGGTTATTGAACCTGTTCCAATACTTCATTTTGAAGCCTGTGATCTTCATTTCAGATCACTTAGGCATCTTTTATTTGTCATTATTTTCAACAATTACTGAAAAGGGTGGTTTTTTGTTTTGTTTTCCAAAAACTTGTTATGGTTCCGTCAAGCATGCTTTTAGATTAAACAAAACAGACGGGTATGATGCCTGAAAATTTGAAGGGTTTACATATGCTACTTAAGCATTCTGTTTGTGTTGAATTAAAACAGCGTACTTTTCCAGAAAAAGACAGTGTTCAGCCTGAGTGTGTATATTGAATTCTAGCATCAGAGTAATTTTAATTGGAATAAATTAAGCATTCAGTCTGCCTGAAGCACACTTTGTACCTGTTAGTGTCATGCTCTTAGAAGAATGAATTTGCATAATATCACACATTTATTTACACTGAAAAGCTTTGGAGAAACAAGACATCTGTATCATTGTTCTCTAGTTACTGATCAGGATTGCAACTTTAGTTTTTAAATATTGATCTTTGGTAACTATTTAAAAAAAGTTGACAGGAGAAATCAGGATTAGCCAGTACTTAAAACTAGGTCAGCGCTGAATAACCAAATGTGGTAGGCAGATTGCATTAGGATAGACTACATCCACAGAAGTTAGTGATACAGATACAGATCAAAGCAATGTAACCACAGCTAAATTCCTGCCAATAACATCTTATAAAAATATTTGCTCTTCTTAAAAAACTGTGATAAATCTGTTTTTTACTGTAGTTTAATAAAAAAAAGTCTGAAACTAAATTTTTCATTTATATTCATATCAAGGTGACTCGGTAATAGAATTGGCAAGGTATTTTTCAACTAACACACTTACTTGACTTGAACTGAATATATTTGCTTTTTTTGACATTCTTTCTGCTACTGCTCTTGAAACTATCTGTAGTCCTAGGTAAAATTATGCACCCTTTTGATAGAGAAAAAGGTTGAAAAGAATATCTACCACAAAGAGTTACAGTTATACCTTTGAAAATACATGAATTATTATTGTTTCCACATAGAAGTATCATGTGTATGTTTATATGTGTGGGTTTTTTTAATATTATCAAACCTCACTCTGTTGGAAGTGTATGAAGCAATGCTAAAAAATACTCAGTTGTCATCCTGGGTCACTCATAGGCAACTGCCTGTGTAATGCATAGAACTTCTCATTTCAGTGTTTAATATAGAATTTAGTATAAATTAAAATAGAATTTAGTATAAATAAAACCATTACAAGAAGCTTGCATAGAAAATAATTCTACAGCTTGATCCTGATGTTTCTTTTCTTCTAGGCCAAAATGTATTACATACACTAAAAGACTAGTCAAATACTTACTTTTTTCTTTAAGAGGAAAAAAGGTCTTACCTTACAAGAAACTGTTACTGGTTTCTGGATGTATGATTAATCCAAAAAGCTAGACTTCTACTACTGGAAGAAAAGGGAGAAATTTGTGAGGGATGTTTATTGCTTTTAGAGAGGGTGTTCTGGAGGGAAAATAGCTGTTTAGATTTGAGCATTTAACCTTAATTGCTGGTAGCAGAGGAACTTCAGAAATCTTGAATCCTGAGTTTTATTTATCATGCTTTTGTAGGGATGAGACATCAAGCTCTATCTTTTTGCTTATTTTTCTGAAATTATAGTAATATTTTAAGGGCATGGTTACTGAAGGTCTGTCACGTTGCTTTGTTTCTGGGAATAGTCCCTTCTGAAGTTTTGAACAAAGTGGTAGTTCATATGGACATGGTTAAATGTGGGAGACAGGCTGTTCTTAACCTTATTCCCTCCATAGCAAAAACACTGCACACATCTGTGATTGTTTCTGAGAGCAGAGAAAGTTGAAAAGTACTTGATAAATTGAAATTTTAAATACTTTACAGGGAAGATGAAGGTAGGACTTAAGATTTTTGTATGCAATATTGACCATGACTTTCTGTAATGTAAATTTGTGTTTTATAGTAGTTCTTGACTGGCTGCCATTGTATTATTGAAATCTTTCTCTCTTCCTCCTTTCAGAATTTTACCATTATGTTAATGTAACTACATTCAAGAAGCATTGTCATAGCCCAAATTCATTCATTCAGCTTTTATGTGGTTAGAACTACTTTAAAGGCTTGTCAGTACTACACCTGAAATCTGCAGAGAAACATGTTGATTTGTGTGACTTGCTCATCATATGGTTAGCATAGAGAGAAATGCTGCACACTCTCTTTGTGTATATCATGGAAGCCCTATACAACATTACCATGATACTAGTTCTTTTAAATTAGTGGCTTTGGAAAGCTACAATGTAAAGAGATGCTACAGACTCGGTCAGCTAAATGATCTCTGTGCTCAACCCCATAAGCCCTGCAAAATGTTCAGACATGTACACTTGGTTTGTACTAATAAACATTTTTACATTTGAGTCTCTGTTAATATGCAAAATAAGAACTAACTTGCTTTGAGTTTCTCTGGAAACAAATATTTAAGATGTATCAACCTCTTATGCACTTTTAGCACAGTTCAGCTTTCAAGATGTGTCAGAACTTATTTCTGTGGGTTTTAGTGACAGTCCAACAATGCACAGAAAAAAAATTAGGAGGCAATTGGGACTCATTCATCCGAAGCAGTGGTAAGGAGTGGTAATCACCCTCAGGTCAGCCCTGCCTCTTGAGATTTACAAAACAGCCACTAAGAGTTCATACCGTGTTTTTTTCCCCTCCTCCAGTGCCACACTTATTCTTGTATGAGGTACTTAAAAGTGCCTTATGCTTTGCACTGTTGTAGTACAACTCCTGTGTGCTTTGAGTGTATAACCTAATATATTCCGTAGCTGTTGTATAAGACGACTTTGCCTTTTATACAGATTTGAAATCTGCAAAGTATTGCAGAAGTCTGTTTCTGTGACTGTCAATTGCATTCTCCCTCAACTGTTTATTCTTCCTTTGACGTTCATCATAGCACAATAGGTCTTTGCAATGCAAGTAATTTTGAGTCTCTAGGTGTATGGCAGTCAGTTATGACTGTTCTATTCTGAATAATTTGTTCCTCAGCTAAATTGAGATTTGTTGGTGTTACAGATATTGATTTATGTATAGCTGATTCTAGGAGCGTTTTTTAGATGTTATAGTGATAATTTCGTAGAAAAAATGTGAGCCAGAAAACCCTAGAGAAAGCATAGTTCAAGAATTATTTTGATCATGTTTTAAACTCCCGATAAAGAAATTACCTGTAAGTTACATTACTGTAACTTAGGAAGCAATTAATTATGTTCAGCTAGTCAAATCATTTCTGTATTTTCTTGGTAGAGAAGCATTATGTCCAAGAGCACTTATGCATGTGTTTTTGAATATAAGAGTCACATCTTTTCCATTGTAAAAACTTGCCTATCCCAACTGGATTTTTTATAAGCATTCTACCTTCTCTTCATTGTTGTGTTTTACATAATGAAGAAATAAAGAGGAGAAAGAACTTTCTGTGCTATCAAGTGAAGCACTTGGAAATGTGGAAGGGCATATTGGGAAGTGTAGAATAAGCAGCAGAGGAAACTAGCTGAGAAAGCAGGAAAACAGTAGAAAAGAAATGAGGAAATGTCTCTTAATTCAAGTCTCTTTGTGATAAAAAAAAATACATAACTGACAGTTTTCATGGTTTTGATCATTCTTTGCAGACTTCTTAAAAAGACCTCTGGAGAGTTATGTGAAAAAATTAAAAGTACCTGTTCATGTGATTCGAATGGAACAGCGTTCTGGATTGATTAGAGCAAGATTAAAGGGGGCTGCTGCTTCTAAAGGCCAGGTCATCACCTTCCTAGATGCTCATTGTGAATGTACAGTAGGCTGGCTTGAACCTCTGCTGGCAAGGATCAAAGCTGACAGGTAATTATCTATCTATTCACCCATGTTGGGTTTTTTCGGTTGTTAAGAAATCTTCCAAGTATTACAAAATAGTCTACAAGCAGTCTACTTTCTGAAGGGCTGAATAAATTCTCATTGGTGTAAGGATAAAAGGCTAATACAGGTAAACTTCTTTAAAAGTAAAACACTGTTTCAAGTGAAGTCTGTATTGGAATGCATGGAGTAATGTGTTAAATAGCAGGAATCCTGAGCATGAATGGAGTTGAGAAAGTAAGGGAATTTGAGGTCAGTCTGCAGCCTGGCCCATTCTTTCATGAATTTGGGTAGATATTTTTGAAGAAGAAATGGAGCCCTGATCTCATTTAACACCAACAGTGTGAGCAAGAACTGTCAGGTTTACTGTTTTCAGGTTCTCGTTGCAATTTCTTTATTTCATAATGCTTTTGATTGTGGAAATATCTGCTGTGTCTTGGTCTTCTGGGATGTATTTTTTACAGATAGAATAATTACTGAAATCATGTTCATCTACTCCCATGATTGTGTGATAGAAATTGTATTGAGGGGAACAGTGAGAGAATGGTCTGCTTTATAAAACAATCTTATATCCGAGCAGTAGCTGTAGTTGCACACTAGTCTGTTAAAAGACAGCATATTAAATAGAATAGCTATTAAGTATGGTGTTCAGATCTCTATTTAGTCCCTATGGTTATAGGTAAAAATCACTTAAAATTTGATGTTACAAAATATAGTGTTACAGGATGAATAAGCTACAAGTAATGAAGAATTTTTGTTCAACACTGTGCTAAGACAAAGTACTAAACTTTAAATTATCATTAATACACTTTCTGTGAGACTAAAATATATATATGTTGTTACAATTTGTGCAAATGCCTCAAACTTAAGTCCTTTAAATTCAGTTGCAACCAACCCCAGAATTTTTTTACAGAACTTCCCTTGAGAGGCCACTTTCTGTCAACTTTGATGCAGTAGTTATACTTTGTTAGCAATGACTATCATTTCTTAGTCCTGAGGGTGCATAAGAATACTTCCCCAGAGTTAATGTCCAAGTTTTAATTTCAAAACATTCAAGTTACTGTGACCACGCAACTAGAAACAAGAACCTCTTGTTTTCTGCCCAATCACTATGAAGCAATGAGAAAGCTGGGATCAATAATTCCATCTGAAGAGGAATGAATATTTATTGCTGATAATGATGCAAATACAATTAAAAAAAGATCTGACATTGCCAAAATTGTATCAGAAAAACACATTTTCCTGTATATGAATTAACTCTAATTAACAAGACAGAATGTGAGAATGTTTCCTGGTAATTATTTATTGAGTACGGTTGTTAAGAGATGGTAAATGAAAATTTAAACCATATGCGTTAAAAACAATATTTAATAAAAAACCGAAAACCAAACCAACAACAAAACGACAAACCATCTTTTTTGACACTTTAATTAATAGGATGTGGTTCTTCCCTTTTCCTAGGAGGACAGTAGTGTGTCCCATCATTGATGTAATCAGTGATGACACCTTCGAATATATGGCAGGTTCTGACATGACCTATGGTGGGTTCAACTGGAAGTTGAATTTTCGTTGGTACCCTGTTCCTCAGAGAGAGATGGATCGACGGAAAGGGGATCGAACCCTTCCTGTTAGGTAACAAGAAATTATTCAATTGGTTAAGATTTTCATATCCTTTCTAGATTAAACTTGTAACTAAGTACTTGAGGTTATTGTACTTAGTTAAGCATTGTAGCATCTTTTTTGTCTGGTTGAAGGAACAATATAAAAGTTTTTACATGGATTGATTGTCGCTAGTTTTTGGTAGCAATAAAAGAAGCAATCAACTTGTCACTTTGAAAGTATTTCTAAGTTGCATGTTAATTACTGCAGAATTACTAGCTTATAGCTAGTTTTTATAATGATGCACAGGTTTTAACAAAGCTTATTTTTATTTTTTAATTGAACCTTTTATTCTAACAAAGTAAATAGTATTTTGAAAAGATACATTAATTTTTGGCATGTGTGTGTTTATATTTGTGTATATGCATTCATTTATACTTGCATGTCATGTAGGTTTATGACAAAGGTAAAGAGAAAGATAACCTGTGTGTAATGTGTACCTTTTAACAGTTGCAAACATACATTTTTCTACCCTTGCTGTTTTGAAAAGTGGACCATATTTACTTCCCATAAAGCTGAAGATATGGCCTTTACTGGTTTGTTTGTCTTTAAATCAAGAAATTGAGAGGTCTTCTCAGGATATAGCTAATTGTACTACTCCCCTCCCCCAGTTTCCTTTTTAGGAGGGGGAAAAGACATATAAATTTTTAGTTAGATTGTGACCTAGCTTGTATATTATGTATCTTTCAGAAAAAAACAAAAATGTTACAGGAAAATAGCTAATAATATAAAATCATTTAGGCTAAAAGTGTAAATAATTGAACTACAAAGTTATGTCATCAGCCTAACATATAATTTACTTACTGTATATTTGTTGTCTAAAAAAGATGAAATTTGAGAGATGTTTCTAAAGCTCTGAGAAACTACTAACACTGTTTTATTTTTTTCTACCAGTAACAAATTTGAAAGGAAAATCTGGATGTAGCCCTGACTGTACAATTTTCTTGTATGAAGCAGTAATAGTGAAAGCAAGCAGGCCACTTCATAGTCTCCCATAACTTTTTCAAGTACAGTAGCCAGAATTATGATTTTCCTGTGTGAAACTGGTTTCCTTTGTGTGAGTTACCAGCAGTGGAGGCAGAAGTCTTTTTCAGGAATGACAGCAGCTTTCTAGGGGCTGTTTCTCTATCCGGACTCCAGTCTGAAGTGGGAATATAAGGACAACTGTCACTAGTTCCATCTCTGGAAAATTTTGAGCTAGCAAGTACCTCAATGATAACTGAGTTTGAATGGAAGCTTACAGAGAAGTAATATGTTAGGAACTCGGGAAATAAACATGTATTTTGTAAGTGTAAATGTGAAATGTATTTAAGTATATGTTTTCATAGTGACTGGTGCACTTTTTTTTCCCCTCCCCTAGGACACCTACAATGGCAGGAGGTCTTTTTTCAATAGACAGAGATTACTTTCAGGAAATTGGAACATATGATGCTGGAATGGATATTTGGGGTGGAGAAAACTTAGAAATTTCCTTCAGGGTAGGTAAAACTCTGCAGTGTTTTGTTACTCAGGACAGTGCATGTTGAGTTCTGTAAAATACAGATCTGCTGCCTGCATCAGTGTCCTCTTCTGCTGCAGTTAGCACTTCCCTTCCCTCCAGTGGAGAAAAGCAATGATTTTATCTGTCAGTGAAAAATACATGGTAGAGCTTTGTGATTAAAACACTGAGATGATCATTCTGAAGAATAAATGTGTGTGTGTGTGTTAAAAGGAGTTCAGTTAGAAAAGCTAGGGGGGGAGCTTCAGTTAATGGTGATTCATCAGTGCAGTTTAGTGTGTCAATGAAATGTGAGCGCCTCTGTTACAAACCTGCTCTTCTTGCTCCTTAATGACTTAATGATTGCATGTGTTCGTTGTAATGTGGACCTAATCACTGTTGTTTTCATTTTTGTTCCTGCCATATAGCACCATTTCCCTTTCGCTTTACTTATCAGCTCAGAGTATATAGGGAGAAACTTCTGAAGTACTTCAGCTTTCTGAATCTGCCATTTTTCAAGGTCCAAAACAAAACTGAAAATATTTTCAGAAACTTTCCATGAGAAGTGTATGTGTTCTTTTGCATGGAGATTCTATTTTGTAATGTACTTTTTTGGACACCTGTTAGTTCCTGTGATTCATACGAGCCTTTTCCTTCCTTTGCGGTCAGCTCGCCCAGTTCTCTAAAGTAACCTCTTGCTGATGCGTCATTGCTGTGAGGGCTGAAATACTTACTTATGCTGCCTTGCTTAGGCTTGTGTGTATCTTTAGCTGTTGAGCAGGAAAAAAATGTGCAGTTCTCTTCCATGAAGTATGTATTTGTTCTAGACCACAACTAATGTTGTTTTCCCAACTTGAACAGAAGCACGTGCTAAATATTTTTAAACTTTTTTTTTGACAGTTTGTAACTATGGAATAATTGTTCTGTCACTTCCAGATCTGGCAGTGTGGTGGCACTTTGGAAATTGTGACTTGTTCACATGTTGGGCATGTATTCAGAAAAGCAACACCGTACACTTTTCCAGGAGGTACAGGGCAGATAATCAACAAAAATAACAGGCGCCTTGCAGAAGTCTGGATGGATGAATTCAAAAACTTTTTTTATATCATTTCCCCAGGTAAGCAGGTCTTTGGTTATGAGAAATACTTATTAAGAATTAAAATGTTACTACTGGGAAATAACATGAGCTATTTATATAAAAATGTTATTACTTTGAAGTTCTTAAGACAGAACTCACATAAGATGTACAAAAAGGAAGATCTTAATTAAAAAATAGTTTTGTTAGGCAGAGATGTGCCCTGAAGGTTTGGTTTGTTTGGTTGGTTTTATTGTCCTTTTTTTCTTTTTTTTTTAAACATCATGATTTATGAATGAGCTTCCTGTGCAATAGAATTAAAGTTCAGTGGAACGTCGAAAAGCTCAACTGTAGTGCTGAAAACTAGCCATCCAAATACATATCATAATATGCTGAAATTTTGCCTCTGGTTTCTGTGTTGTAGACATTCCAGGTTGAATAGATCAGATGTGATTTAAGTGGAACCCATTACCAGGAGTGGCAAAAGTTAACATCTTCTGTCCTGGTAGAATTTGCACTTCACTATCAAGAGGATAGGGACAAGTAGCCAATATACTTGATGATATTTATTATGTTTCTTCAAGTCGATTTTAACAAAGCAAGAGGATATAAAATATGAGAGCAAATTTCCTATGAACTTGAAACTTTCTGAAAAAATATCAGGAAAAGAAAGAAAGCCTATGAAATATTGAATTATTACTTTCTACTACAGGATATTTTTGTCGTTGTATAAAACGACAAACAAACTTTGGATGGCAACAGACAACCTTTCTAAATACTTAAGACATCAGAGACATTTGACTTTAAATACTAAGTGGTAGTTCTGTATGCCACATCTGCTTTTCCAAAGAGATTTCTTTAAAGCCAGTATTTCCTTGTGAGTTGTGTATTAAACTTGCATTAGTATTGAAATTTGAAAGCTGTAATACAATGTATTATGAGTCTGAGGAGTGTCAAATTTGAGATTATGGGGTTTAAGAATGCTTGTGAGAGCAACTGACTGTGGATTTAGGGTGAGTTTTTGTATTAAAAGAATTACTCAAATGAGACTGTGTAAGATTTATAATTAAAAATATCTTGCTACTACTCAAAGCTTTTGAGGTGAAATCGCAAGGTAACATCTTATGGTTACTGCTCTGTTTTGTAATTAATGCAACATTATGAATTCAAACATGACCTGTATAGTTATTCAGGAAAGTTGTATGTGAATAGGTACCATCATTTTTGTTTAAGATTGCTTTATGTATCCAGGTCAAACTAGATTTTAAAATGTACAAAATAGCTGGAACAACTAACTCCAAAAATAACCTAATTCTTAAAAAAATGTAAATTAGTGATAAGCCATGACACGGCTCTGTTACTTTATATATAATCTCTGTAGTCCTTCCATTTCATGTGGTAAGCATAATCTACAAGAGGAGTTATACTGTTTTAATTTTATAGGATTGATTTTTTTGATAGGACTTCCGTAACTTTGCAGTATTGTAGAATATGCATGCATTGTCTAAAGACAGTAAAAATTCTGAAACGATGGAAGTAACTTAAGCCATTATCTGTAACTGCACTGTATATTTTCTTTCCTTTCAAGAGATACATGTCTGCATAGTTCGTATGCTAGCAGCCTGAATGATTGTTGGATAGGGATGTCTTCGTGCCAGGCTTCTCTTAGAGCATCTGCACCTGCTGACTGTCACATGATCTCATTTGTGTACCCATATCCGTATTGACAGTGCACTGAAAGTTAATGCTAGAATTTCCAAGTGTTTCAAGAATAGGATCATATAGTATCTGAATAAGATGGGTTATTCTGAAAGTGGTTTGTTGCCTGGGGCTGTGAGGAGAATGGTTAGTACTGTGGGTCATTCTTTAGCTATGATGAATACCTATTGTTCAGAGAATGAACACACAAATGTACTCAGTGCCACTCGTGCCTCTCACCCCCCAAATCCATGTAAGTTGCGAGAACCAGTATATATAAACTAACAAGAATTACTATTTTAGGAAGTTCACAAACACCTTATTCTTGTTATTCTGTTATCTCCAATCTTAGCTGGGTGTTGCAGACCCTGATTTTACCCATTGACAACAAATAGCATCAGTAAAAGTTTCAGTAAGTCTCTGTGGCCATTAGTTGTTTAGGAATTCAGTGAATCTCTGCTACCTTACCTCATTTAGCCATACTCTGCTTTTCCAGATATCCTTCTAACATAGAACTTTAGATGTATAGTTCTTGCAGAATGCTGGCTTAGTAATCCTCAGGCAGAGTACTGTGTGCAGCCTGTGAAACTGTTTGCTAGTACGACGTGTGCTTTCAATATTACTGTGACAGCGTCACATGTTCTTGCAAGGACCAAAGTGAGGATTCTTAAGCTGATGCTGGTTTGCAAGCCTGAGTGCAGATGAGCAACAAAAACAGGCAATCCTTTGAACACCCAGGTTTTTTCTCATTAGTTGATATGGGTGAGAAAATTGGATTTTGAATGAGATAATATACTGACGAGCATCATTGAGCCTAGCTAACAAGACACTTGTTTCTTCCTTTATATACTCTCTCTTCTGTTCTCCTAAGATAGTGAATCACAGAGGGATTCATCCAGGAAAGCAAACCTAAGATTCTCAAGTAGCTTTCCCATTTCATGTAATCTGTGTTGTCTGGAATAAAAAGGCTTGCTGCTTGAATGATAGGAACTCAAGAGACTTTTTACTATTGATGTAATGTAGTTAAATGCAAAGCTGCCCTCTTGAAAAGTAAGCCAGTAATCCTTTTCTTCATTTATAAGTATAGCCTAGTAGAAACTGATACTTGTCTGTTTTAAGCTTGCATGCATTTTAGAAGCCATCTCTCTGCTTAGGAGTGTCTAGGTACAGCTGGAGGTTGGGCAGGCACGTGTTGCTGCAGCTGTGCTCAGCCAAAATCAAGCCTGTCTCATTGCACCAACAGCTATTCTCCCTGGCAGTAATTGCTCTAGCTGCAGTCCTTTCTCATTAGCCGATAGTTTTACTTGCAATCATGTGTTACAGCAGGACCCTGTTTCCCAGACTATTTCCTCTTTGGCTTCCAGAAAACAAATCCAGCATGTGCAGGTGAATAGTCAGATTCCTAGCTCCAGTCGTTCTGTTCTGTGGACTCTGCCACTTCTTTATTTCTAGTGCTGGTCTTTCATCACTTTCTCCAGGCTAAAATATTAGGACTGGGTTGTCCAAGTTGAGGATTCACGAGATGGTGATGTCAATCTCACAGCTTACTGTGGGGAGAGCAGCTTGCTTTCCACGGCAGGTGTCCTGGTTTGGCAGGCACTAGGGCTTCACCTCCCGTCATTTTCTGATCGTTCATCTGCATCAACTGATTCTATGACTTGCTGAACTTGCTAGGATTATTTGTTCTATGGGCTGGCTGCCCATGGGTTAAGTTAGCACGTGTCATCATAGAGGATACTGTAGGAATCTGAAGCTGAGCAAGGGAAAGCTGCCCCTTTCTGCAGCAGCAGCTGCAAGGCATTAGGCTGGCTTGCCCCAGCTACCTACCCTTAACCTTCTCCTAGCTAATTAATGATAAAAACTGACAGTTGTAGAATTTGTTGATATGCCTAATCTAAAGGTGAAGCATGGATACTTTCAGACTCTGTGGTTTTGCCATGCTACATGTGAGTCTGGGTTCCAACCCCTACATACACCCCCCTATTCCTTGTCCAGTGTTCATCCTTGTCATTCAGCAGCCTCTTGAATCCCAGCTGGTGAGCTGAAGACATCCCCAAAAGCAGCTCCAGTGAGCTTGGGTAGAGCCTTGTCTAGCTTTTATGGACATTAATTTTATTGTTGACCAAAAGTTTCCCCATAAACCATCTTCTGTTGCCCAGGGGCTAAGTGGGCATACAGAAGGCCTGAAAAGACAGCATTATGGAATTACCTGAGCAAGAGTCATCTATACAGAGACATAGGTGTGTTATCATGAAAACTGGATCAGCAGACCTCATATCTAATCACTGTGTGCACTAGTCTCTAGCCAACCACAGTAAGCCATGGTTCAGTATGTACAGACTGAAATGGATAACATTATTTATGGTTGATAGGGAGGACAAAGAAGGAACTGAGTCCACATCTTGCAGTGTAGCTAAGCCCATGTTCAAAGTCCATACCGAGTGATTCCATGTGGTTTTGTATTCAGCTACTATTCCCTATCAGCATTAATTGAGAATGCAAAGAATGTAGCTATTCAAATTGGATTTAAATTATTATTATTGCTTTTCAAGTTTCATAATGCTAAATAAAAACAAGTTATATGATTTTTATCAGAAGACTAGATTTAGATGAAACAGTTTCCATACTGTGCTTTTTAAAATGATTGAGCAATTTATAATCATGATGAAAACATCATGTGTTGTTGGTTTTTTTCGAAAGCAGTTTAGCATAAATATATTGCCACACATTGAACTTGGGCAAGCAGATCTTCAGCTGTTGAAATTTTGAGGATGGCAGAATTGTTGCAACACAGCTGATGGGAAGCTTAAATGTAAGGTGCCAAAGACAATTAAACTGAAGTATTTCTCTCATAGACATCATTACATGTGTGGATTTTTTTTGTGAGGAAAGACCATTTTAAATTAATTAATGCCTCATCCCTGGAAGTGTTCAAGGTCAGGTGGAATGGGGCTCTGAGCAGCCCAGTTCAGTGCAAGGTGTCCCTACCCACTGCAGAGGGGTTGGAATGAGATGGTCTTTAAGATCTGTTCCAACACAAACCACTCTGTGATTCAATGATTTTTCCTAATTTTTTTTTTTTAAATGAACCGAAGATTTGAAAGAACAAGTGGACATGGACTGTCTTCCTCATGATGCACATACCTTTAGAGACTGGCATAATTTTCTCCTGGGAGGAAGATTTGAGCTAATTCATGCTTTGTCTTTTGTTTTCGTTTTGTTTTTTTTTAGACAAGCCTTTGAAAAAAAAGTTCAAAACCACTAGAAGGTCATATGTCACGTGTATATATATATATATATATATATATCAGTTTTACTGGTCTGTGGAGGAATAATGTACTTAATTTTTGGTATGCCTTATGCTTTGCTGTAGCTTTCCTTGTTTTCTTCCATTCTTTTCTTCCATTTTTTCCATTTCTTTTTTTCCCCAAAAAAAAATTCCTCATAAGTAACTGCCACTGCACCGGGTAGAAATACTCAAGCTAGTTTTGAGTAGTATAGAGAATGTACCAGAAATCTTGGAAAGTGAGTAATTCAGCCTTATTAGAGGACACTCCTAACGCAAATATGCCTGTTCTGCTCTTCAGTCTGTCTGCTAACCTGATGCTAATTGTAGTCTATATGACAATGTATGGTTTGCTGCAGACCTGACTTCAGAGAGGATTTTTTAAACATCTTTCAGAATAAAAATGGTTTAATGGAATACATTGCAGCAGAGAAAAGAATCAACTGGCACTTTCTATGTGGTGACATTTAAAACTCCTTTAAGAAACAGCATGCTTGTGCGCTATTAAGTCTCACTTTACATTTAATTATTTATGGTTGTGACTGTAACTGTTATTTCCCTTCAGTGATGTGATAAAACCTTAACAGTGATGTTTTCCGGAGGTCAGTGTACCAAACTGAATAAGTTTTGTGTCTAAGGTTGTAAGGATGGCATGGTAACTGTTTCATCCATCAGCTGCTTTTTCATCATTGAAAAATGAGGAAGCCCATACTTGGCTGTGGTTTGAATCTTTCTGTTCTTACTTATATCATCTTTTGAGAGAGTGTTGCTTTTGATGTAGAGCAAATATTTACTTTCATGAAGATAGGACTACTTTCTGTGGGTTTTTTTTTTTTCAAATTTGTCTTGTGTATTTTGGTTTAGGGATTTCTTATGTGACTTGAATGCCCGGACAGAAATTTTATGAAATTCTATAAAAACAGGCTTTCCTTTGCACTCATTCCTTTACCAGTATGGTTTTCCAGCATCTTTAATAAAAAGTCTTTAACAAAAAAAAAAAAAAAAAAAAAAAAAAGGCCTGGACCCCTGGCTAGCATTTTTTTCTTTCTGGAATATTGAAATTACTAATGCTTTTATTGATATTTACAGACATTTAGCTGAAGTTATCCAATTATCTGTCTCAATTGAGTAGAAAGACACCATCTGCTGGCAAGTTGATTTAATACACAGTATATCAGCTTAGAAATGTCTCAAACTATGTTTCCAAAGGTCAACAGTTTAAGAGGTAACTCACAGTCCTCTAAAGTGGAGGGATTTCTGAAAAATTTATACACCTGGAGGTCTGTATTGTGGTGGCCAGTTGAGCCATATTTGTGGTCTGTTAAAGGAATGTAAATTGCTAGGGCTTGGTTTTGTTCTTTTTTTGGTTTGGGTTTTTGTTTGGTTTGTTTTTTTTTGGTTGTGTATTGCATTTGACTTGTGAGATATGGAGTGTGGTGTGGAAAATAGGAAAAGGACCTGATGCTTGAAAACTAAAAATTATCCCACTCTAATTATTGGAATATTAATTACAATAGTGCTTAATTCTGGTGAAGCAAAAATATCTACTGTTCATGAGCACCTTCCTCAACCCATCTGCAGATGGGACTTGCACAAATTAATTTTCAGAAGGAATTAAAGCAACCATTAAGGAGTGGGGAGATACAGGAAGAAGGAGCACTGTGATAAATGAGGAGCAAAGGAATAAAAAGGCAAGCAAAATACCACAAGAAAATTATAACAGTCGTAATGGTGAACATACTTCCTGCAAATGCTGCGGTTATACTGTGCAAATACTGAATTATTAAAGGTTTAAGTTCCCTGTATGAAGGCTGCTTTCTGCCTGCTTCTTTGTGCAGTTACATAGATGATGATGGGTCCAGCAGGTAGTATCTGGCTTACAGAAATAAATTAAAATTAAATTCTCCATGCTCCACAGAAAGAGACTGCTGTGTTAGGCTGCGTAGATATGCACCCCAGTTACTATTGGGGGTAGAATGGCAGAAGTGACTATAAAGGTTTCAGCCTTTCTCCTCTGTTAACTTAGTTAGCAACTGCATTCAAATTGTTCCACAAGCCACAGGTAAGAAATTGTCATGTACAGCCCAAATGTACTGATTCTATCTTTTGTATAATTAGGTGGAAAAAAGAAGTCACAGGTCTTGATGGTTAAGTCCTCTCTGAGTGTAAACAGCATAATGCTATATTAAACAAAAACTTACTTGTATAGAGGTGGTTTTTAAAAGATAGTCTTTCCTGGAAGTAGTATATTATACTGATGATTTTTTGTTTTAAGTGGTATTATATAAAATTTTTTAGCAACCATTGAATAAAACTTTGTTTCTACAGGAGTTACTAAAGTTGATTATGGAGACATATCATCACGACTTGGACTAAGACGCAAACTCCAGTGCAAGCCTTTCTCCTGGTACCTGGAGAATGTTTATCCTGATTCCCAAATTCCACGCCATTACTTTTCTCTGGGAGAGGTAAGATTTTATCCTTCATATTTATCTTCCCTATATAAAGTACATTGGGCAGTAAGTTGTTTGTATTTTAAACTGAGTAGTCCAAGCAAGTTATCACCAGCAAAGTTCAAGTATCTTGCACCTGTGTTCTGTCACCTGTACAATGATAAATCTGGCCTATCAGTGGGGCAGATAACTGAACTTCTGTATACAGTACTGTAATTTGAATGTTTTCCTTTTTTATACCACAGTATAAAAATGTCATGTAGAAAGGCTTTAGAAATATTCCTTCAGAATGATACCTCAGCCTTGCTGGGCATTTCTGGTTTTTAATTTAGCGTTTTTAAGTGACTATAGAGGTAGTACAAATTATGTTGTCCTAAATAAGTAGGCACCTACCTTCCCCTACAAGTCATGTTGAGCTCAATATTGAGCCTGTTGTAGGGTGATTTTGTACTGTTTGGTTTAAAACACTTTTAGCAAAATAGAGCAGGTGTTCATGCTACTGTATGACTATCAGGAGACTTGATATTCATACCTGCTTACTGTAGAGTAATACAGGGATTAATACTTCTGAAAGTTTTGGGCTGGAAACTCAATTGTGTCCGTTCTATTGTAGTTGAATCTTTGAGCAAAAAGTGTTCCCAATATGGAATCCCCCAAAGAAAGCAAAGAAACAAACACGGTTCTGTAACCTGGTAGCTTGAACGTTTACTTGGGACTTCAAGTCTTGGACAGTGGTGTCTCATTGTAGTGTGGTTCCTTTATTTCACATAACCTCTGGTGTGTAGTGGAGAGAACTGGTGTCATTGTGGTTTGATGTGGACCTAGTTCTTTTCTAAAAATAGCAACCTTTGATGATGTGCTCTTTTTCACTCATAGATAAGAAATGTGGAGACAAATCAATGTCTGGATAACATGGCAAGAAAAGAAAATGAGAAAGTTGGAATCTTTAACTGCCATGGAATGGGTGGCAATCAGGTGACAGTTTTAAAAAAATAATTATTTTAATGTATTGAATTATTTGGAACATCACTTCTCATTGGGACAGTTATTCAGTATTTTCAACCCTTATCTTCAAAATACACTTAAGTTTTAAAGTTTAGGAAATCCTCGTTAAAGAAGACGCCTGTAAGAGGAAATGCATGAGATTTGGTGGTGGTTTGTACTTGTAGGTTCTTGAGGCCTGATTGCAGTACGTTTCAGAGCAACTTTAAAGTCAAAAACAAAATGAGGAGAGGAGGAAACTGCTGTATGCTAGACTTCACCTCCTGTGGGTTTTCTGGAACTGCCTTCTGGTTAGACCTTCTGACTGGTATAGTTACTTTAAAAAAAAACATACCTGTGCCTGAAATGGTGTTTTAATATATATATTTTTCTGGCTGTCAGTTGTGGGATTTGTTTTACATCTATTTTTTTGTTCTGCTTTGTTAATGATTCTTGATGAATTGTTTTCCAATGTACAAAGATTACCTGTGTTTGGGGATTCTCCTATTCCTACACAGGAGTAAGTCTGCAATTTAAACAATATGTCTATTTTGACTGAAGAGCTTGTTCACATGGTGTTTGTATTTGTTCCCTACAAAAATAAATCTTTCTATACATGCTGAAGGGAGCAGAATAGAAAAGAAAAAAATGGTGGGTATTAATGAAATAATGCACAAATGTTCCCCCTTTCACTCGCTCTAGGGATCTTTTGGTTGAAGGGTTTTTTTTAATTCCTCTCATTCTTTTTCTGTCTAGGTTTTCTCATATACTGCCAATAAAGAAATTCGAACAGATGATTTGTGTTTAGATGTATCCAAACTTAATGGCCCAGTAACGATGCTCAAGTGCCACCACCTAAAAGGAAATCAGCTTTGGGAGTATGATCCAGTGGTAAGTCTTCTAATGACTTGTGACAGAAAAATGAGACAATTGGGCTTTTACACAAGCCTACAGTGGGACCACTATTTGACAGTCAAAACAGGAAACAAAGTCAGGATTTTGTTCCCTCCGTTATTAATTCACCATGAAGTCATTTAATGGGCATGTGTATTGATTTAATTACCTGATGAGTTTTGAGGGAGCTTTTAGAGGAATATTTTGAATGTACCTTTGGATTCTCTGCAGAAATATAGTCTTTTTATTGTAGTGTTGTATTAGAATGAGATCAAAAATCGAAAAATATTCCAGGTATCTATTGGACCAATAAAAGATAGCACTAACAAAGTTGTGACGAATTCAGCATCTGGTATCTTTTTTTTCACAAAGTTGAAAGGAAATACTTTTCTAACTGAAAAAAAAAAGAGCATCACAAAATTACAAAGGTGATTTTACATTTCTAATCATGGTATGTTTAAAGTATAGATGCTTAAAACAACTTTTTTTTAATAATTCTTTCTTGTACATAATGTTAAAATTTACTTTGAAGTTCATATGTTGAACTGCCAGATCTAGAAATCATTGCCCATTGATCCACTCATCACTAATTTGATTTGAAGGCTCTAAAAACAATTTTATGATGGAGTAAGGCAGTCAAGAACTCTAACTTCATGGCTAGCTAGAAAAACGTAGTGCCCAAGCTTGTTAATTTAAAATCAGTTATTACGAAAGACAGTTGTGAGACAACTTGTGGATGAAGAATCTTGCCAGTGTGTTTGTGATGGCTATTTTATAAGAAGAATTTTAGATATTTAAGTACTAAAAAGTCATTTCACTAATTAAAAAAAAAAGAGATGGGTACTTCTGACTAAATATACTTGCTATAGATTTTAGTAGCTGAGGTGTTAACAAAACCTGCAGCCTTTAAGACTAAAAGCAAATATGTATGAATGATGATTTTCTGATTAGGATAGTAGTTAATGTGGAAGATGATGGATCTCTTTTAGGATTTCTGTACATTTTTAGCAACTGTTGATAGGAGACTGAAGAAAGCTGGAGACTGGTGTGATTAAATGTTAATTGAAAGGATTAAATGAGTCTCAGGAACCATTCATTCTTGATTTTAATGTGGTTAGTTTACTTGATTTAAGTAAATAAGATGAGTAATACTACCCAATAGTGATTCACCAAAGGGAAAATGCTTTTTATTGTATTTCTAACTTATCAATGGTAAGAAAAATGCATCTTTAGACACCTAATGGCAATAGTCTCTCTTGTAATTATTGCCACAGACTTCCCCTGTGTTGATCCTCAGCCATAAATTTGATTGTATGTGTTTTTCTCTTTATTCTGTCAATAGAAAATTTAGGAGTAATCTTCATAACTTTACTGAAAGTTGGCTAACAAAGCACAAAAATAAGTTAGAGATTACTTAAAAAGTATGCCCACCTGGTTGAGTGATTTTTTTTTTTCTTTCTGACTCTGTTCAACTCCCTTCTTCGTTCTTCATTGGCTGTATGAGTGCAGGAGATTGATGTGCTGAGGGTTTTGATTGTTTGTTGGGCGTTTTTTCCCTTTGCTACTTGTGCGTATAAGGCCAGCCCGTTCTGCCACTTTTCAGTCAGTCCAGTGTTCTGGTTGTGCTGCTGAATGAGAGAAGAAATACTGATAGTACTGCCTGTTGGTGCAATAGACAAGTTGATGCACTGATAAGTATCTGTAGTACAGTGGCAGTAAACGCAACCACCAAAGATCTCTTCTCCGTGACGATAGTACTGAGGTAAACGGACTGCTCTATCGAAGATTGCATAAGTAAGATTAGTAGGTATTAGAAAAGATATATACTTATGTGAATTTCCACACACTTTTTATGAAATAACATACTTTTTTAAAAGAGCACAGTGCTAAAAGAGCATAGAAGTGAAGTCAATTTTGTGTCCCCAACTAATTAAGAAAAAAATGTAATTGTGAATACAAATTCAGTGTGTTCATTCTGATCTAATAAAAGCTATTATTATAACTAATAATTGAAGTTGTGTATCTTACCAAACTTTAATTTCTAACTCTTTGAGGATCCCTAGCTGCATAGTCCTATTTAAAGAATGGTGGATGTTGCTTGATTTAAAAGTTCAGACTGTTTTGTTTTTTCATGAAGCAATGTTTTTAGTATCTACAATGTCAAATAGCATATTTGAGTGTTCTTTATGATTGGGATCTGGAACCAGTCACCATGGGGTCTTGTCTAGTTCCTATTTGCCTGTGGAAGAGTTTTGATGGCAACTAGTAATTTTTTTATTACCTTATGCCTAGTGATTTTTTTTTAAAGCCAATTTCTTTTTATTTTTTCTTCAAGAAATTAACCCTGTTGCATGTGAACAGTAACCAGTGCCTGGACAAAGCCACTGAAGAGGACAGCCAGGTACCCAGCATCAGAGACTGCACCGGCAGCCGCTCCCAGCAGTGGCTGCTCCGCAATGTCACCCTTCCAGAAATATTCTGAGAGGTTCTAAAGAAAAGCAAAGATTGACTGGGCTACCTCGGCTGATACTTTGGCTACACTGTTAAGTAGCAACAGAAGAAACTTCTGCTCGGCAGAATCCGCTGTTCGTCAGCTGTTAGAACTCCTGCAGCTTCTCAGTATCTGTGAACCAGCCTTCCTGTATAAGGATGTGAAGCTACCACATATACTAGTGAAACTGTGCCCACTGATGTTTACAAGATCGAAAGAGTTTCTTCCAGCAAATAATTTAGAGACCGTTTGGACAGTGGAAGCATAATCAATGAAATAGTCTCTTTGAAGAGCTCCATATCATTTTAGTTTGCTTGCACATCAGTAACCTCTGCTGAAAGTGCTGTTGTAACGAAGAAAGTTTCAAGAATTATTTTTTCCTGGTTAGCAGCGGTAACCAGACTACTAAATATAGATCCACAAATAAATGAAAGAGAGATCTGGAAATCAGATTCAGTAACATGAAATAAGAATTCTGTGGTTTAAAAACAAAAAGTAAACAGGGTTTAATGAAACTAAATCAGAACTATGAAAAGTACAATTTGTTATAGTGAAGTATCAAATTTATATGTAGATTTTATACCTCAGTGGGGGAAAATAACCAAGTCAAAAGGCAATTGTTTCTCTTTTACAATTGTGTGATAGTCCATAAATATTTTTTTTCTGGTGAGTCTGAAATTATTTTGGGCGCAAACAAAACGAGCATAAGAATAAACTTAGCTCTTGAATGTCAGATCAACTTTTTTTTTTTAAATTTTAATTTCTTGGCTGTTGGAATTGTATCTTTTTATTACTGTCTGAAAACTGGAGGTTAACATGCTGTCTAACTTTTTTTTTCCAGACCTGCCGTTTCAGTTTATACTTGGGTCAGTCAGCTTATGGACTTTCATGGCCAAACAAAAGATTTAAGGACATTTAGAAATTAAGTTAACTTGATGGAGTAAGCTTAGTGCCCAGGACTCGTACTACTGTACTACAGTTTTGTTTTCATAGCAATAAATCTTTTGTTCCTTGTTTGATTTCAGTCATCAGAAAGCCAGAAGAAAAGATACATGATTGGGGTAGCAGAACATTGGCAAAACTGCAGGTTTTCTGGAATCCTTTTTCACTTCATATTCAGATGTGCTTCATTGTCAAGTGCATATTTAGATTAGACTCTGAATTGTAATGTTGATCTGCTGCTTTTTTCTAATAAAACCTAAAGAAAAATAGCAAAATTGGCATAGTTTTTAAAGTTAACATATCCAAAAGCAATATGACTATGTCATTACATTGGTCTGCATTTTTTAACTGAATTGCTTTGTTTTGTTAAAAAAAAAACCTGTGTGGGCTGATCTTGAAAATGAGCCACTGACTGCTCAGAGTATACATTGAATTTTCTTTTGGAAAGAAAAATGAGATTTGCTTAATGGAGAGGATATTTTTATGATAAATGTCACTGTTTGGCCAACTGTCCTGTAAAGCAAATTAAACCTAGACTCATGCAAAAGTTGTGTGGAATTATATTTGGCTGTTGTGACCATTTTAGATTTGCTATTCCTGGTTGCTGTAGTCAGTGTTATCTCCATTATTTCTCTAGCAGTGCACAATAATTTTCATACACAAAGCAGGGGAAATGTTAACAAATTGTAATATTACGTTGTTACTTTAAAAATACATGAGATGATATGGGATTAATATCAGATAGAGCATCCAAATATCTAACTTACAAATATCTTTCATTGACTCCTCTGTTTGGAAATCTTATGAGATCGAAGGGGATTTATGAAAGTAATTTATCAAAAATATATTGAAGTGTACCAAGATGACTTTAAAAAAAAAAGGAATGAAAATGTCTATCTTAGAGGTTATGTGAGAAGACTTATTCCTTTATTATGATCAGTGAAGAGAACAGGGTGGGTGACAGTGTAATTGATGCATTTTTTTGCTCCTCAGATACTTTGTGGTCCCTCCTGCTTTTATACTGTTTCTGAAGTACGTGTGTTTGATAGTGTATATTAGCCACCAAAATACTGTTTTCAGTTTTCTGCTGTGTACTGGTGAATGATGACTTGGGTCATGTTTTGGATTTAATGATTTATTTTTTTTTTAGTTTATCTTAGCAAACTAGTACTTTTTAGGGTGCGTGTGTGTGTGATGGTGCCTAAAAGTGGGGTATCTATTACTTCAGAAACAACTTCCCAAACACAAAACACTTCCCTTTAAAAACATTGCCAGCAAAGATGTTGTAGATCAGAGTTGGGTAAGCTTTCATGAAATGAAAAGCAGGAGCATCAGAAATGCAGTGCGAAAGTCCTATAAGTTTTCAAAATTTCTTAATTTAATGCTTCAGATTTCATAGGCATAGGCCACATCACTGAACACACAAAAAGAACATATTTTCACTTTATATTTCCAACTCTTACGATTACTGTTGTGATATCCTATTAACAAAACTGAAGTGCCATGGCTTGCAAGGTTACTAAACTTGTACGTAGGCTTCAGCATTACCATGATTTTACCTTTCTTAGTTCGACAAGTCATTTTATATGTTGGTCACATAAAACTGCAGCAAAAATAATCGCACAACTTAAAATGCATGTATGAAGTTGTCAGCTTCAGAAAGCTGAAGCAGCAGTGTGATTTCCAGCCTATATATTACCGGTTCTTTCCTGCTGAATATGGGGGGGCAGAAGCAGCAGACCAAAGAGTGGCTGCAGCCCCAACGTGTTTGGCTCAAAACCCTGTAGCTCAGCCAGTCCCTTGGTGGGTAACTGGTGCTGGTTGAGGGGCAGTGGGCTGTGCTTAACTTGTCCATGTCTCCACGGCACATGCTCAGCAGTTGAGCTGTGTTGGTGGACAACACAGGGTTTCTACAAAGACTCCCTGTCCCTGTAGCAATGTGCATTTCAAATAATCTGTCATATTAAGGACTTTTCAAACATGGCCACAGAACAGCTTCCCACACCTGGTTATCTTATATCTTCTCTTGCCACAAATGTGGCTATCACCAGAGGTGCCTGCTGAAAGTGAGCTTCCTTAGGACTCTGTTTAACTGTAATCTCCCAGGAGTGCTCCTCCACATAAAGGCATAGCACTTCTATATACCAACTTTGAATAGGAATACTAGTTGACTCTATCAGTTATAGACACTCTTAATTCCTTTCCATCTAATTTGTCTTCTTGTACTGAAGTTTTTAGCTGGAATTTTTAGAACCTCTGTAGGTATTTTTATTTAACCTGTTCTGGGATAAAAAAAACCGTTGTTTTTGCCTTACTATGTAACACACCTTTGTTATGTGACATATGAATAAGTTCTAACAGAAATCCCACTCTGTTCTGCAGTGCATCAGAACTTATAGCTGTTCAGATCAGATATAGGAGAGAAAAAAAAAAAAGACCACTGTTGTCTTATTTGACATTGACAGCAAATACGTGCAGAGTAAATGGGAAAAGAACCCAGTAGTTGCATATTGAAGACAATTGGTAAACTCTCTTTTTGACCTTTTGTCTGTCCTGTGCTCAGTATATTTAGCATAAATTTCCTATGCATGCTGTAAAGGCAGTGTTCTGTTCTCCTTCGCTTCTCATTTGGCTTTGTGAAGACATTTATTGAGAAACACCAGTGCCTTTTAAATGAGTTAAAGTATATTACATATTATGGTACAAACTTCAGATAACTACACTGTGCCAGGTCTGATTAGGTCATCTTCAGTCTGTTCAGATACTGAAAGCTACAAAACAGTTATCTGTGTGTACATACAACTATGTTATTGTCTCAGTCAGTTTATTTTATCAGTATTAAATTAAGTTGTATTTTAGTAGCTTTATTTTTATAGTAGTTTTATATCAAGGGGCTGAGCGGTCTCTTCATTTTGTTACAGTAATGGTCCTCATCAGAGATATGCACTGTAAGAAAAAGAGAGAATCTCTGTTACAAGTTAGCAGCAAAACTAAGATAATCTTTCTAATTCTTGCTCAGAGTTTTCCTTCACTGTATTAACTATTCCTCCATGAATTTAAATGAAGAAACGTGGGAAAGCATAAGTGTTACAGAGCAGATTTTGATAGCTTTAGGACCCTTGCATCTTATCTGAAATAAGTTATAAATAGTAGAGATTTAGGGTAAGACAGGAATATGCAAAGTTAAAAACTTGCACAGTGTCAGAGTGCTGTTTGCTCCCAGGTCAGTAAGAACATTTCTTACAGTCACCTTAAAGCAAATAGTTCTCACATTTACATCTTACTCGAGACACTAATAATTGAGAATTGTTCAGTTAAGCGTAATTGTGATATGGGACGATTGTACACATTGCGTACAGTCCTTTTTCTGTAGAAAGATTTTAATGCAGAAAACAAAATTTACCCATAACGAATAGATTATTTAAAGACCAGAAATTATGACATTGAGACGAAAACTAATTTACTCCATTGTTCACTTGTTTTCCTTTTGAATCTTGGAGAATGTTTTTGTAGCATTCTGCTTGCATTTCATGCAGTGTCAACTGATCCTTACCGTTTAGCTATGTGATGCTGCTCCATAACAGAGTCAAACTCTGAGATGAAAACAAACTGCTGTTTCTGACAATAAACCAAGTAATTGTCACAGCACTGGTTCAGGACATAGATAGTAACCTGCCTCTGAAACAGTCATTATGGGTTTCCTTGCCTCTGAAGCAACTAGCAAGACACACAGAAGAACTTTCTTTCATTCAGTTTTAAATGCATCTTCTTTCTTTCTTTCAGTAGATGAATGTCATTAGGAGTTCTCTTATAACCCTGATGTTGTTCATGCTTTGTGTTCATCAGAAAATCTTCTTGACCTCACCTCTTGTTAAGTCCTGTCTCATTTTTATCACCTTTCTTTGAGTCTTTTTTGTTTTATTTTTAAATATTGGATTATGGTGTTTATGATAGTGATGAGGTCATCTATATTGCCATTAGAGATGTGCGTTATTTCTTTGTTATCCATTATGCATTCTAATAGTGCATTAAGTAAATGTTTTTGGGAACATTTAGCTTACAATACAGGACTGTAGAAGTGACTGTTCTATTTTGCGTTAAGTCGAATTTGTAGATTTTTGCTTTCTTTGAATGTATGCTGTTTAATCACCTAGCTTTGGTTGTTTTGCTGTCTTAAATAACTTGGGACTTCTTTCTCAGCACTTAATGATACTGGTTCAGTCACAAGTTTTGGACATTCCCACTTCTGCTTTTTTCTTGGGTTGGAACACACCTCTGCAGGTCATCTGGTCCAAACCTTGTAAAAGCAGGGCTGACTTCAAAGTTAGATCAAGTTGCTCAGGGCCTTCTCCAGTCAGCTTCTCAGTATCTTGAAGGATACAAACTTCTGGCCAACCTGTTTGTGTCTGACACCTCTCATGGTGAAGAGTACCTCACCTTCCTCTCCATCATCTAATCAGAATTTCTTCTCCTGCAACTTGTCTGTGCCTTTCACTGTGCATTTCAAAGTTAATCATAAGTCTTTACTTGGTAGATGCTGTCTGCTATGTCATTTCCCTGTTTCTAGTAATATAACCAGTTGACCATGTACAGTTTGTATACTGCAAGTGAACTGCTAATAAGGTTCTGAACTGCTAAGGAGGTTAAACCAGTGTTTTAAGAGACTTCACCACTGCTTCCTCTAAATTCTAGAAATATGCCTTTCCTACAAACTTAACTTCGGCAAAGAAGTGGTCCAAGAAAAGCTGTTGGGTCCATGTCCAGCCCACAGGAAGTGGGAAAGAAGCCCAGCCTTTATTGCTGTGGCAACTTCAGTATTGGAAATATTCAGACCAAAGAATTTGAGAATAAGTTTTGTAGTTGCCTTGGCTGCACGATGAGTAGATATAGATTCTTTCAGAGCAGAAACCTTATTTCAAGTTCAGTGAAAACAGGAAGAATTTTCTAGCTGCTGTTTTCTATCCTGGTTTTGATGTACATGAGTTCATTAATTAAGGTATCTGAGTCTCTAATGGATCCTTTTGGTCTGAAAATGTTTTCAGGTAGCTAACCAGATTAGCCAAATGGCAGGTTCAGATCTATGCCAGATAGATAGACACAGCTCAAGTGACCAATTCTGTTGGGAAGTGTTCTAGGATCCCGGGTTATAACAGCTGTCACTGTAGATGATCACTGTAATATGGTAAGTGATGGCTTGTTGCTTGCCAATGACCCTTTGCTTGCACTTTCCCCTGTACTCTTGAGTCAGGGAAGTGCTGGGAGTGGAAAGTGTCATTTGCATTACCCCAGAGTAAAGAACCTCTCCCCATGTGAAATGATGAAAGAAATGTATGCTTGAGGCAGTGAGATCAAGTTGCACATATAATTCCATTTAGATGTGGCTGTATTTATATGGTGAATGAACTGAAAACAAATCTCAACCCCCCAAATCCTCTCTCACATTCCCAGATGCTGAAAACCATAGAAACCAGCTCTGCATTATCCATACTTAAGGCTTGTTTGAATGTAGTAGCTGTCAGAATTACCCTTTGTAGTCAAAGATAATCATTATTCTAATTTGGCCTGGGTGTTTTGTGGTCTTGAATGTAAATTACTAAAAGAAAAAGCAGAGAATTATTCAATTATAAATTGTGCATATGTATGTATTTACGTGAAGTAGTTTAGACAAAGTGCATTAAACCACTTCAATTAGAACTGAAGCTCAACCCTGCAACAGGCTGTTTTACTCCTGTGTTATCTGTTATAGGCATGTTTAGCCCTGCCTGTCATGTTTGGTACATATATTGGTCACTGCCATCTCAACCCTGCTCGGTTGGGTCCCAGGTGCGATGAAACGCTGTATTGTTCTTGTTCCTTTTCAAGGCTCTGGACTGCCAGGAGGCATTGTGTGCTCTTTCCACTTTGTATTGTGCCTTTGCTTGGAAAGTGCATTTCAACCCTATGCAGCAGTGCTGAAATACGTCTCAATGGAAATTGTATCTTCTGAGTCGTGGCTTTGGTAGAAACCAGACCCATAAGGTCTGTTTTTTTCTGGCTACAGACTTGCCAGAGGCTGGGTCTCCTGGATATGTCAAGATCAGTTGCCTAAGATATGCTTTGTTCCTCTGACACTTCAGTCCAATTGGATCAATGATAATCCAACCTTATGAATGCTTCAGAGGCCATTTGAGTATAATCCATTTACTCTGTTAGTTCCCGCAGTCAGATTTATAACAAATGTTGGAGTGATCTTAAATAATAACTGGCATCGTTAAAAGAAATTGTTTTCTTCAGGTTCCCAAAAATCCCACCCCCAACACTTCGTCAGCAAAGAAGGGATTTTTTGCCTTTTTCAGGCCAGTTGAAGAGATGACTCTTCAACTATGCTCAGGCATTGGCATTTTAGAGCTAGTGGCTCACCCCAGTTCAGCCACCTGCCCGTGAGCACCTCTCTGCCTCTGCCAGCATGGTGCTATCACTGTGCAACATGGACATCGTGAACAGGTCATATTATTGTGAATGGTAAACAGGCAATGCCTTTTGCGTGGTGTTTCATCAGTGTCTGATGGGTTGTTACATGCAGCTGACAACATAACCACCTGGTATAATATCCACAACACAATGGAATTTTGTGTTTTAGTGTAGCAGCAGTTGACCACTGCTATATTGCTGTATTGAGCCTCAGGTTTTCTTCTGACTCATTTACTATATGCTCTGAATATTCTATTTCAAGTCCCCATATCTCATGTAGGAAATACCAGAGGAATGTGTAATGGACTTTCTTCCAGACATGGGGCTATTTGAGTCTGCCCATTAACTGTGTATTTGACTTGGACATCAACAAGACACATTAATTGTTCTCATCCTGTCAGTGATGTGTGGGAAATTAAAAAATATGTCCATTAGATGTGATTCTGGCTGTAGGACTGGAAAGACTGATGTACAATTTTCCTTCATTTTTCAAAGAGATGACAGAACTAGAGTCATTGTAGTGATGGTAATGTGGTAATAATGTGGTTTGGTGGGGACTGTGATAGCGGGAATACCTTTATCACTCTCTCAAAGCTGTTCAGTGATGCTGTCCGTTCTCCCAGACCTATTGATGGAGAAATGTGGAGCACTGTGCAAAAGAGGTCTATGCTTGATCTCAGGCACAAGTGTGAGACAGCTCCTTTAGGAGCATCTCTGCTGCCTTGCAGTAGCAAAAAGGTTTACACAGCATATACCTGTGTATGCTTTTTAGTGTGTTGTTCTTGCAATCCTTAATATTGCTGATTAGAGCAGTAGGAACTGGAGGAGACTGATTTTTCCCTCAGTTTTGTGGACATCATTAATGTAAGGGGTTTTGGTTTTGTTTTGTGGGTTTGGCTTTTTTTGTATATTGTCCTTCACTGTGTTCACATTCCATGATGTTACTGATGCATAAGGAAGTTAGTTGAATCCTACACATCCCCTGACGGAACTTGTCTGAATGTGTCTGTAAGAAGGAGAAATTCTGCCAGAAGCACAGAGAATATAATAGCAGTTGTGGATAGCGACTCCCCTGCACTGCACCAACCTTTACACAAGCTTTTTTTGAGATACGGTAGTTCAGCATAAATTTCTTCCTGTAGTAATTTGAGGTCCACTCTAATTGTTAGATAAAACTACCTGTTCTTTTTCATTAAACCATGCACCTCAAAAGCTGTGCTTCGTAGTATTACCATGGACAACTTTGCATGTAGTTAATGGTATGAGGTTGTTTAGACAAGTCTGCCTAATGTCATCTGTACTGTTAGTTGACAAAGCCAGGGGAACAGTCACCTTGGTGTATACACCGTGTCTTCCTCCTCCATGGCAGAGTTCTTCGCTGCAGTTTTATTATTACTGGGGTTATACCGAGTTCTTACTGCCACTTCTAAAGTAGATGATGTGAGGACCTAGGGCTAAATTAGCATCAATAAGGTGTATGTGAGAAGCAACCCTCAGACAAGTAGTTATCGATGTGTTGGGCACTTCATGTTAACTCTATAGGTGACTCCATACAGCTTTCTTTTGATAATAGAGCAGTTTAAAACCCACAACTGTAATTAATCCATATATGTGTACTCATTTTACTTCCTCCTTTCCCATTCCGTAAGAGTCTTTACAATTTATGCATAAGAAGGAACTTAGATGGTACTAGGAACAGCTGCACCCGAAATATGAGGAGTAGAAGTATCCCACCATGGATGCTAGAAATAAGGAATTGTGGTATACATACAACCAAGATGCAAATGTTCAAGCAGACTGCAACTTGAAGAAATCCAGTTAGAGGTAATATCACTGTATGCAAACTTTTGTATGATTTTTTTAAACTGATGAAGTGAGCTTTGACTTCTGACTGTCTTGATTATTCAGAGCATGAAGCTTATTGAAAGCTAAGCTGTTGCAAAAGGCTAATGAAGTGATTTTTCCTGTATCCTGTGGATGTAGCTTGATGACTGTAAAGTTCATCTCAATTTTTTTAGGATGTGCCTGGACTAGGAATGTTAACTAGCTAAAATAGATTTAATACAGCTGTATATAATCACGGAGAGAAGAAATAGAAGCTCATATTCTACCTGATAGTGTTTGGATTAAAAGGCAATGAGATAAATGTGACTTGGAACAGATTTGTTCCTTGCTGGCACGGGAAAAAAATAAAAAAGGGGGAAATAAAAAAAAAAAAAAAAAAAAAAAACCACAACCAAAACAACCAAACAAAAAAAAACCACCCCCACACCAGCCCTGCTAGTCACCATACTATGTTTTAATTTTTTGCAGTTACAGGGATGATAAAAAAACCTCGATGAACAATTGAATATGTTGCTTTTTTTGATTTCCTCAAATATTAATTTCTAATGCTTCTCTACTTACTGAAATCAGAATTTTTTCTCATGTGAAGTCCAAGTTAGTGTATCTTCTTAGCCAGTTTTTGCTGTCTCTGCAACCACTCTAAATGAGAAATACTTTGGGTCAGCACAGGGGCAAGTTATGCTTTCCCAGAAGCCGTTTTGTTGGTTCAGCTAGTTTACAATAGATACATATAGCTGAGTCTTAGGAAAAAACAAATTATTTTTCTTTTAAGTTAGAAGAGCCAAATATTGTATCTGATCACTAATGGAAAGGAGGTATCTTCACAAGTTTGAGCTAAACTTAAACCATTATTTTACAATCCTTTCTCTGAAACAAGTGACTGAGCTCAAGCTCATATGCTTCTTAACTAACTAATGCCTGTCACCTCTGTGAGGAACTTCCCAGCCAGTGAGAAAGGCCAGCTCTGCATGTTGCTACTGCAGATGCTCAGGGAACTTTTGCTTTGGGCTGCAGCTGCAGAGCACAGCCCAGGAACCTGGTCTCCTCAGTTTTGTGGTAGGCACAGAGACAAGTTATAGAGAGATAAGAGCAGAGGTCTGTTAAAACATGATGACAACTGGAGATGAACGTGAAACATTGTGAACTGAAGAGGCATCATGCTGAAGATTTGCTCATCATAAATCCTTGTCACTTGCATGGCATCACTTATGTCTGCTTCACAGGAGGGATTTGTGGACATCCTGAAAGAGGTGGGTGTGCTTAGACTGGGGAAGTGTCTTTCTAATTGTCAAAGCAGCACCAGACCCAGGACTGGAATTTTGGTAACAGAGACTTTCACCGAAGCACAGGAGTGATGGTTGTGTCAGAATGGCCACTGGTAGTTGCTCCGTACCCTGTTTCATTTTCGTTAGCCAAAGGGATAGCCCACAACAGCCATCCTCCTCTTCTCATTGGAAAGATTGTGCTTGTCTTTTTCTCCCTTTTTTCATGTGTAGAATAGGGTTATTTTTAAAGAGAAGGAAGCTTTGCTTAACAGTCCAAGGATAAACAGTGGTTAGATTCCCTTTTTGTGGAAGAGGGAGGGTGCAGATATGGTGAAGCAGAGAATCTTTAAGATAATGTGTTTAGACTTAAATGTCTCCTGCAAATTGTACAGAAAGCCCTGCTAGTCAGGATTCTGCAGCTGTCAGCTTGAGTATCTCGTTCACAGGAAGCAGAAAAATAATACATAAAGTAATGTTTTAAAGAAATAAAAAACCCCAACACTTCTGTGGCTGAGTATTTTGAAAGCTTTATCCTTAAGGAATAATACAGAACACATCATTTTGCAAAGAACTGGCAGAGTATTTTGATGATGACAGCTAAAAGAGCTCATTTTTTCCTTTTGGGGGGCCTATTCTCCTTTTCTTGCATTGCAATGTGTCTTCACTTTTCTTTTTCCTTTTCCCCTTGTCTTGAAGGCCAAAAATGTAACTGTGCTTACATCAGAGGTGTAATCCTAGGGCAGAGCAGGAGTCAAGCAGGTGTGGTGTCTTGCTGTTCTTGCGTTGATCTGTGCTTTCCTCGGTTGTAATTATTCTTGCAATTCTGCCTCCCTCTATTTCCACTGTTACAGGCAGTCACTTCATGTGGCTTTTTCCTCACCAAATCAGAGCAACCACCCATTTTTCTCTTTCTGAACTCAAACCAGGGACCAAAGACACCATCAAATTTCAAAACCTTCTCTTCACAGAGTGTATCCCACTGACATGTCCTCTCTGCTTTCCATCCCTGTTGCAAAAATATCATATATTTAGAGTCAGAGCCCCTCTGAGAGGGGAGTTCCATATGCGTGGTTTCATTTAACTGCCTCTCTGACTGAATCACTGTGGCAGACACAGTTAAAGCATGGCCAGCACTGGCCCTGGGCTGCTGTGGCTGCCACTGGCCACCAGGCTCCTGCTGTCCTTGCCACCATCCTTAAGTGATGGGCTTTGCCACGGATCACTTGACTGCACCTAGCCATAAGTTGCAACACTTTTCAAAGTGGCAGCTTAAAGCTGTGGCAGAGACAAAATTGATTGATGCCAGAATTGGTTCCAGGTGGTTTATAAACTGCCTGTGAGCATTTTGATTTTTGACAATGTGTTAAAAGTGTAAAAACAAAACAGAAAAAAGGTGCTGCTTTGGTTTGGTGCTAGAAGGGTATTAGGGATCTTGCCAGTGGCTGTCAGCCATCAGCGTAGTTTTTGTCCAGCTAGTAGTACCTATGAAAAGCTAACTTAAAATCAGGGAACATGAAGCAACCAAAATGACATCTCTTTAGATAGCAATCTCCTCACTTCTGAGTTGAATTTTGAGTTTCTCCAAAGATGTGCAGCCTTTTATTTTCCTCTAAATAATGAAAACCTTTCAGAAAATTTCTGGACACTGCAAGCAAAATCTTTTGTGTAGCAGCAAGGGATCAAGTCTTAGAGAAAACCATTAAACAATTGTTTTAGACAGATTTGAAGTGTTTGTATTGGACTACTTTTTGGCACCCCCTTTATTTTTTCTTAAAACCAGGAGCATCAGTTACTATGAGTACAACTGTGCAAGGCCACAGGCAGCTGTAAAATCATATGAAAGAAATTAAAACCTCTTTCCTGTGCCTAATGCTGTAAGTTCTGTGATCTGAAATTTTAGGAACTTGTAGTGTTAGCAGAAATAACCAGCTGTCCTGTCAAACTTTGTCATAGCTGGCTTAAAATGCAGGAATTACCCCTGTCCAAAGTATTCCACTCTGGGGCCTTTCCAAAAGGCTGAGGAATACAAAGAAAAAGAAAGCAAATCTTTCATGCTTGTATCAAACAGCTTTCCAGGTGTGACTGAAACTATTTGCAGCTGCACATATAAACCCAACCTGCTATTGGCACCACGTTTTGATTCAGTACATAATGGTTAAAATTTTCAAGACAGTTATGCGTGATTTTTATTTAGTTTGTAGATTTGGATTTGACAGACAGCAAGTGCCCTAATTTAAGAAGCAAAGGTGGCTTCAGTTTTTAATTTCTACTGCTGATAAATGATCTCTCCTGTGCGTGACTGGCTAAGTAAATTGAAAGTACCTGTCTTAGTGCTTTTCTTTTTTCTTGTTTGTTTTTTTTCTTTTTTTTTTTTTCAGATGAGGAAACTACAACTTTCCTGTGATTTAAAAAAACTAATCTGCTTTTTTGTTTTCAGCTTAGCTACATAGGGCTTAACTTCAGTCCTGAAGGTCAGTATGTGTGCAGGTATTGTGCTTTAGCCCTCAGCCTTGTTTGCTTTAAAACTAAATAAGACATTTACAGAATCTTCTCATATTTCCACCTTGGGTTTTAGGATGAAAATAATGGTGGTTCCAGGGAATTTTCCTTTCTGCGCTTATAGTTCACTGTACTTCAAGAAAGGACCTAGAACTGAATTGAACTTTCATATCACTCAGCTGAAGAAAGCAAGTAAATTTTCATTTTTTTCCAATAAACTGAGAATGCTAAAAAGAGAGGAGAGAATTTGAATAAAATAGCGTGGTCTGCTTTTAACTTGGAAATAACAGTGCTGCTCTGAACCTGTAAGTGAAGGCTAAAGAAAACGCTCAGAAGAGGACATTGGTTTTCTACTGTGACATAACAGAGCTCCTTTCCTGATGCATGACTCTACCAGAGTTTCTCTGGGCTACAAATGTCATCCTCTGGCAACTGCACCATGTGCCAAAGAGTTAAGGTGGAGAAACTGCTTCAGACCACGAGTCTGGCTTTTTTTAAACTTAGATCAGACATTTACAGAAAGTTCCTGAGCTGAGTTTAGATGACACCAGAGTTCAAAAGAGAAAAGTGAGGGGGAAGGTGCTGAGCGTGTGGCAGTGCATCAGACTCCAGCGTGTTTGGTGCTGAGCCGAGCAGCACAGATTTTTAGTCTTCGTGCTTCCGCTTCCTTGACAGGGGATGTGTGAATTTAATGTGCTAGCTATGGTTTAAGTAGGTTGTTTAAAATAATTACATTTCGGAGGCCATTACTCAGTATTTTTTACTCTTGTTCTTGTCATGTAATAGTCATCATCTGTTTGAAATTAAGGCTTCATGTGGAAATAATCCAGAGTGCAATGGCTGTGTTCTTATTTGGATGTATTTCTGTTATTTCTTATACATTTAGTTGTGACTAAAAAGAAAAAGAGGGGGATTACAGTAGTATTTGGGGTATTTCAGTCTCAGGAGCCTCTCATAGCATAGCTAACTTCCTCCTGAAAGCCTGACCACCTGCTACCAAATAAACTTGCTTTGTTGTTCCTCTGTTTATCTACCTCTTATATATCCATAAAAAGCTATCCCTTCTGATACCTCTGTTTAAGTAGCACTTTCAGTAGACTTTTCGTTCATGTATTTGCATTGTGCTGATACCAGCTGTTTGCTTCTTGTGAGCCTCCTGAGCTCTGTCAGGCAACATTTCCATCAGACTGTGGATGGTTTTGCATGAGGGGTTTGGCAGAGTAGTATGTCAGTGTTGTGTCCTAATAGGCAGGATGTGTTAGCTGGCCCTTTTCTCCCTCCTTACCCTATATTCTGTCTTTTCTTATAAGGAAGAAAACATTGCACAACACAAAGGTAAAGCGTAAGCAAAATAATTGTCTCGTGGCTTTGAAGGAGGGGTGTGTAGGCTGCTGAGTATTGTGGCCCTCACAACACATCCATTTTTTCCCCAGCTAAACCTGACTTCACAGACTGCTGCAGTACAATAGGAGCTCCTAAGCTTGCACCTGGTTTTACTATTGGTGTTCACATAAGTTGCAAGTTGCTTCACGTGGCTGCCTGGGCTTGCAACTGAAACATCCTTATCTGTTTATTGTAACACTCCCAAGGCATTTGTTTAATCATATTGGGTTGTTGCCTGGGGCCTTTTTGGGGAGCAGGAGTTTGGTCCTCATCCTCTCTTGGCACCCTTCTGCCCTGAAACTGAGGGTTGCTGTTATCTCTCAATGCACATTCCTCTGAGCGGCAAGCTGGTGAGATGACTGCTGTCCTAAGTCCCTGGTGTCCCCAGCAGATGTAGGTTTGTGCTGCAGAAAGTGGAGGTGGCACTTAGAACCAAATATTGTAGAGCTTTCTATGAAGATTTATCTACCTCTTATATATCCATAAAAAGCTATCCCTTCCGATACCAGCTTTCAACATCACAGCCACCTGCTTTTTGACACAAAAACACTTTGTTTACCAGAAACCTGTGTTATATTGTAGATCCACTTTAAATTTAGATTTGTGCTAAACACGCTTTAGCCTAACATCCATTGTCATTTGCTGCTTCATTATTTAATCAGTTCCTGTGTTACGAAACTTGCTTTGGTTTGTGTTTGGCTTTTTCCTGAGGTGTCAGTCATCGTCGTTTATACTTCCTGATATTTTTAACCAAATCAAGCATTCATTCTAGAAGGAAAATATTTGGAGGGTGAAGCTTTGTAAGATGTAATTTTGTAGTTGTCCTAACCAGGTCTTCAGGTTTTATATATTTAAACGCCTGAGTTTTTGCTTCTGTGCTGAAGCAATGAGTGATTATTCCCATCCTTTATCTAGTAAAGATAAAATACTTTTCCTAAACACTGCTGCAAATATTTTCTTCTTCATTAATATTGATGGTGGTTCAATCAGCACCATCAAGTTTCCTTTCTCCTTTTACAGGACAGGCTCTTCACAATAAACCCTGAACTCCCTGGCAGAATTTCAGTGCCTAGAAGTTCTTTTTCCATTTAATACTGTTTCTGGCAACTGACTTGTAACTGTGTAATGGTGTCCAATTGAAAGTTAATAATCTCATTTGCTTTTCAGAGTGCTTTGCAGCAGGCTGTGGACAGATTGTCAGTTCCCCTTAGTTAGCAATGCTTGAGGTGATCATTTATGTCCACTGTGTGTTTGCCAAAAAATGTGGCAATCCATTGCATGCTTTTTTTTTTCTCTCCCTCTATGTATTAATATTGTCTTGACCTGTGGAGCTTAACACAGTTTGCTTAACGGGTTTAAAGCTCAGCATGACTTCCTGCTGCAGGATTTTGGAGGCAAACAGTCCTGACTGCAGCATCAGAAATTGAACTGATTTATCCAGGTATAAGTACAGGTCTCCTCGTAGTCTCCCTAGGGCTGCTGCTTTGGGCTCCCACTGCAGTTTGGGAGTCTTCGACTGCAGATATCTTTTCCAGCCCTAACAGCGTCAGGGAGACTGGTCAAAATCATTCCTGGATCAATCACAAACTCAAAACTGTGTTGTACTGCTCATCTCATCCTGGACCCTTCCTATTACTTTCCTCTGCCTGATGCATCTGGCAGCTGCTAATTGTACCATGTGCATCACTTTGCCAAATGACCAAGGTCCTCTTCTTTATCATTAGCAAGTTTTCACTTTATTGGGATTAAATACCACTTAAATATTTACATTCCAGAAGGTCTCTATGTACTCAATACCATAACATTCAATTCTTTAATTCTTCCAGGTGTGGGTAAACCCAAACTATTCTTTCCATCAGTTCTTTTTGGGATCTGATGTTTGAGAACTGCATGGGGCAGAAGGTGCTTGAATATGTGCCATCAGTGCCTGGTGAGCTGGTCCCAGGGCACTCAAGTACCTGGAAATGCTTTTCTGCTTGATGGACCCTTTTGCTCAAATCAGGCCTTTAGCAGCCAAAGCACCTGCTTGTAGACTCACACCCCCCTTCTGACCACTGTACATGCATGGATTCAGCTGCTAATTTTTGAAAGGAATATGATGGAAACTGTATTTATTTTCCAAGTTCCAAACCCATTTCGTATGCAATAAAGCGTAACAAGTAGATAAAGTGGAAAATAGCTGGAGAACCCTTTTTTAGTATAAGCGTCTGTATGAATATTAAATATGCCTATATGCATGTATAAAAATAGTTAAAATATATTAATGTGTGTCTATATGGTATCTTTGGTGAGGTATTTTACAGAGGGATTAGGGTCATGAGGACCATGTTTTACAGTTAGAAAAAGACAACTGAATCACTGTCCATATTTATTGATGGAAATTTTATGCTGGTGAGTAAAGTTACTTTGAGGGTGTAGATAAATGCCCTACAAAATGAAACATATCTAAATAGGCAAACTGCTGTGTATTGATGCATTTAGGTGCAGTCTTTGTTAGTCCACTTGTTCCTCTGATTTATTAGGCACCTTCATGTTAAGTTGTTGTTCCATGCACATGCACACAAGCAGGCTGAGCATAATCTCTTTGTCATTTACTTTGCTAATTTGCTGTTCATCAATGCTCTGTGTGTAGCTGATTCATCTGTAGAGTTTAGCAGTGGCATTTTATGCGTTTTAGCAAAGTGAGGTGCATTGTTTTGAAGAGCCAGCTGTCTGCTGGCCTAGCTATGACCTGCACTGTGTGCTGCAGGGTCCAGCTGGGCAGCAAGGCAGCAGCCAGGCCAGGGAGAAAACAGCCCTCTGCTTGGGGGCTGGGATGCTTTTCCTGTCAACCTCTGTCTTGCAGCACCTGAAACTCGCCCACCACGGACCTTTATCTCTGGGAGTGTATTTATCCACCAAGCTTGATAGGATATTTTTGTCTGGCCAGGTAGATCTAAGTTTTTACAAGAAGATAATGGATTAATAAATTTTGGGTTATGGTACCTGAGAAATCAAAGGTAGGAACTTAATTTCTCAAAGTTTGGGTTAGGACAGTGAAATATCAGTGAGGAGCTCCAGAAGATCAACACTATTTGGAGAGGAAGGCTGTGCCTGTATTTTACGTAGAGACACTGAGGGGAAAAAAAACTGAAGGAGATTGTTGGGTTCTCTGGGGTCTAGCAACAAGAAAGAATTCTATAGGTGAACAGTCTTATTTGCAGCATTAAAGCCTTATTTGTGTTCCCTGAGCTTCATTTCAGGTTGTACACAACTTTCAGTAAAGGAATTGCCTTACCATGGGATAAATATGGTCTTACGGCAATCTCTCTAGGTAGTCCCTGTCAATAAAGAGTCCAAAACACCTCCTTGCTTTGATACTCTTCTCTCTGCCCTTGCTGTCCTTCTCCACACTGTGGCGTTTGCAGTTGCTAACATGCAACTGATTTGTTGGTGGGATATAAGAAGCCAAGAAGTGGGAGCACCCTGGGAAGAAGGCAGAGTCAGCAGGCCTTGCAGTTTGCTTGTCTTGGACATCATAACACATTTTGTTTTCCCTGTTTCCATGGCACAAATGCCAAGTCAGGAATGTTGTTAAAACTTTCTCAGAATCATAAATGGTCCTTAAAAATCAGAAAAGCAAAATTCTTGATTTTGATTTGATATTTTGTTTTGATATTAGTTTCTCAGTGTTTGTTCTCTTTTTGTGCGTTTTTAAGTTCGGATGTTTACTGGTTTGAACTGAAATCACACCTTTCCTTTGCTGCCTTTCCTGACTGGTTACATCAGTATCACAACCTCAGAAGTCACACTGCCCACTGAGGTAAGCACTAGACCTGGATGGCCTTTTCCTCCTTATTGTGCCCTGAAGGCCTGGAGCTGCAGTTTCTTCTGGTTACATGCCAGAGGCAAGTGCACTTGTCATACATCGCATTGCTTTTTTGGGGGGGTTGTTGCCAGGGCTCAGCAAAAAGACTTCCAGCTGAAGGAACAGTTGTTGAAAGCTACTGGGGCCAAAATTAAGATGAGAAAATCACTTGGTGTCTTCAATACTATGTGATTGCAGGAATGTGCAAAGAGGAAGAATCTTTAATTAAAAGCTTTCAGATGTTGTAATGAAATCAGGTGTCCAATCCTAGAGGTAGAGCTTCTTTTAACTAAATAAGGCATACTGGCCTCACATGAAGAGAAAATCAGTTGAAAATCAGCTCTGGTTTCACATTGAATGAAAGTGTCCAGATATGGAAGGGGTTTGAATATAACAACAGTCAAAGTTACCAGTAGTTTTTTGAAAGTGCGGTCATATTATTAAAGCACAGTTTGGGTTATATTGCCTCCATCAAGGCAAAGTCCAGGCGTAGGAGTATATGCTTGTCAATACATGTCAGCAGGTGAAGCAGGTGGTTGTCTCAAATGCACATTATCTGCTTTGTGCAGACTTGGATAGATGGATGGATGGATGTGCCCATCGCTGCATTTCTGTTTAGCTAATGTGCAGCCCCCACATTTTCTTTCCTTTCCTCCTCACTAAACAACCTCCATGAAACTTATTTTTGTTATTCGAATGTTAACAACAGTAAGTTATAGGTGAAAAAAAAAGTTATTTCTTTGTCCACTTTTCTTTTTGTCCTGCTTTATCAGGCCTTAATCTGCAATTTGCAAATTCTTCATGCTGGCCTGGATGTTCCTTCACTTGACTGGAAATGCCTGTTGCTATAGGCTGCCTAGTATTTGGGCAAGTTCTTCAGAGGGGAAAGGGTATAAAAAGGGAAAGGAAGTTTAACAAACTGGGAAAAAGTGCCTGTAGGAATAGGAAAAAAGACAGACATATAAGGAGCAGGTATAGTGCCATACTTTGAGTTCAGTTTTGTTTAAACAGGCTAGATTTTAAGTTCACATCTTCTGAACCAGTAATGTGCAGCACACTTATCCACATATCACATGGGTATCCTCTACAGTCAATATTGCACTCATGTTTATGGATAAAAGTGACAGCTGTCATACACAAATTGGATTAGTGCATACTGGCTATTTTTTTTTCATTTGAAGTAGTTCATAACTTGGTTTGGAAGGACCACATTTCTCCAGAAGTTTTGGGTGGTGGCAGAGCACAGAAGATCATAGAGAAGCAGAGACACACTGTGCATCTTTCATGTCTGTATTCTACTGATTAGCTGTTTTTAAAACCAAACCAATAAAGGTCTGAGGTTAGGAGCAGTGTCAACTTGTGTATGTACAAGTCCTTTACTTCCTGCCCTCAAGTATTAGAGGATCAGAGGAATAACCTTTCTATTTCTTAATTTGTCCTCCCATCTTGTAAGTGGTGTCTAATGGGGAGGCTCTATCTGTGGAAATAGTTATCAAAAAGAGAGACTGGGAGTTCATGTGGACAGAATTGCATTAAGAGAATGTCTAACACCTAACTGCCCTGGTGTGGTGTGCTTGTGAGAGAGAAAGTATAAAGTTGGCTCAATTTCATGTAGCAGAAGGAGATTTACTCCAGAGCTGACCTTCAGTGTCACATCCAAGCCCATGAAGGCATGTGAAATCTCTTCTCTGATCAAGAAGGGAGCAGAGGTTAGAAGCAAGCAACAGACATGACCTCATATTTTTGTAGTTGAAGTGGAGAGGAATAACCAAATATCTGGGAGGAGCTGATATTACAACACATGCTTCTAAAAACAGTTGTTAAACAGAGCTACACTGTTTAAGGAAGTAAAAAGATGAAAATACTCTTGGCTTGTGGATGGAAAATGCCTGTTACCACAGATTTAACTCTCTTTTTTAATTTAGCATTTCACACACTTCCACTCCCACCCCTCACTCCCAACAAAATCCGTGGATCAAAGGAGTAGAAAGTTGCGGATCAGCCTCCCTGCTCCTGAGGCTTTGAAACAGCGATTGGACTTTCAGGATGTTGTAATACCCAACCACATCAAAAAGCTGTGATGATATGAACAGATTCTTTCTATCTAGCTTTCAAGGTAAGTATTTACCGGGGTTTATCTAGGATGGCATTGGGCAGCAGCCTGTTTTGACCTGTTCCTTCATTCATCTCCTAAGTAATTCCTCATAAAGTATCTTGGCTGCTGAGTAAAGGGGGAGTTTGTGTAATGTGAACCTTAGAGAGGAATTATGATATTGCTCCCTCACAAATGCATCATTGTGGTAAGGAGGTGAAGTGGGGTTTAGCTAATCATTAACATTAATCTATGCAAAAAAAGAAAGGTATTGTTGCAATGAAGCAAACAGGCTTGGGTTTGTTTGGGGTTTTTGATTTTTGTTTTATTTCCAAAAGTCATGAGTTCATGTAGAGTAAAAGGTGTCTGTGTATCTTGGCAAAAGGTTATTGCTTCTGAAACTAGCTGTCAATACACTTTTACCTGTGCCTAGTACCTGCGATTACTGTTTCGGATAGCCGAGGAGGAGTGACAGTTGCCATCTCTGACTCTCTAAACTGATGCTGATCTGTAGGAATCTAAACAGACCTGATGGAAGATATTAACTGGGACACACCACGCACAGGGGTGATCACCTGTGTTGCAATGAGTAGCAGGTTTTGTAAGTGGATTATGTGTATAATTTTAGCTCTGATTCTTGAGATATAATGCTCATGTGCTTTCCTGTAAGCCTTCTCTCAGATTTCCTTACTGACACAGGTTGATAGTAAATTGTAGATTGGCACACATAAATTAGACCTAGGAAATTTCTGCAACCCTCACAGTCTCTGGGATAGCAAAACCAAAGCAAATACTTTCCAGTTCACCTACCTGAATTAGAGAAACCTGAGTTGCCTACGAGACAGACACCTTAATGAGCCGTGTAGTGTAGCACGGTCCTTAGGTATGGGGTTACCAAGGAGCTCCTGGGGGTTTTACCTGCAGTGTTCTCTCACTGTCAGACATCCCTTTTGCCATGAATAATCTGGGACTCCTGTCTCATCTGTAGTTACAAGGGTCGTTTCCCTTGTGTGTTCTCTTTTATGTTATCAGCTGATACAGGGCATCATTTAAGCTCTTTACTGTGACTAGTATTACCCTTCCAACCAAGAACTGGCATAGGAAAGACCATTGTAAATAGCCCCATCCTTCAGTCTTGCCCATTCTCTGTTACAGGCTCAGCTCAAACTAGATGAATAAGTTACCATGTGGTTTTGGCATTTTGCTGGAAGAGCTGAATATGAAGGGATTTTTATTGTAGTCTGGATTTCCTGCTGTTTAAAACTACGTGATACAAAGGCAGGGACCTTAGGAGATAATTTGCAGATACTTATAAGTGGGAATATTGCTCTTGAGAGTGTCCCTATCTGCTCTCCCAAAGAGTTCTCTAAATCAAGAAAATGAAAAGCTCAGATAAACCTTGATGCAGCCCAATTAATTGAATCCCAGTTTGTTGGCTCTTTCCCAAATGGTGTGTTTTGTCTGTCTCTATTCTAAAATTTGAAGGTCAAGGATGTCTTTAGGATGTTGACAGAAATACGTGTGACTCTACAGTATTCAGTTACAATGAAGTGCATTGAGGAGTCTTAACAACATATTTCTTGTGTTTTGGTAAGCAGTATGTCGTAATGTTTGCATTCAGAGTTTGCTCAAGATCTGATGAAGTCCAATCTGTACCATGTGTGCTGGAACTAGATTATCCAGCCTGACAGTGAGCCTCCTTACCAAGCAGATTTTAATCCATCACAGCCTTTAACTGCTGGGTTACCAACAAGTCCCATTCATGATATGCAGAAGCTTCTGCTGGTTCTGTGGTATAGATTGCAAAGATGATTGCAAAATTCACATAGAGTTTAGTGGCAACAGGAGGGGCTGTTCAAGGAGATTATGCAAGCCCTGCCATTTGTGTTGGTCCATGCTCTTCGTAGTTCTCCAACATCCACAAACGCCATCGTAAAAATTATACAGAACACACCTTTGTGCAGTCCTTTCAGAAATCATTTATATATTGTCTATGAATTTGTTTAATTACCTTTTTAACTGGCTAGTACTACCAACATCCACAATCTCATGCAGTAGCAAGTCACAGAAGTTCACTACTTTCTGTTTAAGGAATTATTTTCTTTCAGCTTTTTTAAACTGGTTTCCTGGCAGTTTCCTGCAGTGTTCTCTAGTTCCTGCAGTATGGGATTTGGCGAACAACTGTTTGGCACTCAGAATGGCCATCGGCTTTGATATTATGTCATGATATTGATTTGCACTGTGTGATACCCCCCAGCTCTGCCTTTTACAAATTGAAGAGTCCCAGTGTGTTACAATTTCTCCTTGTTGGGCATCTGCACTGTCCTCTTAATCACTTTAGTTACCATTCTCTGTATTTTCTTTATATTTGCTATGTCCTTCTAGAGCTGCAGAGACCGAAGCCACATACCATTTTCAGGATGTAGGCTATCAAGTTCATATGTGGTGGTAAAATGTTTCCTTCTGTCTTGTTCTCATTACCCTTCCTGATGACACCCAACTTGTGTTGTTTTCCTTCTTTCTGATCTCCTATATGCTGTTAGAAACTGCTGAGAGCTGTCAATGATCACTCTAAATTCTCCTTTCTTACTTGTAACTGCCTTTTCCAAGCTTCACACCATGTGGGCACAGGTAGGCTATTTTTCTCTAGGTGTATTTCCTTGCTTACCTTGACACCAACTCTCCCTTGCCATCTTTCTGCCTGCTCAGCTCTCTTGAGGTGATGGAGTTCAGAATGGCATTTAGACCAGAGTCTGTGAACAGGAGAAACTGCTGATGAAGTGTGCAGATAAAGGAATTACAAAATGTTAGTACTGAGTGTTGACAAACATGCCAAGTGTGTCTTTGTATCAGCTGTGCTTGAGAAACAAGTGGCCTGTAAAGGACCCCAGCCCTGGTGGCTGGGTACCACACCTGGCTTGTCACAGAGGTCAAGCATTAGACAGGAGAGCAGGGATCCAAAGCCAAGGTGTACAAGATGTCCCAGGTCACATCTAGCTGTCAGCCATAAGATTAATTGGCTTCATAATGTCCCTTCAGGAAATTAAAATGATTTTTTAAATTATTGACCTAAATGCATTTGCAGTAAATCTGCAAATCTACCTGCTTCTTAAGCTTGGTCTGTTTGGGCTGCACCATTAATTTCAAAGCTAGCAGTAAACTAATGAGGTAAATTATCCAGTCGGTCTCATGTGATGTCAGGGACCACCCTGACACAGTAGCCAGCTTTTTTACTTTCCCTGGTAGCTGTACAGTAGCAGAACTGGAAAGTCTATCTTGTGTATCTCAGTATTCCACACAGTCTGCAATATGATGCTGTGTATATTAATGTGTCTTCAGAAAGCTGGTTGCAATTGTGATAAATCAAACAAAATCTAATTATGCAAATATGTTAGAAAACATATACTGTTTAAAGAAAAATGTTTGGTTGATACTGTGGATCAATATTGGAGGATTTGGGAGATGTATATGCTGTCTCTATGTATGCATTCTTATGTCAGGTGCTATGATGTGCTAGTGTATGAAGTTCCCTTTAAATTGTGTCTTAATAAGTAGCAGGTGATTGGGCAAGACATGTGATACATAAAGAAGAATCAAATTTTTGCTTGCAGTTGCTGTAATGCTGAGAATCACAGAAGTGGCTGTGGCTAGAAAAACATACAGACATCAGACTGAGGTTTTCTTTGCCAAAACTTAAAATCAGTATCATGGCACATAAAGAGCACATTTCTTTCAAGGCATGTTGAAATCCCTAATTGTAAACTCCCTTTCTAAATGAAGCTTTAGTGGGTATTTCAGGAACTACAGTTGCTCTCAGCAGCAACAAGATTTTAGAGCTGATAGGACGGAATAAGAGCACTGGGCAGGTAGATATAAACAAGGCCTGTGGGAAGCAGTCAGCAGGGCTTTGGTAAAGGGAAACCTACCAGTGTATCCTTCTGGGTCCATCACCTCCAAGTGGTGGTGTCACTAAGTATATGGATAAGGAGAGCCTGGGAGGGGGTTGTACATGGATTTCCAAACAGCATGAGGCAAGGGCCCACACCAGAGGTTAGTAAAAAAACTAAGTTGCTGTGTGACTGGAGGAAAGACTTGCTTAATTTTTTTTTTTAATAGGCAGATATTTGGTTAGAGGATGAGATTCTCTCCATTCAAATTTCAGAGGCTTTGAAAATAAAATAGAGCCTGGTCCAAGCCCACAATGAAAATTCACATTTTAGCTGTCCTGTGAGACAAAATACCTAATGAACATTGTGTGGAACAGGCTTCTGGGTGAATAACCACTGTGTTCAACGTCACCAATGATGAGAGTGTGGCCTGCTCATTCCAGGACTTAAAAGGGCATGTATAGTCAGAAGGAAATTAATGGCCCAGAGACATGCAGAAGCCAAGTACATAAAATGAATGAGTTTGGGTTGTTGGCCCATCACAACTGATGCTGGTCATGCCACCCAGCCCATCTGTGAAACAGAGGGATGAGACACTGCAACTGAGCTATCAGTTAAAAAGAAGATGTAAGGAGAATACAATTTCCTTTCTTTTATTCCTTATTCCGCTATATCCTGAAAGAGACCCCTGCCTGACCATTATTCAGACTCTAATTCCTCCAAGTAGCATTATTAAAAGTGTTTCTGAGGTTGGAAAAGGTGTGTATGAAACTTCAGCCCTGAGGAAAGATGCTACTTGCAAGCGAAAATTACTTTTTGCATTGGGAATGTTTATTCAGCCTAATGGTATTCACTGATCTCATGAAACAAAGCAGGAGAAAAAGAGCAAAACTGAGTGAATCTAAAGCAAAGTTTGCCTACAGGGGATTTTTCCCTCCTTTTATTCAGAGTTGAATTTGATCCATTTTCTTTTATTTGCTATAGAATAACAATGGTCCTCTGCTCCTCCAACAGTAAACATTGCAGCCTGTGAACATCAGGGTTCAGCAAGCAAACTTTCAAAAATCCCTTTACAGGGTAAATGTCAAGCTGTTGTTCAATTAATTATTTTTAAAAGTGAATTCACATGCAGCAGTGACCTTTAGCTGTGCTGCACACACATCGCTGCTTTTCATGATCTCATTTGGTGTTTCATGTCATGGCCTAATATGAGGGACTGGTGGTCTGAACAGCAGCAGAAGAGATGCCTGCAATGCTGGGGTGGGGGGGAGAGATGCTTCCTTCACCCTGCTAGTTTGGCAGGGTGGGGACGGGGAATCAGGAAAAGCCTCAAAATTCAGAGAGGGAATCTGCTCTCCCTCACCATCTGAAACCTGCTGGGGCCACCTTGGCCTTGGTCAGAGTCACTTGGAACTGGGGAGGGAATAAAACTGGCATCCCACCCGGCATCTTGCCCCACCTGCAGAGGTGGTATCCTCTGTCAGCAGCAAATGAGACACAGCTGGGGCTTGTACACTGAAAGAGACAAAAAACTTGGGTTTAGAGTCCTGTAAATGAGACTGGGATCTCTTGACCTCTCCATCTGGCAAGTTTTGTTGCCTCACCTGGGTCGCTTCAACATTCAAATGAGAAAATAACAATTCCTCTTCACAGGTGGACTGACAACAGCTTTCTTGATATCAGGCATGTGCATCCCAAGGGAGCAAGCAACCAGCTGGGGAGTGCTTCAGTTTTATGATGTTTCTCACAAAAGTGGGAATTTGCCAGTCCTGAGAAAATACACTCAGAAGCAGTAAGAATATTCACCTGGGAAAAAAATCTGATGGACTGAAGTTAATGTAAAGTACCATTTGGGGTCTAAAGTAGTTCCAGAGATGTTTAGGGCTCTTGCTTGCTCTGTAAGAAAATAAATAATCATCCTCACCTTGCACTACAGCTGCTATCCTGAACTTAGAACCTTAAAGAAAACCATGCTTCATTGGAAGGAGAAAAATAATATTTTTTTAAACATCTGATTTTTTTTAACAGGTGATGACATTAAAAACATTTTGATAGATGCATGGAAGACCACCAACCAGCATGAGAAAGAGAGAGAATGATGGCAGGAACCTGGAGTGTCCTGGTGCACAGGGTGGGAAATGGTGGAACTCTACTACAGCTACTGCTGTGCACTGACTGGAGACACAGCACATTATTGTTTTGTTCAAATCCATTTGAGTTTTACCTAACTCAGACCCTTACTTGGCTGTTCAAATTTCCAGCTGCTATCAGATTTGTGGTTTTGTTTTCTTTTGCTACCATACAGAGACTTCTTTTTTTGTCTAGGTACCATATTTTAGCAAATAGAATTTAATGCTATGGAAACCCTTACCTTCTGTTTTCTGGAGCATTATTATGTTTTCTAAGAAAAACTCAAATGTGAGGGTTTATATAAAAAAATTTCTGTTTGTCTTCTCCACTTTCCTTTCTGTGATTCCTGTGCTCTATATTGTTTATTTTATGGACACAGATCCTAGTACTTACTACTTACTTGCAAGCAAAAAACAGAGGAAGCACATCCAGATACGTATATGCCCTTTGATCATATTTAGCCCTAGTGCTCAACTGTTCCTTGCTTGTGGCATGTATACCCTGATATTGCTTAATCCGCTTAAACCCTCACCTGCCAAAATAGTGCAAATACTCAAAAATGTAATTACTCTATTTCTTGCCATTTGCACTGAAGAGAAAAAGGAAAACTAAATGCTAGTGGAAAAAACAAAATGTACAGAAGGAGATTAATTGGCTAAGGTCTTCCAGTTGACGATGATGATGATGATAAGACAGTGTATGTATGCTTACATATGTTCCAGATACAGTAAACCTATTTGTGATTTTGAAAGGATCCCCAGTATAGAATCATTCAATGTTCACTTGTAATTTATTTCTTTTTAATACCAGGGTAACTTGTTTCTAATTCAGACTTGTTATTATGCTTAATGAGATGCTAAAAAGGCATTTTTTTCATTTATATTAGACTTTTGCCTAAATTTCTGTGTAATGACTCAGGACTCGAGTGTGCCCTCCTCTGAAGAGGAGACCTATAATTTTGGCTCCCAATTTAGGTTCTCTTCACTAAAACAACTGCTATTTTTCTGGCAGGTGAATAGCATGGAGGTAGCTGAGGGCAGCTGAGAAGTGCATGGGAGTTAAGGACCTCAAAGCAGGTGCCCATGAGAAAACTTCAACCTTGTGTGCGCAGTCACTTCTGACCTACTGCGCTTGATGACAGCATCCATTCCTTTACTGCTTTCGTGGTCATGCAACATCATCAAGGGTCAAAGTAACTGTTTTACCAGCTATTAAGGATGATGGTGGAGAAGGTTCATGACCAATACTTCCTTCGAATATTATTTAATTGAAGAAGAGAGAAGATCCTTGCAGTAAGAGATACTTAATATGCAAAGCATCAGTGCTAGGGTCCATTTCCTTCCATTAGCTTTCCTGGAAGCACTTTCCATGACTAATGTGACCCTTTTATACAGAGTGGGGTCATGCAGTTTGTAACCCAGATGTAGCAGCACCTGGTTTCTGAAGTAATGCCACAGCTGCCATGATGCATGGGGACTGAGTGGCAAGGCTGAAGGAATGGGGGACCCATACCCCCAGAGGTCTGGCAAGAACAGAGGAAAAAAATAGTTCATAAATATCAACAAGCCAACTGGCTTATGGAAAATGCCCAGTTTATATCCATCTTTTCGGAAACAGGGCCCATTTCCTAGAAGCTGATACCAAGAGAAAGCCTAAACGCTTCTGAGCCTCAAAGGCAAGATCTGGCTTCCCCCTCATCCCTGGAGATGTGTTTCTCTGGGTGTCTGGCTGATGAAGTGTACTAGCAAGAAAAAACAAGCTCCTGTTGTCTGCCACAAATTTAACCTAGAGATCAGTATATCAGTACATGTGAAACCTTGGTTTTCTCTGGTCTCAATGTGACAGATCCTACATTGCCCTCAGAAGAGCATGCAGACCCTGAGTTGGAAACCCAATGGATCTTTTCCTGGTGGTTTGCTACTGCAGAACCTCAAACACATAATAAAATGTATCCTTAGCCTGAGTTTTCTCCTGAATTGGACAGGTCCTTGGTCTCCCTTCAGAAATGTCATTAAGATAATTCACTTAAATGCAATTAGAAAATTCACCCTTTTTTGCACGTTGAAGTTAACAGGAAAGCATGGCTCAACTATTGATATATAGGCTTGAAAGGCAAAAGTCTTATGTCTGGGTGCTACAGGTGCAATATTGGAGTGCTGCTGCTGTTCATTGAAGTCTTTCAGTCAGTGCCAGTGATAGCACTTTTCTTCAGGTCAGAACACATTTTTAAAATTAAAGTTCGGCATTACTAGTTTGTTGTTGCGGTTGTGCTTATGCATAAAGACTAAATACTGATGTGGATATGGAAAATAAGAGCCTCTGGACAGACCAAAGCTAGTTGTAGAGCAAAAACTGAATGTCTAATACAGTGTTTTCCCTGCTCTGTGGTGTTTTTCTTAAAAACCATCCTCGGCAAAGAGGGTCTGAAAATGTCCGCTCAGTGTGGAAGCAGGGAATGATACAGGTCTAGGTTAACTATGCAGACTTGGAGAAGACAGAAAAGAAGCCAGACATGACATCATGATAAACTGAATGTAACAAGGTTTTCCAGTGGTATTAATATTAGATGATAATGTCCAAGTGCAGCTGGTAATTAGACAGGACAGCTGCCAAGGGCAGTCATTAGTTATGTTGATCTACTCACTTGAAAACCAGAAAAAAAAGGTATTGCAGATGTTTCTCTGTCACTTTTGTTTTGGCTGTAATGGACACGGTAGCTCATTGCAGGTAAAAAGTTCACCTCTGCATAACAGGCTTGGATTGTTTGAGTTGCCACAGGATGTTCTTATTTCTTACTTCTTGTGTTTGGCCCAGGACTGTAAATCACAAATACCAGGCTGTGTAATTCTGACTTTTATTACGTTAATGTATTTTAAGAGCAGGAAATCTATAGACTCTTGGCTCAGTGGAGCAGAAGCAGAGCATGGTGGGTACTCTGTGGTCAGGAATGTTCTCAGAAATATGCCTCTTGCTGCAAAGGTGACCTCAAGACAACCTTTGTTCATCTTTTGGGCTGAGGAAGGAAGGACATCTCAACCTCTTGGCACAGATGTGAGCTGGGGTGTGGGTTATGAGTGGAGGAGGAATTTGTTCCCTGTGCATAGGGAAAGAAGGGAAGTGTGAATATAAACTTGTGTTAGCCTCGGTGCTGAGACCAGCTTGTGGATGCACAGCTCACTTTTCTCAGGGTCATTGCAATGCTTATCATTGCACAGCATTAACAGCATAGCCCAGACAGCAGTTGAAGGCTCCTGACTCCCCAGGAATCCCTTTTCTACTGAGCCCTGGTTGCAGCTTAAGCTATAGCTGCAATTTCTTCAGGAAAAAAACGAAGCACTAAAGTGTAGGTGTTGGTAGACTGACTTAGTGAATTGTTTCCTCAGTGGCTTTCTAGGCATTAAGTCATCTTAAACAAACCTCATGTGTTTCAGGAAGCTCCCCTCCAGCTCCTTTGAGTGTCCATGGTGTCACGACACACAAAACTGATCTGCATGTGCAGCAGAAAAATCCTTCAGAGTTGTGGCTGGCTGACTACCACCTGAATCTGTGTTCAGCTGGTGTAGCTGTGGGTGAATTCACTAATGATCATGATCAAGGCTCCTCCATAAGCCTGTCATTTTCCACTCTGCTTTTGCAGAGCTATTTTAATTTGGGGAGAGGGAGATGAGAGAAACCAGATTGCTAAGCATTTGGTCTGCAGAGCCAGGACTGCACTAACCATTTAGGATGGCCTCTGGGCTAACAGACTTTATACTGCTGTGCCTGGGGAAAAAAACATTTTCCCCTGTGAATAGTCTAACCTGAGAGAGGCCTGTCAGTGGTGTTCAATGGGCTGTGTTATATCTAAGAATTTCCTGGTGAGTACAAATATTTGCAGGACAGATATTCAAAGAGCATCCATCTTCTCAAAGGCATAAAAAAATGGATTGCTCTTTTTTTTTTTTATTGCTTCAGAATATCCTACCCTGAATGTACTGCTCTCCTTCAACTGCAAAGTGTGCTGGAGAGTCTTGAACACAACAGTCATGTTACAGCTCTTGATCCTGCTGGGTTTTAAGTGCCCTGCCTGATCAGGAATGCCTCAGGTAAGTAGTACTGAGCTGCTGGGGCACTTATACCCCTGGGATACCTTTTAACTTTTCTTTTAGCTATCATATGCCGGGAAAATTACACTAAACCAGGTCATAATAGAAAAGTTTTGAAATGGAAGTTGAGATAAGAGAGATGTGCTTCAGTAGAAGTGAAAGTGGAGAGGGAGTGATGCGAGAGGGAGATTTGAACTGCATCTCCGGGTTCATCCTCTGAAGAGGAGAGGTAGTGGAAGCTAATGCAGTGAAATGAGCTGTAACAAAGCCACACCAGGAATTTTTCAGCTGTTCACAAGAGTTTTAGAAGAATTGTAATTGGGAAATGATGTGAATATCAAACAAAATGTCACTTGACTGAAAGCCTTGAAAAGAGAGGGAAATAAAAGAAAATGAAGAAAAAACCCTGCATTACATGTCACCCTCTTAGACAAACCCTGAAAGAGTTCCCTGCTACCCACTCAGACCTTTTGGTACAGTATTGTGTGATGTTGTGTATTTTCCTTGTGGAGTGCTTCTCCTTGAAAGAAATTAAAATGATGGGAAAGCTGGTGTGTCACATTAAACAACATTACATATTTTTCTATTGGAGACAGAAAAAAAGGAAGAAATACCAAGCTGAGTTCCAAGAAAATAACTACTGAGGAAATGAGTGCAGCCAGCAGCTCAGATCCCATCCCTGGAAAATAGCAACCATGCCAGCATGGGGAAACATGCTCTGTATCCTGGAAGGACTCATGAGCAGGCTTGAATTTTTTTCTGTGTGCTGTTTGCTGGTGACCTGCAGACTTGATTGCCCACATCTCTGATGTTTCCAACTGTCCATAATGATTTTCCAGTTCTAATGTTTGGGGTTTTTTCTAAAATTTGAAATATGTGTAAAAGGATTGTTGGCCACCATTTCTGCTCTTGTTTACTAATATCCAGTTTCTTTCACTCTAAATCCCCTGTCTGCCATTCTTTTCTGGAAATAAGTCATCCTGAAAGCACATTGTCCCTCTCTTCTGCCTCATCATCATCCTTTGCAGCCAGATAGCGCCACTAGTTTGGGTCCTTGGGCTGCATGATAATCTTCTTGGCAACTGCAGAAGTATTGTCCTTTGGACAACCTGCAGGCTTCCTCTCTTTTTATTTTAGCATAAACCTTCATCTGGAAACACCAAGAAACCACCAGCTGCATGCAGAAAGAGAAGGACCTTGGGGGCCATTGAACCCACTCTATGCCTGGTGAGGGGAGGAGGACTACGAAAAAATTTGCTTTGAGGTTTACCCAAGTGAAAAAATCCTCCTTTCTCATGAAAGGGGAAGCTGACAGCACTGTGGAAGAATTACCCATCAAGAAGACAAGAAGAGCACTCTGATTTCAATTAGACAGAATTTCTCATTGGCCTCACTATGCTTCTCCTCATCTCAGATCTGCTGCAACCAGGAACTTTAAAAAGAGGTTAATGTGGGTTTTGTGTGGTTTGGTTGCTGGGGCTATACGGAGTAAAAGGTGACTCAAGACACTGCAGTAAGTACTAATATCTATTAGTAATAGATATTATATTTTTAGTAACATTGTTATACATCTGTCATAATGTTCAGGTGATTCAACAGGGAATTCTTCAGGCGAACATTCTTAAAGGCCTGATGAAAAAAATATGCTGATTTCTATCCATAAATCTTAGTGATTTTGATGGAAATTTCCCAGTTTGTTTTTTAAAATAATGCTTCATGTACAGTAAGCATAAGAAAAATCCTACCTTGGAGCATCACAGGAAAACAAGAAAACACTAACCATTCTTGCATTTTCGCCTCACCTTCATGTCTTCACTATAGAGCTGGGAGACACTTGCCAACTTTAAAGGGAGAAAAAAAATTAAATTCACTCTTTTGCTTTCAATTTTAGAGAAAAAGGTCCTATAGTAAGATTTTAAGATGTCTGGCTAATATTTCCTAATTTTGTCTTTGAATGTGCATTTGATTTTTTTGTTCGTTTGTTTGTTTGGTGGATTTTTGGATTTTTTTTTTTTTGGTGCTATTTCTAATCAGGGAACCATCAGCTCTAAAGGCATCCCCTCACCAAGCCATGTTGGGGAAAAGTTACCATAAAATTCGTGTGCAAGCAAAGGACCACAGGCATGTGAGACTCTGCTCTCAGCTGCTGGTGTTAATTTATGCAGCAGCCAATGTGATTCTGTAGCCTCGAGGAAAGCTGGTACAGAGCACTTTGCTTGGTTGAGCCTGGGTAGTAGTTCCCAACTGTCATGTAACAGGATGGCTGGGCAGGGGTACCTGAGCCCCCATTACATGTCCTTCAAGCACAGAGGCAGGTTGGAGAGATTATGGGAGGTAATTTGTGCTGTCGTCACCATGGGCACTTTACTCTCAAAGAGCCATAATTTATTCAGGGAAGCTGGTACTGCAATAAGAAAGCAATAGACCAGGTAGCACTAATAGCCAGATTCACACAACCTCTTAGCAGAAGATTTTGGCATTTGCATATTTCTCCCAACTCTCTTTTCTATTCAGAAGGAAACACAAAGTAACGTAGATGATTTGTGGCCTATTCTTATTCCTTCTACAGAGAATAAGTGTTGCTTTCGAGTTTGAGCAGGAGCAGGTCTCATCTCTCCTCCATATCTGAGCAGGCCTTGTATTTCCTTCAGCTGCACAGATCTCCATTGTTTGTCTCCCCTCACTTAAAAAGCTCACAGAGGCAGAACCCCAGGTGTACTTGTGCTTTTATCTTTGGTCTCTATTATAAACGGGTCTAATAGCTAACATTTGTTTGGATGAGACCTTATTAATCAAAGACTGCCTGCTCTAATAAAGTTCTAATGGTATTTTAAAGCTCTTCTTCTGAGGGCAAAGCTTTGTCTGTGAATCATTAACCAAAGTTTTCCCCAGGCTCTCCAGTGTATTGCCAAGCACTACCCTTTCCCCTTGCAGGAATGGCTGCTTTTTGGTGGATCTGAGATGCAAAGGACAAAATCAAACTAAACTGTCAGCTCTGTGTTGAAGTTAAATAACAGTGCTGCTGCTATTCTGTATTCAGTAGCATTCCCCAAAATAATTTCCTGGGAAAGGGTTTGGCAGACTTTACTTTCCGACTCATACAAATATGAGCTGTTCTTGCTGCTTTGGAGTAACTGAATGGAGGAGAGATTGTATGCTGTGGTGTGCTTTTGATTTCCTTTTTACTTTATCCCTGCAATTTTTTTCACATAAAACCCCCCATTATAAAACACTATGAATTCACTTGAAAAGCACTGTGGGGTTTTTTTTCTCTGTTATGCTATACAAAGTTATACCGTCAAATATTACCCTTCAGTGGGACTTTTTTTTTTAACTGGCTGCATAGCAATGCAATGGAGGGCTTGGCAAATGCTAGCAAGTAAGTCCTGATGTCACTGTAATGTACAGAAAAGCTTGTATCAGGATAAAGCAGTTTTCAGCTAGGTTTAACTGCAATACAAAGTAAGAAAGAAAAATTGGTGTATGACCGAACAGTTCCTGATGGTTTTGTTCTTGCTGCATCATATCTGCTGGGGGCAGAAACTATTCAGTCTTCACTGCTACTGTAATGGCTCCCTCTAGCAATACATTATATGTTATTACAAATTGAAAAGCAGCATTTGCACTTGTGAATCGAAGCTTCACACAGCCCTGGTAATAAATTCAACTACTTCGTATTCTTGTTGAAACATCCGATGTGGTGGGGGGGGGGAGCCCAGGGTATTGGATTTCACTTGCAGAGGACGGAGAGAAGTCTGTTTCTGGGGAAGCAGGGAAGGCAGTCTGGGCTCTGGGGGTAGTGGGGAGAAGCAAGGGGCCGATGGCGAATGCAGGAGGCTGCTGGGTGCCTTCATTCGTTTGATGTCTTGGAGAAGGAAACCTGCAAATAGGGAGTGGAGGTGTATCTTTTAGTAGTTTGTTCCCTATCTTTGGCAGTGAAGCCTTCGGAAGGAAAGAATTGTGTCTGTAGTTGTGTTATGGTGATTCCTCCTGCCCTCTACTCTTTTTGGTAATCTGAAAATCTGCCTCTTTCCAGTACTGGTGCAGTTGGACACCACTCTGAGTTTTACCGGGCACCTTGCTGTAGGAGACAAAGACCTGCTTATAAACGTCCATAGAAAGACACCGAAAATAGCTGGAAGCATCCCAGGGCAAACAGATGAAGTGAATGTGGAGACACAGGGGAAATATTATAAGAGGATTGACAGTATTTATCCAAGGTATGAAAAGAGCCATTATTCCCAAACAAAGAGGTAACCTGAGGAAGCTGCGGCTGACAAGGAGGAGCAAATCGAATGGGTTCTCTTTTTATTTATGTCACGCCAAAATGTGCCTGGGACTTTGTGACCGAATAGAATGTAGGGCCCTGAGGCGAACAGCTAACAGCTTAAGGCTAAACCAAACAGTGCGTGTTTGCAGGTAGCAGTCTGCAGGTTAGGGAAAGGAGAGAGGAGATTAGAGAGGAGATAATCTGCATTCTCCAAGGGATAAGCACAAAGGTTAGCCAGATCAGATAGTTCAGCTATGGCAGTAAATCCCTCTGCCAGCTATCTGGATTAATGTGAGCGTTTTTGGGATGGGTACTGCCTTTGCTGCTGGAGTAATCTGACCCTTGAGCACCCCTGCTTACATTGTGCTTGGGAGGTGAGGCAGCTCTGTGTGCTTCACTCAGCTTCCTGATGAGAAAATACTGTAGACTCTGACCCTGAGGGAGCCTGAAGCAGTGCAGAAAACTTTAAGGTCTCAGCCCTGAGTCTCTGGTCTAGAAATGCTTCCTATCACCTCATTTTTGGAAGAACATTTGCACTAAACACAAACTTAAGAAAGCTGGAGAGGGACTTTTTACAAGGGCATGTAGTGACAGGACAAGGGGAATGTCTTTAAGATGAAACAGAGTGGGTTTAGATTAGATATTAGGAAAAAATTCTTTACTGTGGGGCTGGTGAGACACTGGAACAAGTTGCCCAAAGAAGCTGTGGGTGCCTCATCTCTGGAAGTGTTCAAGGCTAGGTTGGATGGAGCTTTGAACCACCTGGTCTTTTGGGTATCTCTGCCATATTGGAGCTAGATGATCTTTAAGGTCCCTTTCCAACCCAAACCATTCATGATTCCTGTTAACTCCATTTCACCTTGTTTACTGAGGAGTACAAAACAATGGTGCTAAAGTTGCAAAATGCAATGAATTTGCAAACATGTCAGCAACTCTTAAGCCAGGCTCTTTGCTTGGGTTGTATCCCTATTTCTACCTATTAGCTTTTCCCCTGTATTTTTTTAAATTATTTTTGACTGCAATGTTTGATCCGAGACCAATCTTCTTGTGGTTTTAGCTAGGGTCCAAAGTCATCCGTGAAGTTGGGTCATTCAGGCAGGTCACTCAGGTAGAATGTTGTCTATGTTCAGCTGACTTGATGTAATGATACAACCACTAAACTGTAATGCACATTCAATATCCTAGAGTAGAGAGATTCTTATGCTGGTGCAGTTAAATCAATAAACTTGGTAAGTTAGGCTGGTACAGATATTTTTAATTGCAGTCCCTACAGATAGCCTCACAGCTCCCATGTCTAATCAGAACTATTCAGATTTTTCTTTGCGAATAAGGTTCTGAGTAATCAATAGCTCAGTGTATGTGTGTGTGCACAAATACTCATTTAGTAATTCTGGCCTGTGAACGCATTTATTAACCTGACCGCCTGATGTTACCCCAGCCTCCCTCCTCTCTTCACAGACAGGAAAAAGGAGTGCATTCATTGATCACACTGCTTTAATTTATTTGCCTAGTTCTAATCTCTGCACGAGATAAGAGTGCTGAGAATTGCCAAATTGCGTGCTTTGGGGAATTGAAAAGGCCATTTCCTCTCTATTTCCTACGTTAGATGATAATGCGAGATCCATCGTAGCATTTTTCCTCTTCCCGCAAAGCATCAGTTAATGGATATAGCTTTTAGTGTCACTATTTTGTGCTAGTATGTCCCATCATTTATTCACAGAGAAATTAAATAAATATTTAATACTGGTGGAACACAATTGAACTTTGAGTAAACAAACAGAATTAATTACCTACCAGCCCACCTCTTTGCGAAAAGTTGGTCCCAATTTAATAAAAGCAGACTCTTTCTTTTTGATGTCGTCATTTTGATTGTCATTTTGAGGTTGAAAGTTTATTTAATTACAGTGGTTTTAATTGTGTCTCCTGTGAGTTACTGCTGTATTCCTTCCCCCACATCCCTTAGTCCAACACTGCCTCTCAATGACAGATTGCTTGATGTGCCTGTTGCTTACTTGTGAGAGTAGGAAAACCCATGCAGCAAAACTGCCCTTCAGCTGGTGTTGAAGGCAGTCTTTGTTATCAATCCTACAAGAAGGGTTGGTTTAACAGTTGCTGGCTTTCACATAAAGCAGGTTCTGCTTTTATTTCAGCAGTGGGAAAGGGAGACAACACTGCCAGCACTTGCAGGTGCAGAGCTGTAGGTGAATGTGGATCGAGTAACAAGCTTCTGTGCTGGAGTGTGGCATGATGCCCTCTCCAGGAACAGTGACACTGCTAGGACAGCCTAAGACTTACACTGCAGAGGATAAATTACAGGAAAGGAGATAAGGTGAAAGAGAGAAAAAGAAATGTGAGCAAAGAAAAGGAGATGAAGAGATGGAAATGTGCAGGCAGACAGAGGAAGAAGCAACAGCAAAGGCAGCAAGTAGGGAAGGAGGAGTAACGCTCCATGACCTTGATCCTCCCAACAGCATGGAGTACCTTGGGGCCCCAGCCTTGGCATCCGCTTGGCTCCAGACGTCTGCAGTGATACCTTAATGTTTTTTTTATTTTTCTAATATTGGTAAACCTTATAAGTTTTATAAGTAGATTTTAAAAGCAGCAACCCTCCCTCCCTTGTCCCTCCCTTGTCCCTTTCCCTCTAGCACCCTTGTTTACACATTCCTTAACCCTCTTACCCCATTCTATGCTCCCTATATCACCCCTACCCCTGAATACAGCAGAAATGTTTAGTCTTTTGTCAAGGCAAGGCCTAGATTGTTGACAGAACAGCATATCAGGGCCTAAACCACAGAACACGGTCAAAAACTGGGTGACTATGTACCCTTTGTGCTCTGATGAAGATGAAGATGGGATGAGCAGAGGGTCCCAAAAGCCCCCAGACCCAATTCTCAGGGGGTGGACCCGGGGTGGTCCAGAGTAAAGCCACCGGGTGGACACATCTGGGATTGGATGGATGGTGTTATAAAATGTAACATCTCAGGCACGGCCGGCACACACGTCTTGTAACATCTTTGCCTTGGCAAATAAACCCTTTCTTATCTCACTCCTAATTAACTGCTCCGGGAGATTTTTTCAGCACCTAACTCCCACGGCAACAGCAGATGAAGGTGGAGAGGCAGCACTGTACTATGTCCTTTCTGGAGGGGGTAGTTTGACATGCATTTCACCATGGGCAGCATTTTGGTGTGGCTACAGGGCTTACCCCTTCTAGGCTGCCCACACCATGTAACAGCTCCAAACTGTCCATGAGGGCACCCATGTTGTGCCTCAGCTTACTCCTGCTAAAACCTTTTCCTGACTTAGACACGACTAGGCACTGCTACTCACCTTCCCTTAGGCTGGGGGTTTCCTAAGGCCCAAGGGGTTTTAATCTGGGTCTGAGGAGCCTTTCATCAGGGTGGGTCAATCTGGAGAGTTAATGGGAGGTCCTGTTTAACCTTACACCCCAGAGAAGAGACTTTCTGTGCTGAACTGGTGAGGAAAAAGGTGAGGAAGCTGAAATAGCCCAGAGGACCTTTTGCCTTATCCCCCGGGTCATGAACTGCACAGGGCTCGAACAAGGTGTGAGCTTTTATTTCTGAGTGACTTCAGTGCTCAGATAAGAGCACTTGGATGCAAAGAGGTGCTACGCTACTGCAGTCCGGGGGATTTATTTGTCAACGGTCTGTGTCCTGGGTATTTCTCATCAACTCTAAAGTCACATCAGCAGATCTAAAATTATTTTGGGGTTTGGGTTTTTTTCTAAGCAGGAGTAAAGAAAAAAAAAATTAAAGCAGAAATAGTGTCTCCCTTTCTCCCTTGTTGGGTTCAGTCCAGGTGCACAGTTTTGAACGTACTGATGCGTATGGTATGTGACATACTCTTGTATCCTCATGATACAAGAGCATGCAGTGGGGAAACACAGCTTTCGCCCAAAAGCCGGCAGAAAAGAAGGGGGAAAGAGGGGAGGGGAGGGGAGTGTTGCAAGCACCATTTACATATCTGGGAGATGAGCTCATCCTCTTCTGTGCAAATGGGAACTGAGAGGATTCATTAAAAAAAAATAATTCAGTTAAGGTTTTCTGAAAGGTAAAGAAAGCTCTGCTTTCTCCTGGTAATGGGCTTAGAGGAGGAGGAAGCTGCATTGCTAATGTGCTGCAAGTGTAAATGCTGTTTCTTTCTTTAAAGCAAAACCTGCCAAATTCCCATACTGCTGAGTTTCTAGCCTCCTGGCCCAGTTGTGTGACTTCTGGTCAGCAATTTCCACTGCAAGCTCTAATGATAGATACCTCCTACATTTGGGAACAAGCACCACCCACCACAACATAGACACTTACCTAAGGAAGGAAATCATTTACTATGAAGTAACCCCTCTATTTCCCTTTCATTGCAGCAACTCTATGTTGGACAGATGGCCAGATCCCTGCATCATGTCAGGGAAGTTATGCTTATTTGCCTGTGCACCAAACTTTATTACAGCTCTTCCAGACACATTTATTTTAAGTTAACTTTGACTACTCTGGTGCTGCACAGAATAAGAGCATCTTCCCAGCAGCACCTTCTGCTCACTCTCTGTGCCTTGAAAAAACCTTCCTGCTGCTCCTCAAGCAGATTTTGCTTGATGTTTTACTCCCATCTAGTGCTTTTTACTAAAACTGCTGGTGCTCTGCTTCTGCCACAGTACTAGTCTGAGCTGAGCAAACATCACCTTATGTCTAATCCAGGCATCCACCAAATTTTTTTTCCATCTGGCTATGAAACCCCAGGTGCAGGAAGGAGGGAAATTTCTGCAGACTTTTGCTTCTGTAAAAGTCTTTCATGTCTTTCATGGACAAGACAGTTCTTTCATAACTGTTTTCTTGTCAGAGGAAATTTGGCACTTATGCTTGTTTGAAAGGGGCTTCTTAAATACGTTCTCGTTGCTATTGATGGGAATGGGCAGGCTGCTATATGAAATACAGCTCTTTTTCTGATATCTAGCAGTGCCTGCTCAGGATGTGTAAACCTTGATTAAAAGCTAATGACTAAGTCATTTGTGAAGTAACCGGGTGAAATTCATGTTGTCACTTGATTCATATCACTTGCAAAGTCCCATACAAGCTCTTCCAAGCGTTAACACTGGTAAGCCATCAGGGCCATGCAGCCCAAAATGGGGGTCAAGGGTTTCAGTGTTTTGAGAGCTCTGCCACAGTGTTACCAGCATCTGAAACTCCAGATGGAAATACAATGAGTTTTCTCCCACCCTTCTGAGGGAAGCTCTGACATGACTCAGACCTGAAAGTTAGCAGCATACTCCTGGGACAGCTGATGTAGTGTGAGGAAGCATTCAAAGGCTGAGGTGGACCTGCAGATCCACTCAACCCTGACAGATGTGCCTGCATTGTTATGTGCAGTGGGAGAGCCCCAAGATGAAAGGGTTGCTGGGCCCAGGGGAAGCTAGTCTGTCTGTGTACATGTCCAGAGTGACATTTATATAAATAAAAAGCCCTACAGTCCTCCAGGGAGTAGCTGTTGACCAATGATGGGTTGTCCTCCTCAGGACTGTGCTGGAGGCAGGTTTTCCTGTGTGGTAGGACACTGTGCCAACAATGGTAGCACAGTGATGCCTCCCTCGGGACATGCAGGAGGGAGGTGAGCATCTGGGACAGCGAGGCACTGGAATGGTCCCAGTGGTGTGTCATTGGAGATTAGTCCCCCTTTCTTCCCCTTCTGTCCTACATGGGTGGGAAAGGGGGAGGCTCAGCATGGGGGCTTGACCCATCCTTTAGACACCGGTCTCCTGCCCCCCCAGTCAGTCAGGAGGACTTTACACCTAACTGGGCAAGCTCAAAAGCAAGTCAGTGACCTGAGGTGATGGTTCACTGCCTTCCTCATTTTGCAGAGCCCATACATTTTGCACAGGAGGTGCAGGCTTTTGTTCAAACCTGTTGCCTTTTCCCACCTTTCACAACCCCTCTCAGAAGTAACCTCTGCAGGCTTCCGCACCTGGTTGTTAGGTTGACAGTGGGTGCCCACAGCATGTGCCCATGTGGATGAGCCCTCCATAACAGTGGTCCACTGCCAGTTGCCGTGGGTTTCAAAGCAAGGGCGCTCTTGCTCTGGGCATGGTAAAGGGTGTCACTGAGGAGGACTCATCAAGTGGGACCATGCCCTATGGATTTACAATCACAGAATCATTCAGTTTGGAAAAGACCTCTAAGATCATTGAGTCCAGCCATTAACCCAGCATAACCATGTTCAACAGTAAAACGTATTCCCAAGTGCCACATCCACATACCTTTCAAATACTTCCAGGAATGATGATTCCATCACTTCCCTGGGCAGCCTATTCCAATTTACAATAAAACTTGGCCTCCTGAATTTGTCAGTGACTGAGGAACCAATATTTCTGAAAATTTGATCCCGTGACTTTCCTTCTCCTATCCTGTTGCATTGCTGCCAGGATGTGGGGTTTGGGTTTTGGAGGTTTGGTTGGGTTTTGGGTTTTTTTTTTACTATTGACTTTATGACCCTTTATGCCTCTTTATTATTGAAATTCTGACCCAGCCATTGGTTTAACTAATTGATATGATCAGTATTTTAGGAACATGATGAGAAAGTGCGGGGAATCTATGCTTGTGATTGAATATTTACAGGTGCAATGCAGACTTCAAGCCAGCTTTGACTGTTTGACAGCCCATGCCTAACTGAGGAAATAAGAGCTCAGGTAAGATGACTGACTTTCCTTAAAATTCAATGGCAGTCGTTAGTTTGCTTTTAACTTATGAATTTTCTATGAGTGGCACAATGACCCAGAATGGTACAAGAGTGTAAATGTGAAATTCTAGTGCATGGACTTTGGAAGTTTGCAAAGCAGGCAAATAGGCTATTTGATCCTTACTGTAACTGAGGTTTGCTCTTGGTACAATGGTTGGCACATTAATTAAAAGAACATCAAAGGAGGTGATCATGTGGTGGAAAAACTGGCAATAAAGCCAGACACCCTTCTGGGTGGAGGGTACTGAGTTTTGAAGCAAAGCAGCTTCCTGTGTGTTAGTGCTGATCCGGTGGGGATCCTGCACAAATCCCGTCTTGGTTGTGCTACCCAAGTATTGACATCTCTCTTGCCTGGATGCCTCCCTACTCTGTCCTCTCCCACTGTTTGTTTTCATCTCCATCAAGGCTTCATGGAGTAGGCTGAACATGAAGTAACCTGGTGTCTCCACATTTCTCTGACATCTCTACTTGTGGCCACTGACAAATCCACTGTTCTCCCCATTGCTGAGGTTTCAGTCATGCTGAAAATAAATGGTTCTTTGTTTTATACCCACAGCTGAACTAAGACATTTTGCTTTTCCTATCAAGTTTCTACAGTCCCTCTGTCTCTCTTTCTGTCCCCTGTGCTGCTCACACAACCAAATATTCCAGCTTGGATTGATCCAACCTCTGTGTTTCTGGCTTATCTGGCATTTATTGCCCAAAACACTGGTCTTTTCTTGATGCTTTGTTCCCCTCTGGCACAAAAAAAGACCCCTGCTGCTACCAAAAACGCAAGTTCACTTCTATTTCTGTGGGCTGCCACTCCACTCTCCCTAAATTTTCTCCTCATCTTTCTTCTGCTGCTGCCTCATGAGTAAAGTCCACTTTCCTAAATGCTCCATTCTCCACATTCCCATTTCTTTTGTCTTCTAGCAGGATGCACCCTTCTCTGCTTGTATTCCCCTTTTCTCCTGGTAAATATCTCAAAAAAGCTGTTTTGCTCTCTACATAGCATGATCTGGCTTTCTTTCTTTTTCTTTTACCCTTCCTTCCCTTTCTTCGTTGCCAGTTAAAACATATCCATGAAACTTCAACTGTATTCCATCTAGAAGCAGAGACTATATTGCTTAAAAGCTATAAAGCACTGTGTTTGCTTAACATAGCAAGGATAATTTTTGGTAAGTATGTGATGAGACTGCAGAGTAAAGAGTTCTTTCAACAGCAGAAAATGCACAAAGACAGGGAAAAGGTTAAGCAATGTTTATAGGCAGATAAATATCAAATACAATGCACTGATTAATATTCCAGTGTGATGGACTTTGATAAAATGGCCTGCCGTTCTGCAGGTTTTATTTTTAACAGATGGGAAAGAAAAACAACATTTGGTCTAGAGTCTCTGTCTGTCTGAGTGAGATTTTGCTCATTTTGGGGGCTGCAGCTATTCTAAACATGGCAACTTGTTTTAATTAGCTGACTAGGATCCTGCTTTGTAAGTGGTTTTCTTGTTATTGTTGTTTTGTTGATTTTTTTTCCTTGTTGAAATTTTTTGTGTGTATGTGTGCCTAAATGCACTCTAGCAAAACTGACAGTACCCAGAGCTCCCAGACTTCTCTAGCCAAGTTTCTGTCTGAAATGTGCAAACAGAACAGCTGATGAAATAATAGACATGTCCATGCTGGAAACCTTTCTCTTCCCCTTTTCAAGGAAAATTGAATATCTATTGATTCATCGTTTCTACCAGATGGGGAACACAGCAGTTATTCCTCTGTGTTTTTGAAGGCAGTATCTTTCACAGAGTTTGCTTCAGTTGACAAGTTATTTTCCCTCTGATTTGAGTCTGTCTTTATAGTGCTCTGTTGGGGTATTGACTACACGAACAGACAAGCTCTGATTATGGCTCCTGCATGGCTGCCAAGGTCCTGCAATGCACAGAGAGACTGATTTAGTCTGTTCCCTTTGAAAGCTCTTAAGACTTCTTAAGGATGGAATAAAAAGCATGAGGTCCATTAAGCAGAGAAGCAAATCCTGATGCTTAGGAGAGATGCAAAGGCAGTCAGGCTAGACAGCAATGCTATGTCCTTTGTGCATATTTAAATGTGGCACCATAAAAGGGCTCATGTCAAGTCCATCTGAAATGTCTGAGGCCTGCCTTGCTGAAAAAGGTCTGTTGTCTTAAATATGAGTTGCAATTACAGCAAAAATCCAGCATTATAGGTCTTATTTTTCAAGCATGTTGTGCTCAGTTAATATTATAGAAGACAGGGGAATTAACCTGGGTTTATTAATTTTATATTACATTAGTAGTTGCAGTATCAGTATCTCCCCAACTAAGCCATGTGGATACCCACATAGAGTGTTGAACCCGAGGGGTGTTTCTGGGAATCCAGTTGGCCAGTTTTCTTAAGGCTTGTGTGGCACATGTCCCTGACTGACTGTTTTTTCTGTTGTCTGGTCTCAATCTCAGGTGAAAGAGACCTCAAAGTCCCCAAAGAGCAAAGTCTCTGTTGATGGTCTAGGGCTAGCCAATGAGAAAAAGTCAGGAAGATTTCAGCAGTGCCTCAGTATATGTGTTTGCTGGCTGGACTGTTTACAGGTGTTTTCAAATTGTCTGCCACATGTTTCCCTTTCTTAGTGCTATCAAAGGTAAATGAGGGTAGGCAGAAGGAGTTACTGCTCACAGAAGGAGAAGAAAGTTTATGGGACATTTCATAAATTCATGGGAAAGGAATTTTCATTAGTTCTGCAGCTCACAGAACAGTTAGGGTATTCAGTTATTTTTTCTTTTCCAAAAATTCTGTTTTTCTCTATTTGTTTTTTGGTTTTTGGTAATTTATTTAAGGTTAAATGTTGTTAAGAAAGTCAAGCAAAGCAGAATCTTTTTCACCAGTTTTCCCCTCTGCATATTCCAGATAGCACCCCTCTCCTCTAAAGTGTTTGTAATATAGAAATCTAGCCAACAGGTTGTTGGCTGAAGTGCAGATCTTCTGCAGGGTTTGGAACAGTGTATGTGAACAGTGAGAACTACAACAGTACTGAACCTGGGGAGAAGGTCACAGCAGTCCCATGACCATGTATTGCTCATTTAGTAACTTCAGACACAGCCATGCTGCCTAGATTGCAGTTTTTTAACGCACTTGAAAATTATCGTTGCATATATTTACATATATTTGCACATGCACACAAGCATATGCCTTGTTTTCTGAACATGAGGACATTTATTGCCTGCACTCATGTGCTTGACAGTAAAAGCATCTGAAATCCACTGCTAACATCTGGTTGGCACCAGATACACCAGGTAATACACTCACTATCGAGTGTGGGAAGTACCCCCTTAGCTCCAGTACAAAACCCTTTCTGTGCAGATCCGCTTTGAGCAGGCAGAGAGATCATGCCTTTGTGGAGAACTAGGTTCTGCAGCGTACTCAATCACAAACTATTTCTCTCCCTTAAACAGAAAAATTAACCACAAAGTGCATGAATCTTATTTTCTCTATGTCTGAGGTAAGGTATACAGGTCTTTTTTCTTTTTTTTTTTTTTATTTAAAGAAGAGCTAACTGCAGAGGCAGTTAGCAGGAGCTTTGTCTAGGTTCTGAGCTGTAAGAAAACTCAGTACTCTAGAAAATGTGTGTCTTGGCCTCATTATTCAAAATTTGCAGATGCTTTTTATAAACCTATCCTTAACTTTTACCAACTCTTGGCCCTCTGTTGGTAAAATGAGGAAAGTAATTCCGGGGTATCCTAACCAAACTATAAGGAATTCTTAGTATTCATGAAGTATAAGATGCTGTAGTGGGAATAACAGGAAGGAAAACACAATTTTTTTTCTGAGGCAGGATTTGGATGATGTGAAGTAAATAAGGATAAGGGATACATATTATGGTAGCAGGGTAAAAATAAATAGAAATGTTTAGCCACTCACTGAGGAAGACAGGGGCTTTGTATAAAAATATAGTCTACAGTTGTGTAATTAAAGGCTGTATTTTATCTTGAAGCTGAAGTAAAGAAGCTGTGTGGGTGGTTTCAGCTCTGATACTTCTTAGTCAGCTTCTGCTTTAATAGGTAGCTTTTCAGATGTAGTTTTGCATTTAGTGGCATGGTAATAACTTCCATAACATAAACTTTAAATCACATTAAAAGCATACATTTTATTTTATGCAGCTCAATAAACAAAATAATCCACTTCTCTCACTGACACTCGTCTTCTTTCTACACCCATTTCTCTTGTTGACACCTCTGTGCTCTCTGGGATGGGATACTTGGGCCCCTGTCATGGGTTTGCTGTAGTTTTATCCAATACCAGTGACCTGGAACTTGAGGCTTGCCTCACTACCTTTGGAACTGCACAGCTCCTCAATCAGGCTGCTCCATAAATGCCAGCTGACAGTTTCAGAGCTCATGTTTGGTTGCCAGCCCTTCTCTCTCCCCAGCTTTTGAATCTTTCATGATACCCAAGAATTTCACCTCCAAGTGTTTGCTGAACTTGAAACCTATCAAGTCAGCACCAAGTGATGGTATTGATTTTTATTATTATTATGATTTTATTTTTGCTTTGCCTCAAGTACTCCTGAATTCTCCCATTTAATCCTAGCTGAACTGGAGGATTTGTTTCTTTTGTGCTGTTTTCTTGATATGCATTGCCTTTGTCCAGCTGTGGTTTGATACAATGACATGTGATTTCTCTTTATTCCTCTTTCAGGAAATAAGGGGTGATGAGAAAATAATGCTGGCCACCCACCACCACCCCACTACTGTATTCTTCAAGGTCTTGGGATTGAGTGCATCTGCAGAAGGGAATGATGCTGAATGCAGGAAACCTGAAGCCAGAATATGTTTTACAGCATGGCAATTACAATGCAGGATTATAAGAAACGTTTTATTTTAAAATGTTTTATCTTACGTGTAAAGAATAGTGTTTCTGGGAGGGAAAAAATATTTAAAGACGTTAAATGGCTTTCTTTGCAGGCAATTAAACAATGAAGCCAGTCTGAGTCATTTAAATAATTGTAACAGATGTTTATTGCCTAGTGCAGTTTACTGCATCCTGTTATTTCCTTTACATACAGGAGAGAAGAACACATGGCAAACTATACCATAAAAGAAATTCTTTACTGCCTCGTGAGCAATGTGGCTGTTTCTCTGACTTCTTAATTGAATCACCTTGGGAACGAATTGGTAACACATAGTGCTTGGAGAGCAGGCAAGTGACTAACTGCCTGAAGGAGCTGCAGCAACTGGTGTGCAAAGACGTGGGGCTGGCGGTAAATACCTCTGAGTAAACAAACTGTAGTGGGATTGCTCTGAGAGTGATGTTTGGCTCACTCACATTAAGGATTTTGATGCCTCCTGAGGTTGTGTGTTTCTGGAGATTCTCCTTGCCTGAAATTCATTTTCTGTGCTCTATCAAAAGAGGAAATATAAGGCCCTAGGTCCTTGGATAGACTTTCAACAGGACATTTGTAATCCCAGTTTACCACAGATCTGCTTTGTGGCCTTATTTCTTACACTTCATCTCAGTGAAATGGGGTAACAGTTCTTTCCAATCAGCCCAAGATGTTGCATACAATGTAAAGCTGGATGTCCTGGGTCTGGCTGAAGGTGCACGGAGCTCCATTACTTGTGATGACCTCTAGCAATGGCCTCAGGTGGGTGACTAGGCAATGAGAAAGGGCAAGGGTATGTGTTATTTCCCCCAAATACTCTCCAAACATTTATTTTTTTTGTAAGGTCAGGTGCATTTTCTGTGTGTTTAATAATGTACTCACTAGACCATGTACTTCATTTGTGTGTTTAATAGTGCTTTTTTTTTCATCCATTTTTCTCTTGAATTCCTGCAGACATTTAGTGTCCAGAGCAGTCAGGCAGTGTAAGTCTTTGGGATAGCAAATGCTCTAGAGGAACTCATAGGTTCTTTATCAACTAGTTAAAAAAAAGGCTTTACTTTCTCTAAACAAAGGACAAAACTCCAACTCCCCTCCCAACCCCAAATCCCCAGACAAAGCCTTATAGACTTTTAAACTCTTGCCTAGTATCCTTTCTGTTGTCTTACCCTTGACTTTGACTAAAATTTGATTTTTTTTTCACTGAACAATTTTTTTCAACTTTTGGTCTCAGTTCAACCAAACCCACTTTGTGAATTTGGGTCAGATTTAGCAAAATTTCAGATTTTTTTTTAAAGAGTCTAGAGATATTTATGTTTGGGTTTTTTTAGGAGAGTTTCAATGTTTTTAGCTTACATAGTATTTGGACACCAAGTTTGAATGATGTAAATCATGAAAGAAACAAAACATTTGTTTGCCCAGCACCTTTCACAAGGAGGAACATCTCATCAACAGTTTCTTCCTCACTTCTCTTTCCTTCCTTTTTTCTCTCCCCCACGTTTGATTTGTCATTTTGATTCTAACACCCTTTTAGACCTTGCTCTTTTCTCATTATCCTCAGTTCCATGTTACATTGAAATACGTCTTTTATGTATGCTAGATACTGCATTTTTTTTACTCTTCCTTACCACTAGAACAAATTTTTTCCAGCTCCAGGTCTTCAGTTCTTTAACTGGCCATTGGTGAGTTTTTTATAGCCATGGAGTCTCCACGGCCAGCCTGTGTCCCTTATGTTATCACCCCATGCCAGCACTCCTCTATACCACCTCCTGCATCTCCATCTCTCAAGTCCTCTGTCCCCTCTGGCGCATTGTTACCTTAGAGTGATATATATCAGGTTCTTTATAGAAAAACTGCTTGCTGCTGTTTGCTACATAAAATTATTCTTGTATCATGCAAAGTTAAACAAAAGCAAAGCAAATTAGCAACATCCACCTAATCATCAGAAAAATTACCATTACAGCTGAACTGAGCTTTGATGATGTTTCTGAATTACTCTGGTCTGGTAGTACCTGCCCTTTCCTGGTGCAGTATTTCATCCTCAGGTAACTTGCTCTTACATGTGTGACCTTTGCAGGGGTCTGCAGTAGAAACACAGTTGGGTAGAATGTGGATATGGTAGGGAGAAGGGGTAGCAGAGGAGAATTGATCAGCCTCAGCTGCAGGATATGGATTAGTACCTCTGCTTCTCAATGTATCAAGAGTTTTTATGAAAAGTCCTGTCAATTTTTCAGAAACCATTTGGCAGGTTTTGATCTACAGCTTGTCTTGGCAATGTAAGAGGGTACCAGATGATAGCTGAACTGGGAGCACTTAAAATTTTTCTCCTCTCTCTCCTGATTATTCAAAGAAGCCTTCACTGAAAAGGCTGCATCGCTTCCTAGATGTCTTCAGAAAGACCATATACTTTTCTTAAAGGTGAAGGAACCCCAGTGTAATTTCGAAGCTCTAATTTGGCATTACTTCTGCATTGCCAATGGACTTTCTTCAGAAACAGAAACCAACTTGCATGAATCAGGATGACAGAAGAAGGACTGCAGGAGACTGACATAGTAGAGAAAAGATTGTATTTAAGGACATGGACAAGCTGAAAGGCCTCCAGCTGGAGATTACCTATACCTGTGCCAGCTCTTCGCTGGAGAGTCTTGCCCATAGCTTCTTTGGATACACTAAACAAGAGTCTTACCTGCCTCCGTACTTTAGGAGCACCCCCGCAGGCAGCATCAGGGACACGTCAGAGAGAGGTGAGTGGTGTGTGCAGGTCTCATCTCTGCTGAAATGAGGGAAAAACCTTCTTACAGTGGTGAAATCTGGAGCCTTGTTCAGAGCAATTAAGTCAGCCCTGGTCTCACCTTGTCTGACCAACTCATTGGTAACACCCTGGGGACCAGACGGTGACAAAGCCGTCTTAATCCTGAGATTTCTCATCTCCACCTTTCCTATAGTTTGCTGAAACTAGCTTTCTGTAATTTTTTTCCTAAGTGATACTCCTAGTAACAACCTTTTGGTATGTTAGAAAGCAATAATCAAATCAGTCTACCTTCTCGCTGAAGCAGAACAAATCCATGACTGTGTTCCCAACTGTAAACAAAGGTAAACAGATGTGGGACTGTGGTCATCTCCTTCCCAGCAGGAGGGATTATCAGAAAAACTCCATAAATAATGAAAATGTAAATGGGGCATAAAATTCATTTTTAGATGAAACTGGAAGTCCTTTGTACACCTCGTATCCAGTTCAGGTGAAGAGAAATCCCTGCCTCACCTTATAAAATTAATTTTCTTCTTGGTGAATACTTTAAAACTTTGAACTCTCCAGAATTCCCCTCTCACATTTGATTGTTTGTTTTCCCCTTGCTGTGTTTGCTGGCTACTTAAATGAAGAGGTTTTCTTTCCTAGCGATTCCTAACAATGCCTTTTTTTTCTTTTATTTTTTTCCTATTTAGAATGCTTCTTACTCTGCCAGATCTCTCAGCTGCACACTATCACCCTTCCCAGATTGTATCCCAACCTTTTGGGCATCAATTCATGCTTGGTTTATGTTTTCACAAGCATATCAGAGTAGTAGTCAAGAGAGAAATTGAAAATCATATAAATATGAGGCCAGTACAGCTGCATTTTCAGTTAATGTCTCATCACTGGACATAGAAAATGGTATGTGTTATTATTCCCTATGTACATTGCTATTATCTTTGCTATTTGCAGATCATTTTAGAGACTGAGTCTGTTCTCAGGAAAAAAACCCGACAAAGCAGAACAACCCATCCTCCTGCTACACCTCCAGTTCTGACAGAATCAGTTGTGGTAGATTTCATATTAAAATAACATCTACCTTGAAACCAAGGAGTGGCTGGGCAGGAGTGGCAGTGGGTGCCGAGAGCCTCTCTGGAGAGCCTCTTCAGAGTCTCTCTGTAAACTGTGGGTCTCCTCTGTAGATAAGGTGATCTGAGAGCTAGCTGCATTTCCCTCACCTGCACAAATACTCTGCCTCTTATTTGGGGTGGGGGACTGCCTGAACACCTATTCTGTGCCTTAGGTGAAAACCATGTCAAACTGGGGATGCTTCTGTCACATGTCAACATAGTAGTGGAATTTTTTTTTCTGAAATGGGAACAGGGAACTCCTGGTGACTGAAGGCAGATCCCAGAAATTTCCAGGGTGGCCTTCAGGAGGAACCTCTGCTGGAAGCCAAGGACTGGACAAGCAGCTAATGTGCTTTCAAAAGCAAGCTCTTGCAAAGCATTTAGGCTGTATTCAATTCAAAACCACAGGCTCCTAGGTTTTTGTGAACGGAGAAAGTATAGCTGCACAGAAAGGCGTGGTAAAAGGGTCTAGAGCTGAGGATGTTGTTGTGAACTTGTTGAGATTTGCTGAGGGATGATGAAACAGCAGCCAGAAGATCACCCCATCATATAGCTCCTTTTAAAAATAAGCCTTAGAGGAAGGCTTTCTCTTTCACATGAGCAATGTGAGTTTCCACTTGCACTGAAGGGTCAGCAGTGGGGATTGTTGCTTACAGGTGTCACTGCTTGGTTTTGTGCAGCTGTGCTTTGCCATCGAGACAGCAGCTGGCATGTGAATTTACAGACATGATTTCTGTCTGCCCAGAGGTGCATCCTTCTTGTCACAGTCACACATCTGAGCTTGCACGGCACCCTGCCATGTCCACAAACATCATTCCTGACCATCGGTCTGTCCCAAGAGCATTCCCCACAGCCCCAGTGGTTAGAGTATATCATAATCCACAAAGTAAGGAGCATTAGTGCCACATCTCTACTGGAGCATTATGGATTATAACAATCCTATCCCTTAGGAAATAGTTCAAAATTTATTTTCTTTCAAATTGGAGAAAAAAGTAGAAAATCGTGACTATTTCTGTGAAATGTAAATTAAAGAAAAGACAGTTTGGAAATACTGTGAGTTTTGATAATCTCAAGCTGCTTAATTTCTTTTCTTTTTCTGGTCATTTCTGAATATTAAATGACATAATGTTTTATAAAATGGGTAGGAACAATTTTAAAATATGACAGCAGGCAAAATGTAGCCCAAAAGTCTGATGAAACCAAAATGATATATTTAAATACTACCTAAACAAACTGTGGCACTTGATACCACACCCTGCCCCCCCATTCAAGTTTCGTCTCTCTCAAACTTCTTTGAAATCAATGTTCCTGCGAAAATATCTTCATTTTCACCAAAAAAACCCGACATTTTTTCTGTCTATTTTCTTGAGAAATCTTGTCTGGTTTGCTTAAGCATCCATAGTACACTGTATTTTATGTTGCATCTTTGCAAAAACTGGTGAGGATGCTGCCTCTGTAGGAGACATTCCTTCCCTTGAGTGAGTAGTGAGATTTTACTTTGGGGTGGGGAGAAAGTAAAAAACAGTTTGATCCAGTCTAGAATGACAATGTTTTATTGTACTCCTAATGAACTGAAAACCATTGATTGCACATTGGAAAAAAAGAATAGCTGTCTCAAATAATTTAATTTTATTTCTATTCTGAGCATCCCTTGGCAAAAACAAGGCAAAGGCGGCAAATGGTGAAGACACATCTTGCAGGTTGTTGTAGACTATGGTTGCCTCTTCACTCTTATAACTGAATGTGAAATCACCTCTTCTGCTTCTTGGAACACTTGGAGAACCCAGTTTAACCTCATCTTTCATGGGAGATCACTTGCATACTTATGTCCCTGGAGACTCCCCTAGCAAGCACGATGAATCAGACAGTATCCCGGGATGGAGAAATGCCATCTCTCCAGTTAATGGTTTCCAGTATCTATAAAGCAGTTTAATGTTTATTGGAACAAAGTCTGGAACATAAGGGTTTCTCCTCTGAGCCGAGTGCCCTCACCAGATGACAACTGATCTGGCTCATTGAATGTTTTAGTCTTTGTGGCAATTACATCAATGCCAGCAGGAGAAGAAAATGAGGAAAATTTACCCCTTAGTGCCCAGAACTTTTCTGGTGATGTTGCTCTCCTGAAAAGCTCTGGATCCTGGTCAAGGTCCCCTCATCTAATCTGGCAGACCTGAAACCAGTTTTGGGCGTCTTCAATTTCAGTTTTTTGTGCCCATAGGAGCCAGCATGGGAGGGGGGAAAGAGCTCCCTGATGTTTTTAAGGGAGAAACAGGAGATTTAAAGTATCATAATGATCACAAATACTTAGTCTACATGCAGTCCATGGTGGATTCTTCTGCTCTTGGAGGCAGAGACACAGTGCAAATTTCACCGTGCTCTACCAGTCCCAGACTCTTTCCTTCCACATTTTTCCAATGGCTGGTGCCTGGATAAGCTGATGTCTGCAATTGTTTTAAGTGACTTGATGAAGAGGATGATAGAAGCAGGTTTGGTGTCAGAGAGAAAAAAAAGGAACGTACTGCTTTAAGGTCCCAGTCCCTTTCATTTTGGGTCACAGGGGAGAAACTGAAGAGGAGAGCTGCAGCCCCAGGATGAAGAGCCGTGATGCTGGTGCCAGAGGAGGGTTGCTCACTGGAATGGGACTGATGGCTAATGACTCACATAAGGGGCTGAATTTATCGGGCAGTGGTTCTCGGTACACAATGATAAATACCAGAGAGGTCACCTGCATTGTCCTGTACCATTTCTTTAGTTTGTGTCTTGGGAGATCCTGGGGGAGAGGGACAAATGGTTTGTTTGTATTAATAAAAGCTTATTATAGTACTGTGGATTTACACTCTGCTTTGCAAACTTAGCTGTGTTCCTTACCCTCTAAGTCTTTCATAGAAAATCCATTGAATAAACTCAATTAATTATTTGCAGTGGAACAGTGGTGAGATGGGAATCATCTAACCCTGCCCTTAGAAGTGATTTTACGACTACATGAGGTGAATTTGAAGCATTATGCTAACTTATTTGCTTGTGTGCCTGACTAAAAGGCTTACTTTTTTGTTTGCTTTCTTACTTTTGTCATAATTTATGTTTCATGCCAGAAACTGTGCTGTTGTCTGGAGCTGACTCCTGCTGTGTCTGACCGGTAGGTCAGGTAATTCATTTATTAGCAGCACATAGAAATGCCTTTTTTTGTCTGCATGCTTCTTGTTAGTACCTCATCTGAGAGAAATATCTGCTGCTTGCAACCCCTGGATGTTGCCCGCCCTTGGCTTCTGGTGGTGGAGGGAAGATCAGGGATGTGAGGCGGGCCTCGTCTTTTCCTCTGTGGTAGTCCTGGATGTGTATCCCCCAGGATGTGAAGGCTGCTGGATGGGAAGTTTGATGTGTAGGTCCTCAACAAGTCTGCAGCCCTCTCCTTCCAGCTGTAAGGAAGGGTTGATCATCCTCTCTCCTCCCTGCTAGCCAGCAGTGCAGGAGGTAAGTAAGTTTTGGCTAGGTACCATGACAAAACATCGCTGAGGCCAAGCAGGCAGGACAGAATCTGTCAGATGTACTCTCGGAGGATTCAATTTTGCCGTCCTCAAGAACAAGGAAAAACAAAGGCCTGGCACTGACTGAACTTTCAGCAATGATTTTTTTAGTCTTTGTCACGCTGCTGCCCTAGGCTACCTCCTGCTTGGATGATGCCAAGGAAGGGTCTTCACATACTCTTCAGAAACTATTATTGAATACTAAGGTCCTCAGCAGCATTGAGCTAGCAAGACTCTTGGGTTGGACTGCAAGTCATGCTGTAATAAACCTGGACTTGAGTTCCCTGCTTGCAAAGGCCTTTCGTCTCCCTTAAACAGAGAGGAAGGGATTTATGTCCAGTTAGGAGAAAGGCATATTATCTTGGGCCCACATTTGTAAAAAGCTTCTTCCAAATTTGAGTCACGTTTGGATCCAGAGGCTAACTTAGTATCTGGAGCCCACCTGTAGCATTAATGGAAGTGTTTCATTTAAAACAGCATGGAGCTGGCTAGCAATGCTTGCGAGAAATATCTCGTGCTGTTAGCAGGCGTTGATCTTGCTGGGAAGGGGGTAAGTTATTTCTACAGGCTCTGGGAGGTAGGGAGCTCATTGCTTTCCTGGAGTAGGGAAATAATAGGAGAGATGAGGCGGCAGCCAGACAGAGACAAAAGTCTTGTATGTCACTCCTAGTCATTCTTGGCTTAGCAATGGAGATGCAGGGATGGAAGGGTTGGGGTAGGTGCTGAATGGGGCTGGGCACCTAGGAGTGCAGAGCCACCCCACCCACAGCAAGCATTTGAGCTACGTGTCCAGAGCTGATGCTGGAAAGACAGCTCTACTCTAGTGTCTGCCCTGTTAGCACAAATAGTTGTCCAGGTGTGGGTGAGCTCTGTGAGACCCCTGGGCTGGACTCGTTCCTGCCCATCTAATGCACCAGGTTTGCTGGTCCTGATACTGATACGAGCTGTGACATGATGCCACGAGCAGCAGCAGCAAAAATTTCCCTTCTTGTCTTCTTCTCCTGGTGCGACCCTTGACTTGAGTTTGAACCAAAAGTGCTGTACAGATGTTAACTTTTCTTTTTTAAATTCTGTCACTCTAAAAGATTTTATATCACTGTGATCATAGAATCATCGAATCTGAGAGATTTTATATAAATTGGGAGGTACCTCTCTCTAGTGTTCTTTCTTTTCTGTCTTAAGGGCTTTTAGAGCTGTATTACAGCCAATAAGAAAGAAAAGGAGAGACAGATGTTAATTTAGGGGGAAAAGAGGTCACTACAAACCTGACTTTACACCCACCAGGTGTTTTTTCCGTGTCCAGGGAGTTTCTGTAACAAACAGAACAGCTAAAGCAAGTTTGCCTTAGGTGCTGCTTCTTTGCTTAGGAAAAGCAGTGGCTGATTCCAGAGTTAAGCAGTGTGAGCTCCAAAATGCATTTCCCTGGAGTGGGCTGTCTCCTCAAGTACATGCTACTCAGTGAGTTTTCCCTCCTGATTGGTGTGCATCAGCTCCAAAACCTGCAGAGGTCTATCTGGATGCTGCCCTACGTACAAGAAGGGCTGATGGACAAAATAGTGCCCAAGTGTTGGTGGTGAAATTTGCTTGGATGGTTGGATCTGTCACACATCTTGTTCATAACCTCTTTGTATTCAGTTCCTTGAACATGTAAGAGCAGAGAGAGACTGTGCTTCCAAAATGACTCAGGAGGCTCCTCATAGTCTAATTCTGGACTTTCTGACTCTCCCATTGGCAAAGAGGGTATCTATGCTATGCAGTCAAAAATTGATCCAGAGGGAAGCATTTAACCATCTTTGACTGTTCAGTATTTGGTCCCTAGATGATATGAATGATATACAGTGTGCTGTATATTTTATTAAGTGAAAAAGTACCCACTGAGGCATAGTATCATTTCCAAGGGTGACCTTGTGACAGCGGGTGGCAGCAGTGCACATAAAAATGATAAAAGCTTTGCTAAATCCCGGCTGCATAGGTTGAAGAGGTGGCTCAGAAACTGCTGATAGATGGGTTAGATTAACAGATATGCTTCGGCTCAGAGGTTGACTTTTTAAAAAAAAAAGACAAATCAGGGAAAGAAATCGGTGCAGATGAGCACACAGAAAATCAAGAGAAAGGCAAACGCAATGGGAGAGAGAAGGAAGAAAGTAGAAAGGTTTGGGGTTTTTTTAAATAAAACATTCTTCATGAAGAAATATGGCCAGACTGGGGTGTTGGCATGTTGCTTTGTGCTGCAGAGGGAAACAGGACTGTAGACTGTACTAAATTGCAGAAGGGTTTCTTTGTCTCTGTTAAGTTCTCTCTCTTTGTCTTTGCTTCACTTGGTTATTTGTGGTGTGTGTTTGTAGTGAGTTTTCAGGCAGTGTAGATAAATTATCACATTGATTTTTCATTCTCACTTTTTTAGGAGGGGGCAATGGGGAAAGTTTCTGTGTATTATATAGAAAGTAGAGTGACTGTTAACAACCTGCTGGGTTTAGTATCCCGCTGTACAGGAGAGTCACCTGAACCAGAACTTGGAAAACAAATACCTTTAACTGCAGGGCAGCTGGGGGTCTGCATCTAAATTTGCCATTCAGGACCATGTCTAGCACCCAATACAGGAATATAAAGTTGAATACTGGCTTCCTAGGACTGTATAGATCAAAGCTCAAGACAAGGAATATCATAACTTGATATATTCAGTGATTGATGTGATCATGGTCAATGTAACAGAACTGATTGTTTTTGCAGCTGTCATTGCAGTGGGAGTATAGAAGTAATGCTTTCTGTTCAGCACTGCTTGGGTTCTCACACCCTGCTCTGCTAAGGCAGAGATATTAAAGGTGAACAGCTGAGAAAAGGGCTTTAAGCAGTCAAGGGAAAAGAGAAAAGATTAATATTTCTGCCCAGAAGCTGGAGATGAAAAGTGAAAGTTTCACTCATGACAAACACTGCCTTGAGTCACTCACCACTGACAAATAGGTTTGCGGACCAGAAAGCATCCTTTCTCACTGGGGAAGTGTGGCTTAGACTGGGAGACTGGCGACCAGGAGTTTGTTAACTGGATGTCCCTTAGCTACCTTTCAAGACAGTGGGATCTGCTAGCAGGTTGGGAAACAAACAAACTTAACTTTCAGTTCCCCAGCCTGAAAGATGTCCCTTGAGGGTGCATAAAGCAGTGGAAAAGAAGTGGTCATCACTGAATATGTTTATTTATTGTCAGCATTTGCCAGCCTTCCACGTCTAATAATTGTCTCTGAGTTTGTTGTTGGCAATAATGTGACTCCTACGCAATCTTTGTTGCCTTTTCATTCCCTAGCACACCCTGAGGACCCAAAGTGCTGCCCACGGCCAAAGTATTTATCTAAAAAGTAGTATCAGTGCACTGTCACTGGATGCTGGAGCATCCAGTCATGCTGGAGCTGTGCCACATTGGTTCATTGCAGTTTTGGTGGCTTCAGCTTGCTTCGCATTCTTGCATCCTCTTGTGCTTTCACTTCTTTGCTCTGGGGTATTGGATACTCATATGTATCATCTTTCTAACTTGGGGTTATACATGCCAGTGTTTAAGGTCAATCTTAATAGTGTCTCCTGCCACCATGAAACACGTGAGCTGGGGCTGCTCTGGAGATTAGCCTGCCTTGCCTGCTTTTGTGTGCAGTAAGTGATGATGCAAAAAGGTGGAAGTGTGAGAGGTAGAAGGAAGGCAGCAGTGAGCAGAGGGTTTGCGGCTGAGGAACTTCATGCCTTCAGCCCTGCCGGCCAGAAGGTTGTTTTAGCACCCTGAGCAAAGTGGTACATGTGGTACCTAGAGCTAAGGCCAACTCAGTTCCTGACAGCTCAGGAGTGCTGCTGGCTCCAAGGCAGATGTTGGAGAGTGAAGCTGGGTTTTCAGGGGGCTGGGAAGGGAAAGGTCTGGGGGTGCCATGGCTGCAAGCATGGCTGTCAGGTTAGCTGGAGTAATGACATAATCCTATGAATATTTACTTTCAACTATTTATAGGGCCATATGTTAGGTGTTCTTTACGGTTATTTTAGTAGAATTAATGCTTAGAGGATATTCTCAATGAAAAATATTTCCCATGAGTGAGTCAAATCAAATAAATAAGTTTGCTGCTCATCATAAAATAGCAAAGGTACACTTAATTTCCTGCTAGGATGACATCATTTCTGTGGAGATGCTAGCAAAATATTTCTAAAGCATACAGTGCTTTGAAATGAAAATAACTACAATATAAGGTATTTTGAGTGCAATGCAAAAATGACTGTGAAGGCTGAAAATAAACAGTTTTGGAATTGTCTGGATTATATGCAGCCACCTCAATCAAAACTGGCGCAGAGTAAATAACATTTCTATGTACATTTGCCAAGGAGGTTGAGGACAATAAGAATTCAGATACTGAAATGAAAGCCATCCCTTAAGAAAACATAAGTTCATTACTTGGTACAATTGGCACTACTGCAGAAAAAAAAAAAGAACTGTTAAACTAATATTCATTATGGATAAGGTGCTTTGTCATATGGTTGGAAGTCACAGTGAATTCTGTTTTGAAAGTAGCTAATGAAAATGCTAGAAAGCCATTGCTATCATTGAGCATCTTAAAATTTATGTGGCCAAATAATCTTGCTCAGGAGTTCAGAAAATATTTAGTCAAGAAGAGTACACATTGGTTATGAGCAAATCATGAAGAATGCATCAGAGAAGTGTGCACTTGTGAATTTGATTGTGTAAAGTTATACCAATTTAAACAAAAAATACTTTGAAACCACAGGTGACTAAAGGCTGATTTGCTGAGCACTGAATTTGGTCCAAAAAGAGAAAGATATAATCAAAGAAGAAAGAAGCAAGAAGACAACTGATGCCTTTCAGTATCGTTTTTTGTGGAAAACACATCTTATGGAATTTAGACAGCTTTTTGATATGATTACAATTTTTTTGATTATGTCCACGTGATGTACTTCTCATCATTTTTCAGGTGTTAGACTCGATGCCACAGAAGATTCTAAGGTTAGCATTGGGTAAACTAAAAGTAGCATATTTTAAATGGGTTAAGGGTGTCTCACAAATAAATCTCAAGTAGTAATTGCAAATAAGGAATCATCTTTTAAAAGAAGCATATCCCACAAGGGTTCCCCAGGGATCACTTCTTGGCTCAGTTCCTTTTGTATTCCTCCCAGTTTTCTGTAAGAATGTGTAAAATCATTGCTAATAAAATTGGTGGATGACATAAGGGTAAAAAATAGGGACAGCCTAATTCTACAGACTGAACTGAATTACTTGATAAGGCTGGAGTTTTCAGAGCTAAATCCTTTTCGATGCAGCCAGATTCAAGGTCATGCATCCAGAACTGGAGAATTTAGACCACGCTTACAGGATTAGAGGCTGCTTCCTGATAGATAGCAACTGGGAAGAAGACACATGGTAGATAACCCACTGGCCCCCACTGGGATCCTCTTGCTGAAAGCTGCCTTCGACTATGTACTGAGAAAATTAAGAGACCTATTCCCTATTTCTAGTGTCACATGCAGGACCAGTGAGACAGTTTGTGGAAATCTGTGAACAACAATTCCAGGAAAATTCTGAGGAAGCAGGAGTGATTTATAAAGAAAAAGACAAGGGCTGGCTTAAGACTTAAATTATACCTGGCTATTGCTTTTCTTTTGCTAGTTCATACTTTTGCTCTGCATATTTAATGTAGCTCTTGGACAGAGGAGAGGAGGAAATTAATCTCAGGTTTAACATTGCCAGCCTCTTTATTGTTCAGCGTGGATAAATACAATCCTTACCTCTAATTCTAAGTAAGCCTACGTGACTCAACACAATTATTCTTTTTATCTGCAGTCTCTGTCTCTAGTACCTACTTTCCCCCTCTTTTCTAAGGCTGGGCCCAGATGTCACTATCTGCTACAGACTAGCTGAAATTCCAAACCCTCCTGACCAACCAGCAGGAGTTTTGACATCTGTCATAACCCGATGAGGAGGTTTGCTTCTCAAAGTCTCTACTAGATCATAAGAACTAGAGGCAGGACAGAAGGAGAAAGGATGCAACACCCAGATAAGTAGCAGAGAGCTCCACGGATGTAGCAATCTTCTGAACATTGTGACTGTGCAGTGGAAACTACACAATTATTGTCACTTTGGTGCTTTTGCTATATATGCCCTTAGCCCAGAGTAGTCTAGAAATAAGCCAGGAAAAATTAGAGCTGCAGTGAGACTCAAGTGTTCTTGTAAGCCACAGATGACTTGTGATGCTGTCTCGATGGGGAGAGGTCTGGTATAGCAGCAACGTACCCAGTGTAGTGCTATTATAACTGGTGATGCTAAGTCTCAGAGAAGTTTGCTCTGTATGTTATGCTAAAGTACAGAGTAAGAGAAGGCATGGCAGTTATAGTGATCTAAGGGCATGGTGAAAGTGAGACGAATGGGACAAGGTCTGTATGTCTCTTAGAAAGAAGATGAATAAAAAGATATTTATAAAAATTAATAAATAGTTTTTAATTAAAAGTAATAAAGAATAAAAGTAATATAATAAAGAATAGGCCAGATATAAGGCAGGGTAGAACTTCTGTTTTCCCTGTTTCATGAAGTAAGAATGATAAGACTAAGGAGGTGGAATTCAGTACTGAAAAGATTAAATGCTTTCTTTCTCTACCTTCTTATAACTAAACTATTGAGCAGATTGCCAAAGTATGATACTGAAATACTTTATTAAGCCCGTAGTTTGAATTATAATGCTAATGACTGGAACTCATACCACGTTCTCTTGATATTCTTACATCTGCCTATCAAAAATACCAAGAGCAGCCATATTGACCTTTGCCAAAAATAGAGGGATGGATCTCTCAAGCCTCCTGCTTCAGAGCTTAAACTAGGCTTCAGCTACCAGAGATGGTGTGGGACAGAACATGGCTCACAGGAAAGCTGTGGTGGGATGAGGTGCAGGCAGTGGCCAGAGCCAAGGTGCGGGACCATTTAATCTTGGTTCTGGTTTAGTGAGTTCATTTCCTAGCTTTGGACTTGCCTTGCTGATTTTTGGTTCCTCATGCGGTGTAAAGTGGCACAGAGCTTTTGGCTTCAGCAGCATGCTGCTGACTGACACCATACTTTGCCTAGACAGAATGCATCAATATGGTAATTAACCCTGCTGCATCAGTCAAACACACAATCCTTTTTCCCGATACCCTGTGAGAGTTTGCACTTGGGGGAATCTCCAGTTTTTTTCCATCTGAAAATCTCCCACCTGAGATCTAGGAAAAAGGTGTTTGTTTCTGGTTGGGTTTATTTTTTTCTGCTGAGATTGAATAGACATCCTGTGAGCAACCAGGCAGAGAATATTGGTCCTGCTGCGTGTGCCTCACTCTTCAGGTGCTCACTTGCAATCTGCAAGCACTTCTGAATATCTTTTGGCATGTGAGCTCTCTCTTCTCTGGATGATGTTTTTTTGATTCCTTGTACTGTGTAAATGTTCTCCCAGGTAGCAGGCGTGTTGCACATAAACCTTTTGATCCTTCGGAGTCACCAAACTCTTGTAATCGTATTTTCCAGCTTTGTAAATGTTACCCCCATACATACAGCACCTTGTTACTCTCAGATCTTCACCATTACTTTTATTTCAAAAGGCTTCATTGTCTCTGTCTCTCAATGTGTCGCATCACGTTTCCCTAAGAAAAAGAGTCTTCTAGAAATGATCACTAGATGGCTACACTACTGCACAGGATTTCACAACTCTGCTTTTTCAGACCTACAAACCATTTCTCACAGCACTCTAGTTCACAATATCTTTGGTCCGAATTGCATTTCAGCCACAAAATGCAATTTCCATATCTTCAATTTTCTTCTCAGCAGGTAGCAATATAAGTCCACACAGTTCAAATTTATTGTACAAAGAAGTCACTGGGGCTTAAATGGCATCTAACCTCTGAAACATCTGGTATTGTCCAGCATTGGAAACAGGATCCTGGACTGCAACTCCCATCTTTCTGGAGTCTGCAGAAAACCTTTGGAATCAATTGGACATGACCTAGTGTGTCTATTGACCTGGCTACGGCTGAGTGGCTTCAAAAGCCCTGAGATTTGGAACAGGCATCAGTCCATGACTCAAATCTTCGCCAGTCACCACTGCTGTTTTGCAGGGATTGAGGGGAATTTCTGAAGGAGGGGGAAAAATGTGCTTATTTTCCTGTTGTAAGCATGAGCAGACTTTAGGAACAAGAAGCAGCAAATACTAGAGAAGTGTTTGGCTTCCTCACTACCTTTTTTCTGTCTCTCATTCAAATCAAATGTTAAACTTTCCAACAGAAATACTTTCTTGCAGTAGTTGCCAGAAGGGACCTAAAAAAGGCACACTAGAATTAAGTTTTTATCGTTATGTTTAGATTCATGCAGAATAGAGACGTTCCTCATCCGCCGAAAGTCACCGTTTGTGCCTTTACACAAATCCTCCCACGTTCTTGTGAGTGGTTACACTGATGACATTTATGTAATATCATTGGATGTTTACAGCTGCGTAGTCCGAATGTGAATCTGTATATAAATAATACGACCATCATCTCCTGTGAAGTAGAGAAATGTTATCTGTGTTTTACAGATGAGGGAATTGAGGTAAATGGGGGTAAGTGAAGTGAAGTGAATGACTGCTCTTGCCTGCAATCTGTGGCACCCTGTTTTATTCATGAGTGAGACACAGGATTAGGACAGTCAGCCAGCCCTTGGGTGCCAGCAAGCGCTGTGATGGTGCTGGCAGCTATGTTGTTATGGGGGCAGGAAAACAAGGCAGGGGAGAATTTTGCGGAGGGAGAGTCTGGTGAAGAGACCTATTTTAAGAGAAAGAAAACACCTAGCTGAGGAATAAGCTCGGTGGTGTGCAGTGTTACCATCTCAGGGAGAAGTGGACTAGAAGTTTTCAAGTTGGTCCTGTGCTGGCTGTTTTGGAAACATGATATGAAAAGCAGGGTGATAGATACATCCATCTTGGTATATTTTCCATGGGAGTCCACGAAGGAGGAAAAGGATCAGAAGAGAACCAGCAGAGAACAAGCTGGGTCTCCCTGCCAAGTGGCCATGTGGAGCTTGGGGAGGGTGGCATGTCCTCCCTGCCAGGCTGCCCTGGCTGGGTACTGTAGAGGTGGTTGCTGCTCACCAGTAGCCCTGGGGGTACCCAGTAGCTTACAAGAAACAAAGCAAACCTGGATGGTTTGCCTGTTAATTCCCCATGGGAAATAAATCTCCCTATTTGGCAAACGTTCAGCCTGTTGTAAAAGGTAAATTGAAAATGCAAAACCCCAACTCTTATCCCTGCAGAGGACCATCCCTAGAGTCACATCACGTATCGAAGAGTATCATCCAAATACTTCTTGAACTGTCAGCCTTGGTGCTGTGACCACTTCCCCGGGGGGCCTGTTCTAGTGCCCAACCACCCTCTGGGTGAAGAACCTTTTTCTAATACCCAACCTAAACCTCCCCTGACATAACTTCAGGCCATTCCCTTGGGTCCTGTCAATGGTCACCGCAGAGAAGAACTTTAAGCTGGCATGGGCTGATTTTTTTCCCGAAGTTCCAGAAAAATATTAAAAAACAATATGGTTTGTGTAATTGCCACATATACAAATGTGTACATGAGTTCCCAGTAAGCATTGCGAGTTTGTAGGCAAAGCCAGTATTAATTTCAGATAGTAATCTATTGTGACAACAGTCTGGCTTCAGGGAGCTGCTTTGCAATCTATGCTATTGAAATTTAGAGGCAAAGGAAGGTATTCATGGGAACCAATATCTCCACTGCGGCCATCTCAGCAAAACTCCGAATATGTTGATCAACATTGCAGCAATCATTTTATTTTGTCAGCACAAAGCTATGAATCAACAGTGGCCAATGAGATACCAGTTAATAACGGGACTGTGGCAGAACTGTACAGACTGCTTTAGACAGCAGCACATAATTATGGAAGTGGAACTGGCACTTGTTTGAAGGGAAAGGATTTAAAAGCAGAGTGTTTCCTTCTGAATCCTCCACTTAGCTGCTGTAGAAAACACTGATGTGTTGGCAGCAAGGATGGTTGCTTGGCTTTCACTTTTTCAAGTTTCTGCTCCAATCTCTTATTGCCTGTCAAGATGCTCAGTGAATAGGTTACATTAAAATCCTACACATCATTATGCAAGTAATAAGAATCCCTAATGACTTGATGGGCACTGTGTGGTTCTCCCAAGAGTCTGACAGCTACAAAGGCTCCTACTTCTTGCACCAAGGAGATGGCAAACACTGGCAAAATCTGAGGATTGCTAAAGCAGATTATACAGCACTGTTCTCTGCTCTGCAGCTTTTCTTACGTACTTCTTTTTCACAAGAGGATTAATAGTTTTGGCTTTCCTGTGTGCAAGAGCAGAGGAAAAAATAATCTGGGCTAGGAGCGTGGTCCAAGGTTCTAATAACTCCTTGCTGCCTCTGGGACTGCTTTATATTGGGTTTTCCCCAGCAGTTGTGCCCTTTCACAGTTCACAGGACATGGCCCAGCTCACAAACCATTTTGCTGAGAGGTTAAAGCCAGCTGTGAACCACAAAAGGTGGGGGCAATCATCTGTGCAGGAATGTGCTTGCCCCTGAGCCCTAAAATTGACCTTTCCTCCTGGAAAAAACAGCTGGGGGGGATGGGCACCCATGCCCTGGAGATGTGACAGACTCTATCCCAACACAGGGGTTGCACAACGCTCCAAAAATCTCAGGAAAAGAAAAATAGTTATAGTCTTTATTCCATCCCAGAAATGCCTGTGGACTTTCTTACAGCAGCAACTTAGCCTCAAAAACTGCTGATCTCTGCACTAGATTATTCCGTCCAAATTTCAGGGACTTGTTTCTTTGGGGTTTAGCTTTATTCAGCCTCCATTTTGGTATTAACAAGAAGGTTACTGACAAGATTAAATAATTCTCCTTCTTTTTTTTTTTTTTTTTACTCCCCAAACTCAGAGATAAAAGAGGCATTGGATGAATTTGGTGGTCACAAATATAAGATGCAGCCTTTCCCATGATTGTGCTTAAACCCCACTTGAAAGAGAGACTTTTGGAACCATAAAATACTTTTATCTGTAGGATTGAAATTGGGTTAGCAACTTCCTCAAAGAACAGAAGAAAACTGACTGCTCTGGGTCATGCAGTGTGCTTGCATGCCTTTGAAGTCTTTTTAAAATTAATGTCCCAATGCACAGTTAAACTTGCTGCTTCTTTTTTTTTTCTTTTTTGCTGACACTAAGAGGTCATTGGAGTCAATAAGGTTACTTTTCCATCTTGTTGGATAACCAGAGGATGGTGACAGGAGCTGTGCTGCACACAGATCCCCATCAGCACCAGACAGTGATTTTCAGAGGAGCAATCCCAAATACTCATTCAGACTTTGGTTCAATGTGTGAGCTGTTCCTGATTCTGGCCACAGTCACTGTCACTGCTGTAGATTTATGTGGTTGTGCTTTTTCTGCTCATTACAATTTTTCAAGAGGAAAAGGCATTCATCAGCTCCGACATCAGACAACAACTAATGAGTGTTGTTACCCAAGCCTGTTCAGCAATAAGAGCCCCAAGAAAAGTGTCGCAACTCACTCTGCACATGTGGACCATGATAATTTGTAAAAAGTACACGGCTTGAAGTAATTACAAACAGGAAATAATTTCCTGGCTCCAGCCTGCAAGAGGGAATGTGGTCAAATGATTCTAACTCTGAACTGGTGGGTAGGACTCATAGGTCAGTGCTTGCTCCTGCTAATATCTCAGGGCAAGTAATTTAAATCCGTATTTTGGTTTCTTTGAGAAGGGCATGTAGTAGTTGTGGTTTCTGGTGTGAATGGGTACTGTATAAATGTGGACTCTGATCTCCCCCATTTATTGTATGTGTACTCTAGTGAATGACAGCAGAAGATGGACCTTTGAGTATTGCAAGCTGTTATGGAAGCAACCTAGAAGTGAAAAATACCAAAAATCAAATGCATTCAGCAATACTTGGAGATAATATTTTTTAGCAGAGATACATGATCTGGACCACAGTAACTTCTTTTTTTATGTTCATCTGTTGTTTGTCCTCTAGTCGTTGCATTTCAAACCCTGTGGGTCAAAGTCGGCTTGTGTTATGCCCAGGTGAAGTACCTGCTACTGTGAATTGAGGTCGTACTGTACTGTCATGTAGTTAATAATTGGTTTTCTGGTCCATGCTCTGCCAGATGACTCTGGACTGCCTGGTCTTATTTGAGCTGCTGCTACTCTAATGTGGCATTCCTTTGCTTTTCTCATTTTCACCTGCACCACAGTCCAAGTAAGCTGTTAAGTATAGCTGAGATAGAGCAGGGGATATCATTGTCTTCCTCTGAATACACAGATGCATCCTGGCACCTCCTAATTCTCAGGGCCAGGATGTCAATAAAAATTTGAAACACTGTGGTATCATCGTATCTCACCTTCAATATAATCTGAACACAGGGCTTGTGGCCTTGGGTATATCGTGGATGAGTTTTTATGACTGTGTTCAGTTGCTTTATAATGGCATATGATGATTGTGCTGTCAATAACTAGCTATAACCTCTGCCTGCTTTATGGGTTGTTTTGCTCCCTTAACTGCTGCTCTATGGCCCTGAGCCCTAAATTTTAAATCTGTGTGAGAAATAGTGTGCTTCTGCAAAATTAAGACTTATATTCCTCTCGTTATTAATCAGCCCTTCCTGGCAGCTCCTGATGGTGCTCCATGTTGTATTAGCATAACTGCAGTGCTTTAGATCCACCCCCCCTTGTCCTTTTCTTTCACTGATTCTTTTTCTAACTTTTAGGCTAAGAAGGGCCATTCAGTCAGAAGGCGGCAGGTGTGAAGTGGTGGAGTTTAATAGGAAAAAAATAACAGAAAAGAATCCACGAACAATGCGTTTATTAGACTGCTTCATGGTAAGAGGGAAGGAAGGAGTTTTCAGAGAATGGAGAAGGAAAATTAGAAAGCTGGGTGACTAGATCTGAATTCAGATTGAGGCTAGGTAACTTCAGAGTGTTTCCTGAGTCTTATTTTTTCTTTCTTCCCTAACTCAGGATAGCACTTGAAGAAAAGACAACAGATGAAAGAAAAATAGACCTAAACCTAAATCCTGGTCTTAATTTACTGAAACCCTGGGAAGGTCAGATTTTGCTCCATGCCCAAACTTTGCATTTCATGGCCAGAGCAGAGATAGTTTGGATTTTTTCCCCCCATTTTCTTCAGCAAAAAAACCGAAAAGGAAACACGATGAGTCATGCTAATGAGCTGGATCATAATACCTTTTCACTATCTCAGATAGAATACCAGGCACCTTGGGTGATAGTTCATGGTGGCCAGAGGCAGCTGTGCTGGGGAAACCTCCACCACCACTCAGGTCAGAGCATCCCATCCAGCACTGCCCTACATCAGACTCTCACTGTGGGCAGCTTATCTCCAGCCTGGTCTTGGACCTTTTCTCCTGGATAGACCTTGGACACACAGTGCTGGAGGGTCTAACTCCAGCCCTGCCTCAAGCTCCGTCTGCAGCTGCTCCCAGTTGGACCTGGACTGGATCCTGGATCTGGCTCATCCCTGGCTCTGTCATGCTGTCACTGAGGCCTCTCACCTGTCCCCAGCTCTGCCCCCCTGGCTCAGACCCCAAAGGATGGCACCTCATGAGGGGTTCACCCTGGCTCAGCCCTCCTCCTGCCACAGCCCCACCGGCACTACACCCTGGCACAAAAGCAAAAATAAGCAGGTATTAATAGGGTCATGGACATCAAACTATGTGGCTAACTGCAGAGGTTACAGTCCATTTTGACCTTGCGTCATGCTTTCTCAGGGCTTTCTGGTGATCAAAAATTTTTGTCAAATCTGTTGTAAGAAATAGCAAAAAATGGAAACAAAAAAGCTGCAATTTTTTTTACAGAGATCATTCATTCTTAAAGTTCAAAATGAAAGTTTAATTGTATCACTGTTTCATAACTATATTTATCACAAGTTTTCAAGTGAAAATTTCAACAACTTTTTCCTGATTTCGTCGTTCCTCCTTGTTTTATTTTCCTTGAGCAAAAAGAAACAAAAACAAAAACAAAAATAACTAACAACCAACGAAACGAAAAAAAAAGGAAGGGAAATTATGATGATGAGAAGGAGACTGGTTTGGCTTGAGAAAAGAAAGGGAAAGCATAACTACTACTATTGTTTTGGTGTGTTTTTTCTCAAGGAAAAAAAAAAAAAAGAAAAGCAGCCAAACCCAAACCTGTCCAAAAAAGAATCTATATTATTTTAAAATGTACATTTGGCAAAAGATTTAATTTTCATCAGCTACTTTATTGAAAGATGGAGTCTGCCAGTATAAGCCTATTTTCTGGTATGACAGCCTTGAAAGAGGGATGGAAAGATGCATTACCATTTGATAAATTAAAATCTCAGAGATGGAATAATAGTCTCTGTGTAGAAGTCATGAGGGTCTCAGAAAATATCAGGAGTTTAGCTATTTTAGCCTGCAGCTTGAGACAGCTTTTGTTAGTCCAAAGCTGGGAATAAAAACACTTTTTTCAATGGTTGCTTTTTTGCCGCATGCCTGATGGCTAGTTCTGTCTTTTTGGTTTGCTAGGCTTCATGGAGGCTCTTGGAATTATTCTAGATTTTCATTTTCCTTGGAATCTTTCCTCTTTTTATTTCTGTTAGCAGTAGATGTATTATCTTTAGTGTGATGTACTGTTTGTTATTAGATAGTCATGTTATCCTTTGTATAACAATAATATTTGCATGGCATTAGCTGCTATAAAATTTAGGTCTCAGGTCTCCTAGCTCAAGCTCCTGTAAGTGTGAACATGTAGAGGATGGGGTGGTTATGCAAAGAGTCCATGATCCAGACAGGCAGGAGAAAGGAAGGGGCAGCCCAGTGAAGCCCTTGGGTGGAGCCAGCACTGTGGGTCAGTGTCAGTAGCTAAACTCATTTTGAGCTGTGCTATTTGGGCACAACATTTATCATCACATGGGGCTTGCTCCACAGTCAGGACAGCCCAGTGACTAGATGAACCCTGAACTGACTGAAATGAAAGCACTTTTCACCATGGAGTAAAAAATACATGTTTTAACATAAACTGTTAAATTATGTTTTAACATAAAATTTCTGTTGTGTCTCATGCATGTGATGCATTCACTTTGATGAACACGGGTCCTAATTGTATTATATGTTGGTGGATAGTGGTGTGAGTTAGTCTGAAATGAGCTTTCTTCAAGTGTGGGTGCAACCAGGCTTTCGGTAACACAAAGCTCTGGGGACAGCCCGCCCAGGTCTCTGTGCTTAGATGAGAACACTTTACTCCAGTATGGGCACATGCCGTATGTCTTCAAGGGTTTGTGGAAGAGGGTTTACCTAAACTATCCAAGCTTCAAGCAGGTAAAAATTACATTCTGGAAAGGATTATCAGTATCTTCTTGCTCATCGCTTTGTTATTTTCAGAGAGGAGGTCAAGAGGAACGATGAAGTGTGATGAGGGAATAATCCATTTGCTTCTGCTAAAATATGCCTAACAGAGCAAAAGGGAAATGGGCTGTTCTAAAGATAGGGAAATAACCTAGCAAAAGAAAGATGGCTTCATAAATACTATTGCTGAGGAAGCAGAAACTGTATTATTAAAAGAATTATTCTTTTGACCTCTAAATAATTCCAAGTCTATAAAAGGCAAACTTTTGTCAATAAATGAGTGTCATTAAGACAGATCCACACAGAAAAAAAGTTCATAAATCAAAAGGAGGAGGGTTGCACTATTAGAGCACAGCTCCAAATTGCTGTTCTGCTCATTTCTGCATTGTTAGCAACCTGCTGATAAATATGAAATGTGCACAAAATGTCTGTAGCTATTTCATCAGCAAATGGCCCAGCTTTTGAAACTTGCTGGAGTAGGTGTCATTAGCTGAACACAGGCTGGAAGAAAAGATAGTTTAGGTCTCATCTTCGATGAGGGTGCCCATAGAACACTGAATTATTTCCATTGAACATATTTTCGTTGCACCTTGCTTATGGGAGCACTCTAGTGAGGGCTCATTAGGGTTAAGCAGCAAAGCCTGTGAGACATGATAGTGGTGATATGCTTTAAATATTGCATCTGACTAACTCCAGGATTTCCAGGGACCATCTGGGCACTCAGAAGCAGAACTATAATGTTTGGAGGTGATAAGCCACCAAGCAGAAAAAAGAGGTTAAACCCCTTAGCACATACACTGCCTCAAGCCTCTCTTGAGTATTTCCCAGAGTTTAAAAAACAAGGCAAGAGGCGGGAAGCTACTCTAGTTAACACTCTTGGACTGCTACTCCCATCTTATCCAAGGTCTATTGAACAGTATATGATAACATGCATAGCGTGCTCTCTCAATGGATAAAAGAAAATAATTTTGCTTGGGGAAAGTGGGAGAGGAGGCAGGGCAAAGCTCATGGAATAGGGAGGGAGGAGGGAGAATAGAAAATCTCTGCTATGTGATCACATTCAACTGTCTAACCCAGGCTTTGGAGGCACAGTGAGGGCACATGTTCTTACAGCAGGCATTTTCTACAGTTGACAGAGAGAGAAATGTCTTGCAGCATGACTGGTTCTCTCCGGAACTCAAACCCATGTAACATGGGCAGTGGCTAGTGCTGGATGATGTCCTGGACCTCCTGGCCTGAGCATCCTCACCTCTACTCTGTCCTAGTTCTCTTACTGGCCTCATGTGAAAGGCATGGCCCAAGTGTACTTGGGTGGGGCAGAGAGAAAGAGGACCCAGCCAGGGACAGGGTGGTGGGGAAGAGGTAGTATCATGTTCATGGGCAGTTAGTAAGAGAAGCAGTGAGGACCATGGCAGAAAGGGACATGTGAAGCAAATGCTGGGGATCACAGTGGGGAGTAGTGGAGGGACATTGAAGAGGCAGGGAATGGGAACAGATATAAAATGTGCCCTAAGGTGAACTAATGTATTTCGTCTTGCAAAGAGCTTGGCCTCCAGAAAAGTACAACTTTCCCCCATCCTGCCAGCCTGCCAGATAACATTTGTCAAATGATTTGGGACTGGAGCACAGAAGCAAGATAAAGATGATATCATCTTCCATTATTAAATCTTGATGGAGGATTTCTTAAACACAGTCATTTCAGACAAATGTGTTATTTTTCCCCTTGACATGTGAGATAGTGAAAAAGTAGGACTTTCTCCTCCTAGTTTAGATTGTGGATTGTCCCTGATTAGAAGAACCACAACTTCTCTGTACTCAGTGGCTCTGAGCCATCTTCATGAAGCTGGTGCAGTAAACACACTCTGACAGTAGGAATTAATGTTAGAATCATATCAGGACTGTGAACCATAACTTGTTGATGAAGTTGTGAGAAGTGCACTTACCAGATATAGAATGTATGCAGAGCATTTGATGCATTAAATGTCAGATCCCCACAGCCTACATTCCAGAAATAAAAAAGGATAATTAATTTCCATACATCTTGGCACACTCTGTTAGAACAGTGACAGCAGAAGCAAATGCTGTTACAAGTAGTTGCTGAGAAACTCTATTGGATTTGGGGAATAAGAACAGCAATTCAGGGTCAGTCTAAAAGTTCATCTCTCTCAGTACTTTCTCTCCATAATGGCTAGTGGCAGAGGTTTAAAGAAAACATCGGAAGTGAGGGAGCAGAGGGTGATTTTTCCCTCATCTTGTCCTACCTTCTAGCAGTCTGTGGTTCATGGACTTCATATATTTTCATCACGTATTTAAAAGCCCATGTTGAACCTATTTTTTTATTTGTCTAACCATTTTATTTTTAACCTAGTTTTATTTTTGGCATCAGCAATGTCTCAGATCAGTGAGTTTCACACTTATGTATACATGTGTGAAAGAGCAATTCCTTGTGTCTCTTTTTAAACCTGCCACCTGATAATTTCCCCAGTTCCCTCCTACTTCTTTCATGGAGATATATTATGAAATTGAATAACAGTTCCTTGTTCACCTTATCCAGACTGCTTGTTAAGACACTGAGCTAGTTTATTTCCAAGTTGAAAAGCTGTAATTCATGTATTATGTCCTCTCCTCTGGCTCATCATAGCATGGCCTGTCAGTACTTCGAGTGATAAGCAAGGAATAGCTGAACTTCAAACTCATTTCTTTCCAGAACAGCTTTCCATCCGCCATCCTACAACCCCCAAGCTAATATGATTGCTTTGATCCTACCTGGCACTGCATTTACCTTTCAGGACAAACCATTTCGCTCAGGAACTCCTTATCCTTCACTTGAGTTCTTTTGAAGTAGAGGTGGTTTCCCCCAACTTTAGAGTCTCCTGGAAACTCCTTTTTTGAACACAAGCAAATCCAGAGCAGTATTTGGTAAGCAAGGCACTTACTCTCTCATTTCAGACTCTGGAAAATGAGTGAAGTCAGTCAGCAGAGCTGTGTTAACGAGCCCGAGGGAAGACCTCCTCTTTTACAGAGAAGAGGGAGGGATGTCAAAAAGGCACACAGATGTCAGTAAGGTGCAATGGAGATCTAAATACCTAGAAATGTTCCTGGCTCAGGAAATCCCTGATCCATGTATAGTGCAAGGGAGAGTGCTCAAGGAAAGTCTTGTGGCCAGTTCCTATACTCTTCTCTAGATGACAACTTTTGGCCAGAGCTGGAGGCAAAGTACTAGGCTAAATGAACTTTTGATCTCACCTACTGCAGCTGCCCTTACTCTTAAGACATGGGTAGATCAGCTGAATCATGTTAAGCAGATGGGCCACTTACACTGGGGAGGATGAACTCCTGTTGAGTACAGATGGTGAGTAGGGTTAGGGAGGGAGAGAGAGTGTCAAGGCCTTTCCTTCCTCTAGCAAAGCTGTTAGCACAGTAGAACACCTGTCTTTGTATGACATATTCCCTGCTGAGGTGTTCACTGAGGTGGTTTTATGCCTCAGTGGCCTCCAAGCACCACTGGGATTCCTCCCTTTGAGGCTTGAGCTGTTTCATTTGAGGATAACCTAAGGGAGAGGGGGATTGGCTGAACCTTACAGTGATGCTGCACGACTCACTGCTGATCTGCTCCTGAAGAGTCTTGTCCCACTTTCCTTCCCTTCTTATTGATAAACATATATAAGCCTGTTTGAGCTGGAAAACCTGAAGAACTCATACTAAAGTGCATGACATCTCTTTTCTCTGATGTAATCAATTTCAAAAACTTCTATTCTTAAAGAATATGGCAACGCTCAAAATATGGTTAACAATTGTTCTGGAACTTAGTTGAAGACAGGTTTTCGGGAACATAAAAACCTTTGTTGGGCTCTTATAATAAATACCTCTGGCACCTTTCTAAGGGTTTCACTCACTGCAGCCCTTGTGATTTCAAGAAGTTTGATGAATAGCCTTTATGTCTCATTCCCATTCAAATGTTTCTAGATTATGGCATTCATGAACCTTTTACAGACAGAATTAAAATATAAAGCTGTAGTCTACTCTTACTATTCCAGGTTTTGGGTTGTGGTACTGACTGAATGGTAGCAGAATCATTTTACTGCAAGGGGATAGTTAAGTAAGTGTCTCATTTAAAATGAATGGCAACAAAAAGTGCTGTGATGAAAACTCCTAACAAACACCAACATTATATAACATTGCAAGGATAAAGCAATAAAGACATAAGCAATGAAAAAAATCTGTTCTTACCTACTGAACACAGGAAGTATAGGAAAAAAGCTAGAAAGGACAATTATTATTTCAGGGTCAGCCTTTTTTGTTCTGCAAGGGCTAATTACTAGTGACAAAATTAGTTGCTGCTATCAGAATTATTATAAAGTGTAGAAACGTGGTGGGAGCAAAGGGCAGAGAAGCAGAAGGGGAAGAATGCATAGTTACCCTGGAGTTAAACTCTTTACAAGTATTAGCATTTCAGGGAGTAATCAAACCTCTAAACTGGGTTTTGATGTTTAAAGGCTTTTAAACTTGTATAGGTTTCTGTGAGTAAGCAAATCTACCTAAGGTTCTGTTGTACTGTAGGTTACCTCTACAAATAATGTTCCTCTCTGTGTGCATTAGAGCTTGAGCAGATGTAACCTTTCAAGTATGTTCCACAGCATAAAACATGTAAAGCCTCCATCACAAACCTTGTCAGGGTTTTCCTTGATGACTGCTGGTGAAGGCCTTTGTCTTGGTGTCAAGAAATTTTGTCTATTTTTTTATCGCACCTCTGTGGTACAGGTTGAAAGCCAACAACAGAAAAAACTGGGAACTTTGCTACGTTCTGCCTGGTAACACGCTTAGCTTAGAAATGTTACATTTGTCTGCTTAAATGTTCCCATTAAATTTGTATGTTATATAGGAACCTCATTCATCTGCAGAAGTTGAAACAGCACCTTGCTTTTCTTGACCTTCAAACTCTATTTTGGAAAGCTACCCTTTCTGTGAATTTATCTTGCTAGTCTTCTGTGTTTAGCTTTGGGACTTTTTTTAAGGTTACAGGTATCTTATTCCTAAACTATAGACACATTTGGGCATCTGGAGAAAATGTCAAATCTTTTGAGATACAGTATATATCCTTATGAACTCCGACTGCTTGTTAAAGCTGTTTCTTGCCTTCTCAGGGAGTAGGCACAGCTATGCCACTATTTTCACTTCAGGACAAATGAACTGGCATTGGAAATGACATTTGCTTTATGTTCTGTCACATCCCTTTTTGTTTACATACGTGGTACCATCAAAATTAATAAAGTATCTTTTGTGCCGAGAATGAATACACAGAGTAGATTATCCTGGTGTAACTTGACTGGTGTCAGTACAGTTGAGCTGGAAATGAGTATTATCCATTATATTCCTTTCCATAAGTGATGGTGCAAGAGTTTGCTGTAGACATGCTTAATATATCAACTGTGATCCACTGTTGCTGCGCACTGCTCTTGCTGCGGTAGGAAGAGATGATGCTCACACCCAGCATGTGGTGCTCTGCGCTGTGCAGAGCTTGTCACACAGTGCTCACTGTGGTCTCCATAGTGTTTGCCTGAAGCCAGGATTATTTGCTATTTGCATCTTTCTAGCTCATGGAAGGTGCTTTGCAGTCATTCCTGTGCAGGGGGCTGGTGCCAGGAGGAAGCCATTCAGGTTTATTTCTTCTTAAAAGAACTATTGTGCACGCCTGCCTTGGTAACAGCTCGTGTCAATACTGGATTTGAGTAGTGGATAAGAAGGCACAGGGCACATAAAGACTCTCTCTCTCATATGCCTTCTCAGGAGATGATTAATGAAGTACGAGAGACTGATTGGAAAGCCCATAAACTGGCTTTTCTTTTAGTCCTTGCCTACCTCCCTCTCTACCAGCAGTGTTTTCATGCCTTTCTTACTGAAAGATCAGTTATTCATGACCTGCAGTCTATGGGTTTTTCAGAAATGTTTGGCAGAAAGATGAACACCCGCAAGGAGCAGCTGTGGGACGAAGTCAACCATAAGGAAAGAAGCACTGAGTGAAAGGCCGCAGGATTTTTTTTTTTTCTTAATTTTTTTTGTCCTCACAGCATGCTCGTGCAATGGCTTTCTATGTTTAAGACATCACAAGTTAAATTTTGGCTGATGTTTTTCTAACACCCATATGGGACACTGGCACAAGGCCATTTATTACTCTAGGGTGCTGAATAACTCAGAGCCTCATTTCTGTTCTCTGGCCATTGAGGGAAACTGCCCTTCATCCAAGTCGTCAGCTGTGAGTTTGTAGATGGATGGCATCATACTACTCCATGCTTACATGTGGACAAAAATTTCTGAACACTTCAGTTTTTGGTCTGAAAGAGTCAGTAAGTCTAGCCTGATATTAAAACATGTCTAATGATTTTTGGCACAGGTTTCTGCAGAAAATAGTGAACATCTATACTCCAAAAAGTTATCTTTTAGATATTTCAGGCAAAGAATAGCTGTACTCCAAATTAGGAGATTCCATGAAAATTGAATGCCTCAGCTGGACTCTGTATGTGTCCTGCACCTGGGTCAGGGCAATCCCAAGCACAAATACAGGCTGGGCAGACAGCAGCCCTGAGCAAGACTCTCTGCCTGGGGGTGGATGCAAAACTCTGTAGACCACCTGGCAATGAACACTTGCAGCCCAGGCGGCCAACTCTATGCTGGGTTGCATCAAAAGAGGTGCAAACAGCAGGTTGAGGGAGCTGATTCTGTCCCTCTATTCTGCTCTGGTGAGACCCCATCTGGAGTACTGTGTCCAGCTTTTGAACCACCAGCATAAGAAGGACATGGACCTGTTGAAGAAAATCCAGAGGAGGGCCACTAAGATGATCAGAGGGCTGGAGCACCTCTCCTATAGACTGAGAGAGTTGGACTTTTTTAACCTGAAGAAGAGCAGACTCTGGGGACACCTTACAGCAGCCTTCCAGTACCTAAAGGGAGCCTACAAGAAAGCTGGGGAGGGACTTTTCACAAGAGACTATAGTGATAGGACAAAGGGGAATGGCTTTAAACTGGAAGATGATAGGTTTGAACTTGATATTGGGAAGAAATTCTTTATTGTGAGGTTGGTAAAACACTGGAATATGTTGTCTAGAGAAGCTGTGGATGTCCCATCCCTGGAAGTGGTCAAGGTCAGGTTGGATGGGGCTTTGAGCAACCTGGTCTAGTGGAAATTGTCTCTGCCCATAGTGGGGGTGTTGGAATTAGATGATCTTTAAGGCCCCTTCCAAGCCAAACCATTTTATGATTCAATGAAACATTGACTTACTTTTGAAAAGTCTGAGCAGTGACAGCAAATGCTGGCTCTCCCTCCAGATCAAGCCCCTCTCACAAATCAGGACCCCAGATCCCCTAGCCAAAATCTGGGCTCTGTATCAGAAGTGCTCCAGAACTTCTTTCTGTGAGAGCCATGTTACAAGTTATATAGCGCTAGACAGTTTCTGGACACTACTACAAGCAGGAATAGTGGCCAGCTGGCAGAAGACTTAGACTCTTTTTCCCCCACCACTATACACAATATGCATTTGCATTTACATTTGCTTTGGACACAGAATTTGTTTATCCATTCAGCAAACGCAAATCATTCCTCTGTTTTCTGGAAAAGTGGAGGGCTGGCTGAGCTTGTGGGTATCCAGGTATCCCACTAGCACTGGCTACAACCCAGGAGCACTGAGCCCGTCAGTGTTGGTGCTCTTCATGTTTTAATCCACATGTATGATCTACGCGATCAACTGCACAGCTTCACTCTGTTACAAGGATTTTTTTACTAATCAACTCATTTATAGTCTAAGTAGTCCCAAGCCTACAGTGAAGACATTTTGCCATTAGAATATTTTACAAACACTTTTTCAATTATTAGGGATATTTAACTTTATTTGAACAGCTGTAGTACTGACACAACTGGGGTTCAAAAGTATAAATTTGGCATAAAGTCATCCTTCCTTTAATTGCAAATTATTGTAAATCTAGCCTCCATAAAGCCACAGAAGCAAGAAGATGTCAAAGACTGTTCCACTGTGGTGTGTTAGATTGGTGCATGAAACATTCAGTAAATGTTCATCTCAATTATAGCAGGGCAATAGACAGCTTTTGTTTTTTTAAATGACTGGAAGAGGAGTTGGGGATGGCAATTAATACCCTATTCCTTATCTTCCTATAGCATAGTCCAAATATCTTGTCTCACTGATGGAAAATACACGTGCTTATTTGCTCTGACTCTTAACAGCCCAAAGAACAAAGATTTTGAGAGGCTTAAAAAGTAAATGAAACTGAGAGCTGAGGGTAAATACAGAGAAACAAGTGAACTTGTGTCTGTATTTATATATGTGTCCTATGTCCACTTTTTGTTAGTATTACCCTAAAAGAAATATCGAAGTGCTTTACAAATGTGAATAGAGCTACCTAGCTGTGTCATTATTTTTATCTAGAAATACTGTGCCACAATGCTGAGCTTAAATCAGACCAGCTTTAAAAACCTGGTGAAGGTGAGATGGATGAAAAAGGGTGAGGGCTGGAGGCCATGGTTGTGTTAAAATTTAATTACCTTATAGATATGGCAGACATTTCACTTAATTTTTTTTCACTGATTTGACAAAGCTGCGTATTTGATCTTTCAGAACGTGCTTTTTTTCTCAACAAGGCTTAGAAAGTTCAGTTATAGAAAAGTGCATTCCTTTTCCTTATTAAATAATGTTATTTTTTATAACATTTTTGTAAAAGCTTGAGAACTTTTTGGCCTCTTTCACAGTTGGTTGAAGGTGGGGTGTTTTTTAAACAATTAACATCCTCCTTTTTTCCATGTGATGTGGAAATGTAATAGAAAATTATCAGTCTGAATACTTCTAATTCTTACCTTCATAATCAGCTTACAAGTCTCCATGTTAACTTGCCTGACTAAAGTAATTTTTTCCAAGTGGTTAAATGTAGGCCTACTTGATTTTTTTTTTTATTTTTCCCAGAGGCATTTTATTTCAAAATAAGATGGAAATTTCTCAAGACTGAAACTTCCCTCAGTTTTTGATTAACCTCCCCTCAAAAATTACAAATTCCAACAAAAACATGCTTTCTGCACCCCATTTCAAAATTTCCTTTTCAATTTTTCCGTCCAAAGGTATGTTTTTTATTTGCAAGTCAGCTTTACTTCAAAGGCTGTGGGAAAACATTTCAGAAGCCATGGTTCTGTGTGTCGGTCAGCAGATTTTCAGAACAGAGACTTTTCCCACCTAGGGGCAAGATTTTTCTTCTTTAGACCTATGAAGCACTTTGAATGCTCATGTTATTTTTCCCTAAAAAAGTGTGTGTAAAAGTATGAGATAAAAAGCCAATTGAATGTTAGAGACTGGATCAGGCTATGTTAGGTCTAGTCTTGCAATGTAAAGTCAGAAAATTACATCCCTAAAGGGTAGAAGGATGTGAAGGATGGAAGGCAGCAGCTGTGCCAGAAGGAAGCATGTAGCTGTCCCACCTGCACTGGTTGCCCCTCAGTGGCTCCACAACGGAAGAGTTCTTTCACCCCTTCCTTCAGCTCATTACCATAGCTCCCATTAGAAGGCAAGGTGTCCTCAGAGTGCCGTGAAACCAGATAGGAAAATAGTAAGTGAAGAACACTTAATACTTCTAAATTACCTTCACTACTGTATTGTTAACTTGGCAACAAAATGAGCTTGGAATAGAATCTGGAGTTTTTAATTGCTTGAGGCAATCATCTTGGTTATTAAGTCACTGGGGAGGATTCAGCTAAGGGGATCGTACAGCAATGAGGTAATGCAAATCCTTCACTTGTAGGTGTAAAATAATTCTTGTGTGTGAAACATTCATTACTTTCCTTTGGATGCTACTACCAAAGTCATCACCATAAACTAGAGCAGACACAGGCTAATCTTTCTGATGTGTTGCTGCTTTTTATGGAAAGGTGTAAGAGGGCCAGCAATCTCACAACACAATAAGGCATAGGCTCTTAAGGTTTGGCACTATAAATAGGAAGAAGGGAAATTAACAACTGATTAACGAACTGACAGGGTACCTGTCAATAAGGAAAACAAGACACAGGTGTTTCCATTCACTGTATGATCCCAATTCTGAAAGTATGAGCTACTTTGCAATACTTGTGTGAGTAAGATAGGATCTGGTCTCTTGTGTTACAGCTGTGGAGCACAATTAGAGCAAAATCTCTCTGGGAGACTTGACAAGAGGGAGAAGACATTTCAAGGACTGCCTTAGACAGAGGACAATGCTAGATACATAGTTTGAGAGATATTATATAAGCCATAAAACCAGATGGATAAATATGTTTACAGAAGACATCCTAAGATTTATCATTTTTAAGTGTCTGCCACTTGGCAAGCTATTGATCTCAATTTTCTTTTTCTTTTGTGAAAAGAATGGAAACATCTCAGTTTTCACTTGCTGTAAACTGGAGTTGTTCTGTGAAAGCCAGAGGGTCTCAAGCAATTTACAACAGCTGTTGTAAATTTACACAGGAACTGTGTTTTTAAAGAGAAGACAAGCTCAAGTACCTTGCAGGGCAAGAATAAAAACTGTCGGCAATCTCCACCTCTTCCTGCAAGAGCTGTGAGGTTGTGGAATACACTGGAGTGCTGGTAACCCTGACCCACACCTGCTTTGGCTAGTCTGAATGTGAGGCAGATAAGGTATTCCCACTTTTCATCTTTTCCAATGTCCCAGGCATTTTACCAGAAACTTCTCAGTAAAAGCGATTATCCCAAGGCAATAGTACAACCAACTGAGCCCTGCCCTGTGCAGTCTGTCTGAACCAGTGTACCAGGCACAGCTCATCTGAAAGTTAGTCATGCAGTAGCTGTAGCTGAGAATTATCTAGGCATTGCCAAAGCATGCAGAGATGAAATTAGAAAAGCAAAAGCTTCCCTTGATTTGAAATTGCCCAGAAATGTCAAAAACTACAAGAATGGGTTCTTCAGGTGTGCAAACAAGTAGACACAGAAGGAAAATATTAGCCTGCTGTTGAACAGGAGAGATGAATTAGTTCCCAATGATGCTGAAAAGACAGAGGTTCTCAACATGTTCTTCATGTCTGTCTTTACCAATTCTGTGGGTCCTCAGGCCTTGATAACAAAAATCCAGGTTGATGTGAACACAGACCCACTATCAGTGAAAGAAGAGTTAGTTCAGGAACAGGAGCTTGACCCCCACAAATTGATGGACCCTGGTGTTTTCCATCCAAGGGGGTTAAGAGAGCTCGTTGACAACATTGTGAGGTCACTCTATCTAGTCTTTGAAAAGTCTGGAGATTGGGGGATGCCCCAGGAGATTGGAAGAAGGCTGATGTCACCCCCATCTACAAGAAGATCTTAAAGGAGGTCTTACCTCAGTCTCTGGGAAAGTTATGGAATAAGTCATAGAATCACAGAATTTTTAGGGTTGGAAGGAACCTCTGGAGATTGTCTAGTCCAACCCACTGCCATGGCAGAGTCATCTGAAGCAGGTTACACAGGAACACGGCCAGGTGGATTTGGAATGTCTCCAGAGAGGGTGACTATGCAACCTTCCTGGGCAGCTTGTTCCAGTGCTTTGCCACCCTCAGTGCAAAGAAGTCCTTTCTCATGTTGAGGTGGAAGTTCTTCTGGTTTAGTTTATAGACATTGTTCTTGTCCTGTCGCTAGGCACCACTGAAAAGAGTCTGGCACCATCCTCTTGGCACCCACCTTTGACATATTTATATGCATTGATGAGATCCCCTCTCAGTCTTCTCTAGACTAAATGGGCACAGCTATCACAGTCTCTCCTCATAAGAGAGATGCTCCAGACCCCAATCATCTTTGTGGCCCTCTGCTGGACCCTCTCCAATAACTCCTTGCTTTCTTGTTCTGGGGAGCTCAGAACTGGACACAGTGAGACCACCAGATGTGGTCTCACTAGGGCCAAGTAGAGGAGGAGGATAACCTCCCTCTTCCTGCTGGTCACACTATTCCCAATGTACCTCAGGAAACCATTGGCCCTCCTGGCCACAAGGGCACACTGCTAGCTCATAATCAACTTGTCTTTCAAGACTCCCAAGTCCTTCTTCGCAGAGCTGCTCTCGAGTAACTCAGTCACCAACCTGTACTGGTACTTGAGGTTATTCCTCCCCAGGGGCAGGACCCTGCACTTGCTCTTCTTGAACCTCCTTAGGTTTCTCCCCACGCAACTCCCGAGCCTATCAAGGTCCCACTAAATGACAACACAGCCTTCAGGTGTATCAGCCACTCCCCCCAATTTTGTATCATCAGCAAATTTGCTGAGGGTACATTCTATCCCTTTTTCCAGGTTGTTGATACACAAGTTGATAAGACTGGACCCAGTATTGATTCCTGGGGAACACTACTGTCTAGAGGCCTCCAGCTGCATTCTACTCTGCTGATCACGACCCTCTGAACTGTGCCATTCAGCCAGTACTTAATCCACCTCGCTGTCCATTCATCTCACCCACGATTCCTAAGCCTACCAATGGAGATGTTATAGGAGACAGTGTCAAAAGCCTTGTTGCAGTTGAGGTAGACACCATCCACTGCTCTCCCCTCGTTGACCCATCTGCCAGTCTATCAGATTGGTCAAGCATGATTTCCCTTTGGTGAATCCATGCTGACTACTCCTGATGACTTTTTCTTACATACTTACTGATGACTTCCAGAATGATCTGTTCCATCAGCCTTCCAGCAGTGGAGGTGAGGCTGACTGGCCAGTAGTGTCTCAGTTTGAAGAGACTGGAATGTTTGCTAAAGAGGATGAGTTATGAGATAGACCAAACTCCTCTCTCTCAGCAATTGTAAATTCAAAAATTAAGGGGCTTTAATCGAGGACGTGTGGGAAAAAAGAAGAAATAACAACCCTTTATTAAAAGATAAATGTATATTGGCAAGAACACTAACAGAACACAAAAACAACTAGACAACAGTCCTGTACCCAGAAGTCCCCTTCAAACAAAAGAAAAAGTCTGAACACTTCTCTGTCCTTAGCGCAGTTCCAATCACGGTCGGCAGGGGGCGCTGTTGGGTCACTGGAGGTGCAGAGCCTGCAGTACTCGGTGTTGGCCTGCAGGGGGCACTGTCGGGCTCTGGCGGTCACCGCGTGGGAGGGGTCTGGGGGTGGTCTTGGATCGCGGGAGAAGCCGAAAAGAGAATGAGGACCCTTCCCCCAGTGGAAGAAGGGCAGAAGGAAAAAGCAGTCCACCCCCACGGGACTCACTGTTGTTCTCAGATGACGGTGTTCCAAGGCTCCTCCCTTCTCTCCCAGTGAGCACACAACTCTCCGATGAAAACCCAGTAGGTCCCGGCTGGAGTCACGAGGCAGTGTGTGAGCCGATCGAGGCTGGTGTTCAGGCCTCACCAAGACGAAAAATCAGAAACACCAGCTTCCAGGCCTTTTCTCCAAAAATTCCCAGACACAGACCCTGTCTCTGTCCCAGAGAGAGAACTCTGCAGTCTGATCACTTCCCTCTGAGAAGAGCCAGCCACCCCCTCTCAAAACTCCTCCCCTCTCCCCCAGCCTCTGATGGGCCATCCATTAGGAATGCACTCTGACCAGGTAGATTCTTTTGTAAGGCTAATTGACCCCCTTCCCCCCAGAGCCCCTCTCACTCCTTTTTCTCACAGTGGAGCAGGGGAAGAAAAATTACCCTATTGGATTTATAACCTATAACAAGTAGTTTTTCACATCCTCCTTCTTGCTCCTTTTGAAGATGAGAGTAACATTGGCTTTCCTCCAGTCATTGGGCACCTTTCCAGCTCTCCATGATTTTTCAAAGATGATGGAGAGTGGCTTAGCATCATCCATCTCCCTCAACACCCATGGGTGCATCCCATCAGGGCCCATGGGTTTATGGGTGTTAAGTATGTCTAGCTAATCCCTAACCCAGCCCTTTATGACCAAGGGGAAGTCTTCCTTTCTCCAGCCTTCCTCTCTTTCCTCCAAGATCTGGGATTCCTAAGGGCTAACCCCAGCAGTAAAGTCTGAGGCAAAAAAGATATGTAGTAATTCCTCCTTCTCTGTGTCTTCTGTCACCAGGACACCATTCTGATTCAGCAGCAGTTCAGGGTTCTGGTCCTGCTTTCTGCTTTGCTTCCTTCACACAGGATCCTGAGTTCCACCTTTTCAAAATCACTACAGCCAAGGCTGCCTGCAATCGTTACATCTTCAGTCAGTCCCTCCTGGTTTGTTAGTACAAGGTCCAGCAACACACCGTTCCTCATTGGCTTATCTGCCACTGGCATCAAAAAGTTATCTTCAGTGATCTACAGGAATGTCCTGGACTGTGTGTGCTGAGCCAATTTTTTCTCCATATATCAGGGTGGCTGAAATCCCCCAGGAGAATCAGTGCCTGTGATCGTGAGGCTACTTCCAGCTCTCCACAAAGAGCCTCATCAGCTTCCTCCTTCTGATCGGGTGACCTGCAGTAAACACCCACAACAGTGTCACCCATATTAGCCTGTCCCTTAATTCACACCCATAAACTCTCAACTCATTTGTCTGTCCCTGAGTAGAGCTTTACACATTCCAGTTGCTCCAGTTGCTCCAGTTGCTCTCTCACATAAAGAGCAACTACACCGGCTCACCTCGCTGACTTGTCCTTTTTGGAAAGCACAGAGCCATCCGTGACAACATTCCTGTCATCCCACCATGTCTCTCAAATTGCAACGAGATCATTGTCCTGCGACCGTACGTAGATTTCTGGTTCTTTTTTATTCCTCATGCTGTGTGCCTTTGTATACAGACACTCCAGAGAGGTAACAAAGCATGTAGGTGTAAGAGGAAGAGGTGTAAGAGGAAGAGTCACAAAGATGATCAAAGTGGTGGGAAGCCTGACATATGAGGAAAGACTGAGAGAACTGGGATTTTTAAGCCTAGAAAAAAGAAGGGTTAGGGGGGACCTTATCACCATGTTCCAGTATTTAAAGGGTGGATACAAAGAAGATGGAGAATCTCTTTTTACAAGGAGTCACATGGAAAAGATTAGGGGTAGTGTATATTAGTTACTTCTGGGGAGATTCTGATTAGACACAAGAGGAAAATTTTTCACGATGAAGACAATCAACCATCGAAATAATCTCCCCAGGGAAGTGGTGGATTTCCCAGAATTGGACTCTTTAAGATTTGGCTGGACAGGATGCTGAACTATCTTGTCTAGATTGTGCTTCTACCATGCTTTTGTCAAGAAAAGTTGGACCAGATAATCCTAGAGATCCCCTTCCAGCCTGGTATTCTATGAATAATAGCAATTTATTCTTAGAAAATTAAGTGCATATTCCAGGCAGCAGTCCTGAATCCTCAGGAATTAGTTTCTGATTTAATGTGAGTAGTCCCAGCTAGAGAAACCTTCATAGAAAAGTTCCTCTTCTGTAGGCAACTTGACATACACAGACAACTTTTTGTTGCTTTTTTAGGGCAAGTGATTTATAAAATGCAATATGCATGAGAAAAAGAGAGAGAGGGAAACTGAATTGTAAAGAATGAGGAGGTCCTCAAAGCCCCTGTGGTGACGTAGGGGGGAATTTACAAGGTCATGTTGAACCTACTTTAAAATGTGCTGATGTAGAGACAACGATGGGAACTCTTGGAACCAACCGGGAATTGACTCACTTGTCCCTCCCTGCTGCTGCCTCTGCCTGTGAGTAATATTCACAGCTCACCTTTTTCTCTTTAAGCAGCTGGTGTGCCTGATGCTGACTCAACTCTGGGGGATGGAAATGTAAGCCAGATTGAAGCCAGAGGTGATCTTGTTTCCATGCATGGGGTTTTATTTTTCATTGTTTGATTAGAATCACAGCCACATCAAAAGAATTGGAGAAAAAAGAAGGCACTGTTTTTGCCCTTCATGAAAGGCCTTCAGGAATTTTAGCTCTGCCTATGGCAGGGGGGAGGTGGTAAAGTTTACTAGATGAGCCAATTCATATCTTTCCCTCTCAGCTTCCCCCCTTGCCATTCCCACACTTGTCTGAGCTCTTTTTGTAGGGAAAAGATAGGGGAAGGTGACTGCGACAGATGAAAGTGATGTTAGTTATGTCAGCTGCTGTTGAAAATGGAGCTGAGGAATCCAACTACCAAGAAATACAGCCAGAAAATAATCCATCCAAAAAAGTTATTGCAGTCTCTGCACAGGGCACCTGAAGAAGCTTTTGAAGGACGTCTTTTTTCTTATTACAGTAATATTTTTCAGGTTCACAAGGTGAGCACCGTGTATGGGATGCAGCTGGCTACAGTGATTAATGGCTCTTTCTGCTACGAGTTCCTCTGCAGATCCTTTGGCATTTCATGTATTCAGCAAAGCTTATTTCCACTTAACTGCAGTCTCTCGTCGTGTCCCAACATCCATTTGGACCTCTATAAAGTATATCTGCATGCTAGTTAATCTCTGCTCTTGGCAAAGGGTCTGCCTATGCAGCATACTGTTTCTTCCTTGCTCTGGGCTTAAGATGATATCTTTTTACTAACACGGGCTAGGTACATCATCCTACAAAATCTGCTTTTGAAAATAAAATACTGAAAACCATTTCCTCAGGAGCACTTTTTTGTTTTTATCTTAAAAAGGAAATGGCGTTGCCTATTTGATACTATGCTCTTTAGGTCCCTTTAAGAGATATCTTTCTCTCCTACAGATATCTAACCTGCTTTGCACAAGCCAGTGAGGTTGCATGGCTTGATATAGCAGTATCCTAAATGTGATCCATTGTGCACCAACATCAGTTTGCAAAGGGGAGACAGACCAGCAAGGGCAAGAATCTGCTTTGGAGGCAGAGCCTGCTGCTGACCAAGACGTAGGGAGAGTTTCTCTGCCATGTGAGTTTCTCTGGCAGTGACTGTTACAAGCCTGCAGAACTTGGTGGGAGAGGCTTTAAAAGCACAAAAGATGCCCTTTATCTGTTTTGTCTCTCTCAAATGCTCCTCTTGTGGTGCTTTCTATCCCTTCTGCTCTGACTACAGTTCAAAGCGTGAGCACTGTGGAAGACAGGGGCTGTTCAGAACATCAGCATCAAGGCACCTTTTAAAGAAGAAACAGTTGCTGAAACTATGGGCGCAGGAAAACGTCTTGTGTTTAATAAAGAGGGCAATCCTGTCTGCTAGGGGGTGGGTAGGTGGTCAAGATAGTAGCTTGGGTATCAATACTGGCACCTCCTTGTCGGTACAGGTATAGAGTATCTGTTGCATTGTAGTTATCAAGTAGTAACTGAAACACTCAATCGTCCTTTGTATTTACAAACCACTGTCATCCCCACCCTCTTATGGGGTTTTGTTCACTCAGTGGCTGTCATGGTTTAGGAACAGTATTCTCCAATTTAGTGCTCCCTCTAAAACCATGCTACCATTCACTCCCCCCTCACCCTCCAGTTGGAGGCACAAAATACAAAGATCTCAGGTTGAGCTAAAAACAATTTACTGGAAACAACAGTAAAAGATAGATAGATAAGAAAACAAACAGTAACAGCAACAATATTAATAACAAAATGTATAAGACAAAGCCCCCAACAATAAAAAATATCTGACCGTTCTGCCTGACACGTTTTCTCCCAAGCCGTAGGTACACCCTTCTCCTTAGAAGTGAGAGAGATTCCCTTTCCCCCACCCTGGTAGTGACTTGCAGTGGTATCGAATAACATTAGGGTCCTGACCAGGGTGCCTTCTGGCTGTTGAAAAAAAATTAACCCTGTCCTGACTGAAACTGGGACAGTGGCACAAGCAGGGTGACAGAAAACCAGAGCTATAGATTTCTTTCCCTTCCTGTGTGCGACTATGCCACCCCATCACATGGGAATTATTTCTCATAGTCATTCCTTTCTGAATGTCCCTGCTACCTGCTCTGCAGCCACTGAAGCATGTGCTGAATGCTGCTGTTTACCATTTTTTGCCATTTTTTCCAGTATTATTTCAGGGCATGCTTACACTTTTCCATGCTGAGTTCTCTGCTAATTTGGGATTGACTACACAGCACTGCCCACTCACATTGTGCTTTACTTTTAAGTTACTCTCCTTCTTTTGAAAACTCTCTGTGGATTGCTGCAAGCTAACTTGTCTGTCTTGCTCTGCTCCTGGCCATCTCTCTGACCTGACACACAGCTTGACTGGCTGGTGAGAGGTCTGTCCTCTCTCAAACCTATGCCAACCTGTTTCCCCACTTCTGCTTCCTAATTCACCACTTCTTCCCTTGGTTATTATTATTAGGATGACTTATATATCGCAACTGTTTCTTGCGTCTCTTCTGTCTTTCCAGCCTGACTCTGTGGGTAATTTATGTGAAGGAGAGTAACACACAGGCAGTGAGCATGATGGCTATTTAGAGATGGAAGATGGTGTATTCCAGGAGCATTAGTGCTTGACAGACAAAGGCCTGAGGTGCTATAGTACAACTCTGAACTCTTGCAGGCTTTAAGGATAGCTAGAACTTGAGTTTGCTGTCCAATGACTAGGATGAAGAAAAAGCTTAACACTCAGAATGGGATACAAGTTCATGCCAGATGTAGATTCTTTTGATCTAGGGTTTAATGAATTGTATTTGTTGGGAGTTTGATGATACTTTGAAGATCTCTCCTGAAAATGAGCTTTACCACCATGTTTGCACTAACATTTTTCTCTTCTGCTCAAACACAGCAAGTGTGCTTCTGTGTTGGATATCAGGGGAGCAGAGGAAGGTAAGCCAAAGCTGGCAGATCTGATAAAACTTGTGGCAGAATAGGGAAGTCCAACACATCCTTCCAATCACGCCTTACAGACTATGGTGCCTTTGTGTATGTTGCTGCTGATGGTGATATAGCTAGAGAGATGAAGTAGAGAGGAAAGTTTCCTCCCACTTCTTTCACTTCCTGACAGAGAAGGCTGAGAGTGAACCAGACAAAAAGGAGGTGTGTTTGCAAACTTGGCAGACTTTGAATCCAAAGCGTGCCCTTTTTATGCGCATGCACCTTTTCAGAGGTCATTATTGTGCAAAGGGGAGGCATTGCTCATTCAAACCAGGATGGCAATTTCAGTCCAATGGCTGGAACTCACACACCTGTCAAACTAAACGAGTCTGGAGTACAAGCAAAGAGGGCTTCAGAAGGTTAAATCTGGAAGTAAACACCACTACGTGCTTCAGGCTTTAAATTGTGAGTCATAAATGTTAAACACTTGAAGGTATCAGCATAGTATGCTATTTATCACAAAACAAACAACTTAACTCACTGAGCACATTTATAGAGGTCTCGTTCTTCTCCCACGCTTGGCTTGCAGACAGATACAGAACTACTTGTGTAAGGAAGGACTCCTTTCCTATAGGACAGAGAGACGTGAAATGGCTAATACTGAATGCAGATATTATTCTGAAGGTGCTCTATAATGAATCCACAAGCATTCTCCACAGTCATCTCTTAAGAGTGACTCCTGCAGTGCATCTGAGAGCCAAGTAAAGAAAGGTGTATTAAGGTGTAAAGTAGCCCCATTTTGCATACAGCAGAGCAGCTTCATGCATGTTATCTTCTTTGGCAAAGAATGAGCATAAGAGGAGCAGAAACAGGTGCCTGTACCCCAAAATCTCATACCATAAGGTCCACAGGGCTTCCAAGCATGAGGTATGGATTGCAGTGTCAGCTATGTGCGTATTTTCTTGTGTATCTATTCTGTGATAGGGTTAAGCCTTCTCCAACTGACTGCCTCTAGCTTACCACAAAGCAAGGCTTTGTCACATCCAAACCTCTTGTGAATAATGTTAAAAATAACAGGAGTCACATCACTGCGCTGGGTTAGCTGATATGTGGCAAAGATTGCACTGCAGAATCCTGCTGGAGCCTCCCAAGAGTTTCTACATGCTGGAGCGTGGTTGCAGCCAGGAGGGGCTGTGGGAAATCTGAGGTCACTAGGTGTCTGCAAGCTTACTCTTGGTCCTCCTGCTACAGTGGCTGTGCTGGTTGTCAGTCTTGTAGGAGACACTTGCCTTCCCCCCCCCACCCCACTGCTGCTGGAGGTTGATTTTAGACACCTGTTCAGGTCCCTGTCTTCTATACAGCATCCCTTGTGTTTTGATTTGAAAGTGAGCTCCAAAGATAAAGCTGTGTGATTAGTGTGTCTTTTAAACCAAAGTGTGTATCTTAATCAGTTTGATTTACTATCTGATTCAGCACATTAGCTGCAGACCATGCAGCTTCCCAAACTCCATGGTGTAATGAATATGCATGCATTCAACAGTTGCAATTAGCAGGCAGCCACTGCTGGGGAAAACAAACTACCCAGGATCTAATTCTACCCTTCCTGTAGTGACTTCAATGGGACATTAGCTTAAATGCAAGCCACTGAATCCACCCCACAAAGCAGTGGTTAATAGGCCTTAATGTTTCAGAAACCTATTAAAATAGCAAGGTTTGGGTCAATTCTAATTTTACCTGAATGAGTTTGCCTATTCCTCTGCGACCCAGGCAGGGAAATTGAAAGCACAGAGCACGTACAGTACAGTACAGTACCTACGTCAGTGTTTGTTTCGGGACTGGTCATTTGGGTAAGCTGTCTCCTCTTGCTGAAAGAAATAGAATTAATTAGCAAACTTAAAGAAAGTAAAAGGGTTAAGGTTTCCCTTTGGGATTCCCAGCAGATAGGTTCAACATTATGCAATTGTCATGAGAATTCATGAGGCAGAATCTACTGGAGTAGCTAGCAAAAATATGAGCAATTAAAATTGCATTTCTGTTCTTGTCCTTCAGCTTAACCCCTTGGTGGACCATAAGCTCAATTGTTTGTGGGTTTGTTTTTTATTTCCCTGAGGCTTTTCAGATAACTATGATTTGTATATTCAAGCCCTGAGTTTAAGTTCTGCTCACAGCTGACACAGTGATTTGCAAAGAAACACTTTCACATAGTTATTTCATAAAAACCATTTCTATTTAATATAAATCTGTCAAGCATTCAAAACCATATGTGAAGTAATTTAAAATGTTTACAGAGTCGTAGAACATTGTGCTTTATTGCATTCAGAAGCAGAAAGCAAGGGCCTGACCTGCAGCAATAGAAATCTGAGCTCAACCTTATCCAAAGATGAAAGAGCTGAAGGTATCCTGTTGCTGTGCACACACAGGAAAAGGAACTGTGTTGCATCCCTTCATGGATCTGCTTCCTCTCTGCATGTGGCTTTCCCAGTCCTGTTCCCCCCACACCAGTCCCATCCTCTGAAGCTATGCATGGATTGGGGTTGAGATTTTGAGAGGCTGCTGACCTCTTGACTAATGAATGCCCATCCCTTCATCAGAATAATGTTTGTTTCATCTTGAAGTCAGTCTAAACCAAATCACCAAGTCCACTGTGTGAGCAGCTCATGACAGCTCACCAAGCAGAAGCGGTGACTTCTGGAGCAGTCACTCATCTGATCAAACCCTTCTTCCTAAATACAACTTCAATAGCATTCCATTCAAGCCAGCTTTTGCAACCTGTCTGCTTCTGCGGGATTTTTTTAAAGTCTGTACTGGGGCAATGTCTCCATAATATATATGGTAAATGCGCATTTTACATGTGCAAAGTCATAATACTCACAGAAGGAAACTAATGCTTGTCCTGAGCAGAAGCTGTTAAGCATGGGCCAAGTAAGAAACTCTTTGCAGAATGTGCAACCAGCTTCTTTTCCTTTCCTTTGGAAAGATACTAGGTGTTCCAGGAAAAGGGAGACTGGTGGTTCTTCATAGCATTCTAATGCATCTAAATATGACCAAAGAAAGGAGAAGAAGGAGTACACCTACCTCATCTAGGTGTTTTTTCCCATTTAACCCCAAACTTTCCAACAAAATTGCACATTCTCATCAAATCTGGCCCATGAAAATTCAAGGAAACTGGTTTAACTTTTGCAAAGCTAAATAGTGACAGGGAGACAAGATCAGGCTTATAATGACAGGATATTTTCTACTTAACTATGATGATATTAGCTTCCCTCTGTGTGTGCTGACTCTGCAGAGGCTTCTAATTCACACTGCTTGCATTTATTTTAATAAAGAGACAATAGTTACATCTGTTTAAAAATAAATCAAAAGTGCTGTACTCATAGAATCAGTTGGGTTGGAAGAGACCTTTAAAGGTCAACTAGTACAACCTCCCTGCAATGAGCAGGGACATCTTCAACTAGAATATATTGCTCAGAGCCCCATCTAACCAGGGATGGGGCGCCTACCACCTCTCTGAGCCATCTGCGTTACTGTCTCATCACCCTCATTGTTGTAATCTAAATCAACCCTCTTTTAGTTTAAAACCATTATCCCTTGTCCTGTCACAACAAGCCCTGACTAAAAAGTTTGACCCCATCATTCTTGCAAAGCCCCCTTTAGGTATTGGAAGGCTTCTCTAAGGTCTCCGTGGAGCCTTCTTTTCTCCAGACTGAATAAATCCAGCAAGAAGCAGCCTGTCTTCAAACAAGAGGTATTCCATCCCTCCAATTTTGTGTCATTTTTCTGATGCATGGATAGAGTTTGCCTATGTGTCGTTTAGAACTAAGAATGGGAAAAGCACTTTAGGGCCAATCCTGATGCCTGCTGTACTGCATCAGTGCTCTTTTTGTGAGGGTACGTGAGGGCTGGGAAGCAACCAGCTCACTTTCTATTGGGATGCCCCTTTAGTGATGTGTGGACCTGGCTGGTGAAAGACTTTCTGAGATCATGTCCAGCACCACAAAAAAGAAGTTACAAAACTGGCCAGTGAAAAAAAACAGGGTCAAAATGGACTGAAAATCTAGGGAACAGAGCACTGAAATGGATGTGTACATGAAGATTGTACTCTAAAATTCTGACCTGGCACCCCACTAATTGCAATACCTGTATCTCTATTCACACAGTACATTGTGTATTAGATCTACTTGTACCTGGCTGTTGATAGGACAGTAGAAGGAGGGATTTCTTTTCCTTGGTTCAAGATGGTGGCTTACTTTTAGATTAAAGAGATGTGGTTTGTGGAAAGGCTTATATTGAAAGGAATATACTGAATTAATTCCTGAAGGGCAGAGAGAGAGAGAGGGGAAAAAGATGGCTAATAAATATAGCTTAAGAAGGAGAGTTATTTGGCAGATGCAGACTCCTGGTCAATTTGTGCTCTCAAGTAGCTGCTGAGATGTCAACTAGAGGGGAGAGAGAGAAAGGAAGGGAACTTAGCTTCATGATTGTGCATAAAAATAACATTAAAGCTGTCCTATAACCCTCTACTATGCATCTCCTCCAAAATGAAAGCCTGAGTGGTTTGCAAAATCCTTTCAAATGAGCCTACACTGGTTCAAACACTGGGAAGTGCAGTGTGACAGGCTCTTAACAGCAGTAGGCACCATATGTAACTGTTGCTGTTCTTTGTCTATGTGCACTGCATACATATGCCCAGCAATGAAACATGTGTATGGTAAGTGAATGAAAAGCAGTCCATGAACTTGCTCCTTTTTTGTTTTCTCTGCATGAGGCAAGTGGATTTATGCATATCATGTGCACATACATCATAAGTGTGAGAAACAATCAACTGGAGCATTTGAAGGTTGTTTTGTGGATTACCTGCCTGATTCCCTGAGGTGTGGCTTGTTAATTTTATTTTCCTTTAAGAAAGAATAATTTGGGGTGGGTTTTTTTGGGTTTTGGTGGGTTTTTTGTTGCTTTAAAAAAAAAAAAAAAGGAGAGAGAGAGAAAACCCAACACATATGAAATGCATTTTTTCCCCAAAATAACAGAATTGAAAATGCAATGTGGGGAGAAGGGGAGCAAACCTCAAATTTAATTGTTTTTAATTCTGGTACTATTTTTTGAATGTGAATTCTGATGTCAGGGGTGACAGGATGAGTACGCTGAGCAGGGACTAGACTTGTAGAGGGGTGGCTGTGTCTCAGAGGTCTTCCTTGCAGTAGCAGGATGGTTCTTTGCTGGGGATCAGAGCCATCCACATCCCTGGGTACCATGTGGTTGTGTAACCAACCTGTGTGGACAACCAAGAGAGACATGGTCCTGGACAACTACAGTAGAGGTCAGCCACAGAAGGAGCCTTGAGTAGATATTGATGGCTTGCTCTGTCTTCTGATCTTTTCAAGGACCCTTCTGGACAATAACACTTGCTGAGAAGAAGGTCTTGCTCCCCCTTCCTACCAGCCTTGAATAGAGAGTGACTCACTGGTGCTAACAAGGAGTTTCCCTACCATCCTCTGTAGGTGCGTATTACTCTTAATTTATGGAGAGCAGCAGCAGAAGTACTGCTGCTCTTTCCTGGTACGGAACAAGCAACTCCCCTGGGAAAGCCAGTCAGTTTAATCCATTTCTTCCTTAAGGAAAATAGGACACCAGAGACAGCGTGTGACTTGTCCAGGCTAGTAGTGACACTTGGTGTCTGTGAGAGCTGAGCTCATGGATGTTTCTTCTCCTCACAGGTTTGTGTGATCAATCAGCAAGGCCTGATACACTGCACAAGAGTAATTGTTACCTAAGCCTGCATGGCTGGCTGCTCTTCGTGCTCCTGCATGCTCCCTGTGCATACATATTGACTGATGAGTGCACAGCCTGTTGAGTGTTATTGCTTTCTTAATGTGCTGCAATTTTTCCTCCAATATCCTAACCAAGAATGATTGTTGCTGTAGAACGTCCTCCCTCCATTTGCCTCAACCCATGTTTATTTACAAGAGCACATTTTGCATCAGCTGTCACTCTGGTCTCACTGAAACAGAAGTTTCAAGTTCACAGAACAATAAAAGATATAAATTAGCTGTTATAATTAACTGAATGGCACGAGCGAGCTTTCAAATTCCAGACTCTGTTAGGGCCTAATACAATACACACACACCACAGCCTAAGGATCTCTGCCCGTCTGTCTGTGCCAGGGACTGGGCACTACCTCCACCCAGCAGGCAGCCCTTCATGCCACAGTCCCAGCTGGTGCCAGGTTATGTATGAAGGAAAGGGCTCACCCACACTAACCATCTTTTATTGCCATCCTGTACCGTCCTCATAGGACCCCACTAGCAGGCCCAGAAGGGGAGGAGAAAGACGGAGAAATGCCATTTTCTTGAAAAAGTATGTTATTTCCCAGCCTATACAGCTTTACAGGGAAGTCCTGGCTACCTCTGATGTTTGTCTGTCGGCCATTTCTATAAAGTTCAGGTAGCCATGAGACCTTGTTCTTCCGGAGGGATTGGGGCAATTTTCTGCCAGAGTCCCCTGCAACTCCCCATCTGGAGCTGTACCACCTAGCCATCCAAGTGTTCGCCCACACCACGTTCAACATCCAGAGTCCGGTTGCGAACATCACTCATTACTTTCCTTTATGGACTCCTGCAAACCTCGTTTCTCCATGTCTATTTGATATGTTGGTTTGAAGGAGCTGATCTGGGCCTCCACAGGTCAGTGGCAGTGCTAAAGCTCCTGACAAACCACTGGTGTGCCTGCAGGTAGTTCAACCCTTCATCAGTTTGACAGGAGGTGATTCTGCATGGTCAGATCTCAGAGGCGAGACCATTGCTCATTTTTAGGTGAAGGTGATCAATAAGGCTCATGAAGGAAAGTTAAAACTTATGTGTTGCTCAAGTTATAGACTGGAGAAAATCAGAGACAGGAGGTTTGGCTGACTACAGCCAAGGAATTGTTTATGTGGACAGTCAACATATATTCCCACATCAGAAGCATCCTCAGGGAAGGTCACTGTGCTTAGGAGATGAATCCTTGCAGTGAGGCTTTACAGGTGTTCAGACAGCTTGTTAACAGCAGGAAACACAGAGAGTGCAAGCACTTTTGTGGCTCATTAAAAGCCCAGGTGGATATGTAAACTTGGTGTTGTGCTCTTTCTGACAACTGTTTTTGCTCTTCAAAATGTGTCATCTGTATTTAAATCCATGTAATATGAATCTTCCTTTATTTCCACTTGAACAATTGTTTTTTTCTGTAAGAGGGTGTCATGGTAATGGACCCACATCTAACAGCTCCGTGTCTAGGTGTGAGGCAGCCTTTACAGAAACAACATATTTGATTGTTCCTATGCCTCCTCAGCCAAGCCAACACCATGTTCTAGGGTCTTGAGCACTGTGGAGAAGTTTCTTGATAAAGTTTCATAGTTTAAATTTTAGAAATTTTAATTAATTAATTATAATTAGTGTTGAGTAGGTGTTTCTTGCCATAGAACATGGACATGGAAAGAGAGCATGAGTTTTTGGTACAGTGTGGAAGGGTCAGAAAAGTGTTCAATCTCCCCAAATCTTTTACAAAACAACTATCACTTTTGATGAAGTTTTATATTGGAGAAAATCTGACACATTTGTTGTACTTCTGATTTTTATGATACTGCATTATATTACTGTTTTACATTAGTATTTTGTACTGAAATATTTTGACATTACTGAAACAAATTATTATTTTCTTGCTGAAGAAAACAACTAGAGAAACAAAATGTTCTGAGAGCTCCAAACTAATTTTTTATTCGGCTTTGGCACTGCATGGCAAATCTGAGGATGCAACTTTAAAAAAAAAAAATCATACTTCGTCTATTGGAATTCCTGACCAGGGCTACTGTAACATTGTACTACATGAACCCACAAAGGATTAACAAGCATTTAAATCAAAGCTGATTGAATAAATTGTAATGAATAATTTATTCAATTACTTTCTCTTCTGTTTTCTCTTTAGCAGTTTGTCTATGAATACATTGTGACTGATTTAGTTGTTTGAAATATTTTACTGATAATTCCTGAAAATAATCTGATCAGGAAAAAAATATTTAGTTTAACAGAATATGTTACATAATACAGAATTTAAAAGGGAATTTTATAGTACCATAAGATTTGGATATTCTTGAACTGCTTTTTGCAAAATATTATCTGAAACTCACAGGTGCTTGAAATAATTTCTATTTTGATATTTGCTGTTTTCATTGCTATTTTTATATATAAAGAAAATAATATGTAAGAGAGTCTCAAGCTGTCGGTGGGTGTTCAAAAACAAGTCATGGGATGCATTTGATATTCAAATTTTCTTGAATTTTATTTGCATTCATAAGATATATAGCCCATGTTTATTCTCTGATTGGTTGATCTCAGCCTTCCGGATTATTTTTTTATGTGACTATTCAATTGCATTTTAAGTCCCAACTTCCAACAACATCCTAGAAGTCAATGTTTCAAGGAAAGCTTCTGCCCTACAGCCACTCACAGGTGCTTTTGATGCCCATAAAAATGGATGGATAAAGGGTGGGGGGTTTTAATATATCAGGTCTGAAAAAATTTCATATTTTAGTTTTACTTGTTGTAATTCCTGAATTAGGTAAGACATGTTTAGGAGTTTGTTTTGGAAAGGCATGCAATAATATTTTTCAATGTTTAACTGACTACCCAAGCCAGTCTTGACCATTTTCTGCACATCTGTCTACTAGACCTTTTGTTTTTCTTTAAAGTGTGGGGTGTTTTTTTGGAAGACTGTCCCTGCTCACTGCCTTCATTGCACTGGAAAACCTCTTTCAAGCTTGTCCCTCACAGCAGTGGAGAAGTCACACACAGCAGGGGTAAACCTGGCTGTGCCACCAACCATGGTCTTAAGGAACACTCCCAGCCTTCATTCTCCAGTTCTCCCCAACACCACTGGGCTACATTCCACTGAGATGGGAGGTGCCTGTTAAATTAAAACACACATATATTGGCAAATAACTAGGAAGAAAGAAAGAAAACTTGTTTCTTCTATATCTCAGCAGTGAATTGATAGTGTGGCACTTTGCCTACTGGGGCTTGTGAGACGTTAGCAGGCAGTGGAGGGGTGACAGTGAAGACAGCAGCAGTGAGGAACGTGCTTTCTGCTTTCGTCAGCGTCCAATCTGTCGCTGTGTAGTGGCAATGCACTGCTGACCAAAGAGCTGAAAGCTTTGTGGTGGGCCAGGTGAGAGGAAGGCGGTTTGTTGTGCTTCATGTGTTCTGGCTGTGTCTGACAGGCACACCTGTGTTTGACAAATACTTATTTCTAAATTATTGTTTCATGTCTCTTGTGGCCATCACAGAGTCTGTCCTTGAAGACGTATGATATCGATGCAACAAGGCCTGTAACTCCTGTGTCTGAAAACTCATCATGTGCATGAATAATTTGCCAAATTATTCTATATGCAAACACATGTTTGTAGCAAAGCATAATTGGCACCACTGTAAACTGGCTGGGAGTGGGGAACTCTGGGCATCTCAGGCACTGATCTGAGATGCTTTGAAAATGCTGTCCCCCACCTTGTATTTTCATTATGTTTTCATTAACAGATGAAAATGGTGGCCCTAAATATGTAAGTTTCTAAGGTTTTATCTTGCTTCCTACATTTGGTTGCATGAAAAAAAATTGCATTTTAACTATGTACACAGAATTTTGATTAAATGACTAACTTAGCATTCTTTAAAATCTAATTTTAATTGGAACTTTGCTAGAAGCTAGAATAATTTTCTCTCTTCTTTGCCCATCTTTCCCTCACTAATGTGACTTGAAACTCCTTTGTTTAATGCTGTGCCCTGTTCCCACACAGCTGAAAATATTTGCATGAATCATCAGTGAATAGAGATAAGCTGCAGTGTCCCCCACTGAAGACCACTGCACTGCTTCTATGCCTAGAACACTTTTGCATCACTTTTTGTCCTCCCTCTGTTGCAGCTTGGCTCCACTCTATGAAACAGAAATGTTTTCCCAATTATGATAGCTTGTTCAGTTTGCGATTAAAGTTTCCCTGCAACAGTGATGGGATTGTGCCCAGAGAAGACTCTCCCCCTCAGGCAGGTCAAGGACAAGGGGCAGAGCCAGCACAAGGCCAGGAACAAGCCTTTACAGAACATCTTGAGTACCAAGTGTGAGGAGTTCACCCATGTGACTGCTGCAGCAGTAACGTTTCTTCCTTGGGAATGCTGAGATTTCCAAACATAAAAGGAAACCAGAAAGTGCTCTTTTTTTCCATTATGTTTGATAGAGGATAAATACAATTTCCAGCTGTAGCTTTCTTGGCAAAAGACCATCCTGAACACACCGATGCCTGTGCAGATGCCTCAATGGATTTTGAAGGGGTCAAGGATCCCCCTCTTTCCCTGTTTAATTTGTCTGGACAGGACTCCATGCACTCTTGGCACTAATTCAATATTATAGAGCAATGTGCTTTAGTAAAAGGAGACCTCAGGATGGTGCTGTCAATGCCAATTTGAAGGTAATTTAAGCCATTTTGACTTAAGAAATGGCTAACAACCTCTTCACATACTGGTAGGATGGTTCAGGAAAAGATAGCAACTTCAGACTGATTAATAAAAACTCACCTCTCACTTGGAGCTTAATTAATTCTTCTGTTACAGGAACTACAGCTTTTGCTGTTAGCTGAAAGTGGTCTGACCTTCAAATAACATGACACGTACCTTAGGAGCAGAAATATTCCAGGGCCTGTTGATATCGTAGCATCTCTATGTGCTTTACAGGTATTTGCACATTTCTCTTCTGCCAGTTGTGATAAAGACCTTACTCTGAGCAAAATCTGGTCCTGAACAGCTCTGGGTTATTCATCACTTGCCTTGTGCTGTATGAATGATGCAGCCCATAATAGTGGACATTGACTCTACTCTGGTCATTTTAAATTATATTTTTTTGTAAAGAGTCTAGGCTTACTCCCGGTAATCTTTTCTGGTTTGTGATTGAAAGGCATTTCTTCAAAGCTTTTCAGTTCTATTAATGTAACACAATAAATAAAGAAATGCAGGACATTCTTCTAATACCATCAAAGTATTTAATAAGAAATGAAAGAGGATTTCTTTTGTTCCTACAATTATGACTAGTGAAGCAAACTGTGGTAGTGAATATTATTTGGTTTTTGATATTTTTGTTATTTGAGAGCAGCTTAAACTACTGTGCATACGGTTACAACTCGTTATCACAGGAGAACATAAGGCAGTGAATGCCACATGAGCAGCAGTCTCATGCAGGTGGCAAGGAAACAGCGATTTCTGTGGGTAAAGCATTTGATTAGGACATTAGGACATTAGAAATATCTGGCTTATGTATGTTCCTCAGCTATAGTTTTCTGTGGGTCCTTGGAGATGATGTTCAAGGGCAAATTTTCAAAGACATTTAGGTACGCAGCTCTTGTGGAATTAAAAGGAACTTCACTATGTGGGCTTTGTTTTTCTGGGTCCGATTTCCACTGCGTGATGATGCTTCTTTCATACCTTGTGTATTGCCAATTACAAGCTTTGGATAAAAAGCACTTTCTCTCAGTGTGTGTCATTTCATCAGTTGCCAAAATGGAGCCAGGGACCAAATATGTGGAGACTGAACATGGGTTATACAGTACTGCGTGGGTATATATGTGTGTGCATGTATTCATGTGCACACTGTCTCTTTAGTAATGTTTTCTGTCCCTACCTAACTTTGTTAGTGTCAGGGTAAAAATTTTTACTCTATCTTTCCTGTCTTCTTAAATTACTTTCCTGTCTTTCTGTTCTTCATTTTTCATCTGATTTGAATCTAAGCTATGAAGGAAGATGAACATTCGACTTGCTAAAGAGCATCACTCTTGTGAATAAGAATCTATATTGAAAGATGTTCAAATTATCTGCAAAAACAAGTGCTTTTAAAGCAGTTAGATCTATTTCCTTATGAATTTGACTTCTCATTTTGCATTATATTGCACTATATAATGTGCAAAACATACAAAGGGCAAATTGAAGTGCTATGAATATGCTCCTATGTGCAATCTACTATATTATACAAGATGAAATTTGTTAAAAAGTTAGACAAAAAATTATTTGAACATGGGGTGACAGAAGGATGGAAGTATCATATGACTGTATGGAAAGGCTATATCTGCATATTTTAATCATAGCTTTTCCACAACTTGTTTTTAAAAGGAAGTTCTGGAAACTTTTAGGTAGTTCCACACAGCCCTCTGGTTTTTATAGGACTGCATCAACAGAATCTGGTTCCATAAAACTTTTCTCAATGAAATCTATATAAAACCTTAATTAAAACACGCTGTCTCTACCAGTGCTACAGGAAATCAGATAACAAAGCAACAGCACCCAATATGCTGCTCTAGATGAAATAATTTCCTATTTCATTTACAGTCCTAACGAATGCTTCACTTTCCCTTCATTAAGTCCATATACATCTTTCTTTGCCCTGGAGATAACATAACTGCTGGCACTGCAGGTTCTCCTTATACAATTGTTATTTTTAAGACCACAGAGCACATAATACAGTTCTATAGGAGCTGTCCTAATGAAATCAACAGCACTGTCACCACACTCACGAGCATTTACACAACGGACTGATCCAACTGCTGGCACTAGGTAACATTGGTTTTGACATTCAGAGGAGGGGCCACCAAAGTCTTCCAGGATTTCACATCATGCAAGAAGAAGTGAGCAGCCCCCATTATTTTATTTCTTCTGTAAAACATATGGGTCTGAGTTTATTAATTCACCAAGGAGGAAGAGTGTCCAACCCGCCTAATGCATAAGTAGCCAGTGTACCATGGAAAAAGGAAATGAAAGAAAATCCAGCCAAAGGTCATTAGTCTGAAAAATCATTGGTCTTATTTTTCTTTGCGTGCTGATCCTGTTTACGCTCAATGTGTTCACATATGAGTGGAAAGGAGATTTCAATCAACAGTTTATGTAGCATGCCCAGTTTTCATGCATTCATATATGACCTTTTCTTAGCCTGCTGGTACAATTGGTTTCTCAGTGACATACATTTTATTAACTTTTTCATGCTGGGATGGCATTGAAATGATGCCGCTTTTGCCCCTAGGAGTCGCATCAGGTGACAGGCTTTCCAATTGCCATTTACAGAAATGGTGTCCTGCAGATGTCTTAGAGAGGATGAGGATCTCTTACAGAGTGGAGAAACTGCCAATTAGAGAGGTGGTCCCTTATGGTTCATGAGCAATATCAGTCTGGTGAGCCCTCTAAAGCTGTTTCCATTTTTATATATTCTTCACCACGCTCATCTTTTTTGTACATTTCAGTGGCTCTGCAGGGCTGTGAGATCCAGGGATTTCTTTTTTTGGTAGCAGTCATATAGCTTCATTGCTTCCCTGTAAAACTTTGTTTCTTCTCTTAGGAGTCAGTAAATACAGCATAAAGCAACCAGGAAGACCAGCACGGAAAATTGAGAAGAGATGTAAAAAAGCAGCATAAACAGATTAGTAAAGGAGCCAGCATTTCTGTCCAGGCTAGTCAGTGGCCCAACTCTGAGACAAGTGAGAAAGACAGAGGTCGATCAGCCTACAGTGAAAAACAGCTAAGCAGAAGCAAAATCATTTTCCTTAACTGGAGATCTGGTCAAAAGCCTGCTTAGGTCAGTGAAAAAAGACTTCCACTGAGATCAGTAGATTTTGTATCTGTCTTCCAAATGTGTTCCATCTTTGGTAATTAAAATATCTTTTGCTGCTTCCTGTTCGTCTTAGCATTACAGATCCCACGCTTCTGTTATGGAAGAAGTGGACTTGCATATGACTAACAGGTGGAGTGGTTGCAAAGAAGCTTCACTTCGGAATCTAGCCTGCAAAACATTAATTACTAGTAAAGATGCGAGGGGAAGAAAAAATCCAGAGTGGTTCTCAACGTCTTGGTGAGCTTCCAGAACAGCATGAGGCAGCAAATCCCCAGTTCAGTGGCTGCAAAACAAGTTCTATTCATTTGAAAACACTGTGAAAAAGAAGCCCAGATCTTTGTTATTGCAACTTTGGAAGTCAAAATGATGAAATGAACTGCTTGCTTTTATCTTCGCTCCACCAATGAGTTCCTACAACAGCCTTGGTTAAGGAAATGGAATTTAGCATTCAAATTCCTTTCTGAGATCTCATGAAATATTGTGGGTGTTAAGAAAATGGACTGCACAATTGTAACTATTCACTACTATTTCTTTGGTGCAAAAATCACCAGGAATATTATTTGTAAGAGGGACACTTCAAGACATGAAGTCTACATCTGACACCAGGCTTCAGCAGGCAGCACTCAAAGATGCCCATTCACCAAAGTCCAGTTCTGAGTCTTTTTACTGACTGTTGTACAGCATCCCAGACTGTACAACTCACCCAGGGCTGGAGGTCTGCTTCTCGCTCTCCAGCACCCAGCATATTTTGAACACCTCTGTGATACTGAGCAGTAACTATGCTCCCAATCCCTAACAACAAAAGAAAGAGTCAAGAGTGCTTATTTTGGTGCTCTGTCTGCATCTTTATATGTATCCAGAGGTTTTAAGCAGATATTGGCAGAGAGCTGAAGGGAACCCACAGCTCTTTTTCTACAAAGTGAGAAATTACGGAGAACAAGTCCAGGGAATACAGCAAAAGAACATAAAAGAGAACAAAACCCTACTATCAACACAATACCGTCCATCTTTGTCTTGACCATAGAGAAGTGAAGCAAATCTATCTCTTTTCTTTCAACCATAGATGTTTGGATCGCCATCCACAGTTAACTCTTTACCATGCTCAAAGATCTAGCTGGGCACAGAGCAACCAGAGAAATCAAGGGAGACAGCAGGACTGCATTGCCACATCCCTGCAGGAAATTCGTGTTGCATAAAATACTCCAGTGATGGAGCTTCAATTGCCAACTTGTCAGCCGCAGGGAGAGCTCTGGGAGTAAAAGGCAAGCACTGCTCTCCTGGAAGTAAAGCTGCTGCTTGCTTGTGGGTAAATAGGCATTGCTGATCTGCCACCAGCATTGCTGAGCTTGGTGTGATGCTGAGCACAAAGAAGTCATGCTTTCAGCTATTTCTAAGTACTTTTACCTGTATTTACCTGTATTTTGCATGTTTTTTCCTCTGTTCCCCTACTTGTCTAGCCCTTCCTCACTGTAAAAGCACTGTTGCTTGGTGTATCCTGGAGGGAACAGTCTGTTTCAATTACAATGACAGCACTACACCTTCACTGATAACAAACATTGTACTTCTAGCCACAGAAAAAGGCACTGTAGGGAATTGTGCCTTTGGTTTGCAAGCAAGAGTTCAACTTCCTAATTTATTTTCAATATTCAAAATTTCACCCATTTCCTCTCAGTTTGCTCTGCCATCTACAATCCCAAAGAAAAAGGTGGTGATCCTACCCATCCAAAGTCCTAGATTTGCATACGGTAAAATGTAGCTTCACAAGTTCCCAGGTTAGCCCACCTTCATACTTCTCAAAAGGAGTGCAAGCAGCTGTTCACAGAAAGACCATGTTCAGTGCAAGATGAGTGAAGCCTCACTATGACCTGTGAAAAGGAAAGATCCTCTGACTCCTTTGTGTACAATCAGGACAGCAAGAGATGAGGTGACCTGCCCAGGGCAGTAGGCAGCTGACTACAGGGCCAAAAATAGAAAACCTCTTCCTGATCTCCAGGCCTACGACTTTCTGCATGGAGGTCTTCCTTCTGTCATCTCAGATAAATGGTTGAGCATGACAGGTCAGCATGAGCAGAGGTATAAAATAACACAAGCAAATGTCTGTGTTAGATTTAATGATGTGTGCTCAAAGCCATACTTACCAGATATCCTGTGTTAGGATTACCCTGGAATCACCAGCCATAATTCTCCATGCGCCAGCCTGTAATTTCTGAAAACACTACTTTTGCTTCTATTTTTAAGTTATCTTTCCTATCATTTTCTTCATGGTTATCAGGGCTGGGTAGTTCTGTAAGAGCTCAGTCAGCATGAGAGAAAACAGCAGCACAGAGGAAAAACGGCAGTGATGGCAAACTTCAAAAGGTTTGGAGGTTCAGGAAGAGGTGTAAGCTTATCTGAACCTCTTTGTTGTGGAAATTGTTATGGAGTTTCATGAAAAAGAACTCAACTTCTTGTAAGACATCTGGCAGATCAGAGCTTCAGCTGGGTTTGAAGTAACTTGAGAGTGACCTTTCCTGCACCGCTTCCATATTTTGCCTTCCTGTTCGCCGCAAACGAGAAGTGGCAGAAGAGCATGATGGTTTTGGTACATGGAAGCAGTCTCCTCGCTTCCCCATCCTCTGTTCTTTGTTATCAACAAGTTTAAGAGCCCAGCCTGCAAACAACAAAAAGCCCAGCCAGCCAAAGTGTCCTTTTTAAGCTTTACAAGAATGTTTTTGGAGGTTGGGAGTGGAAGCATGCAGAGGTGAATAATTATTTCATGTGAGCAGGCTTGTTTTTATGGGGGCAGCCAGATCAACCGGCAGCCTCATAATATGGAGGTGACATAAGAGTAAAAAGTAATGTGAAACTGTGTAGGATAAATTCTTCCTGACATATACTCCATGCCAACTTCAGAGAAATTGATGACTTGTGTGGATTGTACAAGTACAGATTTTGGCCTTTTGTTTTTATATAAGGTTACAGAATCCTGATGCTGTGATTGTTGACCTTCATATGAAAGTCACATGCTATGATTCAGTGGTTTTAATTCTCCTTAAAAAGGTCATTAATCACTGATTGTACATGTGTATAATTATTCTGCTGGAAATCTCAATCCATTTTTTTTTAATGTGAGAGTCAATAGTTAGAGGGCTGTCAAGTCTATTCATTAAAAAACCCTGTTGTCAAGAGTATATAACCGGGCTGTAAACACTTGTTCTAATCTAAACAATTGCACAGAAAGAGCCTGCTAAAGGAGGTAAATTTAAAAAAAAAAAAAATTAAAAATAGAGAGAAAAATCCATATGGCTGTTTCTAGTTACATGCCCTTTACTGAAGGTAGTATGAGGCACCCAGCTCTGCAGGCTCTGGATGAGTACAGGGCTACGGTGCTCCTCTCCTTTCTGCCGGCAGAGGGAAAGAAAAGGCTACTGTTATTCCATCCTCCTTCAGATACTGCAGATGGTTTTCTGTCCCAGGCAGAACAGCAGTGCAAATCCTGATACCGAAGTCTGTGCTCTAGGCAGAGGTTTCTCTGCCACAAATACCTTTCTAGAAGGTATCTTTAACCAAATCTAGGTTCATTCTGTATTTTGTGCAGAAGGTGTAATTTTAATAAATGTGAGGTTCTATTAAAGCATATCATGGTCCCTTCTGGCCTCAAACTTTGTAGTAAGATAATCCAAACCAATTCTGTACTGGGTTCTGTCAGGGAGACTGATGCAGCAGCAAATGCCGAGAATTTATGCCAGAGCTGATGCTGAGCCCCCCTTGCTGTTGCCCCATACCTTGTGGGTGGGTTTGTTTGGAGGAGTCTGGTGTACTTCTCAACAACACTGTCCTGGGATGTCTAGGCAGTCAGCCTATGGCTATATGCACAGATAAAATAGGGGCATGAGCTTGGATGGCGAGAGTGACCACCTGAAACACTCTGTTATATGCATGGGTCTGCCTACAACTCATGGCAATTTTTGAGGTCCTCAGGACTGTCGCCACAGCCTTGGGACTTACAGTAATTTTGTAGCAGAGAGCTCTGTGTCGCTATGAGGAGAAACAGTTGCTTGGATGGATAGGGAGGTCCAGGATGATAAAATATTTGAGTCCCATCCAGCAGGGGGAATATGGAGGAGCTCAGTCCCTGAGCCCTGAACACATCCACCTCCACTGCCTAGTATGGCAGAGAGTAGTCATGCTGAAAATAACTTTCCAATTTAGACAGAGAAGTCTCTGATGTTTCCCCTTACTCTCTGAAAGCAGGCACGAGAGGAATGAGTCAAGCAAGAGGAAATCTCTGGCTTCTCAGTATGCTGTTTCAGGCAGGTGTGGGACTGTGTGTGTCTGCTCAGTAACCACAGAAATGGTTTGTACAAATCATTAGACATTTCAATACAGAGTGGTTATGGTTGGAGAAGCACCTTTTACAGAATTGGATCACTGCATAAGTGACTCCTCATGATAACAGTATTTTTAAATGGTCCAAGGTTCCAAATAGAGCAATAAAGAGCATCAACAAATACTTAGGGAAACAGTCATACCTATGAGTCCCAGCTGCACATCCCCATGGCACACTGTGCCTCTAGGAGTGTCCTGGTTAAAACAGGCTATGTAAATGGAAAGGAGGACAAAGCAGCCTTCTGAAGCTAGGCACTGGATTAAAAAACCCTGCAAAGTTTTCTGCTTCTTTCTGTGAATGTTTCTGCTTTATGAAACAGAATCTGAGGACCAAAGTGATTCAGACTCATCCAGCATATCTGCAGGATGGGTTAATGTACTAACATTATGGGCATTCATTACTCTAGGCTATAGGAATGCACTAGGGCTTGAATGCAAAGTTTCTTGAAACCCCAGGTGTGCAACAAAACAGAAAGGTGGACTCCCTGCCTCCCCAATCCTTGTGCTCCGCCAAGATAACCACTGTACATAGTCACCACATGCAGTGGCCACAATGTTGATGAATTAGTAATGTGCAGTGCCTAGGAGAACTGGAGAATCACATAATCTGGAGGGAAGGGCTCTAGAGACATCCTAGCTGTGACTCCAAGCAGACCCAGTGTTGAATTCAGACCTGTCTTCTCTGGGCGTTATCCAGTCGGGCACTGGAAACCTCCAAGGATGCAGCCTGCACAACTTTTTTGGGTAATCTGCTCCAAAGCCTGACTGTCCTCATGCTGGAAAGATTTTTCCTTATATCCTGTCTGGACACCCCCTATTTCATTTTATGACCACTGTCCTGTCCCATGATCACATCTCGGTGAAGAGCCTGGTTCTATCTTGTCAAAAACCTCTTTGTAGGTACTGGCAGGCTGCTAGTAGGTCCCTCAATTTCAATTTTTTTTCTCTTTCTTGGGCTGAACAAGCCTTGTTTCTTCAGCCCTATCTCATGCCCCAAGTGCTGCCACACCAAACATTTTGGTGGCCCTTTGCTTAGTTCACTCTGTCAGTCAACGTCCTTGTGTCTGCAGACACAAAATTGGACATGATATTTGCCATGCAGCCTGAGCAGTAAAGAGGAAATTTCATTGTTATTCACCATTCTAAATTTAAAGAAACTCTGATAGGAAATGTTTTTAGTCCTTTGTAATTTAGCATTTAGTTATTTAAGATTTAGCTCAACCCTGAAATCAGAGTGAAGCCCAAAAGGATCCATTAAATACTTTTTTAAAAAACATTCTTCAGAGCAACACTAATAAAAAATGCTGAAGATGTAAAAAGGAATCCATATCATAATTGTTTGTTGACTGCAATTAAAAATATTCTCCTTTCATTTCAACACTGCTGGTTCATTTATGCATCAGAGACCATGGGGTTGAACAAGCATCGCAGGTAGAGATGTCAGCTGTGAGCCATTTTGGGGAACAGGCATGCTTGCCTCAGAATGTCTAAGGGACCAACCAGAAAGACATAAAGAAATAGGATGGCCTAGGGATTTCCAGACTAGGACTCTGAAGGTGTTCCTGAGTATTATAGTGCTAACAGAATTGCACTTTTCCAAGGGGGATATTAAACACAGTGCTGTTGGGTTTCTAATTCACCTTGATGGGTTGGAAAATTTCTTTGTGTAGCTGCTGAAGCCTGTCGCTGGCACCGGAGACTGTTTCCTCAGGAATGGCAGACTGGTAGAGTCAGTAATACCTCACAAATCAGTAGAAATATTAATATATTAAAATATATGTGTATTTGAAAATGGCACTGGTAAATGGCCAAAGCTGAAATGCTCTGACTTTATTACCCAGACTTTCAGTGAGGTTTTTTTTCTGTTAATCCTCCAGGCAATACTTCCCCCATGTCTTTGCTCCTAAGATCAGACTTCATTTTAATTTTTTTGAGAATAAATTGCTGTAAATCTTTGGAGAGTCCTTAGAAATGTGATGGCTGCTGTGTCAAGCATTTTGGTTGAAGAAATTCTGCAGTTGAGTTGATGGAAAATAACCTATTCCTTGCTTTTATTAAGCATTTCCTGATTATTTTTTTTCCTAAAAGGCCAGAACTGCAACTGGTCACAAGATAGTGTTTCATCTAGGCAGAGATTAAGCCAACAGGTGTCAAAAGTAAATAGCTAACTCACTGGAATAATGTTTCCTTAAAAGTGTTGGAGGATTTGAATATATTTTGTGAGATGGTGTTTTTGGATTTCTTCTCATTCTCACTCCTTTGTTTTGAATGCAGATAGGTTGTACGAGCATTGCTTTAACTCACAAAAGCGTTCTGAATCTAAAATGAAGCATTTCAAAATTAAAAAAAGTAAAGTCAGAAAGATTGAGACAGCAAGCAGCCCTCTCAGAGAATGCTGTTTGGCAGTGGTATTATTAGAGGAGCTGGAGCTGAGAGAAGAGAGCGTGTGCACAAAATTCCCTGCGTCACTAAATATGACTTTCAAAACCTCATAATATCTTCTGTAAAAGCTACCATCCTGTCAAACATTTTTGCAGTTGATGTCTTTGTGGCTGAAACTGTAAAGAAAGCTCAAATAAAGTCACAACTATTTTTGCTACAAAAAAAAGCCACATCCTTTTCCTTTCTCCTCCTTGCTCTAAACCCCTGGCTGTACGGCATTTGATCAAGCTTTCAAAAAGACAAAACAAAATTCTCCCTCAGGCATAGAGCAATCTTGGGAAGTTTTGGCTCAAGAGACAGATATTTCTGAGAAAATGAAAAAGAGATCTTGGAAACAAAATCCTACAGCAGCCATAACTGTGCATCTCTATGGTGGCTTTAATTATTATGTGGAAAGATTCAGTTAGATATTTAGAAAAGCTGGGGGATTGATATTAACACTGAAAGACTGGAATGAGGCTGGCAGCTGTGATAGGGACAGGGGACCCTGAAGAAGCACATCTGCTTTCCAGCTCTGTGTCAGGATATGGCCATGCAGCAGCAGGCAGATGAAAGGAGGTGCTTTTGTGTCTTTTGTAGTCTCTCTGGTAAATCCTCTTCCAAAGGGAAATGCCGGAGAGTGAATGCAGCCAGAGTGCTCATTCTCCACATCATTCAGGCGTGTCTCAGTCCTGAATTGGGAGCTGATGCTTAGCCATCAGAAGAATATTTCATACCTTCCTTGACCTATTTAGTTATTGGCAATCAGGCAGCCTGCTGCTCTATGCATGTGTGTGAGCCCACACCTCTTTTGGACAGTTACCTGCTAATAATCAGAGCTGAACTGACAGCACGAGGTCATTAATGGATATTAAGATTTTTATCAACTCTGGCCTGTGTCTGATTTAAATCAGGTGTCTAGAAATGATAGCTGACCACCTCCATGACCTTTTGCCAAGCAGTTATATAATATTTAATAAATCAGATTTTTCCAGCCATATATATTCTCTCATTTCTGTGTTATTGTGACACTATTTTCTCAGCATTATCTACCTATAATTTTCTTCAATAAACTAGCACTCTCTTTTTCAAGGCTGAAGTATTCATTCTTCAAACAGATGTTAAGCATTAAAAATAGCAAGGAATAATAATAAATAATTGGGATGATCTGAGAGATGGCAAGAAAGAAAGGAAATAATTTAAGGGGAAAAAAATTCTACTACCATCAGAAAGACAAACTGAAGTAAGAAAATAATTGCGGAAGTTCTGCTTAATATTCTTAAGGTGCCTGAACCCTGACATGTCTGACACGCGGTTAGCATCAGTCTCAGGTAGGGCTGTGGAGATTATATTGTCCATGAGGCAATCTAAAAGGTAGCTCTGTCTTATGTGTATAAATGTTGGAGTCATTCAGATTTAGAAACGTGAATGCGTGGCTTAGGGCCACCCCCCTTTTCTCTAAGCGTTGAAGCTTGATGTTTCCTTTCGCAAGAAACACAACAGTCTCACTCCTTGCTCTTTCCGTTTTCTATGGAGGTATGTGTTTACATGGAGGTATGAGTTTACATGAGTAAACTCATAATCTTTGTCTCTGTGTGAGTAATGGAGCTACAGGCATCAGAAAAAGTGATTGTATGTGACCAGCCCCCAGACATCGTTTTTCAGTTTTCTCTGTGTAGGGCATGCAGTTGAGGGCACAATTGAAGTCTTATCATAACGCAGCCAAGCTGTATTATGAAACTTTAATGTCATAATGTCTCCTCAAATACTGTATTTTTACACCTTAATAATTTTTGCCTTTTGTCCTTCGAACCCTCTCCCAAATTTTCTATTTAGGTTGTTTGGTACATAATGAGGGTTCTCAGTGCTGGCCCCTCTGCCTCAACACTGCAGAGGTGAGAAAGTCCATCACGCCTCTTCACTGTGATCTATTGGCTTTATGGTGTTTCTTATCCTTCATTTACAAGCAGTGAACAATTTACTGTCCAGTTTTCTTCTTCCTAAGTGCCTGACATTGTTTATTTTGGATTTCTCCTTCTTGGATGATGCTACTTTGGGTTGTGTTAGTAGGGGTTAGTGCAAGTGTTGTTTAACAATGAATTTCCTTTTGTTACTTCTCACTTCAGTTCTGTAGATATGTATGTATTGCTGTGGTTTTGTCCTTTCTCTTTTGTTCCTGAGTGTGCACTTTGCAACATCTTTTGCATCCCTAATTAAGGTATTACTCTGAGTCAAAACTAGATGGAACCCTGTGAACATTTTGCTTCTGCTACCTCATCACTCTCCCTGTTGCAGTTCTGTGTAGGTCTCCTTATCAGTCTCCCTTCTGCTTTAGCTCCTCCTCTTGGTCTTTATTAAGCAAATTGTTTATGCTGGTTGCTGAACTTCAAGAATGCAAACAAGCGTTTGCTTTCATCCAGTGGTTGCTCAAAACTGAGTTGGAAAGATTTAAGCACGTGCTTAAGTGCTGCTGAAGGGAGGCTTCTTTTATCCCTTACCTTTTGATTCTAGTCTTCTATGTATAAAACATCAATATCTCCCCCTAGAATAGATTCTTTCTTTATCCCATGTCACTTGTTACTCGTGTTTCCAATGCCCTCTCGAAGTTTTCTAACAGCTCTTTTTGTACTGCTTGGTCGATTATTTTACTGGAGATTGAAGATAAAAGTGCTGGGCAGTAATTGCCAAGATCATTCTTCCTTCTGTGTAAATCAATACTATATTTGCTTTATTTCCAGCCTTTGGGACTTCCATAGTTCTCCATGACTTTCAAAAATAATTGCCAATGGTTCTGTAAATTAACTGGCTATTCCCTCATCACCTAAGGATGAGTGCAACCAGATTAGCTGATCTGTATGATGGATATTCCAAATTTTCAACTGATCCTGTAACCTGCATTACAGTGATGGCTATTTGGTTAGGATTTTTGTTATTTCCCAATTACTACATCCTTTTTTTTCTATTTTATTCAAGAAAAAAATAGTAAAGGGGTAATTTGGCCTTGGAGAAATACTGTTTTTTTCATCTTCCCCTCACTTATTAATGAAACTACTTCCTGGCCATCTTTCCTTTCCCCTACAAGGCATTTGAGAAAGCCATTCTTATTCCCCGCTACTGCTTGGGTTAGCATAATTCAGCTAGGTTTCTCCTGTCCTTTCATTTCTCTTTTCTCCTATTTGCTCTTCTATTTGCTGCTGATTGTTTCTGGGTTCTGCTACCTCTGAGCAAAGCAGCTTGCACTGCTGTCACTGACCTATTCCTACAAATAATTGGAAACATAGCTGGGCCAGAAGGATCCAATCCATCACCAAATTCTGTCCCATCTCTCCCTCACTGACCTCATGTCCTCTCATACGTGAACTTTTTCACTGTCTTTTATTTATCAGCAATGGAAAAGGAACAGCTTTAGGGCAGATATTTATGACTGTCTTTCCAAGATACTTCTCTCTTTCCAAGAGAGATGTAATAGGCAGGTGCTAGGATTAAGCAAGCCCTGTGTTTCTGGTTCCCCTGAGGTCACAGCAGAGACCCTTCCTGGAGGTAGCTGCCCATTTTCTCTGTATTTTGTCGCTGCAACCTCAGCCAATGTACGATGTTTGAGCCCAAAGCACTTTTGTTGCTGTCTCTCTCTCTCGTGCACTTGTAAGGGCACTGACTTACATGACCTAGCAGGACTTTTCCATCTTTAACTTCTTTTACATGTTTTACCTTTTACAGCAGCATTCTTTGACTCTTTCATTTCTTGGTCGTTTCCTTTTCCCAGAGGCTCAGTTTTATACCTCCCAGCTCTCAAAATGCCCTCACTTTAATAAATGATGGCAGTTTACAAGCTGTGCTTTAGACACTATTCTTGTTGTGCTTGAGGTATTTCTGAACAGATAATCGTCAAAAACTCTTCCCAGATTTAGGGCAGATTTTTTTCCTGTCATTGTGGTACCAGCTTTCAAACTGGTCTCTGCAGGTTTTAGAGTCAGTTGTTGTGTTGTCCTCAGAATAATGTAATGTAATGTAGTGTGTCAAGCAGTTCACACAACCTGTTTCTCCTTTGAAACTGCTGCTGTCCTAAAACTATTATTTTAAGGAGGGAAAATGTTTATTCTCTTCTTTGTTGTTGTTTCATGCTAATATGCCTCTATTTTGCCCATTTTCCCCATGGTGAAGGCTGCTTTCTCTGCTCCAGCGACCAGATACTTGTAATGAAAACATGTTACTGCCTACTTGTCTTAGAGGGAGTGCAGGAAATGGGTCTGGGGGGAGAGCACATTACTTTCTTTCTCAGCTTTGCTACCATACATATTTATTATCATGTTCCTGGCTTCCCACTGATTATCTATGATACAATCTTCTGAAAACATATGGGTAAGACTCTAGAAACATATTACAGGAAATATGAAAAGTACTATTTTGTTACTAAATTCATGATTATCCTTCTTTTTAGAGTACCTTATGAAGACCAAACATGATACCACAGATGGTATAGTTGGAAACAAGGTGCTTAATTAAAATAAATTATAAAAAAAAGAACCCCCCCCAACTTTTAACTTAACTTGTGTACTGTCTTGATTTTTTGGTGTATACCCTATCACCATGCTGCTCCAGGAGCCTTGTGACTCCCTCACCATATTTCTGTATAATGCATATCGTACTTCTTGCTGTGACAGAAGCAGTCCATGTCCCCTGTCAAACATTTCCATACTCACAGATGTTAAACTATCACACATAGTTTAAATTTCATCACTACTCGAAAGAGGAAGCTGAGTGTTTCAGGACCCTGACAAAGGGATCACAGTGACTGTCCCTCTTTATACTGCCCGGTCTCTGCTCTTCAGTTGTTTTCTAAGCAGGACTCCATTCACATTAGGTGGGCATCTTTGTTGCCCTGAAAAAAAAGTGAATAAAATTGACCTCTTCTTTCTTGTATGATTGAAAATATTTTCATGTATGGAAGAAATTCACACTAAACCCTAAATAAACTAATACAAGTCCAGCATGTTAGCACAGTAGGTTGCTTGCTGTAGTCAGCGGCAGCATCTTTTTCTTCCAGGCAGTTTGCCCACTATGACTTTGTTCTTTATTCCCTGCTGTCTCATATGGTCAAGAATAAAGTCCCAATTAATATTTGCCATGTTGCCTCATACTCAGCCATCAGGTAAGCTTGAAAACTTCCCATTCATTAGGCACTCCCACTTGAAATGTATTAGATGTTATGGAAGATGACCAAGGGAAGGGAAGGTCCCCAAAAGCTAATGGCAAGCAGACAGCAACATGACTTTGGGTAAAAACCCAGAAGGATGCTCACCATTGTCATGGAGGCTGAGGTTTGCCTTTCTGTGCAGGGTTGCTGAAGACATCCCTGGCATTTGTTTCTAGTTCTAATGTCTTTGATGCTGAAAGGACAATGAAAAGATGCAAAGAAATTTTAAAAACAAACAAAAAGGACAATATGAACGAAAGACATAATCCTCCAAGAGTTATCAAAGAGAAGGTTAGGATGTGGCTTGATCATGGTCCATTGATAACTTTGAGGAGAAGACTGATAGTAGAGGGCTCTTAAATTAAGCAGACAGAATTATTAAGCAGTCCCCTCAGGCATGGAAAGGCCTTTGTCCCTAGCTAAACTGATGGTTTCAGAGTAGGATTGTGAAGGTCCCAAGGAGATTTCTCATGGTTGCACTGCAATTGCCAGGCAGATGCAGCCTCCAGTAGGTCACATTGGCTGAGGAGGTAGCCTCTGTTTTGCCAGTGCCAAGCTGGTTGTTGGCTGTTTTCCCTTTAGACATAGGCATCTGTTTGAGAGTCACTCCTCAACCAAGTCTGAAGCTCGGGGGTGATGCATTCCTGCAACATTTACTCATTGATGCTGGGTCCGTTTGTCTCTCCATCTATAACATACAGAAGTGTGTCATATTTTAGTTTGTCACACGTGTGCCCATCTTCCCAAATCTTCTTGCAACTGAAAGATAACAACTCCACACCAAATACAGGTGTTCTGCCAAGACTAAAGCTGAGTCAAAGTGTATAGAAGGGAAGAAAGTCAGGTAAGCTCTGATGGTTCAGACTTTTGCTCTAGTCCTTTCATTTAATGAGAAGGCTCCTCTTCATCTGCTCAAAAAACTGTTTTCTGTTGCAACATTCTTCAGAAAATAATTTCGTATACCTTCTGTCTCACAGCAGGTTATACAGTTGCATTTGTTTTCAGTCTTGGCCTGATTGCAAATCTAAAATATGGTTCTTTGTTCTTTTTAAACAAAGCAAAAACCCCTCTGAGCAGAATTTGAAGAAAATGGTCTGTCTTCTTTTAAAGATGGTTTTGAAATATTTTGAAGGTTTTGAACTGTATTAGGCAAATGATAACCGTAAAGTTCCTTTTGTACTGGCTCTATAACCTTGGCAGGAGCTTGGAGCTCTTATTAGTCTAGGTAATGAGCAATAATAACAGTGATAATGACACTTCTGAATGTTTAAAATAGATTCTGTGACAATGTGCTGGTCGAATGTGAGATAATCTTAAATCTAATACAGTTTTAATTCTCAAGCTGTATAAAAATCCAGTTTTGAGATGATATGCCATTTTGAGGTAATCTTCCCTGCATAATGAGTTAAGAAATTTAGGCCTTTCTACATGCCAGTTACTGAGTTTATAATTTTATCTTGCAATTTGGACACATCAGAAGAATAACGAATAAGAGTTTACCAAGAGTAAGGGACCCTCTGGTGTGTAATTTTAGGTACTTAAAACACCAGCTATTAGAGACAGCTTCCCATGCTTACAATTTGATATTTTTTAATTTATCAAAATCAGCTGGCTACATTTGGGATCCTTCTTAAAGAAGCAAAACATGTAGACCTCAATAGAAACCCAGTCTTCCAGGTCTGGGACAAGTTGCGAGTTTATGTTTAAAAACAATGACAACTTCTAGCAAACTTGTCAGCAAACCATGAATAAGAAGTCCCAGTTATTTTATTTTTTGGCCTGGCAGTTTCAGATATGCCCAGCAGAGAGCTCTTTGTCTCTAAACCTCTCTGTTTCTAAGGAATGTGCCCCAGAAAACTTTAGCATGAAGAAAGCCCACATCAGATAGGAAAGGCAAACTATACTACAGTAATGTCTTAGGTCTGACTTAAGACAGTAAAAAGAAACTCACTGAGTTAGCATCCTCTCACCTTTGATCTAGGCTCCATTCCTGTAACAATTAGAGATTTAGAAAAGCAAGGGTCCCTGAAATTTGAAGGTTCAAGGATAATAAAGGATATTACATAAAGTCAGCTGAAACTAGTGTATATCAAATTCTTTATTAGTGTTACTAACTTTTTCTCTTTCTTTCTCTTTTTTCTTTCTTTTTTTTTTTTTTTTTAAGACCGCCATAGAACTCAGGCCTTGGTAATTCACAGTTATAAGTAAATTCTTAGCTTATTTAAAGGAACATATTCTGAGGAATATCTTGGAAGTTTGCTGCAGAGACTGTCTACTGGTTGCCAATACAAAGCTGCAAGTAATAGAAAACTCCTGGCCAAAATTTTTATAAAAGTGAAATAAAAAAAAAGTTCAAGTTATGGAATTTTATATGTAAAGTATAATTTATATGTATAATTCTAATCTTAAATATTTCTCCTAATCTCTCCATAATTCCTGGATTTAATTAGCTTAGTTTGCAAGATAAATATGAGATGTTTCCCTGCAAATAATGATGAGTTATTCACTTCTCTTCTTGTTCATGAGTTGTTTATAGACCTATATTTATTGAGTAATCTGTAGTTTCTGGTGATCTTTAGTCTCTACTTACTGGGAATCCCAACCAAATATTCCTCAGCAGATTTTCTCCAGACTTCATTGATTCAATATTCGTGCTACCCAGGCTATGACTAGTCACCTAAGTTTCAGTGTGTGGTCTCAGACTGCTGAATTGGTGATGGCTGATTTGGATTGTGAGATAAAAGATAACTCTGTAAGAAATTATATTTCCCATGCAAAAGTAATCTGGCTCCTACACAAATGCAGGCTTTGCAGAAAAAACTCAAACCGCTCATCATCCATATGACCAAAGCTCAGTCAATCTACTGTAGAGTAGAGAGAAAGATGCAGAAAGTAGTAGAATTCACTGAATTCACTCCCACCATGCCCAGATCAATTGCCCACTTTTGAAGGAGGAAGAAAACCAGGCTACATCTGTTGAGAAAGAAGATGGAGGCTCAGTTTCCTCCTGCTTCCTTGCTCTAGAGCTTGTTGTTGGGAGGAGATTCAACGGAATGCTGCAATGGCAATACTCATTATCAGCTTTACACAAGTTAGTTTTCTCATGAAAAACCTTACTTTACCACTTTTTACCGCTCTCACCCACAGTCTCCACCTGAAAGCTGTGATTCTCTCTGAAACATATCCATTTGGTTCCCCGGAAAATTGAGACAGTTAATTAGCTGTTTTCTGCTTTTCTGTGCTTGTGTCTTTCCTTGTGACAGAGAGTGAACAAATCTGCAGCTAGAATTCAGATGCATGAGTGATGACACGAGCATCACAGTGTTGCCAGCCATCCCTGCCGTGATGCTTCTCCACACATGTAAACAGATTGGCCACTGAACACATAAACTTTGTCATCTCCCCTCCTTGATCCCACCCAAACCTTAAAAGCTGCAGAAGACCCTGGAAAACAGTTCTCCGCAGTTCAGAGTAATGCAGAGATCCCTCTGCGCATCCCTGCCACTGCCCAGTGTTGAAGCACTCGCACTCCCACCCTGGGTGGGCATGGGGTTTGCTCCAGATTCCAGGAAGGCTGCAGTAGTTAGCGGAGTAGGATAACTGGAGCACAGGTGAGAACAGGAAGGAACAAATGGTCTGATGTGAGGGTTCCATACTCAACTTGGGAGTAGCATGAGGCATGCACATTTACCACAGCTACAGACTTCTGCCAAGTTCCAGTGCATTTGTGAAGTTACCGAGAAAAAACAGTAGTTAGCAAAGAGCTGAATGGTTTTTCAAGCTTCTGAATTTCCTCAGTAAGTGAATCTGATCCCTACCAAAAAAGATAAAATCTACCTGATTTTAGTGTGGGATGTCATTAATGTCTGAGAAGACTTTAATAACACCAGAATACATTCATAAACTGATCCTTAGTGATTTGTGCATGCATATCTCCATCTATCTAACCTATCCTTCTGCGTTTCCATCTTAGGCAGACTCTTCCTCTGCGATTTGTGAACACATCTTGAAGAGGGCTAACAGCCTCCTTATTCAGTAGAGCCACCACACTGAGAAGTCATGGTACTCAGAAGGAAAAACAACACTTGGAAAGGTTTGTATTCCAATTCCTGATTTCATGGATTAGTCCGAAAATTGTGTTATCTATTCTGCCTGAGTGGCAGCTGGTTATAAGCCTTGAGGGAGAAATACTAAATATCACTTTCTCTTTCATAAGAAAGATGATCTTATTTATTTGAACTGGATTTTATTCTGTGCTTTTTCTACGCCCTAGAGCACTAAGCATAACTTTGCTACTCCAGAAGCTTTCCGCCCTGTGCCTTTGAATCAGCCCACCCTGTCTTGGCACACATCTGACATTTCAATAGCATTTTGTACCTACATGCTAATTGAGATCTCCAAAGTCCCCTAACAGAACATGGCCCGACTTCATAGCCTGTAAAAATGATTGACTGTTCCAGTGATACTCTAGCTACTCTTTACAACATTCCTGTAGGATATGTAATATTCCCATGGAGCGGGTCAGAAAATATAAGATTTAAAGCACAGAGGTTCAAAATGTTTTCATATCATGCTTTCAAGCTGACCTCAGTTTTTCGGTTTCAAAGCTCTTATATTTTTCTCAAAAGCATGATTGAGATCAGAGAGAGAATGGCATCACCAATTTGTTCACAGTCATGAACTTATTTGGCTAAGACTTACAGTGAAAACAGTCTCCCAGAGAAGAACATAAGCCATAAGGAAGTTGGAAAAAAAAAATAAATGTTTTGATCTATGTTTTAAAGGTGGACCACTTGGATGACTGTCCTTGCTGTTCAAATACATATGGTTTACTCCCGTTCCTGGTCCTGCCATCAGCTGAGAGAACTAGGAGTAGATGTCACAAAGCCCCAGGCTACCCAGTAGATCAATATCTAAGTCAAGAGGAGAATACTGTTCTTACCCCCTGGGGCTGTGGTTAGACACAACTGCCTCTTCTGTGTTATCAGAAAAGCCCATTAAGAGCAACTCATTTATACCAGGACAAACAGATTTATTTTCTTCTTTCTTTTAAGCCCTTTCTAGTTCTCTGTCAACAAACATTGATTTAAAATGGACATTTATCTTCCTTGGGTAGAACACTTTCAGACATTTGCAATCCTCTGAACTTACTCTCTAACACTGGAAAGTTATAATGCCAGTGAATGAAGCCTGTGACAGAATTTTTAATAGGCAAATATTACCACCAGATTTACCTCCTGACAGTGGAGTTGATGTTAATGGCAGATGGTATGAACTAGGGGAACTTTTGGGCCTTTTAATGCTAAAAACCTGCAGCATATAGGTTTTTAATTTACAAGATCCACTTACTATCTACTTGTAGAGAGCCTGAGGCTTGCAAATGGGTAAAAATGGATAAAGCAGTTAAAGAGGTGCTGAAGTATTATTAGGTGTGAAGCTCTGAGTGCAAATACTGTGTTCAGTTGCTGCATTAGGTGGGTGCAGAGGTACAGGCAGTCACTGCCAGACAGTGACAATGCGTTAGTGGGAGACCCACACCTATTTGAGTGTGTACTAACAGAGAATAGAGGATGGCAGCTTTAAGATTAGCTGCATGGCAGGAGAAACAGGCAACAATCAGGAAGCCATTCTTAGTAAGATTAGGCTTATGTATATTTTACATTTTGTCACTGGTTCCTCTTGGGAAGGCAAACTTGGTGCAGACATGCTGGAAATATACTCCTGAGGTGCACCAACCAGCCCTCCAGCAGGCACCTCTGGGCTGCAGGGGATTTCTGGAGCCCTCATTTGCACCAGTACTGTGAGATTTCAGGTAGGAGAACTGTGCTACCCTGCTTCTGCCTACAAACAGCAGGAAAAGTCGCAATCTCCCTCACTGAGAGTTGGCACAACTTGCAATGGGGGACAGATATGTGTACCAGATAGAACAGGTTTTTCTGTTCTTTGGTTTTAATTTTCCTGGGAGATGTGAAAGGAAAGCAGAGATCATAGTATGTATTTAAATTAACAGAAACTCTTTGGCTTCTTACATGAAGGACACATATGAAAACAGGAACATCAGAGCAACAGGGAAGGCAACTTGACGAGGGAAGCACTTAAAATAATGCAATTGCTTCATAGTGCACAATGAGGTCAAGGTTATGAAGAAGTCCAAACTCTGTCAGAGCTCCTCATTTCAAACTAATGAACACTTTGATGACAGGAGCTGGAGTTTCTTGACAAAAGGGTTGGACTGTTTGCAGCTAAGTGGTGATGTCAATGTCAGTAGCAGCACCGAGAGGTTAAAGACGGTAATTTAATTCATTTGGGCAAGCATATGTCACTTTTTTGGTCAGGAGGGTCTGAACAAATTCCTCCTTTGGGTTCAAGTTCAACACTTTATCTTCAAAATATCAAGGCCAAACAGAGTTCAGTTTTACATGCACGCATAGAAGTTCACCTTTTATTCACCAGAAACATCTTGTTTCACGGCTCATAAATATTAAACTTATATAAATGTAACCTCTGTCCTCTCAGGGGTGATCATGAGTGAGTGAATTAAAGAACTAAAATTTCCAAGCTGCAGTCTCTTTTTCTGTTGTTAAGCACTCTCTGCTAGAGGCTGAAAAAAAAGCATAAGCAACTGTGATCAACTCAAATGCAGAATGGACTCCCACCTTGATTCCCACCTCCCCCCCTCTGACTACCCTGTTGTAGAAGCTTAACAACCACAAGTACCCCAGCCTGAGTTTGTGAGCTTTGAAAACAACAATAAAAACCCAAGTGTCTTCAATGCCCCATTCATAAAAGCCATGCCCCATGTGTGAGGGCATTATTGGTTTCTGTGGTGCTGTGGCCATATCAGTGCTGCCATGTCCTTCTTCAGTAATTTGTTGTTGCGCTAGCACTGTCTAAAAGTCACCAGTAACAGAAACGTCCAAGTGATTTTGTGCTGTAACTTCTGAGATGAAAAACTTGGCTGGGAAAAAACAGAAGTCATAAGTCTATTTGCCTCACCTTCTTACTGTGTGCTTATCTGGAACAGCTTGTGAAATTATTTGGAAACCTAATGTACTTAGCAGATAGGGACCAAGACTCTCTGTGAGCTTGCCAAAAGCGAACTTTAATTCACAGTCTTGATATCATGGGAGAGCTATACTTCAAGTGGTCTGATGTAAGGCTTTTCTGACACTTATATGGTGAAATACAATTCAGTCCCATATTTAAAGGGAAAAAAGGAGGCAGAACGAGGAAATCTCTTAGGAAAGCTTCAAGGATGATGATCGGCATCTAAAAGTTACCCTGATTAGCCTCATTTCTCCTATGGGTCTTTGAGAGTGGTTCTTGGATTCACTTTTGGTGCAAAGAAAGATGTATTTAGTTGACTTTGAATCTCAAAAAAATCAAATATTTCCAGGTGCTCAATACCCTCAGTTCCTGCTATTTTTGTTGGACATTAAATGGCACCCAAGAAATAGTAGCTTCTGAGTACTTCTGCCACTGAACATGCCATGCTATTCCAGCTAGAAAAGCTGTGTTAGCTCTAAGGCTACTCTTTAATCCTCCTGCTTCCATCTTGTCTTGTCTCTCATGCTGAGCACCTTCCTCAGTCTTGCTTGCTGCCTGCTGTTCACAGAGACAGGACATAGAGCCTGCGGTTGCTTCAGATTTCAAACATGATGCTCATCTCATACCCAGAGAAGACTAAAGAGATGGTCTAAGTAGGTAATAAGAGCAATAGAAAGTGGAATTAGCAATAAAAAACTATTAAAAGGCCATTCTGTAAATCTGCAGTGGCTAAAAAAAGAGTCCTGGCAGGGGTTGATACTGTCCTTCGCTGCAAATGGTGTCTGGGGCATTATTATGCTCTCATGCTGATGATGACAGATGTACAAACCAGAAAGTGATAGTAGTATGAGGTAGCTTTGCAGAGGGAAGCTCAGTCTTCCAGCCAAGCCACTGAACCTCTCCAACTGGAAAAGACCTTGTGCTGTAGTTGTGACTCATAGAGGATGTTATCTCCTCTCAGAGAAGATAAGTGGAGTTGAGTATCTTTCTGAAGCAGGTCAGCTGCTGGGAGTGGCACAGAAATGGGCTCAAAGGGAAAAGCTGGTGTCCCAGAGAAGATATTTTGCTACACGAGTCACAGGTGACTCAGTCTTCACACAGGGGGTAATCTTGAAGTCTGCGTGGAATATCCATGCTATCAAAAGCAGATTAGAGCCTGTCCCCATGCTGTCCCGATGAGCCTTTCAGCCTGTTTTTATTCAACAACCGATGGCATATTTCGCACAGAGAAAGCCAATGACTCTTGCCCTGTGGGAACACAAAATATCCCACTTCAGTTTCCATGGCATTTTGCTTTTCTTGGCCCAAATAATTGTTCAGTAAATGTGAGGGCCACAGTACTGAATAGCAAACTGTTTCAGCCCAGACACAGCAGTATGGCAAGACCTGTGACAAAACTTAGTGCTGATTTAACAAAGTACTTGTGTCTGTGAGGAGTCACCATGGCTGTGGTTTGTATTCAAAGCCTCACAGTATGCTGAGAAACGTTCCCTCAGGCTAGACCTGAAAAGGTATAGTGTGTCTAAAAGTCAAAGGTTGCAACACACAATGCTGAGATGAGCAATCCAGGACCTGGAGCCCTGCATTAGACACCTGTGTGCACAGGAAGTCCCACACCGCTGACAGGGGCTTCCAGGCCACCATGCTGAAGCACGTGGCCTATGCTAACCAAAAGAATAGCCTAGCCTAGGAGTGTGCTTGTGGAGCAGTAGGATGGTACTTTCACCCCTCCGGAATGGTAATGTTCATGGGTCAGAAGATGTTTTCCTTAAAAAAAAATTAGCAGATGTCCTGGAGGCATTGGCTAGAGCTGTTTCCCCAAGGGGCAAGAAGGCAAGATAATATCCCCTCATTTGTCTGAAAAGAGCCAAATCCACGCAAACTGGGAGGTGTAAATTAGAGGTGAGATGTGGTATGTGTGAGTCTACCTCCCTCTCAGTTGAGGTCTCCTGCCTCCTAGGGCAGTGAAAAGTAAAGATGGGCTTTGGCCACTTGCTGCTGTAAGAGAAGTTCTCATCTTTTTCTCATTACTCGGTCTGAAGAGAGTTATGTCTGAGGATGTGACGTGTTAAACATGTTCTGAAACCACTTTTCAGATCATCCATCTTGTGCATCACAGATAAAGGTCTAGTTTCCATGACCCAGCAATGTACACTTGCAGTCCAGAAAGCCAATCATATCCTGGGTTGCATCAAAAGCAGGATGACCAGCAGGGAGAGGGAGGTGATTCTGCCCCTCTACTCTGCTCTGGTGAGATGCCACCTGGAGTACTGTACTGTACTGTACTCTGGGGACACCAGCAGAGGAAAGATATCAACCTATTGGAGTGAGTCCAGAGGAAGGCCACCAAAATGATTAGAGGGATGGAGCACTTCTCCTATGAGGAAAGGCTGAGAGAACTGGGATTGTTCAGCCTGAAGAAGAGAAGGCTTCAAGGTGACCTAATTGCAGCCTTCCAGTTCCTGAAGGGAGCCTGCAAGAAAGGTGGACAGAGACTATTTATAACAGCATTTATAAGGCAGAACACAAGGGAATGGAATCAAACTAAAAGAGAGTAGGTTTAGATTAGATACTGTCTTTATTGTGAGGGTGGTGAGGCACTGAAACATTTTGTCCAGAGATGCTGTGGATGTCTCATCCCTGGAAGTGTTCAAGGCCAGGCTGGATGGGGCTCTGAGCAACCTGGTCTAGTGGAAGGTGTTCCCGCCTATGGCAGGATGTTGGAACTAGATGATCTTTAAGGTACCTTCCAGTCCAAACCATTCTATGATTCTGTGATTGCAGTTAGGTCTAAGGCCTAGTCTAGGGCATAGACTAGGTGTTAAGCTCAAGGAAGGAGTATTTGCAAAAACTCAACTCCTGAGTGAGTAAGAAATCACACCAGAGAGCAGTCTAGGTGCCTTCTGGCCAGATGAGGTTTTTTCTAATGGCACTTTTAGATGCGGTGCCATGCAGAGAGCTGGTGCTTATTGAGACTTTCAAGATTATCTTGATATGGCAGGAAGTCTTCTGGTGTCTTTTGAAGCATTTGCCTTTTCTTTGCCGTGGAAAGTGCTCTTTGATGAAAGTTGCAGTCTGCATGATCCTTTCAATCAAAGCAGCACACATTACTGCTTAACGAAGCTTGTGACTCGAGGTTCTATAAAATATGCTTAGAGTCGGCATTACAAGATCCAGTAATAGAGGAATTAGCTTACAGTGTACACAGGAGAAAAGCTTTGCTCTGAGACAATTTACAGAGGTTCTGAAAAAGGATTGGCAATAATTTTGCTCTGAAACAAGGGTGCTGCTTTTATAGCAGTTTTTATTGGTAAGTTCATCCTCAAATGTGTTGTTTTATCATTATTTTCCTATTATTCACTCTGAAAAAACTATCAGCATAAAAATATTACTTGTTCCAGTATAAAACTCAGTTACTAAGGTTACTAGATGAGATCTGTTTGGAATGATTTACAGCTCCTAAACACACTTTCCTCCCCCAACAAGCTGACTGAGAAGAAGAATCTGCCCAAATAAATTAACCATGGTAAATGCAGACTGACCTACAAATTAAGAAATACAAGGTTAAATACAAACATTGATCAAAGGCAAGAACTATAAATAGATAATGAACTGAAGAAACAATGCCTCCAAAGCAAAAGGCTCCTAGAGTTTTCACGTTGGCTGGCAAATGCTGCTTAAGTACTCTGATCAGCAGAAGAGGAGGATACTGCCTGTATGCATTCGGAGGAAATGTTGTGCAGCAGGCATTTTCCCTTTCACCTAGAATAAGTCAAGAAAAAATTAAAAACATCCTCTGTGAAACTTTGCAGGGAAGTTCAGCATAGTTCCTCCAGTGCCAAGGCTGTGATCTGACACAGAGTATCCCTGCCTTCACGCAGATGAGAAGTTGTTGCTTAGATTTTTGATTTTCTAGTACTTATTCTTTACAGACCACCGTGGTCTGGTGGTGTAATGAAAAGGGTGCTGTATCCTAAAACACCACTTGATGTTTTGGGACATTCTGGCAGCCAAGTCTGAATTTCCTCCTTCTCCCTTTATGATCAAGTCTTTTTAAGCAGTTACTATTTTTTTCAGTTTTTCATTTATTTTGGCTTTGTGCTGTTGGTGAAGTCCAAAGCTGTATTTTACAAAGGTGCTACCTCTTATCCTTCAGCTTCCTGGTGAACTGAGATCTGTAAAAGTGGGTGCAGTCATTAACACTGAAATGTAAATGATACAGGCAAATGAGCACATCTCTGTGCGTCATCACAGGTCTATTGCCTGCAGGATAGTCTCACCGACATGCACTCAGTGAGGATCCAGACTGATATGAATGGGGCCCTTCCAGGCAAGCTTTTTTTTTTTTTTTTAATTTTGGCATCCCTTTTTTGAAAGGCAGACCCCAAAGCTCTCACCTGAAGTGTGATTCTTTCTCTGGAGCCTTATAATCCACCATCAAAGGTTTTCGGAAAACACTACTTCATTGAAGACATGATGCTTGCTGGAGGTCTCTGCGCCTGTATAGTGGTAACTAATGGATAGACAGATACCCTTAGAGATGCAGGACAGCCACTAGGGAGGTGAGAAGACTAAGAAATGTTCTCTGCTAATTAAAGTCCCATTTTCATGCAGCCGCTTCTGGCAACCGGGAATAGTGTATGTAGCACTGGAAGGGATATAGAAGTAGATTTAGAACGGGAATGGTACTACTCAGATGAGAACATTGTCTTTGATAACCACAGAGGAAGAAAAACAAGATGGAAAGGATGTGGTTTAATTAGGTCGCTGGTGTAATAACTCAGCTGGGAGTGCCACTTGGAACTGTGCTATAGCAAACAAGCGTCTTTTTCTACCCTTAAGTCTCTCTTTCCTTTGGAGGACTGTGTCATCTTTCCCACTGTCAAGGCCCTGAGGATACAGGAGCAGCATGGTTGAGGTTGGAAGAGGCCCCAGAGATTGTCTAGTCCAATCCCCTATGCTCAGTGCAGATTGCTCAGGACTGTTTACAAGTTGCTCAAGACTGTGTCCAGTCAGATTTTGAATACCTTTAAGAACAAGGACATCACAATGTCTCTGGGCAACTTGTCCCAGTGTTTGACCAGCCTCACAGTGAAAATGTTTTTATTTCTTATGTTTAAATTGATTTTTCTGTATTTCAGTTAGTGCTCGTTGCCTCTTGTACTGTCACCAAGCAAGAACCCTTCACCCTCCATCTTCTTTACTGCCTCCTATCAGGTACTTATTGATAAGGTCTCCCTGGGTCATCTCTTCTCAAGGCTGGACAGTCCTTGCTCCCTCAGCCTCTCCTTGTGTGTCAGAAAACTGAAGCCCTTTACCACTTTTGTAGACATTTGCTTAACCTACTCCATTATGCTCAAGTATGGTTTGTACTGCGGAACCCAGACCTGGACCTAGTACCGCAGTTCTGTCTCACCAGTGCTGAGGAGAGAGGAAGAATCACCTCCCTTGGCCCACTGTTTACTGCTCTTTCTAATGCAGCGCAGGACGCTGTTGGCCTTCCTTGCCGTGAGTGTGCGCTTCTGGCTCGTGGTCAGTTTGCTGTCCACAAGGACCCCAAGATCCTCCTCTGCAGAGCTGCTTTCCAGTTGGTAGGACCATAGCCTGTACTGGTGCATGCTATTCCTTCTCAGGCGCAGGGCTTTGCATCTGTGTTTGTTGAGCATTGTGAGATTCTTGTTGGTCCATTTCTCCATCCTGTCAAAATCCTTCTGAATAGCAGCATATCCATCTGGTGTATTAGATATTCCACCCAATTATGTGTCATCTGCACATTTGATGAGGGTGCACACTGTCAGGTCATCCAGGACACTAATGTAGTTGTTTGACTGGGCCAGTTTTTAGTACCGGCTCTGCTGTGGATCCCTGGGGTACAGTACTAGTAGTCCTAGACTTCATGCTGCTGACTTCAACCTGTTGAGTGAATCAACCAGTTTGAAGTTCAACTCACTGTCCTCTTATCTAGACTGTATTTCATCAATGTATCAATGATAGTGTTATGGGAGACAATGTCAAAAACTTTGACTAGAAAAGATGAACATCATACGGTGATTTTCCCTCAAGTCCTGTCATTGCAGAGGGCTGACAAGATATCTGAGTGTCATGATCCATGCTAATGACTTCAGGTCACCTTCTTCTCATTCAGGTTTTTGGACACGATTCCCAGAGGGATTGGTCACCACCTTCACAGGGTGAAGGTATGCATGTTCTTGGGAGATTATTCTCCTATCTTTGTATGTAAACAAATGACTTGTAACAAACTACACTGGATGATAGGAGACTTCAAATCCTGCATGGGCTTTCCCCAGACTTTTCTTTAAATTCCTGGCAGCTGAATGTATTTATGAAAGAATAGTTTTTGCCCTAGAGATTTGCCAAAATGTGATGCTGCTAGTTAAATCTGTTTCTCCTCCACCCCACCTCCCAGGCTGAGGTCTTACGGACTTCATTTCCTCGCTGCTATCAAGTAAAGGCAATCTGCTTTCTGATTCACTTAAGATGATTTTTAAATCAAGCTGATACTGCACTTGATTTTTTCTAATTGGTACACTCTGCCTTATCCCCTTGGAGAAGTCCTAGCCATGCCCTAAAACCTGATGATTAAGTCAGCCTCTTAATAATATCCCAAATCATTTCTATGCAGGTGTCCAATAAAAATTTTATAAGGCAGTTTCTTGGCTGCAGAAAGGTGTAGGAGAGATGTGAGCCTCTCTTGAAGCATACTGTTCTTTTTGATGACAACCAAGAACCATCTTGTCATTGAGGCACTGCAGTATGGGGTATGCCTTTCAATCCTCCCTTTGCCAGCTACTAAAATATCTTCCTTCTTGTCACTCCATTCTGGCCAGTTTAGTGACCTTCCTCGGGAAATCAGCTGTGTGGCTGCACACTGAGCACACTAAGTTATGCTGATGCACCTGGGCATAGCTCCCTTGGCTCATTCACAGCATCTTGGAGTGGGATTTGGAAAATCACTAAACCTGCTGTTCTGCAGTTCCTGTGTATACATGGGGACAGTGGCATCTCATCTATCCTTGATTTGACACTGTTCTGGACGACAGTGCTTAAAAGGAAGGGTTTTCCTTTCATCAGGGGAACACAGTGAGCTCTCTCTTGCATGTACACACAGCAGAGTTCATCTCTGAGATAATGCTCTGTCCTGTGAGGAGAGGTGGTGACCAGACCAGGAATGTAAAGCATTGTCTCAGTGTGGCATTGTCTACCCAATGTTTCTGTTTTCTGTGGTCTATAACGCTAGTGTGGAGCTTTCTATTTGTTGGAGAGGGGAACAGAGGGAAGGGATCAAGGGATAGGTGAAGATATTTTGACTACACTTTTGTCTTCCCTTTTGTGAATCCTATGGGCCAAGGTTCCATGTAAATTCCATTCCCGATGAACCCAACCCAGAGCTTCAGGAGCCACCTGCCTACAGGTCAAGTTGTTTTAGGCTGTGACATCTCTTCTTGAGGCACAGCTGGAATGACCACAAAGAAGAAATAATACACAGTGACCCAGTAGGGAAGGCAGTAGTCCCATATACCAGACTGTTGCTAAATGTTCCTTCTCTTCTACTCCCTGTCCCAAAATGGCAGTTTAGTAGGAGCAAACTGAAGACGATACATGACAAATTCTCATACACACACACAGACAGCTGAGCTTGGGGATGGCTGTTGGGATGTGCTTGTTTCTGGCTCACTGCCAAGTAAAAGCTGGAGGAAACAGTGACAGCTAACAGGAAGCATTGCCTTCAGATCAGGCAATTTAGATGCTGCCTTGATACCCTCTCATAGAGGTTTTACTTTCTGGTAATGAAAGATGTTCTGAAGGGGGTAAATCCCTCTGTTAATCCACTCCCACACCCTCATAAATTCAAGACAGCTGATGGGCATCATTTGTTCTAATTACTTTGGTCCTTAGATGACTTCTTCTTTACCCATGTACCCTTTGAATTTAAACCACATTAACCAGCAGTGTTACTTGTCTGAACATCAGTCAGCTATTATGTGTTTTAACTAAAGAATGGCACAGTTGAGTTCATACATTTGTTAAGTGATTTACAAAATTATAAAAAGATTTGTTCAGGTAGCCTTAATGAATTTTATTAACCTGGCACTAATAATTTAGAACTTTGACTGAAAGGCAACTTTAACCTAATTTCTCTTTGGTCATAGGACAGAGTGCAGCAACCTGTATATTCTGTTCAGGCCTCACCTTGAGGAGGGAAAGGAAAGCAATGTTGGGCAGGTGTGTAACCCTTGGAAACACAAGCACACATATCAGTTTGGCTGTGCTGGAAATGGCTTTTTCATCAGTCTAGATATATGTAATGGGTCATTCAAAGAATATCTACTTACTCCCACCTCTCTGTTTTCCTTTCATTTTTTTCATGCGGAGTTGCTGTTTCCTGGTCAACAGCCATTCACTAGCAAAGAGAAGGTCATGTCCCTCTGACATTACTGCCTTGCCGCAGTAGAGCACTGCACAGTCTTGTTTTTCATTTAGGGCAAGGTCAGCACAACAACAGTGCATGCTTTGCTGCCAAGATTAGGTTCACTCTCATATCTGGTTCTTTTCTCCTGGCTCATTATGGCACAAGCATGGTCATAACATCTAGACCTCCGATAAAAATATTTCAAAATGAGCAGGTGGGAAGATATCCACCTCTGCTTTCAGGGTGAACCTACAAAGCTGTAAGTTTAACAAACATGATGGTGAGGGGATGTTTAAAGCATAAATGTTCTGAGGCAACAAGATATAAAGTTTGGGTCCTGACCAGATATGGCATAAGAAGCACAGGAAGGCTCTGTATTAAAAGCAAACCTTTTTAGCTGAATGATCAGAGAGTACTCACCTTCTGTAGTCTATAAAAGTAAGTTTATATACAGGGAAAACCTCTACAAAGTGTAAACAAGATCAAAATGCAGCCTCATTACCGGTTACCCTGGTAAGTGCTGTGCAGCACACAGCTCTACGGGAGAGTTTCTGAGGAGGAGAAATGAGCCAGCCAAAATATTATCTTCTAGGCTCATAGCCCACTGCTTCCTGTCAGTCACTAGATAAATTCTTCCTCAGGATGATTTCCTTTGCCAAAGGGAGCACGGTGCTGCTGTCTGTGATATAGTTTCAAAAATGCAGGTTTCTGTTTATCTGCTCAAGCTGTACTTGGGCTTCTGTCCCTTCACTTGGGTTATCGTGTCTAGTTGCTGGCTTAGGGGTGCAAATCAGGTGCCAGAGGAGAGTCAAATTTGATTTGATGCTGTAATTAATTCTGTAGGAGTAAAAATGCTTGCAGGAATATGACAGCTCCTTCCCTTTACAAGCAGTGATGTTAGGTTCCAGCAAAACTAAAAATACATCGTATTTACTCAAATGTAAAGCATTGGATTAATTGTCAAGCACATTTCTGAACAGCCAAAAGTCTGCCTATCACAGAGAAAAAAACACAGCCTATGTCTGAATGCCTAGGTCCTGCTAAATTCCTTCAAGCCCTGTGAAGCAGCATCAAAGAAAGAAATTGGCAGCAACTATTTGGGGTTTTGTGTCCTGCCTCTGATTAATGCAGTGGTTCTTTTATCAATGAGCCTACAGAAACGCTGTAGGACTTGCACTCTCATGATCTGGTGAAGGACCAAGGCATGAAGTCAGGGTGCAGTGGATTGAAAATTGGGAAGCATTGGATGGGCATGGCGTGGGAAGACTTTGGGGGGATAACATCACAGGGAAAGAGATAAAAAAGGACCTAGAAGTGACATATATATAATTTCTAGGTTATTATTCTAGCTTATGAATTGGTCTATATTGGATGATGAGCAAAAAGGGGTTGCTGTGTCAACCTTGCCAAAATTTTAGGCAAGCTGTCTTTGTAAGAATGATGAATGGCTAAGAAGGGGAAATTCACACTGTTTCAATTCATGGATAGGTTGTGAAATGCTGTTTCTTCAGTGGCTCTTCCAATCATAATCTAAGAACTAAGGACTGCATGTCCCTTACATATATGATGTCCCCACTGGGTCTGCTCTACTATTGACTGGGTTTCATTCTGTCCATATGAGTTAAACAAAGCTGATATGGAACAAGGCAGTGAATTTCCTTGTGGACTTGCTCTGAACCCTAGTTTCCATTCCCACTGAAACAGGGCTCATTCACAGGCTTGAAACAACTTCAATATTGAGGAGAGTCCTTTTTTTGTCCCAGCCCTCAGCTCCCCAAACTCTGTGGACCACCCTGGAGAGCCTGAAAGCAGTGGAGATCCTACTGGCACACTGGCATGGCTGTGATATGTGCCATCCACCAAGGATGAGGATGGTACTGCCACTGCTCTCCATATGAAGTTCTTTAAAGGCAAAATGCTCAGTGTCGATAAATAAAATAAATAGTAACTCTGGTAATCTCAGACATGCATGGTGCGCCATTACTCCACCACTCAGCTTTACCATAATTTTTAAGATATCCTTGGTTTTTAAAAAGCTAAAAAACAATTTTCCTTTAATCTATTTTTTTGTCAATAGTGAATACATTGTAATCCATGGGTGACTATATGAGCTTTGACATGAAAAATTCATTGCTGCAATGTCTTTCTCAAGGAAGAGTATAATGTAGACATTTATCACTGTAAAGGTACTAATATACTAAGGTTTTGTTTCAAAATGGTGATATTTCAAGCATCTCATGTGAAAACAGAAGAGAACCAGCGCATGAAAGAAGCCGCTCTTCATCAAGAATTGGGTGCTTTACAGGAATAACTCCTCTGACTTCAGCAATATCAGTGCTAAAATTTAGACATGTGCAACCTAATTATTTTTCCTGGGGGCTTGGACTTAGGGGCATTATTTGAAGAAAGAAAACAGAGCGAAAAAAAAGAGCTTTGTTGAGCCATCCTGTAAGAAAGATGTGCTAACAATTCAAGTTTATTTTCTTACCAGATGCATATAGATTCTATTGCCTTTATAACTTGAAAGGTAGAGTCATTAAATATCACTTTGCAACATTTTTGTTTTTCAGGGCGTTGTTCTAATTTGTCTTGCCTGTAACTATTATGTGCTGTTTTTACTGCTTTGCCACTTCTCTGCATCCCTTCACTTCTATGGATTCTGTCTCTATCCCTGAAGTGCTCCCCATAAAACTGGGAGTTCAGCATGGACTGATACAGACCACTCATTCAACTTTCTTACTCTATAACTTCTTGCCCATTTTCCCCCCGTATGTCATGATAAGGACAACAGCTGTATGACAAAAGCTGTTTCCCTCTGTCCCAACCCTGTCCCCTATGTGTACCAGTCCTCTGTGTACCAGTCCTGTTCCCCCTTGACTGTTTCAATGCTCTTGCAAGCTCTTTGCCCCTGTGGGGTGCCAGCAGCTGGGCTGATTCTTCTCTGCTGTGATACAACATCACCTTGTCTAACACCCAGTGATACTGTCTTAATCTTACTGTGGGCCACGGCACTTCATCTGATTTCAAGGAGCAGAGTTCCCCGCCTCCTCTGCCCCAGTAGCCTTTGTCTTTCTGGAAGGCTGTTAGTGTCGTGTCCTTCCCACTGTGGTCGTTGCAGCACATGATGCCTTCCTTCATTGGAAGGGAGTTTTAGAGGTCAACACCCCTGTGTTTTCTGTGCCTTTGTGGCTCACCAGTGACTGTCCAGCTGTACAGTGCCAAGGACCTGGTAAGGTCCACTGTACTCTTTACAGCGCCAGAGAACACCTGGTAAGGGCTGGAGTGGGGGTCCCCATTTCTTATAATCTCACCTCTGATAAGAAGTGAGAAGTCTTTGGTTAAGACTAGACTTTTCTTAGTGAGATAGGGACTGTAAATAACAGCATTCACTGGTGATTTTCCCTGACATGATCTGGTGTAAGAGCTACCTAGAAGACCAGTATAGATGCATCCTGTAAAACAGGAGCCATTTAGTGCCCTAAATGGCTCAGGGGCATTAGCAGCAGGGAGGCTCAGGTTGCTCTAGGGCTCACTCCTGTTACATTTTAGCAGAATTGTGTTTGGTGCTCAGACAGTATGTTGGTTTTTGGGGTTTTTTTGTTTTTTTGGGTTTTTTTCTGGAAAAGTGTAAAAATTGCATTGGTGTATTTTCCTGTGATGTGCTTCTACCCTGCACAGAGCTGAATGTCTTCCTTTAGCTAGGATGAACCTGGTAACCCCTCCTAGTCAGGGGATTGTAATGTCAGTGAGGAATGAGAGCAAAATAGAGGTAATGTTTTATTCTAGTCAGGACTCTGCCAGCTGCTGTCAGTGTCTGGTCCTACCTCCAACCTGCCTCATTCTGAGTGCTCTTGGGGTCACACTCCTGGAGCTTATACCCTGTCCTATGTCTTTCTGCTCCCTGTGTTCTTATTCTTCTTGAACAGGGGAAATATATTATGTCTTTTTGTCCTGTCTTACCTCTTTTTTCCTAGGATAACTTCAGATCTTCCCATGCTCGCCTCCTCCCCTGTACTATTTATCCACATCTGCTGATACTCATGTGTCCCTGCTCCATTATTCCTCTTTATGATTTAATTAGGATGTCCACCACAGCTTTAGTTCACTTCATTTAATAATCTTTTAACTTACTCTTTGTTTCTCTTTCTCAGAACCCCGCTTCTTGCTGTGTTAATTACTCTTGTTAATTCTTTGACTTTTAACAAAATGAGATATAATGACCATCTATTGAGATCTATTTTCCATTTATCCACGAAAACATGATCACTTTTGATAAAATACAGATGGGCCTGAATGGACCTGAGGAATAATTAAAATGAAATAAAACTCACCTCAAGGCTTGTTTAAAATTTCATCTGAAGCCAAATCTTTATTTCTGTAACTTCACCCAAAGTCTGCATTCTGTGCTCTTTTACAATCCACAAATCTCTTTGGTATTAGGAATTCACAGACCATTTGTCTTTCATTACCTGTAGTGCTAGCATAGAGCTGAACTATATAAGTCTCAATTTACCTCCCTAGGACTGAAAATTAGTCACCTGTAAGCAGTCAATTGTGCTGATTACAGTGATCACTAAACCAGTCGCATCCTCAGCTTACTTGCTCTGTTTTAGGACTGGAAATGATCTCTTCATTCCTGCTGCATGTTCTCACTCTCTGCTTCTCTGCCTTTTTTCCTTCTAATTCACTTTTGTTTGGAACTGAAAATGAAGCCTCACAGATTACCTATAAAATACAGCTACTCAACCTAAGGTACAGCCCTTCGAGAAACAACAGCCTGGTTGAACACAAACTGTTTCTCCTCTATGTTAGAGTACTCAAACCAAAGAGATTCATTATAGTTCCTTGATTAAAAAGTTTGTATCCACCTCATTGTGCTCATTTTCTTCTGATAATTTTTCCCACCCCAAATGCAACACAATCCATTCATCGCATCCCAGGCAGGTAAACCTTTTTTTAAGAATGACTTCCCGCTTAGTGGCAGATGGAGGTATTTCCTTGCAGCTATGCATCTGAGAGGTGGAGGGACAAGAGAGATTGGACTAAGTGCTCCAAACTGCAGATTTCTCTTTTATGTCAGAGAGGGTATGTATGTGGTACTTTCACTGACTGCCAACATTAGTGCCAGCATTGATTCTCTTTGGAAATTGCATATTAAGTTGCTTTTCAAAGGCCTAATGGAGAGCTGGTGACTGTTTTTGAAAGGGCAAGGTTCCTTTTTGTGCCTGGTCTGCCTTGTAGCATCCATGTAACATCATTACAAATTCCCTTACTCTAAATTCTGAACAAGAAGGAGCTAGACATATGTTTAACACATCCTTCCTTCTTTGCTTTCAATTTTCAAAACAAACATATATCTTTTTCCTTATTTAAACTACACTTGTAAGTGTATATCAGATCACTGGAACCAAGGGATCCATGATTCTAGTATTCCTATTTCCCCACATGCTTCTGGCTGTCAAAGCTGCTAAGTGTGAATGATATTGAGCTGTCCAGTTTTGCAGGAAAATTTTGCCTCTGGCATTCTTCACTGAGACTCTATGAACTCTCTTTGCTTGAAGACCTGTGCTATAAGAAGTCTGATCTCTGCTGTCTGCTCAAAATGGAATATTTCTTTTTCCTCGCCCACACAGCTTTAGGTAGAATAGTTCCTCAAAACACACATTCCTTTCTATTTTCCCTGCATTATACCTAACTATTAATTGATTTTTCCCTAAAAATCAGCTAACTGTGATGATAAGAACACTGGGTAATAGGAATTAATATGCAGGTAGCATGTCCTCATGCTACCTGCACTGGCAATTGTGTCACTTTGTCTGTGTCTGTACATTCGTGAAGGTTATCTCTGTCTCCCCAGTTCATCTGGCTGATGATACTTGTCAGATGGTTCGTGGATGCACTTGACAGGTAATGCCTGAGCTGATAGGTCTACACACTATAACTCATTCCTGAAGAGCCTGACTACTGTAGGCTATGGCGAAACCTCTGTTAGGGGATGCTGCAGCCTGGGGGATAGGAGAAAGACTTGGGAGCTGTTAAAGCTGAAGGATTGGGTGTCTGAGCTCTTCTCTGATCTTGGTGGTACAAGTCTGTCCAGATGCAGACACAAAGCTTGGGTCTCTGTCACTCAGCCCCCACAGAACATGAAACACAAAGATGTTGTCCACATAGACAGAGGACAGAGGGTTACCCAAAAGCTTGCCACAGGCAAAATGCTGCCTTTTGTCTGCTTTAGCCTGCAGGCAAGATGCATATGGGCAGCCCAGCTATGTCCATGTCAAATGTTACTGCATGGTACTGGTAGCATGTGGTACCTCCTCCTGCAGGTGCAACAGTGCCTGGCAGGCAGGCCTTACCTCTCCCCTTCAGGAGAAGGAGAGGTTTCCAACAGCTGGCTGGCTGAGCTGGTCTCTGTCCCAGTATCCCTCTATAGCTGTCCTCATCACAGTGCAGGGGAGGGAGCAATGAATGGGAGGTACCAACTCTGCTGTTGAGGAACGCAATTTCCTGGTTCTTTCTGCACTCCTAAGGCACAGATTTTTCCTGCCTGCGGCTTTAATGAAGAAATAGTGTCAAGGGACCGCAGTAGCAAGCCCAATCTAGCGTCATCACCTTGCAGGTACGGGCTAAACCAGCTGTACTGCCATGCCAGTATTTAACTAAGCAGAGTCTATGAAGAATGAATGCAGTGTGACTGAGTAGCAAGTTCACCATTTAAAGTGAAAATCAACACTTCCCAGCAGTGAGGCAGATCATTAAACATTTTGTTGCATGAGCCACCATCACTTTTCAAAAAAAAAGTGTCAGGATGTTCAGCCAAATGAGCAATTCAGTTGGCTTAACTTTCCTGACCGCTTTCTAATTTGGTTTTAATAAAGATATAATTAAGAGGTAATGTCAGTAAAGCAGAACACTGTCACACAATAACAGTCTCCTGCTGCTGCATAAATGGTAAACGCAATAAATACAGAAGGAAAGCCGTAATGTTTATTTTCAAAGCAGGAGGCATTGATCCTGGGACACTGTTCTGTTTTGATACCTTTAATTCAATTTTTTTCAGAAAAATGAGGGGCAGCAGATTTAATCCGTTTTGGCCTGCAGCAACTTCAGAGGAGTAGGAGGAAAATTTTCAAGGTAGCTCTGCTGCAGTGGGGATGCACTGCTGCTAATGGTGGCTCATGGGTTAGACTTACAATTGCTCACTTTAACCTGATTGTCCTGTGGCCTTCGTGCCGCCATAGGGAATGGAGCGATTGAGAGCCTCAGTCAGTCAGCACTACCGAATAACTTAGCCATTACAGTACTGCTTATGAAAGAAAACCACCTTTTAGAAACCAGCCTTTTTATTTTTTGACTGGCTGGAGCTTATGATGTTTGTCTTTTCTGGTGAATAACGTCTGCCTTCCAGCATTGCAATAGCAGAAATAAGGCTTTTATGTTCCAGCCTATACCGTTCACCTCCATTGCAATTCAGGCTGCAAAATTATTTCCGTTCTGAATTTCAGTTCCCAGTTTTGCAAAACTTCTTGGGGGAGAAATTCTCTTCCAAGGCATTTAAGCCAAGTAATACCTTTGACAATTTTTTTGCATTATGAAAACTGACAAGATATACTATCTCCTAAAGCTAAGACTGTTTTTTCAAGCAGAAAACTGCATGAAATAACTGCAAATGAGACTTATGCTAAAATAATAAATCTTGGAAGTTAAAACTTCCTGTGAAATAAGTACTTACTGAAGAGCACTGTCTTTGTTTTGTCTGAAATGTTTTGAATTTGCTAATGAATGACAATTTTAGAGCACATGAAGTAAATCTTAAATCTTCCAGGACTCTCAAGAAATAATACCTCTTATATAGTACCTCTTCATCAATAACTCTTAAAGTATGTTATCCTGATCAGAATGAGGGCTAGCCAGATATGGATTCATTAAAAAAAGTCCAGGGTTTTTCCATTCTGAAATAGAAGCAAATCCAGCCTTTCAAAAACACTAATAAAAAACAGAAGACCGCTAGCACACCATATGTTAAGCACATCCAAGCTGAGGGGGATTTGCCTTCAAGCCCAGAGTAGGCCTTGCATTTAAATGTGCCCTAACTACTGTGTTCTTGCAGTCATTTTGCTCTTGTGGAGAGAGATGTTCACACTGACAGAGATGAGATGGGCTCTGTGGATTTGTAACTGAGCAGTTGGCTGGAAGACAGAAGCAGCACTTCTGTATCCCCCTTTTGGCTCACGCAGGTTTGGTTTGGGTCTGGTTTGGGTCTGTTATCTTGTGCAAGAGGATATCCTGCCCCTTCATCCATCCCTGTGACATTGTGGAAAACAGGTGCTCTTCACCTGTTTCTCCTTTGTGAATTACAACACTTACCAACTCCCTGTTGCCTTGAATGGAGCACTAAGAAGTTGTTTTTCATTTACTCCTCTGCTGCTGAGGTAGAGCACTTCTCTGATGAAATGGGACATCTCCCTCTGGACCAGAGAAACTTGACTGCCACACAGAAATAATTACGACAGGTATATTCCTAGGAAAGGCTTGTTTTGTCATATCACTGTTTTACAGCCAGAAAAATTATTTTACCAACCTGCAAATCCCCAAGTCAGCATCTTAGCATCATCTTCTCCTATGTTCTCCTATGCTGACAGGAAAGACAACATATCATAAGTTAACGTGAAACCCATGGCAGAGCTCAGTGTAAGACAAAAGCACTCAGTGTTTTGTACTTTCAGCACATTGCCTTGAACTTGGCTGTGGAGAAAAATTGTAATATTAAAGACAATGAGTGTTTTCAGATACAATGGTGTGAATCTGGATGACTAAATGTAAGTGTCATGGAGCTGCATTTACATCAGAGTAACCTGGTCAGAATTTGGTTTGCAGTGTGTCATCTGCAGGCTGTGGCCCTTGCAGTCCCCATCATTTAGCTGTTTATATTGTCAAAGGAAGCCGGAAAAAATCACAGTAGGAGCTGTGTTTTGGGTAAAATTATACTTGTGCAGCCAAAGCAAATACTAGAAAGTGAAAGGGATCCAGAGTAACACGTTCATTTTGTCCTGAGCCTGCTTCCACTGAGACACAGGAGAGGGTTAGCTCCCCCAAACCAAGACACTTCTTCAGCAGCTCAGTTTAAAAGCTCCTGGGGACAGCAAGAGGGAGAAATCTCTGCCTGACGCACAGTGAAAACAACAGGAGGAAGTCAGTCACTGTAATGCAAAGGGCATCTGAGGCTACTCTCCCACTTTTATTCAGGCCCCTGTAGAGAGGTGGCCATGGCGTACTGGCAGCAAGCAAGGCAACAGCTGTGATGCCCTGGTGCTGTGGGCACCCCAAGAGGTCCAGAAGATCAGAGAGGTGAGAAACTGGTCAGAGCAGCTGTCTGGGCTGTCCTCAGCCACCTGAAAAACCCTAAGGCCATGGAAAAAAAAAAGACAAAGACAGCCTTGCAACTTTTACCTTAGCAGGAGCAGCAAAGTATGAGATCTGCCTATCCCTAAACCACTATGCTTTCAGGATGTGCTCTCTGCTTTTAAACACCACCAAAGGCTGTCACTGAAATAGATTTATGGGGCAGTCTGCTGTAAAGTAAATCTGGGGAGGGAAGACCAAGGAGCAACACATTCCCCCTCAAATGAATAAGAAACTTTCAAGATTTCCCTTCAACCTGTGGGAGCATTTCATTTGCCAGTGAACAGCTCTATAAATTTCACCTATTGGTGTGAAGTAAAGATGTTTTATGGTTGCCCAGACTGAGCAATGATTGACTTAAAGTCTAAAAAATAATTTCCTTAAAGTCTAACAAATCAATCTCCTCCCACTGTGCCTTTAACCACGCTATAGACAGCAACCCCTTTTCCTTTAAAGATAACTGGGGAGGGAGGGAAGACCTGTCACCAACACCTAATGAATGAATGAATTTTGAGCCATCCTATAATTTCCCTCTGCTTGGCTATAAGAACATGAGGAAAACAAGCAGAGCAGAAATCCTCTGGCAAGAAGCAGACTGATCTCCTGAGCATCACATCACACCTGTGATCTTCAGCTCCATGGGAAGCTGAAGCAGCTTCTTCCTTGGAATGATGTGCGGTGCTGAAGGAAGGATGAGGTGTCAGTGGGAGCCTCACCACAAAGGGCTTTTTGTTGAAAGATGCTACGCAGCACTGCATGTTGTGGTGGAGGGGACACACTGGAGTATTTCCAGCAGGAGATGATTCATTTGTACCAAATCAGTGCGCATGCTATTTTCTCTGTTGGAATATTGTCATTGTCCTTTATTACATTAAAGGGGAACATATTTATCTCATGGTGATTTGGGTGGGATGTGACATTGCCTAATGTAAAAGGGGCCTGTAATATCAAGGAGACAACCGTGAAATAACACATTACACACTGAATTGAACAGCAGGCTCATTTACATCCCTTTAATTTGGAAATATGAACGTTCAGAAACCCTCTTCTCCACTTGCATTCCCTTATTTGGGAAACATGTAAATTACATTTATGATAATTTAGTATTTAACTGGTACAAGCATTGCGAATTCCAGAAGAAAACGATTTAAAATAGGCAGGAACTGTGCCAGCCTTCTTTGCAAATGCGTGTGGTAAAAGCCACCTCTGCGGATGACTTTGAATGCAGCACCTCCAGCTTCTGGACCTGCACTTGCAAATGCTTGTAAAGCAGATGGGACAGCTGGGGTGAGGCTTGCAGGGCTGGACCTTTTGTCCCTGTCACAGTCTAGGCTTATCACATTTGGCAGATGGATTTAATTAATAAACCGTCTGTATCACCTCTTCTGTTGTGTGTAGAGTCATTTTTTTTTGCAGCCTCTGAGATCCCAGAATTGCAGATGAAAACAACAACAGAGGAGCTTTTAGATCAACCATGTTCAGATGATGCTGAGAGGCCTCTTCTATGATAATCCCACTGCTACGTTTTCCAGTCTTGCCTTAGAAACCTTTTACCAGTGGTGACTCATATTCAGTTGCTCATCAGACAGTTTATTCTACTGCCTGTGTAATAGCCCTTATTATGAATTCATTTCTCTTGTATCTAAATGGGATTGTTCCACTTTTAATTTGAGACCCTTTTACCATCTCTGACGCAGGGAAGGTCCATCATAACAGCACACACTAGTGCTCATCCCGGTGCTAGCTGGGGTTCCCTCCTGCCCTGTGAATTGCTTTCCGTCATACCTACACCTGCAGTTCCCTTCGCCATTCCTGCTGCCCATCCTCTGACACTTTTCAGTGTCCTTTTTAGAAAATGAGGCTTAAAATCGCTTGCTGTTGTCCAGCTCTCTCCTTACCCAGACTGCAAAATGCTGCACTCATCACTCTCTTTTTGTCACATGGCAGTTCCCTCTTTACTCTATACACCCTGGAAGAGAGATTGCTCTCCTCAAAATGTAAGCTCTTACAGTCTTTGTTACCTACTACAATCCCACGGTATTTTACCAATCTATGTGTTCTAAATATTTGTGTTGATTGTTGCTATTTCTCTTCAGGTGTATTACTGTGACATTCATCAATATTAGGTAAATTTTATTTTGTTGACTTCTTCCCATGATTCAGAACATTCCAGGTAATTCTGCAACTGGGACTTGCTATCTCTTTTCACCTATTCATTTTATATTTTATTGCTTTTAGTGCTAGTAAGGTTAAATACAGCACTGCCTCATATAAATCAGATGTCCAGAGTGCAGAAGAGAATAAAAATATTTGGATAAATAATTAGAGGTTGAAAATGGGATTTTTATTTTAAAAGCAAGAGAAATAAATTATTTTTCATTAAATATAACAGCTGCATTTAAATTTTTCCCTTTTGCCCAAACTTGAATAAAAAGAGAGAAGATAAAGGAAAAAAAAATCTTCTTTTAAAAAAAAATGTTGAAAATCTTTGTCAGGCCTAAACTTTCATGCTAGCATTTTCATCTGCACAATATATCCTTTGGGGGCAAAAGTGTTCAGAGTAATCGTGACAGAGGCTGTGAGAAGGTGTCACCTGTCTTTTTTTCCTGCCTGTTTCACAGAAGGGACAGTACAGAAATCATTGCTCTGAAAAACAGTTCATGCCTTCAGGAGAGCTCTGAAACATTTGCCTGCAATTAATCAGGAGCCATGGCTCAATGAGCTTCCATGTGTCTTTGCTGTGTGGAGCAGGGACTAAAGCAAGCACATGCTGTAGAAACTCAGACAACAGCAGTCCTTTCAGCAAAATTTTATTAAAACAAAAAACCAAAATCACCATAACAAAAAAACTAAACCCAACCAAAATGTGTCCGAGAAACAGAAATGTTAGCATACTCATTTCTTGATATTGTCCATAGCCTTTTATATATTCATGCATAATTTTCTACAGAAACTTGCATAGCTTAAAGACAAAGGACAAGCTGGGGGGAATCTCATCTATAATAAGAAAGGCACAACTAAACAGAGATCTAGTTAATGAAAAAAACATCTTTGCTCAGAGACACTAGTCAATGGACTGAGTTCAGAGAATCAAACGAGTCTCATGCCCATTCCTCAGGAATACTCAGTTTTCAAATCATCTGTCATGCACTGCGCACTGAAACCTTATCAGAACACACCCGCTACTGCAGGAAGGTGTGAGAAGCTGTGGGCATATGTTGTCTATCAGGGGCTGATGGTGTTTCTGAAAATTGCATCAGATTATGTCTTCTGTTTGGCACTAAAATAATCCTGATTCTTTTCATGGAGACACAAACACCATTTGACATGCCCCTGTGGATGGTTGACTCCCAGATGCCATTATCAGCCTGTGGCAAACATGCTATAGTTGCTTTAACCTTCTTAGTAAGTCTACCTTGTATCTGTGTTGCTCGTTCCCAACAGATTTGAGGAACATTGGTTTCAGTTATCCCTAAGGCAAGGATGGGTACAGGAGGGGAGCCCAAACAGGACTCCTTGATTACCTGAGATTTGCTCTGACAGATTCATTTTCAGTAATTGCACCTGTACACCTGATTTAGGGCTCTTCATCAAACAGTAGTGCAAGCTGATTTCTTTGAAAGTAAATACCCAGCAGTCAGGACTATGACAGGTGTTACAGATGGGACTAGTAATTCACTTAACTGTGTCTCTAACCCCCTCTTTTCTATACATTTCACCTCAATATTCTCCAGGGCAATCACTAGCCCTGCTAAACTTGTGGTCCTCATTTAATTCCCTGACATGTTCTTTTTTAAGGCTTTTTCAGTTATTGAAGTACAAGAAATTGCTTTTGGCCTCAAGCCTTGGTTTCAAGAAAGGCAACAAGAGACTTCACTCTTGGTAACTAAAATGAAATGCTTTCTGTTTTTGCATGAACATCTCTCAGGGCTTTTCTGCGCCCAACTGCACTTTTTCACAACGGTCCATGTCCCCAATGGAGGCAAATCTTTTCCTGCTCTGCCAGTGGAGGGCACAGTGCTCGGACCAAACCCTAGTGATAAAGAAGTAACTTAATTCAAGATGAACGTCTTGCATTTACAGACAGTCAACATATCCCTCTGCTCCAGGGCTTCTTAATTTACCATACAACAGGGGCTCCCCTGGGTGGGGGGATCTAGCTGCATGAGGTCAGGTTCAGGGACAACCCTAACAGGAGTCACCCAGTGCACACGAGAGCTTATTCTTTGGAAACAGGCCCGCGGTCATACAGGCTGTGGTCACACAGCCCATGGTCATACAGGCTGTGACATGTCTCAGGTTATGAGGTAAGTGCTGCAGAGGGCAACTCCCTGAGGAGGGATGTAGATGCACGTGTGGATGCCATGCACAAGTAGTCATTCTTTTCATGGCATTGCATCAGAAATGTTACTGTAATCATTACAAATTATGTCTGCTGTATAATCTTTTCTTTCCTTTATCTAGTCTATAATTACAGCACCTACAAACAAACACACAAAAAAACCTTATTGGATTTTTCTGTCATGATCTATGTTTAGGGCTTGGCAGGATCCAATTTTAATTTCAACTTCAATGATAACACTTTATTACCCGTGTTCTTTATTTATAGTTACACACTGCTTATTTATAATGATGTAAATATTTTTTCAACTTGCATCAAGGAAAGCGCTACTATCATGGGTTGAAAGAAAAGCAGCTTCTCTCTTTTGAATAGCTGGCATGATTTCAAGGAGATGGGGTCTACAAATTCATCTGCCATCACAAAATTTAGTCCTTAATCTATACAGAAAAGAAATGACAAATAGATTACAAAACCCTTCCTGACAGAGCCTGTCCATGCTCTGTTTTCTTGGAATACTGCATAAAGTGACAACATGAATCACAAGAAACATTCAACGTGAGCTCGAGCAAGCTAGAAAATGCTCTTTTTTCTTTGGAGGCAGGAGAAAAAAATTGTGTTATTAAAAACAGAGATGAGCTGAGAAAAAAAATTAGTTTAAGTATTTTGTGCATTTAGATAGCCCAAGAAGATCCCATATGGAATATGAGCAAGTGTTAACAGAAAGGTCATTAATCAAGTAATACGCCTACTGGAAACAAATCCCACAACAGCTCAAAAAAAAACAGACAAAAAGTTAGCCCGTGGTTAGATAAGTAAATGGATGTCTGTGTGGGAGCATTATTGAAGAGAAGAAGCACCATGAGATTGGGCAGCCACAGGTCAGGCATTTCATCATCCAACTCTCCAGTACCCCAGCACTCCAGTAACAATCAGCTGATACCCAATCAGCGGAAAAAGTTTCCTGAATCAAAGCTGCTTGCTAGAGAAAGAGAGCATAAGAGTGTCCACTGGGAGGAAACCTCTGGTTTATTCAGGAAAATTGATCCCCAAGACTGCAGTGTGACCTTGTGTGGGGACCAGGTTTCCTCTGACTCCAGTCAAGCTGAAGGATTTCCCTGCACAGGAAAGCAGTGGGACTTTGGGTATGTTGTCTGCACACCTCCATCCACGACAGTCACTTCCCTCCCAAGGTTCCCACATAGGAAGTTCCTTCTTCACCTTCTTCCAACAAGCAGGGCTGTCCAACACAGTGTTGCTGGGAACTCTGGTTGTTGTTCAGTAATGCTGAAAGCTGAAAAATATTATGTCAACATTTTCATGTGCAAACGGAAAGCCATAATTTTGAAAGAATTTATAATAGCTCAAAATAATTGGTCCCTACATGCAGTAAACATGGGAGTTATTGGTTCAGGGCTGCCGAGTGGGTAATGGGAGATGACTGCTACCATCTTGACGTTGATATTTTTGCTGAATGATTTGGCAAAGCAAATCAAAAAAGCCAAGGTTATAACTGTTTTCTGTTGCCACTTTAATAATCTTAAGTGCTCTGAGGAAATTGCCACTAAGCATTTTACACAAAGTATTTGTGGAACAGACCTTAAGAATTATTGTTAGTAAGAGAATAACAGATATTAATGAGCATTTTCCCCCAGTTGGTGTACCAGTGGAGAATTTACAAGTCCTAATGTGCACTAAATTTGAAAATTACTATTTTAATACTATCATGAAGAGTATTTAAATCTGAAAGAAAATTACCAGCTAACTAACTAGGGGATCTGAAGTACAATTGTCAGAGCTGAAACATTCTTACTTCCCCACACAAAAACAACTAAGTCCATCAATCTCAAAGTTTTTATTTGATACTCCATTGCCAGGAAATGTTTTCAAATTCAGATGAAGGAAAAGAAGAATAACAATCCTAAATATATCATTAAAAGCTTTGTGTAGCTAGTAAGCCAGACGTTAGGTTAACTTAGAGTCCTTGATTTATGCCAGAGATGTAGTCATGCAGCAGTACAAGAGAGCTGAGTGTCCAAGACTTGTCTAACAAGATGTTATATTTTTCCACATGCAATGAACAGCTCTTTACCAAGTCAGAGGAGAAAGCAGTCCTCCAAACCCTCCTTAGTTGACAGGTTGGGCAGAGATGCCTTTGTGATGAAGTTCAGTTCTTGAACAGGTCCAAATTAATAGCACCTTTTGGTCTACCCTGAAATTTGGTGCACCTCACAGAAGTTGTAAGGCTGAAGTTGTGGACTGAGGGAAGCAGACAGGATGCATCAGTTTGTGTTCTCCCTATACCAGGTGCTCTTTCAGCAATATGTGCATGGGTGAATAAGTACAAATTTGTGTGAAGATTGGGGAAAGCAAACCATGGTTTCTGAATAAGCTCAGTCTCTCAGCATGTACTGTGCTGTGTCTTGACATCAGTTCACCTTTGATGACACAATATTGGCAGCAAACCTCAGGAAGCATCTGGTTGCCTTGGTAGGTAAATGAGCAGCAGCTGGGAAAAAAATTGAGTTCGTGTGGGGACAGAGGCATTGAAGGGCTTTCTGAGCTATTGATTTTTGTATGTGCTCAAGGAAGAACAATGGGGAAACAGATTTTTTGTCAGCTCAGGTTACCCAGAAATTTCTATATTTTGCCCTGCAACCCAGTTGCCAGATTGATTGAACCTGGTTAACACTGCTTAATAACCAGCACAAACGATCTTTGAAGCAAAAATGCTTAAGAAAAATCTGCTCCAAATCCTTACTAAAGGAATTTATATCTTAAATTGTGACACAAAACATTTTGTGTGAATCATAGAATCACAAAATATCCTGAGTTGGTAGGGACCTATCAGGATCATTAAAGTCCAGTTCCTGGCCTTGCACAGGACCACCCCAAGAATCACACTCGTATGCTTGAGAGTGTTGTCCAAATGCTTTTTAAACTCTGTCAGGCTTGGTGCTGTGTCCGTTCTCCTGGTTCCAGTGCCCAACCACCTTCTGGTTGAAAAATATTTTCCTAATATTCAACCTAAACCTTCTCTGACACAACTTCAGGCCATTCCCTTGGTTCTGCCTCTGGTCACCAGATTGGTGCCTGCCTCTCCTTTTCTCCTCACAAGTAAGTTGTGGAAGACTGCAATGAGGTCTCCCCTCAGTCTACTTAAGGCTGAACAGACCAAGTGACCTCAGCTGCTCCTCATAGGGCTTCCCCTCAAGGCCTTTCACCATCTTTGCTGCCCTCCTTTGGACACTCTCTAAGAGCTTAATGTTTTTCTTATATTGTGGCACCCAACACTGCACACAATATTCAGGGTGAGGCCACACCAGTGCAGAGCAGAGTGGGACAATCCCCTCCCTCTACCGGCTGCTGATGCCCCCAGGACATGGTTGGCCCTCCTGGCTGCCAGGGCACTGTTGACTCATTCAATTTGCCATTGACCAGGACCCTCAGGTCTCCTTCCACAGCACTGCTTTCCAGCATCTCATTCCCCAGTCTGTACATACATCGGGGGTTGCCCCATCCCAGGTGCAAAATATGGTACTTGTGTTTGTTAAACTTCATACAGTGGGGGAAGTACAGCCCTCTAATTTATCAAGGTCTCTCTGCAGGGTCTCTCTGCCTCTGAGGTAGTCGACAGTTCCTCCTGGTTTCATCAGCAAACTTACCTGGTATGCCTCTGTGTCCAGGTCATTTACGAAGATGTTGAAGAGACAACATGTTGAAGAGAATACTGAGGTCTGTAATAGGAGAAAACCAGTGGTGACCATCAGCTGGGATGGCCATTGCCCAGCTATGTGGCCCAGCTATACCCTTCTACAGGTGAATGTCATGTATCAATTGGGTGCTGGAGTTATTCTTGTCCAGTTTCTGCATGGTTGGATCTCAGGTATTCTGAGCCATGCAGCTGCTGGGTGAGCAGAGGACACAGCATCTCTTTCCCCCACACTCCACAGGTTTTCTGCTCCTGTCCAACCTCATCCTGCTCCTACAGACATTACAGTTATTTTAATTTTGCAAGAACATGCATGATACTAAGATGTATTTCCAAGCCCCTGTATTCCTTGTATTCCTTACATCTTTCCTTGCAAGCACGTGCAGCCCCTGCACAGGTTGCACTTGCTTTAGGACTGTAGCTGCTTCTGCATATGATGCTGTGCTCATTCCCTTACTGATGCCTCTGTGTCAAAGGTCCTCTCAAAATAATTCATACTGAGGTGGGGGGTGCAAGATGGCAGTTAATAGCCATTTTCACACAACATTTTGAGAAATATCTGCACCCGGGGCCAATTCAAAACACAAGTCTTCCTTTCCATGCATTTTTCTCTCTGCTGCTCACTCAGCTCTAATCATTAGGACCTGATCGCTTCAGCAAAGATGAATGCATTGACAGAGTATTTTTGTGTCCTGTTGTTCAGAAATCATTGTTCCTGTCACTTAATAACTGTAATTACTACTTTTCTAGGCCTTTGGCTGATTGTCTTAGCAGAAGAGGAAAAAAAAAAACTGAAAAAGGAAGGTGCAAAATTGGACATCTTGGAAATAAAAATAACCTCTTGCCTCTTGCTATTAAAGTTGTTCCCTTTAGGTCAGAGCCCATATGCATGCACATGTGCACACAGTGCTTCCTCTACTCTACAGTGCCTGGGGTAGTTTGTCTAGTTTTAAATTGGCCAAAGTAGATGAGGGGTGGCAGAAGGTTATTTTTAATCTGTTAATATGTTATGGGAGACTGTGGTGGCAAGGAAGCATAGAAGGTGGGGGAAGGCAGAGGGAAAATGTAAAGTAAGTTTGTTTGAATTAAAAGAGCACATGATTTCAAAGCTCCTGGTGCCAGACTTTTATAGTAGCAAAAAAAGACCTTTTTCTTCCCCCTGCTTTTCTTATTCCATGAGAAGACATGTCCCTGTGTCAAACATGGGGCCTTGGCTTGGCTGAGTCTGTGGTAAAGGAATAAGTGACAGCCTCACAACTGGACTTTTCCAGAAAGCTCCTGGCTGTTTACAAAGCTCAGCACAACAAGGAGTGTCACCACTAATACACAGAGGAGCTATGGATTTTGAACCACGCTGTTAGCCTGCCTGACTCTGGGAGATGGTGGGACCTGACCAGACAGGCAATCAGAGGACATCCTTTTCCCTGGGCAGCTGTCAGGTCCCTGCTATTCCCACTCCTTCCTCTTTGAAATATCAATTTATTCCTGCTTCTCATGCTTAGTATGTCTTTTTTTTTTCTTTTTTTTCTTCACTTTATATAAGAGAATTCTTAGCAATTTCAGACAGGTCCAGCTGTGGTTAATTTATCATGAAGAAAGTAATATCAAATGGAGCAGTGCTGGGGAAACAAACAACCCAGTGCAAAGCCTGCCCCTAATTGATTGATGAAAGGAAAATTAGGGCTGCCTCCAGAAACAATTTCCATAGCAATGGGAATAGAGAGGAAGCTGTGCTGAGAATTGTGGGCAACCCACTGCAGCTCTTTGGCCTCTGAATTGCTGGGCACATCAGCACTAGCAGCAAGGTGCCAGCCAGTGTGCCCGGGGCTCCCACCAGCAGCCAGTGGTGGATGCAACAGGTTAGCATGGGACCACTCTCCCACTGATGGACCCCCAGGGCAGGGCACAGCACAGGGCCCATGGTCAAGCCCAGTTAGGGAGTTGTGAGCACAGTGCTGTACCGAGGGATGGAGATTAACTTCCTCCCCCAACCCTGCTCCTCCCCCAAAGAAACAGATGCCATTTTTTCGTGGTCTTTTCTGTTCCTTTGCATTTCTTTCAGGCACAGAACAAAATTCTGCCTCAGCCCAAGTACTGATTGCTACCACTTCAAACAGATTGACTTTCTTTTATTTTCTCTGTAACAAAGTCATTCAGGAGACTTCCCAGCAAGAGTTTTAGTCCTTCAGAAAAAGTCCTTCAGGTGCTCTGGATGACTGGGGCACACTGGCAATTATTGAGACCACATTCTTTTGTTTTGATTGTTAAGGTAGTCTGCTTTAAAACTGACTAATGATATGGGGCATGTCTTTTATTTGCTTGATTGGAGATGTCTTAAGGAAGGCTTCATTTCAGGGAAGGAAGTCCACTGCAGGAGTCTCAGGGTGGGGAACCACAGTTGCCCACATTGCCAGCTGCTTTTGAAAACCTTGTTCATGCAGATTTGTGTGTACCTCTTGTTTGTCAGGCAGGCCACAAAAAGCAAAATTAAGTTCCTGGCAGCTAAATAATGAGCAAGTGTTACTCTTAATTTGGTGTAGTACAAAATAACCAGTTTACAAATTTTAATAGACCTTAGAGAAAAAACAGCTCAAAGAGAAAAAAAATAAATAACCCTAATTCTGGACTTGAAGCTTGAAAAAACCAAATGAATCAATTTTCATAGTTGTCTATTGGGCACACTCTCCCCAGGTCTTACATTTACCAAGGCTTAATTCCTTCTCTGTAATGGCTCAATCCTGACAGGAATTCGGCACCTAGATAGGAGGAACCATTTCTTGCAGCACATGATGCTGTAGCCAGCTTCACCTCTATGCCTTAAAGCCATACCCTTTTCAAAGGCAGAATGTATACTGCTGCTTTTGGCAATGTTTTGATTGCTGGTTATGACCAAGACAGTGTCAGAAGAAAAGAAAGGCAAGGTTGATGTGAATTTCTCAATGCTACCTTTGTCTGGCTCACCTTTTTTAACAGTATTCCTGAAGTTAGCGGAAAGCCTGATCACTAAAAAGCCTCTCTCCTAATGAGTGACCTCTTCATTATCGTCATCAGTACCAGCAGTCTGCAGAACATGTAGAAGAAACTTCCTGAAAGGAAACAGCCTGAAGACAGAGAGAGAAAAACAAAGGTCTTTTCCAACCTAAACCATTCTATGATTCTATGATATGTAATGCACCAATCGACGTGAAGATGGATTTCTCTCAAAGCAACATGACATATCTTTATCTGCCTGAATTTATAGGAATAAATTTTACAGCGCTGCATTTCGGGGCAGACAAAAGTTGGCAGGCTCTGAGGAGCATACATATTTCAGTAATTTGTAAAAAGTTAAAGCATCAGTGTATCAGAGAGATGACTTAACGGACAAAAATAAACTGGAGGGAAAAAGGAGAAAGTGAAAAAAGAGCAGTGCTAAGGATGAAGTTGGGCATTGGTAAAAATTTCTACTTCTTTGCTAAATGCCCTTTCGACAGCATCGACTTTCCAGGAAAAGCTCAAACTTTCTGTTGAAAAGCTATTTAAATATAGTTATGTTTGGAGCATTTTTTGATATTGAGCTTTTTAGTGTAGTAATTAGAATTTGCCAGGGAGGGAAAACGTCCTCTGATGTTGTTGTTGCTGTTGACAACTTTTAGTAAGAAATCTCTCCTTCCCTACCTTCACTAGGGAATGAAAAACTTGCACTTGATGAAGAGCTAGAGCAAAAGACAAACAAGGAGAATGACAAAATTAGACAAGTCAAAGCATCCTGATTTGTTTTTTATCTACTCTTTGGTACTTTCTCTTCTTAGCTTCTTGTCTGTATCGTTTTTACTTGTCAGGGCTTTTTTTTTAGGCTATCAGATTTTTGCACAGGGATTATTATTGAGTTTTCACAAAGGTTACCATGTTGTGGGCTTGACTGGCAGAGGGTTAAGGGTTACAGCATATATCAGTCACCGCAGACAGACAGCTGGAAGGAAAGGTCATCTGGACAGCCCTTTGCTATAGTAAACAGCAAGGGAACCCAAAAAAGAAGGCTGAAATTTTCAATGCAAAAAAAAAAAAGTGAGAAAAAAAGTGAGTAGAGCCTTTGTTCTAAAAGAGACGAGCTGAAAACCATCACAACCAGCACGCCTGCTGTCTGAGCATTTGGTCAGACTCTGGAAAATGTTGCTGAAGGTTGGTAGTTTTGTTACGTGCTGTATTTAGCTCCAGCTTACAGTCTTACATGCCATCAAACCCAAGGCAAGACTACATATTTGCTAGATATACTTGAGCAGCCTTTCTCAGCTTAAACTCAAGCACCTGCTTTATGACCTTACTAGGTCTGGATTGTGTTTGTTCACAAATATTTACAGGGAAGGCACGATACTCAGATGGAAGTGGCATTGTTTCTAGAGAAAACAATCAGGACTAAAAGGGTAAGCACAGATCAGACATGACAGTTTCAGCTAGAGACAGGAGCTGATGCCGCTAGGGTGGCATTTTAAATATACTCTTCTATGGTTTATTTGCAAAGAATGAACATAATGCTCCAAGAGATGAAGAACTCCACCTGCTCTGGAGATGTAGCTATAGCAACCTCCACATGATTACATTGCTAATCTGCAGGTGTTGAAGAGGCATAGATAGATGCTGTTGAGTAATTCAGCTTCAAATAGATACTTTGATCTGCATAACAGCTTGCATTCATGTCCTAAATATGGATCATTTCCAGTTCTGCAATTCTTCTTTATAACAGCAAAATTCCAATCCTTTATTTTATAAGGGGAGTCTTAAAACTTGCCCATGCTAACTAACAAGAAAACCAGTTCTCTTAATTTCAGGTGGGGCAGGAGTGGGAGGAAAAGAAACCTTTTCATTGTCAAAACTGTCTGAACTGTTTCTTGCATATCTTATCTGAGTGACTCCTCAATGGGAACAAAACCAAACAAAAAAGAAAAGTTGTTCTACTTTCCTGCATATATGATGTACTGATGAATCAATTGCATCTTCACATTAAAGACAGTTTATTCTTCTGCAGACACCGGCAGCAGTGTCTGAACTTGTACCAGATCAGATCATGCTTCATTAGCAGCCACAACACTGTTAAAAACATCAAGCTAACGTCTGTCCTGCTTTTTTCTCCCCAAGATGTAATTGAACTTGGTGGGGTTGCCTGGGATGGAAGTCAACGCAGAATATGGCTCATCATCAGAGAGCTCCAAAGGAACCTGAACCTTTGATAAGCGCAATCTGCAATTCACTGATTCCATAAAAGAAAGGAATTAACAGCTCCAAGAGAAAAATGACCCTTCATTGTATTCCCTGCTAATCTGCTGGAGCACTCCTTTGGAAGGGTAGTTCAGCCACACACTCATCATTTCATGAAAGCTAGCTAAGAACATTTGATGAAGCTTCTAAAGTCTACATAACATGCCCCTTTCCTTCTCTCCTTTTTTATTTTCTTTGCCATATGAGCAACCTGCAGCCCAGTTGCTCCCTTCACTTCCTGAAGCATCTATACTGCCCTGCTTCCTGCCCCTGCTTCATTTATTTCTTCACAGATTTCTGCACAGTCACCTTATTTATTTATCGGAATGACTTTCTGTGTTAAAGAACAACAAATTAAAACAGAAAAGGCATTTGAAATTCATTGGTCAATGTTGAATGCTTGCCTTCACATGAACAGCATGCGTGTGGCAACAAAGTGGACCACGGCGCAACAGCCAGCTCTTTTTTTCCAAGGGAGCCTGTCTCATCCCTTGCCTAGGACACAGCTTTTCCAGAAAATTATATCTTATTGCTGAATTCAGACATTCTTCATTCCACCCCAAAGCTCCCTGTCCCACTGCCTTTCTACTGATCTTGCCTCCACTCTCCCCTCCTGCCCCACTGACCCCCAACCCTATCTTGGTGTCCTGCATTTTTTCACAGCCCCAGACTCCTTGCATCCACTGCCCTGGACATCTGGGCTACCCCTGCCACCAGAAGCCACCAGGCTCCTTCACCTTCTGCTTACCTGAGACATTTCAGACTCTTTGTCTCTGGCTCCTGTGGCTTTTCCTTCGTGCCACCCATCACTGAGTGGCTCCAACCACAGGGACTACCCACCCCTTGCAGCTTTAGGGGGCAACTGGAGAGGGGAATTACAGCATCTGTCTTGCACACTGAAGGGAAGCAATGCCGTGGTCTTTCTTGTCTTGGCCCTGGGTGTCCTGCACACTGATGCTTTGCACATTGGACAGATCTGTCCTGCCTGGTTACCCTCTAGCAACCTCACTTCCCACGACGGGTGGTCTGTCTGAAATCACAAACTCCGTCTCAGTAGAACCATGTCAATTATATGCCTCTCTTCTAACTCTTTATTAATTAGATCTTCCATTAGTTTCTCATTTATTTAGCCTGATATTGATACCAAGTAAACTGGACTATATTCACCTGCATGGTTTCATTTGTCTCAGAATTTTTACACAATATTGACGTTGAACGATGAGAATTTACCCATTTTAAAAAATATTAATATTAATATTAAAAAGTATGTACACATGCTAAAAATATCCTTCATTGACTCTTGTGGGCCACTTTTGTGGACCTTCCAATTTAAAAAATGGATAACTCTAGTGCAAGTTGTTCAATATCTTTCTTAATTAGTAATGTGTCAGAAAATACATTATTCCAAATAGAGAGCAGAAATAATTGTTGAACAGTTTAGAGTTTTTCTTCATTGTTATTAATGACTAGGCTGTCTTCAGCTAGTAATGAGTTTATGGCATTGATAGTTTTTCTGTTATTATTCATATCTTTTCAAGAAAATACTTCTTCTTAAACAAAGTCTGACCATCCATGAAGTTTTTTCTGATGTCTTAGTATCCTTTATCAATTTTCTACACCTCATAAACTATTATTTATATGGATTTTTATTACCTCCTCCTTTTTGCCATATGTTGCGTATTGCTTTTTAATTTGTTATTCCTGCCTTCATTCTTCCATTGAAAGAGAATGTGCTTTTCACCAATATTATTTAGCTCCTTTGCTGTGAAGTAATGGCTTTTTGGCCATTTAATATGTGCTTCTGCCTAATAACTTTTTACACTTAGTTTCACTTGTAACTTTTCTTGGTCTGGGAAACTAGTATCTTTTAACTACTGAGTGCATGTGGCACTTGGGGTTACACAGCTTGTCAGGGCAGTGATGGCAGCCTGTGACTTATGCTTTGGCACAGTTTTCCTTGCCACACAGTCCAATTCCAAAGGAGGACACCAGTCTGCACTGGGCCCGGGGTTGCAAAGGGTCTCTGCTCTCTGAAGGTGTTGGTTTCATAGGTGTATGCAGTTTACGAAGCTGTTCCTGACACACAGGCAGAGGAGGTTTGCTGCCCCTGAGATGCCCGCCATCCCCAAACCAGCAACAGTGGAGAATGTGTCACCTTCCATTTTATAGTCTGTGCCCTGCCCAAGCAGGTTTTATCCGGTGCTTTTAACACTGCCATCATATAAAACCTTCCAGGCTGTTTCAGTAGGCCAGTTATATCAGATTTCTTCCCACTGGGGTTACTTTCATTTCCTCCTGCTTGTTTCCCAAACTCCTCATATTGATCTATAAATGCATGGAAAACAAGGGCTCTGGTGACACAGGAGATGGGAAGGGTCTCTGGCCAAATGGGAGCCCCTGACCCACATAGACTCATGGAAATGGGAAGAGAATCTCAGAGCAAGAAAGAGGCTGGCTCAGAGGTCAGGACAGAGTTGAACTGAACTCTCCCTTTTAATCCTCTGCCTCAACTGCAAGACTTATCTTTCCTCACGAATTGCTTTTGAGCTGTATTGCTCCCAGATGTGCAGAAGTGTTTTTAGCAAGCCCAAATAGCCTCTCAGTTATCTAAGCTGAGAAGGAAATGTCATATATTGCTGAGGGAAAATCTTAACTTTCTCTCCGTATGTGCATGCTGGTCCATAGCAGAAATAGTTCCATCTAGAAAAATATTATTTTGGGAATCAGAATCAGCACCTTTTTTGTTTGAATGTGCTATTTTTCACTTTGCTTGGCACTTCAAGTGCAAGGTCATGTGGCAAATCATTTCACTAACAATGTTTATCTCTGTTTGAAGAATTCTGTCAAGAATTGATTTGAAAAAGGTTTGGGTAGTGCCTTTTTTTTCCTTGACAACAGCTCCATTATTCAAAGCCTGATTATGCAAAATCGTTTGCTGCAGAGATATCTTCATTTTAATTGTAGAAAGAAACAAAAAAAAAAAAAAAAAAGAAAATCACCAATATTCTTGAAGGAAGAATAGTCTTTTTAAAAATTTTAATGTTAAATTTTATCACATCCCCACCCATGGATTCTATCCGAAATTCAGGGCAATATTGTTTAGAGAGATGCCTGGGGACCACTTGGGCAAGCCTCGATCTTGAAACTGGAGCAGCATCAACCTAGCTCAGTCCAGCCTGTGCACTCACACATACACACAGATTTCTATCTCTGTGTGTATGCACATATATACCAAATGGCAACTTTCATAGGCCCTTACTATTTTCAGTCTTTAAAACCCTACACAGGTGCCGTATCTTAGAAATACAGCTTTTAACACCAGCTGGTTTCAGTGTGCTAAGTGTTTTATCTAGCAGATTAGATTACACACCCTAGGGAAGAAAGCGACTTAACCACATTGTACAGCAGGTAAAGTGCTTTGGGGTTGTGTTGTGTCATTAAGACCAACATGAGGAAGCGGCAAGACTTATCTTAATCTTGCTGATTGCCTCAATTAACACAGTCCCTATAGTGTCCTCCTTGATATCTAATCCTCACAGTTTCTTGTTCTGTACTTTGCTCTGACAATGTTATCAGATCATTGCTAAGGGTATAAAAGTACATATTAAGTAAGCAAGGATGTGGCAGTTATTTAGAGAAGCCACGTGCTTAATTAACATGGAAATCAAGCAATGGACTATTAAGTCTTTCACATAAGGGAAGAAATTTACAGGCCCTAAAAATAAAAAGTTTTAAAAAAAAGAAGGAAGGAAAAAATTTATAGGAGGTTAATTATAAGCAGAATTCAAAAGTTATGCCACTCATAACAACCTGTCTACCCCTGGCAAACACTTTCATCATTTGGAAATAACTTTTCACATACAGCAACATAAGCAAGCGGCAAAAAAGAGGGGGGCTGTCCTCCCACATATCACACATCCAAGATGTAGTGAAATTATCTCTAGACTCATGGGACTTTTCCTTATTCCTGAGGGTAGCCTCTACTCCCAGAGCAGTCCTCAGTACATTCCTCAGTCATGCGAAGACAAATAAACATGAAGATGCAGATCTAGGGAACTTGATGAAATGATGATCTATATCTTTCCAGCCAATTCTGCAAATGATGCCTAGCAAAAAGATTGCTGTGCTGAGAAACAAAAAAAAATCCCTAGCTGAGAGTAAAAGTCAGTTTGGGAGGCTGACAACCTTGAACTGGCAATGAGTGCTGCCACCAGAAGCAATCTCATGGTTGAAATTGCTTTCTGCTCTCTGATGTGCCATCTGATGCTCTGGACAGCTTTCAATAAGTGTCCCAGGGCCAGGATGCTGCAGGGAGTGAGCATGACCATCAAAAGGGAGCACCTGCAGGTCCTTCCCCAGGACAGCAGGTAGGCAGGCAGTAGTTGTTCTCCACTGCGTGCATCCTGTAATGAAACCTCATCTTGAGAATTGTGTTCACATCAGTATGAGCTTTCTTTCTTCTGAAGTCTCAAGATGAGAGCCTCCAGTTTAGAGATTTTCCTTCTTTTTCCTTTTTTCCCCATCCCATCTCACCCACCGTGTGCAACACATGGGATCATGTTTTGGAGGAGAACGATGGAAAGCGAAATGTTCATATCAACCCCTGCATACTTAATCATGTCAATCCTTAAATATTTTATCTGAATCAATCTTTTAAATCAGCTCAGCACTCACTGGCTCACTGGGCAACTGCTGTGAAAGAGCGCAGTAGAGGCTCTGATGGTGAACGCCTGCTGCAAAGGGTTTTTCCTCTCTTTTCTCTGCCAAAATTTTAAGCTATGTACACCTGTTTCTAAGCTAGGAAATCCACTCTGTCTTTTGTATTGCCTTTCCTAACTGCCTTCCTGACTGTATGTTGCAGTGAGATGCCAAGACAGCACCAAAAGGAAATATTTCTAGAAGAAGAACAAATCTCTACTTGTGGAGTCCCATGTAAGAATATCCCATCCTTACTGCTCACAATGCAAACAGCACCTCATTTGCATTTCTGTGGTTAAATGTAGATGGTCTAAAATAAGTCATTGTCAGACTCCTGTAAATATTGATGACTGCTTTGGGACCTGGTTTGTAACCATTTCTTTCTCTTCTGTCACAATCTGAGAGCAACATATTAGCAGAGACACCGATGGGAGGGAAATAAATACCTTTGCTTAGTGGGTGATAACAAAAGAAAAGAAGAAAGTTACAGAGGAAAATTTCCAGATGAATAATGAATCGAGCCCAGGTTGGAGGCTGGTGAATCTCAATTAGAAGTCTGACATATCGTCGGCCTCCTGCCTTTGCAGTCCCTGCACTCGAAGGGCTGTTCGATACCAGCTGCACGTCTGTGTGCTCCCCACCTGCTGGTGACTGTAAGGCCAGTGACGGAGCCGGTTGCAGGACCAGGTGAGATGCAGTCACCCAGGCTGGGGATGACACTACTGCTTCTCTCATGCAGACGAAAGGACAGAGAATGTGCCAGCAAAAATGATGGGGAAAGGTGACTGTGGCCACCCCGCCGCCCTCCAGAGATTATCAGCAGGTCCGGTGAATTGTATTCATCTTGTCTATTGTGAATAGATCTTGACACTTTTTCTTTCTGCTTTTATTTTTTTTCCCTAATGACAGTTTCAACACTGCTATTTGAGATGTCTTGGTGAAGTGCCTGAAGTTACAAAGGAGGGAGTGAGAACATCAATATGCATCTGCTCTTTCCTGCAGAGAGTTGTCATCAGTCATCTTGTCTGGACTAGCAGGTGAGGGATAGTATGACCCAAAGGGCAGCCCTGGAACTAGGAGGCAGGTGAGGTTCTCCCAGACTGTGCTATGAGAAGTTCACATCTTTGGGCCTCAGTTTCTCTAACTCTAAAATGAGAAAAACACTTCTTGCTCCATTTTATTTCATGTCTTGGAGAAAAAGTACTCGGTAAGTGCTACAGTTTATTATTCTAATGTGACTGTAAAATCATGATGTCTTTATTGCAGAATGATCTTTAAAACATGAAGCATTAGGATGGTGACTAAAATCATTAGTATCAAATTGTTCTGCTTTTGCCCTGTCATATTGATACTTCAAAGCAAAATTGTCCTCTGGGTGTTTATAAGAGTTTATGAGGATAACTTATCTTTTCAAACCGTGTTCAGGAGGGCAAAAAAGCCCCCAGATGTTTTCTTAATGAAAAAGGACTAAGGTTTCTGCCCGTTTAACTCTGAAGCTGTCCCTTAATATTTAAATTTCTTACTCGCTAACAATCAGTATGATGAAAAATCAACAGTATGTAAATGAATCTTCAATTTTTCAGAAGTGATGCCGGCAGATGTCCCCACACCTTAGTCCCATCCAAGGCTATTGAGCACACTGAGACACTGAAGAGGTGACATATGTGGTGCCCCATTCCTCCATCTGCCTGCAGCAGGGGAGTGAAGGTGTCTCTGCTCTCTGGTGTGAGTGTCCGCTGGCAGGGACCAGGTTTCTCTGTTGTTTTGGGGTGCTTGACACCTGGCACAGGGAAGCCACATCCAGGAAATAGCTGTCTTGGGTACAACTTCATCAGAAATACAGTACAAACAAGATGGCACTGTGCACTGCGCAGCTGCTGGGCTTGTCTGGTTCTCCAGAACTGTTCTATCTTCTCTGTCTTACAGGTTATATTCCCACCAGGTTAACAGGGGTTTGAGTCTTTGTCCTCTCCCTCCATCCTTGTTCAGGATGGACTGCATTGTAAAATCACGTTTCCTCTTCTGACAGAAAGCCCAAAGGCATTTCAGGAGTCTTGGTGAGTGTCCCCTGCTATGTGGGGACACACCATTAACAACCTTCCTCCATCAACAGCTCCACTGGAGCAGCTTTCTCACTCTCCTCCAACTTGTCATTCCAGGATCTTTCCTTGTCTTGCATACATGTTTTACAGATCATGAACATGCTTGTGATTGCCATGATTCCTCTATTTTGACCCAATCCACAAGTACCAGGAGGGAAGCTGGGAAGCTTTCTTCTCTTTTTTTTTTTTTTTTTTTTTTTTTTTAGCCCAGCTATTTAGCAAAAAAAGCTACTGGCATATGTGTTTATTTGCTTTTTCACTCCCTTTTTTCCTCCATGCCAGCTTTCCCAAATGACCCTGGGATTTGCTAGGCAGTTTCCAAACAAATTTGATCAAATGGAAGTGGCTTCAAATGCTACAAATATAGCAATGAATTAAATATGTCTGGAGTTTTTCCCTGGCACAGAACAGTTCTTGTCCATGTGATTCAACTACTTTTTCCCCACACTGTGTATTTGGAATGATCCTGGGCTTTATTGCTGTATCATGTCCAGGATCTGCTGGGAGAGTGCTGGTCAGCACAGGCCAAAATGGGGCAAGGGGTCATCATCATCATTGTGCTGAAGAGATGACTATATACCCATGGCCACAGCTTAGTTTTCTAGGATAAATGTAACCAATGGATATGCCTGCAAATTGAACAGAAATGGAAGCCAGATAGCAAACAGCCAGAAATCTACACCAAATTGTCTCCTGACACCAGGAAGCCTGGCTACAAGACACAACATCATGGCAAACCAGATTTCATCAGCTCAGGAATGAGTTGGTAGTGACTGGCTGAATGGAGCAAATGCTCCAGGTTTGTGAAGATGGCCAGACCCAGGGACATTTGCTTGTACAGCACTGCTTATGACTGCTTCAGAAAATGTGTGGGAAAGTGCTATTCCCAGGCCCTTACATCAGAAGTTTAACAAGGTCACTGGGTGTGTGCTGAGTAAAGGAGCCACCTCATCATCACCTCTGTCACATGGTCTGAAGCCCAGCCCTAGATGGTGTGATAGAGGTCACAGAGACCAGGCTTTTCAGAGGCAATAACTGTAGCTGGTCCCGATTTAAATGGAAATAACCTCTAATGGGCTGTAACCCCACAACCACCCAGAACGGGAAGTGCCTGTGGTCCTCGAAGAAGTGCAAACTAAAGGGACTGCAAAAAGCCGGCAGAAGGATCTGAGTAAGACTGTTTTGAGGTCTCTGAACCATAGGGGACATCCCATAGGCAAAGCTGGAGACCACAGCTAGTCACCAGGTATAGGGTAGGAAGAGATAAGTACTCCTGCCTTTAACTGTTTTTCAGGATTCCACAAGTTTGTGTCTGGCTCTACAATCAGATTTTCAAAGTGCACATGAACAATTCAGTTTTTGACGACTTGGTTTCTTCAGGGTTTCAGGGAAGCTCCTCGGTCTGTGATACACAGCAATACGTGTAAATTTAATGTCACAAGTGAAGCCCAACCAAGGGAAGACTATGGCTCTGAAGCAACTATTGAAAATTACTATTATGTATTTTATGGCAAACCAGTTCATTAGCATTTAAATTGATTCTTAAATATTTTCCTAGAAATTCACAGAAATGTAAGCCTTAAATTCAGGACTGGTAAAGTTTTGTGATTTTTATCTCTAATTTTAGATTGCAATTATATGGCCATGCAATTTCATAGAGCTGCTTTAAAATGCACAGATTTGTGTTTTGCCTTTAATGAGTACAAGAAAAAAAGAAAGGAAGCAGGCCTTATCCCTATGCAAAACTGATGGCAAATCCTGATATTCTTGGACATAAGCCCCCTCATGCATTCAAGTTACACAGCTTGCAAATTGAAATCCTAGACAGAAGATATCTCTTTTAAACTGTGTACAGGATACAACATATAAATCCAAAGGAGCTGAACAACCCTGTAAGTTGAATGGCATAGATGTCAGCCAGTGAATACCTCTATTCATAGATTCATAGAATCATTAAGGTTGGAAAAGACCTCCAAGATGATCATCAAGTCCAAACACCACCATATCAACTAAACCACACTGCTCTCAACTTGGTTCAAAATACAAGTGAAAAGGCTTGAGTGGCCTCCATCCCACCTCTGTCTGCTCCTGAGGGGGTTCAGCCATAATGCTCTCTGTTTGACTGCACCTGCCCTGCCCCACCAGTGACTGCACACGGAGAGGAGCTGTGGCTTGCAGGGGGTGAGTCACACTCACACTGTGCTCACATCGATACTGTGCGGACAGAAGCGATGGGCCTTGCCTGTCTCAGCTGTGTACCTCAGGCCATTAGTTTCCCTGCTAAATTTCACCACCCCCTCTCAAAGCATTAAAAAAAGTATTTCCTATGTGTACAAAAAGGCAAAACTCAGCATAAGCCAAAACTGTGTGGCTTTTCAGTGACCTCTGTGATTGGGAGCACTTTTTCACTACATTTATTTGATCCTGGTAGTTAGTGCCACCCCAGGTCAATCCTTATGAGTTTTGCAATTTTGAGAGGTGTAATTTATCCAGATGTGGTTTCCATGACTGAGAACTCCACTGCCACTTACCTCAATCATGACTGAAACGTGAAAATCTTCAGAGACTGACAACTTAACAAATGGACACTTTAGCAATATTGCTCATCTGCTTGAATCTATATTTTAATTAGCTTGAGGAAGATATAGAGGCTGCTTTTCCAGGTGTGAGCTACCACAAGACCCTGGGGGAAAAGAAAGAAACTACTGAAGGGAAGGATGCACTTATGCTATTATGGCCACAGAAGACTGTCTTCACTCAGTCCTGCCTTGTTGAAAGTGCTGCTAATATTGTACATGAAACATCCCTTCTCAGGCTTCTTCAGGAGCTCTGATGCGGAAATCATTTTACATGATGAAGTACTACAACACTGACAATCACACATCTTCAGTATTGCATTAAAAATGAAAAAAGGATGCTTGAAAACATCCTTGTTGAGTATTACTGAAGACATCTGATTTTGTTGTGAGAAAGGTTAGGTCAAGCTCTATATGTTTCTTATCCATGTAACAAGCATTATCACAGGGAAGTTAAGGGTAGAGAGAAATTACTGTCACAGAATTTTATTTTAGTGAACTAAATCTTCAATACAAAGGGTCTGACTGCAGTTTCTCTTTAACAATAAAAGTTTGATTATGAACTGAATGTCACCAGTTCAGCAGAGTGTATCTCACTAAGTGTTAAGTTCACTTCCTTGCCAGGAACATATATCTGTTCATTAAAACATCAGGCTACTTACTCTAGATTTTGTACTCTATCAAAGGGGACACTGCACAGCTCAGGGATGCACATTTCCTCTCCCACATTTCTTTTATAAAACTCACTGTACTTGTAAAAATCACAGTTAAAAAATTTAGAAATTTATGTGAAGAAACAAGGTTAAATCAAAAGCTTACAAGAAAATCCTCTTGATGTGATTTGAATTCAAGGTTACATCCAGGTGGTCCAGACCATTCAACTCAATCCATGACTCAGAACATTTGAAAAGGAGCTGATCTGAATGGGACTGTGAACTTTCCATCTTTGACTACCCATATGATTTATTATAACAGATAACACATTTATTTCCAAGAACCTAATCCAAACCCCAGTACAGTCAAGAGAAACCTCACCACTGACTTCAAAACCAAAACTTATCACATTACCAAAAAAAAAGAAAAAAAAAAAAAAAAAAAAAACAGTCAAATGAATGATGGATTGTTCTATCTCCACAGAGCACAGAGTGGCTTCAGTTTTAATGCTCATACTTCAGCTTTAACTCCCAAATTGTTTTGTGCATGTTGTGGAATGTCACATTTATTAAATCATTTTTCATAGGTGTGCCAGAAGAATAAAGTAAAAACAAAACCTGCAAGTGTAGGGTTGTGCATAACTCTGACACCACAATTGTGGTGCTGTGCTCAGGGCTCCATGCAGACTGGTGCAGGTACCAAGAGGAAAGCTCCCCCCATGGTTTCAGCAAGGGTTGGATTAGGCCCTTCACTTTGAGTGTACCTTTGTCAAGAGGCTCCCAAAATCAGACAGCTGAGCTATTTTAGTGCTAATGTTTCCATCATCCAGAGATGTCTGACATGGTTGAACAATGCTTCCCTCTCTCACAGCCCCTTGAGAGGGCTGGGAAACAACTAAATGTATCAGAAGAAAAACTTGCAGAGGTTCTTGTACATCCCAAACTAAGATGAAGCAGATTCGTTGCTGAATACAGCCAGAGAGATTTGACCATAAAAGAGCAGTTACTATCTACCTAAATGATCTTGCTAATATCTCTTTCTCTCAGTGACTACAGCCTTTTATATCTTATATAGCTGGTGTACCAAACGCATAAACCTTTTCTCCTGATAGCCCATTAGGTATGCTTTTGAGGTACAGCCTCAGTAATGACTTCCTTCCAATATAATTGTATTTTAATTACACATTTAAGGCCAAATTCTTTCCTCATCTATCCCAACTAAAACTCTTTGAAACCTTATTAATGTTAATTAAGTAGAAGTTGATGCAAAATTTCTAACTGCTGAATTTTGCATTAAAAATTTTAAATTCATTTAAACATGGCTTTAATTTCCATAAGCACTTCAATTCGTAGTGTGCTCCCTCATTCAGTCTTTCAGAGCAATAACATCAAATATATGAAACATGATATTAGGACATAGCCCACCTTTAAATGCTTCCTCATTTGCCACAGTTACCTGAGGGATGTTTGCTACAGGCTCTAACAGGACTTCTCTCTTATTAACACCAGTAGCAGTGCTACTCCATAAAGGACAGCAGAAATTATTTTGAGTTCTTTTATTCAAGTATTTCTATATTCTCAGTTCTAGAGCAGGGAGGGTGAGGCACAGGTTCTATGTAGGAAGCATTTAGAGGTGACATCAGGAAGCACACAGCAAGGGGGTGACCTGCAGCTGGAGATAAACTGTCCCTTTCTAAGAGGTGGGACAGAGCTTATGTCATCAGCCAGTGCAGTACACACACCACTGCAGCATCAGCCCTGCTGACTAATGCCCTGTTGTCCAGGCAAAGAAAGACAGCCTGGAAATGAAGCAGGCAAACTGCCATAAGGGCCTTGTGTCACTGAGAGGTCAAAAAACCAGTCTGAGGTGTCCATGTGAACATAGAATTGATACGTGGAGTTGGTCATGAAAGACAGTGGGAAAACTTGGAAGTAAAACTTTTTACTGTCTCACTGAGCACGGAGGACAAGAAGTGACACGAGAGAGTCACTTATTATTTTCAAAATAATACTTGGAACAATTGAACCATCGAGAAAGTTATTTGAAGACTTGACCTGGACAGAATAAGACTGTAAAGGGACTCAGTAATTGTGCTCAAAACTGAGAATAAAAATAAGGGGCAATAGAGCCTTATGTTTCAGATGTAAGATCTCTGACACTATGCTATCATCGGAGACATTATGGAGCCCCTAATTAAAAACAAGGGTTGCTTGCAGGATTCCAGCGTGCAAGGAAAATTATTAAGAGAAACAGATGCAGCCCTGGAGAGACTAGCCAGCATCACAAAGAAGTCACTGATGAGTGCTCAGACAACTATAACACATGTCACTGGGACTCCAAAGCTCTCAGGTGAGGAGAGGGTACTGCCCAGCAATGTCTCTGGCAATACAGCGAGCAGGGCACGCTGTGTGGAGTACCACACAGATGTCTGTTTGCAAAACCTTGACAGCCAAGGAGGGAGGCTCCAGTAACCACTGTAACCTACTGCCCACAATGGGCACTGCAGGATGTGCCTGTGCTAACTCCCAGCATTTTTTTAAGTAGCGACCCAGTAGCTCCAGCAAAGATCTGACATTGTTTATTCAACATACACTGAACATGTGGTAGACAGCCTTGCCTGAGCGAAGTCGCAGAGCATATCCTTTGGCCAAACATGAGTGCCCACAGCAAATACTGTCAGACAGGGAGAGCAGTGAGCTGGCAGGGAGATAGACCTGACACATGGGAATAAAAAAAAACAACAACTACAAAAAAGCCAAGCAAACTGGACAGATTGGTTTGCTTTTAATAACAGAAACGTGTACAGCCACCCCAGCTCATTGCCCCAGCTCCACCGAGACCAGCTGCCTTGGAGCAGCTTTCTAGGCTTTTGGAAGCCTTACGTGTAAAGGGAGTGAGGTTGGAGGTTTTGATGTGGAGCAAAACAGTGGTGAAATCAGATTTGAGCCTGAATAATGAAAAAAGAAGTCTGCCTAAGAGAAATTCCTGGGAGAGAATTTAAAAAAAGTAGGAGACAGAGCTGGATCTGAGTAAGTCAGAAGACGTTATAGTCATGTTGGACATGACATGCTGCATAAAATAGTGTGCAACAACAGGTCAGAAGCTTCGTGTGAGTTTCAGGGGTATATCTGTAATTGCCAGTTATGCACAAAGTCCCATGACACAAAGAGGAAAGTGAGTCTGACCCTTCTATAGCCTCTCCACTTTCAGTTCAAATGTCAAAGTCACATCTATTGTCATTTCTAGAGAACTGTAGACAGATACAGGGGACAGGAAGTCTGGAAACCATTGAAAAGTCTGGAAAAATCCTGGAGATGTTTGTTATAAGTGGTGTCATTTATTGTTATAATCCATGACATTGGCCAGATGTTACAAACCTTGTAGTGTGAAAGAGCCCTAGCACCTGATGCCACCCTCAAGCCCAAGGGGAGAAGGTTGTGAAGACATTTAGCTTGTAAGGTCTTGAACAGACAGGAGACTCTGCTAGTTGAGACCTCCTATCTGAGAAGTCAGACAGCCACCCGTCACACCAGATCACCACAGCCTCAAAAAATCATCACTCTTCCTCAGGAGGGGCAACCACTGGGCACACTAGGAGAGAACAGCACCTACACTGCAGATGTAGTAGGCAAGGTAAAGCCAAAATTGAAAGATCTCCCAGCATGAAACAGCAGAGCTGCAGATGAGTTAGGAGAGAACTGGAGGTCAAACCAACGCAGGATGTCCCAGGGCCCCTCCACATTTAGCAGACTGTGAACAATTAAATAGGTATATTTTATTATTGCTTGTTTCACATTAATGTTGGTTGTTAGTGTGTGTTGTTTGGGTAATGAAGGTGTAAAGAAAGGTAGGACGCTCTGGCACAAGGCAGCTGGACCTCTCTCTTTGGGACTGAGGAGTCCCTGTTATATAAGTTACCTACTGAAACTGTTTAAAACTGTTTCCTGGCAGGCTCTTGGGCTCTGCCTGATGGCTGAGAAGCAAGCCTACAGCATCATCTGCAGCTGTAATACCTCTGGAAATAGCTTTTTTCAATAAGGAACTTGTTTCACTTTTACAAGAACCGAAGGGCTTTTTGACTGTTGCTCAGCATGTGTTACCTGACATGCCAGGCATTCCCAGCAGCCACGAGGAGAGTCAGGAAGGGAGGAACTGCTCTGAGTACTGAGATGAACTTTCTCATTTTGCCAAGTCTTGGCAGACAGGTAAATTTTTTAAAGGTGATATTTGCTTCTAAATGCAACATGTAACTCGTTTTGCTGCAGTCTATCCACCTAGTGTGCTGTGCTTGCGAGTACAAACTTACCAGTACCAGTTAACATGACTCAGAATTAACAAGGAAATATATGTTTTTCTATCAGAGAAAGAGTGGTTCACATTAAAATATTTCAAAGTATTCTGCAGTTCTCTCAAAGTTTGAAGATCCCTGTTCCTTGCCTGCTTAAATATAAAGAAGTGGATCTTAATGATACATTTCTGCATAATTGAAAATGCTCAAACACAGGTAGAAAGACAAAGAGAGAGAAAGCTAACTGGAAGTAGTTTCCCAATATGTGCAAGTCACTTGATCTTGGCCAACGGAACCTGCAGTTTCAACTCATTTAGGCAATCTGGAAAATTCATTCTGGATATGAAATATGCTTATTGGGCAGCTGCAGGGCCTGTCAATTCTGTGCTGTAGCCAGCCCTCAGGAAAGAGAGGTCTCTCAGTGCCTGCAACCAGTGTCCTTGACAGCTTCCAGTCCTCGTCTCCTTCCAAACAGTAAATAAAAGCATAATGAAACAAGAGCAGCTAATGCAAACGCCCAAAAGCTGATTTTGGAACGAGGAGCATGAGATCAGAGAAGTGCAAGCGGCATCTCCCCTCTCCTCCAAGTACTTTACAGCCTTTAGCAGCTCAGACACATCCTGAGCCAGACTGGTTTTCTGTGTATTCAGTAGCTCTCAGGGGAGTTTCTCTTCTATGAATTCATTCAACCTTCTCTCAAGGCTGCACTGGTGATCAGTGTTTTCTACGCAGCCGGTCACACCAAGGAAAAAGAGAATCAATATTCACTTTGGTCATGGCCTTACCAATACTCGGCCATTCCCTGATGTGTCTTTGTGTTAACAACCCCATGTGAGGGATAGGAATGAGATCAGCAGCTGCCAGCAGGGCCCTGTGCCATAGATATTTCCAGATAATATTTTTTTCTCTCTCTCTTAAGGGATGGAGTGCAGCTGACATTCCTGTCCTGTTATTACACAGATGCATATAATGCATATAATGCATCTGGCAAATACACTTTATATATTTACTTTATTAAAGTAAATATAAGGAAAAGAAAATCTCACAAATGAAACCAAAAAGCCAAATCAACATGAAAAGTGCATTGCTGAGATTTTGTGCCATGTATATATGTGTATGCTAGTGTTTAGTAATATGCAGAAATTACAGATATGAGTTGAGCCTTCTAAGGCTTTATGCTAGTTTCTCCCTCTGCAAAATAAAATTCTCAGTGGAGGAAGCATGACATTTTTCCTTTCATATTTTAATTTGACAAAATTAGCTAAATACCTTTCCTAAAAGAATGAACCTGAATTGAATTCAGTTGAGTTGCTGAGTGAAAGAATTAATTATTTTCTTAATTTCCTCTAGGAAAGAAAAGTCTCTGCATTACTTGTACATGCCATCAAACTAAAACAGTGTGAAGAAGTATGAGTTACTCAGCAATGAAATGTTATGGAGTAAATGGGAGGCAACTGTTAAAAATCCTCAACTGAGCAGCCAAGGAGAAAATTCCTTCATGATACATGTAGGTGACATAATCCTGGGAACACCCTTCCCACAAGTGTGGGCCTTCTTTGCAGATTCCCCAAGGAGATATCTGCACATCATTTGCCAACGTGGTTGTAGATTTATGTCTTTGTTTTCTTAGAAATATGAAATTTTGTATATTCATTGATTTTCAGTCTAGAATTAAACAATTACAATCAAATGGTACATCGGTCCTTATAAACTTGCCACAGACTTTTAAGTTCTTCCCTCAAGTTCATATTTTCTGGCTGAACTGAAGCATGTCTTCTGCAATTAGAAAAAATAAAAATCAAGCATTGGTTTAAAGACATCAGGTATTAGAAAACTGTCAGACAGAATCTGATTCTTGGTCTGAGTTATCTTGTGGTTTTCATCATGAGGTTCATCAGTCCCCGGGCATCTGTGAACTACCCCTTATGCGATCATGAAATGTAATTGAGGAAATGAAGTTCTTTGTCTCTACATAGTATTTGACCTGTGTAAAATGTCCTTGAAAACTTATATTTCCATTGAAAGAAGTTGAAGAACCTATAAATGTAAAAAATTACTTACCTAGTGTCTAGAAGTACCAGCACTAGACCCTTCAGAGAACGATGCAAGCAGTCCCATACTCTGCAATTATAAAGTAATGTGTCCGAAGGGGATATTATTCCTATCCCAACCTTTCATGAAGCTTGTTTATGCCCTGAAGCACAAGTTTATTTCACTTTTTGAGACAATTTCTATTCCATGCTGTAACTCAGAGTGGCTTTTTGGAAATCACTAGATTAGTGGTCAGTTTTCTAAATACCAGCACAGCATCTGACATCCCTTTCTTCAGCATTATCCTTCAATAAATTACATAAATATATCCTATCATAGATACAGCAGTTACTATATATCAAAAGAAGTAAAAATTTGCCTAATTCTCATACTGATATCCCAGTCTTACCTGGAGAGGCAAAGATGGGATGTGTCATGCTGGAAGCTGCCTCCACGGGCACTAGGGAGAAGAGGCTGAGTTGTAAGACAGTTTTACTTTCACCTTGGTGGGACTGTTATCAGACACCTGTGTGGAGACCTCAGCAATTTTCCTACTCCTTCTCTGTCTGAAGTCTGATCACTTTTGGTCTTGATCCTTGTACTGGCATCTTTTTCACTGCCGTGCGCTGGTCACTTCAACCTTCTCATGTCCTCAGTCTTGACATTAATAGACATGCTGATAAGGAAGGCACAGGCCCAGACCTAGCCTTTGGGGAGAGAAAAAAAAATTAGAAGTGAAATAGATTTTGAAATAGGAAGCACTTTTCCTATGTTGAAGAGTCACAACAGTCCCAAAATGAGAAGGCATGTTTTAGTGATTAGTTGCAGTTAATCCTAAGAATGCTTTAGGCTTTGTCATAAGTCAAACACAATATCCTCTCCTCCTTGGAGAAGTGAGATGTGGGGTTTCAGAGTGGAAGAACAAAAGCTTTACAAATGAGGTATTTGTAATAATTCCTCCACAGCAGCTATCTACACTACATAATACTTCCCCCTAAAACAGAAATCTGCCTTGAATAAAAGGAAGAAAATTACATTAGAAGAGACAAGTCATATCTAAAACCTGCATGTAAATCAGAAGTTCATTAGGAGAGTATGCAGAGAAGCTTTTGGAAGGTAATTTTGCTACTAACTAGTTTTTCCAAGAATGAAGTAAGGCTTTCAAAAGCATCATTGCTCTAAGTATTTCAAATTATCTACTCTACCTGATACTATCTCTTCTCACAGAGATTACAAAGCACTTAAATTTTTACCCACTTTGTTACAGAAATCCCCAAGGAAGGTTTCAATCTGTTTGCAAGCACTGCTCTGAGAAGATAGCAGAAGTTTTCAAAACTTCCTCCAGCACATCTAGAGTTAAATGCTTTTTACAGTATTGCCTCTGTATCATAAAGTTCTTTGTTCAGAAACTTACCACTGAGTCATGCAAAAAAACCCCACTCTGGACCAAAACTCAGTCTACAAGGGTTCAGCCAAGAAACAATATTTCCTGGTACTTTGTCCCTTTCTTTTTTCTGGTGCTGAAATAGAAAAGGATTCTAAGTGCTCTACTGTTTCCAAGCATGAATGTGCTCCTATTACTCATAAAATTACTTTAATTTTAAAATGAAATGGTGGGAGCTTATAGCTGAGATTGTTGATGATGTTTCAAGCATCAGGCAAGCTCCGCCGCGCTGGCAGTCACAGATGGCCCAGCCATACCCTATGACATCTCCCATTTCGTAGCAGTCCAAACACTCACTTTTATTTAGGCAAGTCCACCTTTGGTACCCATAGGGGCATGTTATAGCAAAGGTCATTAAGGAAAGTATCACTCAGTTTCTGTCTCTCCCCATAGCAAGCGAGACCCGCGTTTTGCAGTGTGGAAACATGTACTTTGTAGGGACACAAAAGGGCTGGGACATCTTATCCCTCTCACAGCCCAGAGCAGCACTTAGCAGTGTGACTGTGTTTTATTCTGGCTTGCCACAGACCCACACCAGACTCATCTGCTTGCAGCATTTTCCAGTAAGGTTGCTTCTCAGGGGAGCGGAAAGGGTTATGGATCGAGGTAGGTGAAAGCTGGTTCAGCTTCAATCGAAACCATTTCTTGCTACAGTTTTGTACTGACATACAAGGGGTTTTGCTGCATTCTGCTTTGTGTGCTGAAGTTAGAAGAACTCCAAATAAGAAAAAAATTTAAAAAATTTTTAAAAAATTAAAAAAAAAAAAAAGAAGATGCACAGAAGAAAACTTGTGTGGAAAAAAAGGCCAAAGAATGAATCTTTCTATAAGCTCCTTTACGAGCACTGCTGCCTGCTGTGCTTTGAACACAAAGGTTAAAATCCGCAGGTAAAAATCCAGGCATTCCATGGACTGGAAGAGCTTTCCCTTTGGCTTTGGTGTACCTAAGTTTCCAGACAAGGTCACTACTTTTCTGTCTTACAGGCTTGCAAAGTTCCTGTGGGTCACAGCAGCTGCGTGAGGAATCCACATGCCATTCTGAGCAGAACTGGAGGAAAGGGACAGCAGAGAAGTTGACAGAAAATGGTCTGGTGGAAGGTGTCCGTGTCCATGGCAGGGAGGTGGGAAGCAGAGGATCTTTAAAGTCCCTTCCAACCCCAGACATTCTATCATTCTATGAAAATACACCATTGTGGTAAAGCAGGCAAATGTCTGTATGACTGTGTTTGGCTGCTTCCTCTCCCAATTGCATCTTCTGCCTGCATGAATACATGGCTGAATCAAGACTATCTGGGAAACCGATCAACAGCAGACCAGTAGGAAAGGTGACACAATTAGGGCATCCTGGTGGCCTACGTTCAATGCAGCTGGCAGTCATCTGGGAGAGAATGTTGCTCACCAGCTTCTCTGGGGCTGGTACATGAAGGAGTTTCTCAACCCAAAGCACAGCCTCAGGAAAGACCAGGAGCTTCTGAAAATGGCTGCGTTGTATTAATAACTGAGGGAATCACAGAGCTAGAGGGACAAATACCCAAATCCCTTAAGATATGGCATCTATTTGACCTCTCACAGAAATAGCGTTGCATTCAGAGAGAAAGCAAAACATTTTTTGTGTTCTTCCAGCATTGCCTCTTGCATTTACTCCAGCACGCTATATTTGGTATGGTTGTTTCTGTAGGAGAGCTACTCTCTAACAACTGTCATCACGTAGAAGCAGCAAATCTCCTGGGGGTTTAAGGCAACTTTTATTTAGACCCACACTTTGTTATGATACCAAGTTTAGTCTCAGCCATGCTGCAAACCGAAATCCCAGCGTCTGTGGCTGCCCACAAGGTAAAGGTCCACATTTCTTCGGTTTCACTGTATTTTGCAGTGTCACTGCCCATGCAAAACTGCTCCTGTTAATCCAGATCATTGACTACAGATCAGATGTCTGGAGATGGAGAGAGAGGGTGGTGGCAAAGACAGCATGCAGTGTACACTGATGGGGACAAGCAACAACTGCGTAGTTGTCAGCACAGAGAAAGGGATGCTTGTCTTGCAGGCGTGATATTTGGGATGGAAGGATGGAAGATTGATTTAACTTCTTTGATGTGCCATATCTTTCTGGTAAAGGTTTAAATGCTATTTCTGGCTGCCACACTGATTTTCATTACCATGGATCCCCTTTTTGAGGTGAAGACTTTCTCTCAAAGGAGTTTCCTAAATGTTTTTAGCTTGGAGTAATGTTATATTTTAAATTACAGCACAAACACACGCACACACATATGCACCAACTCATACTATCTGTAGGAGATCTGTGTATGATACTGTGCAATTTTAGTTTTCAATCACAGCAGCATTTAAATTATGGATTTGCTTAAAAAAAGAAAAAAAGAAAACAAAATATAGCTCATCCAACATGCAAATACAACACCCTGTCTTGTTTGCTCCTGTTCCATTCATCTGGAGATTTGGAGGTATTAAATGACACAAGACCTTTGAATCTGCCCCCTCAGAAACTCTGACAGCTCAGAACATGGTGCGTTCTCCATTATTATTCCAAAATATCAGCTTGCACACTCCAGAACTATTTAAGAAATACTGATTTAATTGTACTCCCCCACATTTTTGCAACTGCCATCTTTTACTGTGAGTGTTAATATGCTGAGTGGGACAATGGTGCTGCTTTGCTGCTGTAAAGAAAAATCTTTTTCCTTGTGAATTCCAGGAATGGCTTCTTTCTGCTGTTTTAGCTGTTTCATGTAACAAATAATCTTTGCAATAGGAGAATTTGGTTCATCATGCGATTCGTGTTCTTTATAACTGTAAAATAATAGCAGACAGTTTTCCCCGTGTGTCAGTGCTTTTATTCCAGTCAAGGTTGATAAAATATTTCTTGAAGAGAAACGTACAACTCAGTCTGCATAAGAAACTCTGCTGCTGCTGATCAGCACAAGTGTGGGGGTGATATTCTGGTGTAGTGCAGTCCCATCCCTGTACAAAGCTGCCTTCATGCAAACCTAAGCTGACACAGCCTAGGCAGGGGCTTTCCTGAGGCACAGGCCATCATATGGGCATGTAGAACCCTCCTCTGCCTCCACTGCAGGGACAGACAGAGGTGATGGTTTGTCCAGAGCAAAAAACATATCCCATCAGTAAACCTCCCAGTGGTGGTTGGGTCAGATCTGCAAGTCCGTGTCAGTGCTGTATGTCAGAGCAAGCCTGCAGGATAAGTCTGCTGTAATGGTGCTGGGGTGGTTTCAAAACTGGCCATTAAACCTCTCTTTCATGAGAATAAATGATCCTATGTGCATACATCCATGTGCACGTAGTCACATACACACACATTTTTTAGGCCTTGCCAGTACTTGGGGTTTTGCTGGTGGTACTTGATAGGAGACCAGTGAAAGTTCTTATGGCTGAGATGAAAACCATGCATGATGTTACCCCTGGAAGAACTATTTGGAGAAGCCTGAGTGTTTCCAGAATAGCACAGTTTCTCTAACACAGATACAAGCAAAGCATCAAGCTCCAAAGAGCTTCTTTTTTTAGGCTTGGATCTAAGGAGTTGGAGGTGGGGATAAGCAGTGGAAGGTTGACAATGACAAGAAGGCATTCGTTTGAAGGAAAATAATAAATCTACTAAACTCCTAAAGACTTACAGCATAAAGTCTTGGCAATCCCATCACTTTTCCCAAATACAATAATTTCAGGATTCTGGTGTCTTTAGGAATAAAGAAATAGAAAAATGCTTAAGATTACAACACGGCATTTTGCAACATTTAATTATAATAAACACAACCCTATCTGGAAATACATGAAATATATTAAATAAATGCCTTTTTTTTTTTTCTTGGCTGAAAAGCAGCAGTTGTTCCTGCCCAATCATATACACCAGCCACAGGGTAGCACATGGAAGTCCTGACAGCGTAAAAATGCCACTGTAATTTTGTGGTAATTGCACTGCAATTTTAAGAAATGTCCTGAACTCTTAGTATCCCATAGAATACATATTGTTTTGTATATTCACAGACATCTAATGCCCCTGAGCTGGTTTTTGTCAGGGTTTATCTGGGTAGTTGTTTTTCACTGCTCCCTGAAGGTTTCCACAGACCTTCGTAGGCAGTCTGGTGAATTCAGTTCAGTATGTCCCGGTTCCTCTATGGGAAGAAAGGAAAGATATTGTTGTAAGACTCTGACATTTAGTTTTCCTAGGTATCAGGTGCTTCTCTACCCTCTAGACAGCTCAGTTCCCTGGCCTACAGCTCTGAGTTTCCCTGCTTTGGTCATGTGCAGAAAGTACATCCAATTAGTTCTTCCATGTGGAGAAGATGCAGAGGGTCAGCAGTGATAAATAAATCCCTGCAGGGCAGAAAGACCCATTGTCTGCAAAATAACGAACCTTGTAGCAAAAGCAAAAGAAAGAAAAAAAAAGCTTGGAAAAACACAGCTTACAACTGAAGAGCCCACAGCCCTGAGTGAGCTGAAGTTGAAAGTTCACATAGTTTTGAATCATTGCTTCAGGCTCTCTTCAGAGTCAAAGGGATCTCAACTTACAAATTGGTCATATATTTAATCCTGCTTTAGTGGCTGCAATAAAGTAAGAAGTTTTTACTGTTTGGGAGAGGTTTGAGTGAAAGCTGATACCATATGTGGCGAGAGAGAGCTTTCTTCAATTCCACAAACCTGAAATAATCACTACCACAGTGTGAGCTCCATTTCATTCAGATGCAGTGTAGGCCAAAACTTCCTTCCTAGTCCTGGACTACTCTTCTGGATATTCTTCACAGAGGTGTGAGCACGGACATTTCTGAAGCAAGCACTGGCATTATCAATCACAGCAGCACCCGAGCAAGTGATCTGATTTTAAAAATGATGAAATGAAAACTGTTGGTGCTTTTTCACCTCTGAACATCAGTGTGCTCACAGCCTTCTCTGGATGGAGGCATTTGATACTAGCCACTGCTATGAAATTTCTCCCCTCTTACTATATTATAAATGTGGGTGCAAAAACCCGAGTACTGCTATTGTTTGCAATAAGAAGCAGTGAATATCCACTCATCACTGCTGCACCATGATCACATTAGTTATAAGCACAGGTAATGGGCTGTCTTTGATGTAATTGCATTCATTATTATGATTTCTTTACCTACTGTGGAAATCAGGATATTCTGGGAGTCTTCTTAATGGAAGCAGTGGCATTTGGATGTGTATCCAAATGTATTGCAAAACTGTTCTCTGACTGTAGATTTTTGAACTTATCCCTCCTCCTCACGCCCAATTTGGCCATTTACAGGTCTGTGAAGTATAAAAATCATTCACTATGTGGCAGAGCACACCTTGGAAAACCTTCCCAATGCCGTTTGCCTACCTTCCATATATGGCAATGTTCCCTTTCTCTGCTTACCAAGAAGTCTGAATAGATACTATAAATTCAAGTGCCCACTTCACATTGCACATGCAGCAGTGTAATTCACAAGCAGCAGTGCACGCTGTGCCCTCAGCAAAGCCTGGGCTGGGTGATGGCAGCCTTGCCCCCGTGGAGCAGCATCTGCATCCGCACGTAATTTTAGAGAAACAGAGGGTACCAGAAAAAGACTCTGTGAGTGTAGCCAACCCTTCCCAGGTGAGCTGCACATCAGAAATATATAGGGTTTTTTTCTGAAGAAGCTGGTAAATGCATTTGAAACATACACAGAGATATTTTTCAGCCAGTTTAAGCCATGGAGGGGATCTTCTGTGGGCTGCAGAATAAGTGGGTGCAGTTTCAAAAATGTCTACCTTCTCTTAATAGTCTGATGCCTAATAATAATGAGTTTATTAGCCTTTCTACCTATGAGGCATAAGTATCTGTTTCCATCCATCACATGCAAACTGAATTGCCTCCAAGACTGCTGATCCCCCCTGTCAAAAGTCAGCAGCTCAGTAGGATCAAAATATGGTGTGGGGCTTGTGGAAAGAGCACCTGCTACACACACATCCTTGCTCAGACAAGTTGTATTGCATAAACCCCATTACTTTAGGAATCCAGACTCAAAAAATATTTTATTTTTGGCCTCTTTATACTATGCATTTCATTCAGCTGTGCTTCAATCACTCTTTGCCAGCTTTTCATGCTCTTGTGAGGCTGGAGAAGTCATAAATATGGCAGCTGCCTTTGAGCGTTAATGCTGGATGCTGTCCATGACTGCTGAGCTGCAATATGCGAGCCAGCGATACCACAAAGTGAGAGTTTATATTCCTTCCCTATTACATATTTTTAGTGTGTAAATCCACAGAGCAGAAGAAATTTATAGGGGAGTGAGTGGTCATGGGGAAAGTAATCTCCGTATAAAGCAGTGGCAGGTGCCTCTTTCTGCCTGGGACTCCTTCTGCTGGGAAGCTTCCCAACAGGCTGAACAAAACCTTCAACCACGGGTGTTCTTTTCTTGTGCCTCAGTTAAGGGCAAGGGGTGGTCACTGACATTGTTTATCCATTATTCATTTAGGAATGGCTCCAGGAAGCAACTTAATGTCATGTATTTTTCACTTACATGAATTGCAATAAACTGGCTTCTTCTTCAAGCCTGCCTGCACTGGGAAAATCTTCTAAATTGTTTTATGGCCAGCACAGCTTAAACTGTCTGGGGGCCGCAGCAAAGACCCAGTTATAGACAGCATGAGGTGAGTGATCAGTTTTTTCCAGTGTGGCCTCAGACTGTGGCAATAACTACACTTACTAAACCTGAATTATTAAGACTACATCACTCAGAAATATCTGGGCTTTGTTGAAATACACAGTATCTTTCTCCCTGGCACTGAAAATACTTCTATTTCACAAGTTGCCCATTCTCCCTAGAAAGGATTGGCTTTAGTGGGAGATTTGAGTTTTTCTTGCTTTGCTTTCCTAGCCTTCTCTAAAGTGGGTATTTTAAGTCGATATATCACTAACAAGCCCAGATGAGATTTCAGTGCAGCCTTTACTGTCAGAATCAAAATTACATGAAGTGTTGCATTTTGAGACAGTGATATGTGTGCAGCCAAGAGGAGGTGGTTTCTGATCTGGCTGGTTGAAATGCTCCTGGTTAAATCCCATCACATGTGAGACTCTGTGCAACAAACACACTTGTGCACTAATAAAACTGAGGGGCTGGAAAGAGAAAAAAAATGATTTCTGGGTCTAATAGGAAGTACATGAATAAATCACAACTGAAAACATGGAGCAGAGAAGTTTGGTTGATCCCCAAGAGATCCAAGAGACAGAGATGGTAGATCCTTTGTTGAAGGAAGGCATCTGAGGAGGAGGAGGTGCCACACAGAACAGAACATCTGTCTCTGCCCTCAAGACCTCCTGGTCCGACCTGAACAGTACCTGGATCATTGGATGTGGCAGATTAAAAATTGTCCTGTAGGCACAAAGACACATTTTCTGAAGACTAGTGAGATTTGCTGAATTTCAGCTGGAGTCAGATGAACATGCTTCACTCCTTTAGACAGTCTGCAAAAATAGTAGAAGCAAGGTGGGCTGTTAAAGCACGAGTCCAAGTCCTTGTGTGAAACCACCTTCCCTGGCATGGGAGGCATTCCTAGCTCAAGATAAGGTACTGACCAGGTAAGGTTAGCAGAGGCCATGCCCAGGGGGCCATAGTCAGTTGGATGTGCTCAGTCTGTGCCCCAAGAGCACCAGAAGACCCTGCTTTTCCTGCAGCTCCTGTCTCCCCTCCCTACTGGCCTTCTGGTATGAGGAGGCAGGGGCTGTGCTTCGCAATGTGCCAGGGATGAGGGCACAGAGAAAAGAAGGAAGGCAGGGAAAACTAGTTGGTTCTCAGCCTTTACCAGCCCATTTTCCTGCTGACAACTGATCCAGAGCTCCCTGTGAAATTAGGAGGCATGTGGTCATATAAAGAGACACTAGGTCCATCCCAAAGGAGGGAGAGAGCCTTCTCCAAAGCAGAAATTGTCTGTAATTCCCTTCAGTGCTCTCCTATTTTCTCAGGTAGGCTGTGGTCTCATCTCAGGTCACCCCTTTAGTGGGTTTGACTTCCAGGGTCCTCACAGCTTTGAGGGACAGTAAGAGGTAACTGGAGCTGTTCACTGACCTCTGCAAAGAGGCTGCTTGGTCCCATTTTCTTTCTAGGGTCATCCAGAAAGGAGATTCACTAGTCTGTTGGCAAGGCTGAAAACCCTGGTTTACATCAGCTCTGTGCACTGGCAGGCACTAGCTTGTTCACACCTCCATGTCCTCTACATTCCCAGAAGGAATCCTGATTCCCATTCTGGAGTTTCTGATTGGCCAAGTGACCTAACACAGGACCCTGCTCTATCTCTTGTGAAACCCCACTGGAAGGAAGTGCCTGTCTTTCTCCACCTCTGCCTCACTCCACAGCCAAACTAGCCTTATAGCTCAGGGTTAAAGTTAGGTGCTCAAGGTTAGGGTACCATGCAAAAGTCTCCCTCAAGCTCAGTGTTGAGTGTGAAGGATGCCTGAGAGCACATGTCACCTTTCCATAATCCCAGAATTAGTTTCTGTGCAACAGTGGAGGTTGTCATGTCCCTTCTTGTCTTGCCTCCCAGAAGCTAAAGTTCTCACATAAAATCCAGATGAAGATGGTTTTGGTGGGATGGTCAATAAAAAGCATACTGAATGGTGAGACAACAAATCCTTTATCTCTCTGAGAAATGACTGTATGCAGTCCTTAGTGCTAAACTGTCAAGATTGTCTTCTATCTAATGAATCATTATCTTGCCTCTATCAAACATTTAACTTTAATCTAGGCTTTGCACATTTGCTTTAGTTTATTCTTACTCCAGTTGACAGTGTGATGAAGAACTGCCTTACTAGTTCTCTTGAGGCATTTCTGGTGGCTCTTCAAGTTGCTACCCTCCATGAAGATCCTCTCAGAATTGCTAGCTGAAACACATCTCCCGTGCCCTTTCTCTGTTGAACTGAGGGATGGGGACCAGGGGGTTACATTGACTGCTGTGACAAAGGCAGCAAGCACCCCTTGTTCCCACGCAGCTGCTGCTCAGGTTCAGACCTGCAGTGAGTTCTTCTCTCTCTATTCAGCCATGCAGCTTATGGGCAGCAAAACACAGATCACGAACTGTCAGAAAACTTCCCTCCATTCTATCCATGGCAGACAGATGTGTAGGTGGGGTTTTTTTTGGTCTCAGAAGCCTGCAGCTTGATGATTCACCAGCACAAGGTTTGATGACTCCTACCCTCCAGTGTTGTTTCCTCTTCTGCAGTTACGCTGGCTGGTTGCAGTGCCCAGCTGGAAAGCTGAGGGGGAAACCTGCAAAGAGAGGGTGGGCTGGAGGCAAAGGACTCTTGCAGTGAACAAAGAAGCCCATTTCTTCTGTGTCACCCACTTCTGATATGGTCAGGCATCCCCCTGTAGATTCTGTGTCTCCCCCAACTACAAGTTAGGCAATACATTCCTGTGGCACACAGAAATATGGGAGTGTGAAACCCTTCTGAGGCTCTATTGGAAGCTGCTTGTCAGTGTCTTCCCATCCTGGCCACAGGGATGGCAATCCCAGATGCAACCAAAGATTGAGCTTTTTCCCAGCATCTGGATTGTGCTGTGGTGTGTCAGAGCTACCCCAGCCTCCCTCTCTGTCCTAAATGGAGGCACAACTCCAGCTACGGCCCTGCGAAAAAGGGATTGCAGGTGATCCTGCAATCAGGATCCATATAATCCATCACAAGCAGGCATCCATATAATCAAAGCAGAGAATGGCAGCAGCATAACAGTGTTAGTCCTCTCAAAAAAGAGCAGGTCCTCCCCAAAAAGAAGATAGGCTGCAATGGGCCATAAGTGGGAATTTGAAGCACCCAGTGTGGGTAACAGAACATCAGCTATGGACTACTGAGGAGCAAAGAGCAACATTCCTTCTCACAAATGCAAGGTTTATACTTTCTATCCCATTTATTAGCTATGTTTAATTTACATTCTGTTTCATTTGGCTGCGAAAACACCGGCATAAGTGGGAATGAAAATTCCATTTAAATACCTGCATTTATTTTCATTCTTCCCCTTTCAGTGAAAGTTTTGGTAGCAGACAAACTTCTGATGGACAGCTTGCATTCCCATCTGTGGTTTTTTTTGGTCTGTTATAAATATAAATTAGTTCATAGCCAGATATTGCCTTAACTTAATTGTTTACATAGTAACTGAGAACAGATAATGTATAGTCCTGGCATTATTTAGCAATTTAAACCTGAAGTTTTCCTGAGTTGTTGTTAGACAAAACATTACATTGTGAGGGCTTTTTTTTCCCTTGCCCTATAATATTTTACTTTGATTAAAGCTGTACTGAGGTAAAATTGCACATCTCACGCAAAAAGCAATTTACCTCGGTTCTTATTGAAGTTAACCATACTTATTTGTCCTAGCATAATGTATTTTTCTAGCTGCATTCTAACTGCAGTGCTTTATCATATGAACCAAGTTAGATTTAATCAAATTCAGTTTGTGTTGTGAATTTTAAGACATTTGTTCAATTAGTTGGAATAAAAGCAAAATACTTGCAAGGAACATTAAAGTTGAAAAATGCTGCTGTTGAGCTGGGCATCTAGTGTTCCTTCTGCATCTTTCTCATCCCCAAACATTTCTCATGCTTGAAAAGGCCCTACAATCATTTTTTTCTCTTTCTGTTTCTTGGGTTGCTGGTGACGTTCATGGGATGAGGAAGATAAGTCATTTTATCAGGTTCCTGCACCCAAGGGTAAGACCTGACCACTTTTCCTCCTCTGTCTGTCATGAGCTTTTTCTGTGCTCTGGTCAATGGAACCACATTCAAGCTGGGGCTTTTTTAATGTATTGGAGTCCACTGGGATGCCACAGTGCTGCTACCCAGTTCCTCTCTAGTCTTGCTTTCCTATTACTCTCCTTGTTGCCACCTGGTGGAAAAATTGCCATCACTCCCTTGTGCTGACCCTTCAGACATGGGTGTGCAGCTCAGGGAGACCAGCATAGGAGACACCAGCCCTGAACACCCCTTTCCAGCAAGAAAACTACTTTCTCCTCCCACCCTTTCTATTGTTTCCCCTCAAAACAGCTTTTTTGCATATGTACAAAGTATTTTTGGGCTATCAGGATGTTTTTACTGTGTTGCCCTTCATACCAAATACAGCATCCATCAATTATTAGCATATTGCCTCTATTAAGAAATTTTGATGCTTGTTGTTATTATGTCTTATTTTCCTCATCTGGGAATTCTTGCCTGACTTGGCTTAAACTGACCGGTCTGAATGACTTGAAAAGGCCATTGTAAAAAATTGAGAGAAATAAAAATGTCTTAGTGCAGTCAGAGTCCACTCTCTCAACTGAAAAGCGTGGTGCTTTTACATTTTGAGACAGTTTCTCAGACAGCCAGACAAGGTGACATTAAACAAATCATGCTAATTACAACACAATTTATGTAGAGAGATTTTGCTGCCCTGCTAATACTTGGCAGGAGCTGTCAAGTACTAATGTTTCAAAAAAGAGCACTTCTACCATTAACTTTTTTGGTTCTTAGGAAATTGATGGAGCCCGTAGAGCTCCCTCGTTTGTGCCAAGGGAAGCAGAGCCCAGCCCAAGCACAGGAGTAGGGAGGGCTCAGAGACCAGAGTTCAGGCCATGGCTTTCAGATAGCGGTGCACAGACTGAGCTGTGGCCCTAGGCAGATCACTCCTGAATGCACCCCATGCCAAACAAAATCAGCAAGAATTTCTGCAATCCCTGGAGGCTCTGCATCTGTCTGGCTTCCGTTATCCCACACCAGGTGTTCTGCTGTATGTGTGTCATGCCCAGAGGTGCAGAAAAGACCCTGCCATTCTGGGCTGGAAAGATTTTGCATGGTTGATGGTACATTGTAAAACTGAGGGGAAGATCACGCTCTCTGTGCATTAGTTGTCTTATTAACAGAACAAGGATTAAACGCTTACCTATAAAACTTGCCAACAGCACCATGAAATTTGCTTCCTAGGAGCTTGTAAAGCACCTTAAGCTTAAATCTGAGAGATATGTAGGGTTTTGCCTCCTATTCACTTAGTTTAAGACTGTTTTCACATAAGTGTTATTTCCTGCTATCCAACTCCAGCTAGTGGTTACCTGCACCTTCACAGAACCAACAGAGGGGTGTGGGGCACTAGCTCCTCACCCACATTGGTGCTTACACCATAGCTTAAACACTGCAGTTTACAAGAAGCTGCCCTGGTCCTGGGAAGTGTTCAAGTGCATCATGCTGATTTTGCTGCAGGGACAAGAACAGCCCTGGTAATAGCAAATGGATTTGGGGGCAGAGCCAGAGGGAGAAAGCAGGAGGGAGAGAAGGCTGGTAATAGCCTCTCACTGTGAGGGTTTACTGAATGACTCTCTGCCAACGATGTCTGGACAGGGCTGCACTCCATGCAGTGGCCACCGATCACACACAGACATGGGACACAGAATCACAGAATATTCTGAGTTGAAAGGGACTCACAAGGATCATTGAACACAACTCTCAAGTGAATGGCCCATACATGGGAATGCAAAGCTCTGGGTTAGATCCTTAACTCAAGGGAGAGTGAGATGGCATGGAGAAGGGTCCTCAAAACTCTGCTGCTCAGAGTTAAATGAGCTCAGACCCTTCCTCTGCTTTTCTGGAACAGACAGAAGGAGAAGCCAATCAGATAGCCATCTCACTCTCTGGAACAGTAGAAATGCCCTGGCAAGCTTTTCCTCATGTGGCCAAAGGAAGATGGTGTGAATAAATGTGATTTGGAGATTCTCAAGTAGGCTGGTGAGTAGGATGTCTTGATCTGGAAGTGGGTTCAGATCTTCCTCCAAAGAGAACTGAACCCAATTCTCTGAATAGTTACCTGAATGCAGGGCTCCCCACACCCAGCTGAGTTGCTCTCATTCTCCCACAGTCATTTGTGTAGCCCATCCCTGGCTTTGTTATCACTTGGAAACGCCTATAAGCATGGGCATACCTCTGCAGAGCTTGGGTGTCTTCTTTCTGGGCTTCTTATGTTTTGCTCTGAGGTAGATTTGCAAGCAACTCTGCATATATGCTTCAGGGGCTTCATGCTGCCGGTGGGAGTTTATGATCTCCGGTGAGTCCTGGATACTTGTGGAAATTGCCCAGGAAGTAAGCTACATTCTTGAGAGGGTCAGAAGGACTCTAAATGGTATATTTAGCATCAGCTGGAGACAGCAAGACCTTAATGGGCCTTGGTGGAGGTGGCACTTTTTGCATGAAAAAAGAAAATGTAAACTCCCGCTAACCATAATAGCACCATTAAGTCCTGCAGTGCTTGCACATCCAGTAAGTATTTGCAAAAGTTACATAGAAAAGGTTTGCAGGGCAAGGGTAGGGTATTACTAGGGGTAAGGCTTCTACAAGGAATGAAGCTTTTTGGTGTCACCAGCCACAGCAATTCCTGGAAACTGAAGATGATCAGCACCTCATCTCAGCAACCTCTGGAAGTTAAACCTTGGTACCTGCAGACAGACTCCTGCTGCAGTGGTAACACGCAGAGCTCATTTTCCTTTACAGCTGCACCCGATTGCATACGTGACTGTCACTTGATGTGTGCAGGCACATTTTCACACTTGACTCACAGTTAGTCCAGCACCATAAGCCAAGACTGCCCCTGGTTAGATAGAAATTGAGTAGGATTGGAAAGACGTATAGCAGGGGAGAGAAACAGGCCAGAAGAGTTATTTCAAGCAGATGTTGGTGATAGCTGTTGGTAGCAACACTAAGTTATCAGAAGGAAATACACATATATATCTTTTCAGAATGAAAAACCAGCATCTGCACTTGAACAGGGTTTAGTGATTGCTAAATGGCTCCATAGGCAAGAGAAGAGCTTTATGAACAGAAGGTTTTGCATGAAGCAGTTGTTGTTTACACCTGAAACTAGTGTACAAATAAAGCCATCACTCTTTATTGCCAATTCTCCTCTGCTCTGAGCCAGAGCAGCCTGCAGAGCTGCATGACAGCCCTCCCTGCAATTGTTCCTCACAGTTGTAGCTTTTATATATGCTTGCCAATGGTTGTCCAGGTCAACTCACACGCTGAGCCCCATTTAATCCAACAAAGCAATGTGTTAAGAAAAGCAGAGAAGGCATTATTCAGAAAGGGGAACTTTGGCCTTTGACAGAAAAAGGAGAACATGGAGTTAATTTTCTGCTTTGAATTGTCCTGCAGAGGAGTTTACCTTTTTCCAGTGAGTGTCAGGGGAACCCACGGCCAGAGGACACCATGAGCAGAAGTTTCCTTGTGCAGCTGCCTCCCTTGCCTTCCCTTCCACAGGCAGCAATCACAGCCCCACAGACTAAACTTCAACTGGATAAAAAATTAAGCCTAAATTGTAAAACACTACAAAATACTAGGTCTGAAATCGAACCCTTTTATCCCTCCCCATTTCTGTTCCTTTTATACAACCACCAACATTATTTGTTTCTCCTGTATCTTTGTCCTTGCTAAGGTAGGTCATATGAGGTGCCTTCACCTTGAGAAGATCAATTTTGGGAGTTGTGACCCTCTGGTACCTCTTGCTGCAGCTGCATACCCCCTGCGATGGCAAACCCCAGCTGCTACAGAAGCGTCGGGGAGTCCTGTGAACCTCAACACCAAATCGGAGGCAGCAAGCTCTGGGTGATTGTGCCCCCGAAAGCCACCAGGAGCCAGGAGTGAGAAAGTGCCACAGGTGGAAGGGACATGAGAAGTGGACCAAAGGCCCTGCTGGTGCTCACTGGGTGCTCGCTGTGACTAGGAGGAGCACAGGGAGGTGCTGAGGAGGGAGGAAAGCCTGGGAAAGGCACTAAAGAGGGGAAATGGGGGCTGGAGTAACCCCAGGAAGAAGGAGATGGAGAAGCAGAAAGGATTAGCAAGGTAAAGAGGTAGTGATGGCAATAGGAAGCATTGTTATACTGTGTTGTGTAATCGTTGCACGTTGTTGTCACAGCTACACTTTAAAAAAACATAGGTTATGTCTCAGAAAAGCTTAACATTTACTGCTTAAAAGAATAAGTTTTACCCTTTTTCTTTTCACTTCTCATTGAGAAAGAAGGACTCTGGTCATGTCTTCAGGCTTTTTTCCCCTAGAAATTAACATTTTAGAAAACAATTCTCACCAAGCTGTGTGATTCAAAGAACTGGGGCACTGGGGAAAACACCAGTTATCACAAACCTTACCACTAAATGGCAAGCACTAGCAAGTGGGGGATTAGGTTTTTTCTGGACCTGCCCCTTTAAGTTCCTGGCAGCTTTGATCTAGCAGTAGAGAACTGAGGTGGGAGGACAGATCACATACTCCCTCCTGGATACTTTTCTTTTGTAGTTGCATGTGATGCTGTCATTTAATCTTGACTACAAATGGGAACTGACGGTTTCTCTTTGCATGGGGAGCATGGATACATCCCATGCAGACATTCTCAGCCATCCATAGATTTGAAGAGACAGTGGGAAACTGGGTCCAGCCCCAGCTAACAGGGCTTCAGGAGACAGTTTACAAGCAAAGGTTATGTTGCGGTTCACAGCCTGCTGCCTGTGCACATGTGCAGAAAGAAATCAAGCCACAGACCCACGTCCTAGCTATGAAGCACAACTAGGTACGGTGTTGCCCCCTTGGCAAGCTTTGTTTAGCACTCAGAAACTTCTGACAAACAGCCAAAGTCTCCAGATTGCGTCTGGACAAAGTTTCCAAATGACAAAGAGAAAATTTCTTAGAGAAATGTGGGCTGTATCCAAAACCAAAAAAATCCAGTTTCCCATTCAGACACCAGGTGATAGCCAGCCCCAGCCTTCAGATTCACAAATGCAAACCCAGATCTCCACATCCCTTTAGATAGTGTGAAAGCTAATTTGGGCATTTGCAGAAAATGCAGATAAAATCAAGCTCATCTTAATGTTTCATCCAATGAGACATTTGATGTATTTGAAAGTTTATCTCATCTTTTAAAATCACCTGTGGCTCACTTTTAAAGTCTGAAATCATTACATCCATAATAAATCTCTTCATGGAAGTTCATCTTCTTGAAATTAAATTAGAATAGGAAGTGAATGTATAGACAGATACACAAAATAAAACAGGCAGGCTGGCTTACAGTGATATATTCTGTCTGTAAGGAAATACATCAGTGGCCCCCTGTATAAAAAACACCCTTCTACAACTATGGCATGCATTAAATGACACATTTGAATGCTTTTTTTTCTTCTTCAGTAAGAACAAGTCATTTGCCTGGATATCTCACTTGCCTGAGCCAAACCCTAGGGTGTGTATTGTCATCTGTGTCACTGTAAATATTTCTGTTAGATCTCTTTCTGAGGACTCTGAGCTGACATGATCAAAAGCAACAAATAAGAAATGGCTTAAGTTCGCTTCCTTGCTTACATGTTTTCTGTCCCCTAAAATGTATCTTATAAGCATGATGAGTATGAACTGGAAGAACTAATCTTTAAATTTATAAAGATATGCATGTATAGATTAGTCCTATGCTAGATTAGACTACAGATCTTTCCATTAAAGGTAAACCACTCATTTTTCCATTTTATATCTGCTTTTTCTTTAAGACTGGTGTATTTTCTGAGATTTGGTAGATCACTCAAAGCCACAGATACTCACATCAACTCTCAAGTGAGTCTTCATCATTCCTCGGAATTCTACATTTTCCCAGGAAAAAAACAAACAAGTAGTTTTTGCCTACTATGTAAAACTACGATTAAACTATTTATTAACCAACAGGTTTACACAATTAAAGCTCCACTAGATGCAAAGCAGCTCCTGATGACACCAGGTATCACCGTCTAGTCATGCTGGCTCTGTTCACTGTTTTCACCCCAGGAAGACAAAATAACCACCCCAACTGCTACACAGTTTGAAAGATTTCCCATCAGACACAGCTAGCACAGACTTGGAAGAGGCCCTTTTTGGTACAGTCCCCTGTTCAGGAGTGCTCTTGGGCTTGTGATAAGCTCTTTGGAGTCCTGCGTCACACCCTGCATCACTGAGGGTTCCCTTCCCCTCTGCCCCACTTCCACTGAGTGACACTGTTTGTCCTCTGTCTTCTTCCACCTAGGTTGGCATTCAGCATCTTCTGAGAACTTTATGCTGACTGAGTTTCATCTGCACATAGACATGTGCTTCTGCATGGCCTACTGGCTGTAGCACCTCTGGTTTCTCACTCAGCGTCTTCTGCTTGACCATGGACAGCAAGAGAAACAAGTCAGCAAGCCCTTTCCCTTTTCAGTGGTTTCCAAGCAAAAGAAACATTAGCATGTCAGACTGCCAGACAACACACCACAGATTCTCCCACATATTGCTTCTTTCTTCCTTTTTTCATGTCAAGAGCTAAAGAGGTGGGTGACAGATTTCCAGCGGAGGGGGGTGGGGTGGGATTTATGCTGAGCACTGCTATTGCAACCTCTCTGCCTTTTACACTTGAGCGGGAAGGGGCCCTACAGTGAGGCACTGAAATCAAAAGCCTATGCAAAAAGTCCCTAGCTAATTAGTCATTATAAAAGAAAAGAAAGAAAGAAAAGAAAGAAAAGAGAGAAAGAGAGAAAGAGAGAAAGAGAGAAAGAGAGAAAGAAAGAGAGAAAGAAAGAAAGAAAGAAAGAAAGAAAAAGAAAGAGAGAAAGAAAGAAAGAAAGAAAGAAAGAAAGAAAGAAAGAAAGAAAGAAAAGAAAGAAAGAAAGAAAGAAAGAAAGAAAGAAAGAAAAGAAAGAAAGAAAGAAAGAAAGAAAGAAAGAAAGAAAGAAAGAAAGAAAGAAAAGAAAGAAAGAAAGAAAGAAAGAAAGAAAGAAGGAAAGAAAAAGAGAGAAAGAGAGAGAGAGAGAAAGAAAGAAAGAAAGCGAAAGAAAGAAAGAAAGAAAGAGAGAGAAAGAAAGAAAGAAAGAAAGAAAAAGAAAGAGAGAAAGAGAGAGAGGAAGAGAGAAAGAAAGAAAGAAAGAAAGAAAGAAAGAAAGAAAGAAAGAAAGAAAGAAAGAAAGAAAGAAAGAAAGAAAGAAAGAAAGAAAGAAAGAAAGAAAGAAAGAAAGAAAGAAAGAAAGAAAGAAAGAAAGAAAGAAAGAAAGAAAGAAAGAAAGAAAGAAAGAAAGAAAGAAAGAAAGAAAGAAAGAAAGAAAGAAAGAAAGAAAGAAAGAAAGAAAGAAAGAAAGAAAGAAAGAAAGAAAGAAAGAAAGAAAGAAAGAAAGAAAGAAAGAAAGAAAGAAAGAAAAAGAATTGCAATCGGTCCAGACAGGAAAGAGGGCTTTAAAACGATATACCTTTACAGCCATAAATTGTCAAAGAAAAAGAATTATAAGATAATGTACAAAGGGTCAATTCAATAAAAGGAGGGAAAGAGACATCTGAGTTTCCTTGAAGTCACTGGGGAGGCAGCTGTGCTCAGTGTGCTTGCTGCACATATATGTAGCTGGATAATTGCTTGGTTAGAAACTGAAATAGCAGCATGAGGGCATCATCCAAAAGAGCAAGGAGATGCACAGGGAAAAAAAATCACCATTCCAGCCTTGGGCAAAGTTTCGCTGCATGCAGAGTAGATCAACAATTTATTTCTGAAATTTACACTTTGTAAAGCATAAATAAGCAGAGAGGATCAGCGTGCGCCCCAGCAATGTACATACCCTCTGACAGATACTGTGTTTGGCTGCATCTAATGAGTGCAGGCCCAGAAACGAGACTACAGCCCTGCAGGAGCTGTGTGCTCTCACACTGCATTTTTTTTAGAAAGCAGCTCAATTAATCTGAAGGTTAACTTAATTAAGTAAAGCTCACCTCCTTATCAGGTTCTTCTAGGCTTTTCACCACATCAGGTACTGTGAAATCATTCATTAGGCCTTACAATGTGCCTCTCAACTAGGTAAATATGTGCTAATTGTATTTCACAGAGAGTTCAGACAAAAGCAGAACAGCTAAGCAGAAGGTTTTGAACCTCTGGCCTTGGGAGTTGTGTAGGGCCCCAGAGGAAAACCTGGGTCAGGGGAATGAATCCCACAGCATCCATGGGACTGTGGGAGCCAGACAAAGGAGGAGAAGGTGACTAGAAATGAACCCTCGATCAAAACATTGATGGGTGTTCACTAAGCCCCAATTTGTGTGCTGTACATTCAGGGTGGGCCACCAATACTCTTGGGGCTGGGGTTGACTGGAGAAAAAGCACAGATACCCCACTCCTGCAGCTGGGACACCCCAACAAGCCAAGGGCTCCAGGATACTGTGACAATAAGGATAATTTCTGATCCATTTAGGGTCTTGCTTTCCTCTTAGAAAAAAAGGAGAGCTCACACCCATCAGTGCTGTGACTGGCAGGGCAGTCACAGAGCATACCCCCATGGAAACCCTATGTGCAAACACAACTCACGTCACCTGCATGCAGTGAGCAACTCAAGAGACAGCAGGCTTGTGCTCCTCATGCATGCCAATATGTTGGTGATGGTGCGACATGAAGTCGGTGCAGGGATGCATGCATGTCAACATTGGAGACTCAGGGGAACTGTCTCTTGTTCTCACATGATGGAGAAGGGAGTTTCTCTTGCCATCCTACAGTCACATGTACTGCAGTAAAAGAAACCTAAAAGGACTGGACAAGGTCACAGAGAGAAAAAACCAAATCTGAAAGAGGTTTTCAAGGCATCTTGCCTCAAATACATGTCCCAGTTACAGTCTTCCTTCCGTCCTCACATTCCCAATTTATAATTCCTTACCTCCATTTTTCTTTTCCTACAAAAGAACAAAATGAATGTAATATTTATTGTTACAAGGAGTGCAATGCCACAATCAGGTTAAGAAAGCAATTGACTAACTGCTGACACATATTACTGAAAACTTAATTCTGAAAAGCTTCATTTGCTCATTGGGGACACTTGTCTTGTTTACAATGTCACTTCTGTTACAAGAAGTGTTTTTAAGGACAGATAGTTCTGGGAATGAGAGCAGCCTGACAATCTTGTGAATTGAGCATACAAATTTGCCTGGCAGATTCAGCCTCTGTCCTTGCCCTATTGGTGCTAATAAAAAGTGTATGAATTAGCCTCATGTTAAGAAAGAAAGAGAAAGAAATGAGAGAAAGAGAGACACAAAGAGGGGAAGGAGGAGGGAAGGAAGCGTGTGGACCTAGAGCAGCACAAGGAGAAGTTACAGCAGAGGCAAGATGTTTGTACATCACTAATGTGCTGCCCCTGTCTCTGCTAGCACTCCACCAGTTCCCTACCTGCCTTGAAAATATGTTCCTTGGTGCTGCTTAATTACTGCAGTCACTGAAGTTTCAGAGACAAATACATCTCCCAACAACCCTATGTTCATCTTTTCCTATTCTCAGCACTTTAAAAAATGCACCACTTTCCACTCCAGCTGAACAAGTCATATTAATTTTTTCCATCTTACTTCAGAGCTTCCTCAGCATTTTTTACACCTATTTACATGAACCAAAGTGGTTGCTTTCAAAACTGATTTTTCCCATTTGCTGTTGCTTTGGAGGTATCAGACCCAAGAGTTGGTTAAGATTTTCCCTTTCACCTACTAGAACGGAGTCCATGTTTTAAGGACACATTTTTCTCACCTTCATGTTCATATTCTACCTCATTTTAAACAAGTAAACATTGTTTTTGAAAAAAAATAAATTTGTGGTAAGCCCAACCTCCCCAAATTTGTCCTAGAGGAACAGCTACATGCACTCTGACCCAGGAGATCAGTAGTCAATACTCTGTGGAAGCAAGAGTGTCTCTTCACTGCCTAACCTGGAGAAGTCTTGGGTACACATGGATTTGTAACTTTAAGGAGGCTCCTAAATCTTAGCCGTTTTTGAGGTACTTTAGATGATCTTCATTTCAGTATCTCTGTCCTCAAATTAAATCACATGTGTTGTGAGCAGCACAGCTCTGCACGGTGTGCTGACTATTTTTCTAAACCTGGAGCCTTTGGCATGTGAGCAGGTCACAGCCAACAGCACGGAAGTGTCCTCTCTAAAACAGGAAGGACTCATTTTATTGGCAAACCACCAGTGGCAAGAGATTACGATACGATTGCAAATAATTAAAGTATGGCAAAAGCATGTCCTGCTTTCCCCCCCCCCGATCCCTTTATTATGTTTTCCGGTATAAACACCATAACCTGCTGCCTTCCAGTAGTATCCTCATTTATAGAAGACTTTGAGTCCCCCTGAGTTTTAAGGAGTTGACTCTGCAGTAAAGCGCCATGTGAGTTTATGCAGATCTCTCCTAGCTCACTGGGAAAGTCAGGAGGAGTGCTCAGGCTGGTGTGCCAGCAGACTGGAGCTGAGAAGTACATGCTAAGGTAGTCCTGTAAACAGTCCTGTAAAACAAAACAAAACAGAAGCAGAGCTGGAGACACTTTATTGAAAGAAGCAGAGCTGGAGACACTTTGTTGAAAGCAGTATTAAGTGGAAGCTTTTGCCAAGCAGTGCGGGACTGCCAAACCCACAGACGATTTGAGACTACCTTCCAGTTCATGTCTTGGAAAATGTATTCTGTGTAAAGAGCTACACATGCTCCTAAGAGTCCATAGTTTAGCCTACAAGTCAGTCTGATTAATTCATACACATGATAGGAGTGGGAGCAACAGAACAGAGCTGGGTGAAAAAGGAAGTAATGAAAAGAAAATACACTTCAGAATTCTGTGGTGGTGGAGATACTGGGTGCTATTAACAGTCACTGGGATTGATGCTGGAGCACCTCTAGAAAAGTCAGCAGATAATAAGAAGCAGCATTAAGAACAAATCAAGGTGGGAAAAATTTACTGCTGTCTCTACTGAGACTGTGAATGGAAAATTTGGAAAGAGATGGTGAAAATACTAAAAGAGGCCAAACAAACAAATTCCACTAGAACCAGCAGAGTATTTTTAAATCATGTCCTTTAATAATCTACTATTTGCATTACCGTAACATGTCATTGCATTATTCGGGTGTGCAAACAATTGTTGATTTCCCAACTTCTGCTGGAAAAAATGATGACCTGGGGGAAGAAATTTCTGTAGTAAATACCTCAGCATGAATAATAAGATGAGGTTATTTAAGCGACAGCTCCTTGAAAAATTAGCCTAACTTCCTAATAACTGTACTACATAGCTTAAAGAAATCTAATTTTATCTCTGCCTCCCACACAGTAAATCTCCCTATCACATTCTTTCCTTGCTTCACTGCTATTTCTTTGCTTAATAATCACCTACTTAAAAGATTGGGGATAATGTTAATAATAGGCAAATTAGACACACAGAAAAGCAATGTTTTCTGTGCTTTCAGAGGTACTCGTCATGACTGTCATTAAACCAAAACTGAGGCTTGAGGAGGGAGCACAGAATCCTGAGCAGGCTGCAGTGGAACAGGGCAAGGACTCTGGCTACCTTAGTGTTGAGAAGACAACATTAGTCAGCGTTGCAATGCTAAAATATCTAACAACAGGAGTGGCTCTCCCCTTCAGCATTTTTCTCCCATAAACTAATTAAGCTATAATATTATGAGCGCTTCCTTGGAGGCTAGGCTTTCCTCTTAGCATGACTATGGGCAGGCTGGGCAAAGCTGGGTTATTGCTGTGATGAAAAAATTGGCACTACTTTTTGCCTAAGTCTGCTTTATTTTTTATTTCAAGCTCTACACAAAGCCACTCACATGCCCAATGGCTCAGTCTCACTTCCAATTAAGTCAATGATAAAACTCATATTGACTTAAATAGGAGCAGGTTTGCATCCCAAAGGCTAACAGTCAAGGCTTTTAACAGTCAGACTACTAATGGGGAAAGTAGAAAGAGTTAGAAAATGTCACCATCTTCTCTTTTCTTAGGAGCAGTAATTCAAAGTGAATAGAGTAGGCATGTTGGGTTTGAAATTATTTTCAGGGAGAGAAAATACGTGGTGAGTCTATTTATAATGCAGTGATTCAGCTCTTCTTATAATACATGTGGATGGATCTGTTGCAGAGAAGGCGGCAGCACATAAGAATTATTGACTCTCCCTTTAAATAGTTTGCAAGGCCTTTCTTAGCCCTTATTATATTTAGCCCTTACAATATCACCTAGCCTGTGCAGCAGTGTACACTGTTAATAAAAGGGTTTGGCCAATTAACTTGGTTATATTGGAGTCCTCTGCTGAAAAAAGAGCAACAGACCTGGAAGGCTCCAGGTGCTTCCTCAGCACTGGCCTCTGCTATCAACAGCAACCATAGGAGGCCCAGTATAAAAGAGAATTTTGTTTTTCTTTTTATGATGTTAATAAAATTAAGCAAAAGGAAGAGATTAGATCAACAATGACTGCATTACTGTTGATTTCTCTTGCATGAAAAAACATACTTTTGAGGGAGGAGGGGTAATCCACAATTAAAAAAACCTGGAGAAGGGGCTATGAAGCCTGCCAGAGGAGTCCAGCATTTAAATTTCCCACAAACCTTTTAAAGGTAGCTGCTTTGACTGAACCCAGCTTTCCCAACCTCAGTGTGATTCCCACTCCTCACATAGGGCAGAGGTACCCACACAGAAGTGCAGCCTTCTGGGAGCAATGTTTTAGGTGGTGACAGCCTACTGGTGCTCCTAACCAATTTCTCCTCCTTTGCCCGCTCTCCCCTACCCCGCACCAGGAGAGGAAGAGAGATGCACATTGCAGAGTGACTAAGCTGCGGTCCCCAGCACACAGAGGCTTCTCCTGGCTGGGAGCGAGTAGGGAGGACATTGTGCCCACTGGATACTCAGCTCAATTCCGGGATGCACCTGGAGGGCTGCCACAGGAGCAGTTCCCTGTCTGGAACTGCCCCAGTACATACAATGAGGCATTCTGGGGAAATCGACTCCATGGAAAGTTTGGAACCCTCTACCAGATGGACTTGGTGTTTCTTCAGGATGCCCATGACAGCCACAGTTGTAACTACACACCATGTGTGGGAACAGGGAAGCCTGCCCTGTCCTGCAACAACATTGAAAGTATTTTCCATCTATTCTGGGTATTGTTTGTTTGTTACCCAGTGGATACGTTCCACCTGTATTTATGTCTTTCATCTCAGTGCCTTTTCCACTTCTTGCTTTTGCCCTGCTAGCAGAGTGGAAGGAAATGTGTTTGCCTTTTGCAGTGTTCATGATCAAATGCAAACAGAGAACGCTGAACTGTAGCACTGCCTGAGGAACCCAATGTGATGCGCCCACACAGGAGAGAAAAGTAAAGGGAGCAGCTTTTGTGAATGACATTCAGGTTCAGCTTGCAGGTTTGCAACTCTTCCAAGTAATTGAAATGGCTCATGCAGCAAAGACTGAGCAAAGTTTCATGACCCATCACTCTAAAGGGAAGCCAGGTGGCTCAGAAGTTGATGGAATTGCTCTGGATGAACATGAGGGAAACAGGCATCTCTAACATCAGCTCCCAAATGTTTGCACCTCTTCTCTCCTCAGTCCATGATCTGGAGAGTACACCTGCACACACCCACATATGCTCTTTTTTTGTCTCCTTTTCTGTACCATTCTCCTTTCCAACCTTTTTGATTGTCATGACTTCAAAATTCAAAACAGTCCCAGCCTCCTTCTGTAATTAAAGCAGAGATCATGGTTTTGCATTTCTGCGTCAAATGCTGAGGTCCAATGGCAATCCAAACAACCATAAAGTTGACATTGAAGTAGTAGCTTGGTGTAAGTATACACTGTAAAACCTGGAGGAGGAGGGGGAGGCAGTGCAGTCCTGAAGGATGTGGATCTGGATCTCCTTTTCCTCTCTCTCTCCCTCAGCCCCTCACTCTTTCTCCCTTCCTCCCTCACTCCCTCCCAGCCCCCTTAGAGCAGAATGACCTAAGCTGGGAGCCTTTGCCCACTCCCATGCTGCCCTAATGGAATGTCCTAATCCCAGCAGAGTTCCCTCCTGCTCCAGCTGCACCATATGACCTACAGCCCCCCTCTGGGTTCATATAGCTCAGAGCTCTTCTCTGGCACAGTGATGGTGAGGAAAAGATGTACCAATGGCATTGTGTAGAAAATCCCACCAATCTCCCTTCTGCTGCTGGTTCTGCCTCATCTTTGAAGAGCAGAAAGAAGGGAGAAAAGTGTCACAAGTACACTTGGGGTGAGAGCCAACAGTCTGCATGCATGACAGCCAGCAATGCTGCCATGGTGTCATCCTGTCATCCAACAGCAGAATGCAGGAGGGTTCACACCAGGATTTGTACTGCCACAGAAGCCAGACTGCCTTAAAAAAAGCAGACAACTTTGAAAAATGTCCTCTCACAGCTAGCTGGCTTTGCAGGCCAGTGTGAAGAGGGAAGAAACCTCCTCTGCACGTTCCTGATGCCTTAGGCACTGATCTGACTTACCCCATCACTCCAATTGGGATTTGGTGTCGACCCTCTGTCAGAGTTACGGGATTGCTGTGCCAGACCTTGCCTTGCTCCCTTCCTTCACCTGCAGGGAGAAGGCATGTCCCCCCAGCTGGCGTGCCTTGCCCAACCTGGCCCCATTCAAGGAATGCTATGGTGACCCACACGCTCACCATGCCCCCTTGGCTAGGTTTAATGTACAGGGACAATCTATTTTCTGACTACTGGAAGTTCACCCAAGGCTGTTAATGGATGTTTCCTCTGCATCACAACTACTGATAAACATTCTTCATTAAAGTACTAAATTAATCTCTGCTGAATATATGTGACACAGCCTGAAGCCCACCTCCATATCCATTATCTGCTTTGTTCTTACAGCCAAGAGAAGAAAGATTTATTTTAGTCAGTAAGGTGAACAAACACCACCTGTGATCCACTCAGGAAGCTGACCTGAGCTAGAAGGTGACATTTTTACTGTTTCTTTTTGACTATAACCAAGGCTAATGGTGCATGGATTATTATGCTTCCGGCAAAGCTGCCTTTTTCAGTTGAAAATGAGGTTTTTGTCAATTAAATACTCAGTGAAACAAAGATGTGCACTATACATATAATAATTCAATTTAAAAAACATACTGAAAGAAAAGGAGCTTTAAAGAATGGTGCTGTAAATGACAGATAATATTTTTTTGTGTGGTTTGAATAAATTGTCACTTTTATTCTCATGCTCTACACAGTGATCACAGACTGAATCAGCCTGCAAATACAAACAGCCCCTTTGCTTTCCAAGCAACTCACTGGCTAAAGTAACTTATATAGTGCCACTGTTTTATGGATAAACAGGCTAAGTCAGTTCCATATCCTGTCAGTATGGAGCTCTGACAATCAATACATTCCATGTTTTGAAGAAGGATGGAGAAACTTTTTCAGTGAACTGCATGGGACTTTTAAGCCTAAGTAGAGCTTAAATGAGGACAAGGATAGGTCTTTATTACATCTCTTTTTCTCAGTTAATGCAACTCCTGGAAAATTCAGAGCCCATAAGAGTGCAGGCTTTTTCCATGTTGCAAAGCAGGTTTCCTCCAGCAAAGTCAAAACAGTATGTACCTAGGAGACAATGCCTTCCCACTTTGCCCTTCAAGATGTACCATGCTGGGTTTCCTGCACATGGATGACAGTTAAAAACACAATCAAGAATTACATATTAGAGCTTGCATTCTGCTACGTGCTCTGTCCTGGGACTGTCTGAGGGTCTGAGCCTTAGTAGGGTTTAACTACTTTAGTATTCATTAAATCAGAGGGGCTTAGGGTACTCAGAGAAGAGGGAGGAGGAGAATGGGGAAGCAGAGAACTGATGAAATCACAAAAGGTTCAGGCACGCTTAGGATAAACTTTGAGGTTTTATGTCCCGCACTCAGTCTCCTTCTCTATCATCATCTGAGAATTCAAGATGAAATCAAAGCCTTTATGGGGACAACTGGAATGATCGTGTAGACTTGTGCTATCTGTGCAAGAAGCCAGACAAGATGGGAAGGAATCACATGCTGCAATTCAAAATCCAAAGGATGGATAAACCTCATGTGCGAGGAAAGGAAAAAGAAAAGAGCCTTTTAAAGGGATACTTTAGGTCTGTTCAGGACTAAGCTTTGGTTCATTATTTGAAGCAAATCTTGTGAAGCAGATAAATTATAGACAGTAAGACTAATGCTGTAGTGATTATTACTGTCAAAGGCATATAACTCCCTCAGATTCCCCAGAAAATCCCTGTACTGCTACATGTTGCACAGACGGAACTGAGTAAGGGCTCTGACTAGTACAGGAAGAAACAGTTCACACCATTTTCATTCTTCATCTATGGTTTCCATAGCACATTTGGCAATATCTCAAAGCTTCCTCAGCCCTATACCTATTATCAGTTATGTTACAGTGCTGCATTTTAATTGCTGGGTTTTCTGAGACAGAGGGAGCTGAATCTAAATATATCTCAAGTGCCAGCAGTGATATTTAGTACAGCTACTGTAATTAAGTATTCAGCCATCACCAACAAATAAACTTCTCACTTGAGCAAATAGGTTCTCTGAAAAACACCTGAATGTTTGACAAAATTCCATTTACTGTTATTTTAATATCATTAGGAGGCCTTGGCTTTCCTGATTGGCGGGGTGTGCATCTAAACTGCCAAGAAATTACCCGTTTTCGATCACAGTTCTTTTCCTTTTATGAAAGCAGACACTGACAGCTCTAACAAAGATGCTCAGCTAGGAAGCTTTTTCTCCTGCAAGAGAAATGAAATACTGCTGAGTTAAAACCACTAATTACAGTTTATAATAACAATACTTCCGGGGGGGTGTGTTTAAACTATACTTAACTGCTGGGGTTTTTTTTCTTTAAACTAGAGGTTTGGCTACAGTTTGATGGTTAGCTACTTGGAAAAATCTTCTCAACTGGTATGGTCTAGCTGGTAGATTCCAGAACAAAAAAAAAACCCCTCTTCTGCAGTATAGGCATAATTTTCTTTCAAATCATTTGCTTTGTAATTCAGGCGCAAAACTTAATGTATGCAACAGGAAGCAAAGTATTTGAATAAAGATCACTGGAAAACCCCCAAAGTACATCCTTCACTCTGCGTATGTTAGAAAGCTCTTGGAATTTTTGCTAGCCCACATGGGATAGTTCAGAAACAGAAAAATCAGTAGGTAAAATGCTTAGGCTGTAGTAAACTTTGCAACTGCAGAGATCTACACCCAGAGTTCTGCTCTTCTATCCAGGTGCATGTGTTCCTGTTTCCTCCTGAAGTGTTGACACCTCCAATGTCTTCCACTGGGATGGGAAAGTTTTTCTCACTCCTTTTTCCCTCAGAAGATGTCTGAACATGACTTGTATTTGAGAATACTGAGAGATGGAGCTTCTCTAGCAAAACTTTTCAGATTATCACGTTTTATGCTCCCAAGAGGCCCTGGACGCGGAGACACATGCACATAGGGATGCAACAGCTGGACTTTTTAAGCCAGTGGGAATTAAAGGGATAATAGATGGCAACGGATCATCAGTGGGTTATTTTGCTAATTCATTCTGCTGAACTTGCACCAAAGCTCACAAAAACAAACAGAAGAATGTAAATGGCATTGAAAAGTAAGCTAGGAGTACTGACCCAGAAGGCCACTTTCTTGATGAAAGCATTCTCTCTCATTTATATGATAACTACATAAAGTGCGGAGGAAACACTGAGCCTGATCAGAGAAGTGAAGGTAAGAGTATTTATTTACATTTCTTATAACTACCTTTTTATTTTCCCCACAGGAAATAGGAATCTAAAATGGACTACAAAAGTAAATATTTATCTGGTAAGGCAATCGTAAAAAAATCTGTCTTGTGATGATACAAGGTTTAGCTCCTGCTATTCTTAACCCTTTGAACAGAGCTTTGTTTTGTGTGTGTTCTCACCGAAGTCAATCAATACAGAATGGGGTAAAGTCTGAGTGATCAGAGACAGTCTGGAAACGTACTCTAAATTATTCAGCTTTTATACCAAAATCTAAACGTGTCTATTGTCACATGAGGAAACATCTTCTGTAGCTTCCTAAAAGATGACAAAATGGAAGGATGGGAACATGGCCATTTTTAATCATCTTCGTTATTTTAACAACTCAAAATACAATTCCAGAGTCCTCTTCTGAGTGTTTCAGTATTTCAATATATTTTTAATGCATATATTTAAAACATTGTATCCTAGTATATCCAGTCTAATGTAGCATTAAAAAGAAAGATTTCAATTGAGTATACTTTATTAATGGGACATAAAGGCATGCAATATTTTAAACAAGTGGCAAAGTTAAGCCAAAACAAAGAAATTGTGTTGCAGCTCCTACCCAGGCTCAGGCACACCCTGAACTCAGCTGCTGAAAAAGTGAAAAATTTGTCCGAGTGAGAAGCAAAAAAGTTCAATGCTAATCATGCTGCTCAAAACTTGTGAGGATACTTAATTCTATTTCTATTTCTGCAGAAAACTCACACCTACAACTCCTGAAGGACAGAAACAAAACTGCTGAGTCTCAAAAGCACAGATCATGAGATACATGCAAACAGTCTAGTGTTTAATTCAGTGATCCTAGTCAAATTTGCAGAAAGAAACAAAAAGATCAATACCAGTAGCATTGCAAGTACAGTAACTTTTGCTACCTGATTCAGATCTTTCAACCTGCACTAAAGAACAGGCAGAAATCTGATAGAATCTCCTCTGGATCTCGGAGAAAGCTTCAAAGGCTAATGCCAAGGATCACATTCCTGAGTCTGCTTCTCTTAGATGTTCAGTGAAGTCCCACGCCTGTACTCGTCTCTCATTTTTTCTTTACATCTCTTTCACGTTGGTTTCTTCTACTTGTCTCAGACTCAGTTGAAAAGATGTGCCCCTCTGGCTGCAACACAAGACACGAGGGTTCAGAAAAGCTCCCATGTCCTGTGTTGTAGCCGGAGGTCTCACAATAGTTTAGAGCAACCCCTCTGGCGTGTAGGCAAAAAACCCCTCTGGCGTGTGCCTTTCATAGGCAAAGCTCTTTTCCTGCACTTTTGAATTCAACCTAAGTGTCAATCTGTGAAAGAGAAGTGGAGAAGAATGGAAATCACATGCACAGATAACACTGTGTGCTTTTGCTACTGTCAACACAGCAAATGGATAAAGAACCGAAGTAGCTGCCAACCTGGAGCAAAAAGGCTAACTTCTGACCTGGAATTAAAAGCTGCCATTCAGTTGACCTCAGCAAAGACATGCCAGCTCACAGTAGTTTAAATTAGCCCTACTGCCTTTCCAGCATGATCTCCAGATCTTGAAGACTAAAAGCATTTTTTTGGCAACTTTGCCAGCACCTGTTCTTTCAAAAGTAGATAAAGCTAAGCAAATAATTAGCAACTAATCATGTAAAAACAAATGCTGCCTTTTGTTTCTTGTTTGCAAATTGCCCTTATACAGATCACAACATTTTCAAATTTGTTATGCAGAATTATTTATGAATGCCTTCATAATTATTAATTCCAGGTCTGCAGATCACTCATAAGGAGTTGTGAACCTTTGCAAATCACATTGCATTTCTTAATTATATAAGCCATGTAAAACTTATTCCTGATGAGGTTAGCTGTCTAATTAACTAACTGACACTATGGATATGCAGCTCAAGAAATCACTTTCGGTGAACATCCAAACTTATGAATTTAAAAGGGGCATCGCTGAGAACAGTTTCTGCTAATAAAGCTCGGTACCAAATATCCACATAAAACAACCCTTTGAAATGGTTCGAAGAGTTAAATTGAAATTCACTTGTGAATCCAAGCGGATAGTCACAGGACAGCATGTTTTTCTACTGCTTGCTCAACTTAGGTAATAAATTAATGCTAATGAAAATATTCAGAGCTGTTGTTGAATTTCTTATGAGCACAGTATTTACTTGTATGTGTTCTTTTCCTTGTGGACTTACAATTCATTCCCAACTGAAACACTTTGAAAAGCAGAGCTTGAAAATCCCTTTATATATGTCCATGTGTATATATATAGATATATATATTTATATAAAAATGTCAATCCAGTACAGTATATTGCTGTGCATTACAATAAAGATCAGCACTATGGAGCCAGGTATACAAGACAAGATTATTGCTATCTCTGTTCAAAATATCTTTGGCAGATTTATTGTTTTTTTGTCCCTGACCCTCCATATATTACTTTTATGCTGTCACTACTTTGCTTGGTACTTTTGCTTCTCCAAACAAACTCAACAAAGCAGAAGAGGAAATGAAGTGTACTTAGCTGCTATTTTTACGAAGATGACCGACTGCCTGTACAGGCACTCTGATGATAAGTACTCACATTAACAGAACTTAGCAAACTACATAAGCTGTTTGCTCAAACTTCTGTTCAAAAGATTTTAATTTTTTTTAAGCTTTCCTATATACTTCAAATAAAACTCATAGCTATCAGCTTTGTTCATTTCCAGATTTATCTTCCATGGAATAAAGTACAGTTCAACTAATCACAGCTCAGATTAGGCAAAGGACAAAGCTATGAATTAAAAGGTCTGGTCTTTCCATATAAGGGCATCAAAAGGAATGCCATCAGTATTTTTGACAATAACATGGCTCCTAAGGTTGTCTAATGACAAGTGTAACAACAGTTTTCAGCCATTAGTCTGAAGCTTGAAGAATCCCCAAATCTTTTTGTGGATATATTCTGAGATTTTTGCTAAGAATTATACAGTTTATCTAGAAATTAGTTATTTCCAGCCACCTGCCTTTCTTATCTCAGCTGCATAGTAAAAAAACCCCAACCATTTTCATATTCAGTGTGAAAAAAAAATCATGCCAAGCTCCATCTGTCTTACCAATTCCCTAAACTGTGCCTATATAGGCACTAAAAGGAAATCAAAACAGAGTACTAGAATCTTGGGACCCAGAATTAATCTGCTTTTTACAGAAAAATTATGTTCAGATAAAGCTAAATGATTCACTCTATCCCATTTCCACAGCAAGGAAATTCAAGGTTAGAGCTGAAATTGCATCCTTAAAAATTTGCTGATGCCCTGTGGAAAAAGCATGAAAATCATTTGAGTTAGAGAAGATTCCAATTAATTATTCTGTGTTTCCTTCTCTTGTGTCTCCTTGTTTTTGTTCACTGAAGGTATTTCCGAGAAGTTGGTCTGAGCCCACAAGCCTCTGTGGAAGGGTTTCATTGTCTGCTCTGTGCAACATCTCAAATAATAAGCAGGATGCATTAGCAAGGCAACCTGCTCTATACAGCGCATCCTTTTACCTGTTTTATGCTACCAACAAGGGTAAGTCGATTTATGGACAAATGGGAAACCTGCTCATTCCTCGGGATCCATTTCCCTATTCTGACAGTGCAATCATCTTTCACTCCATGGCTATAAACTTTGAGTCATGATGAATACTGATGGAAGGGAGGGAGATTTGCAAATCACCTCTTGCCTGGTATTTCACTCCCCTCTCTCTGCTATTGTGAGAGGAAGCTGGAAGCTGCAGTGAATAATCACTGAAATTTTACCTCTCAGCTAAACTGGCCAGCGTAATCTTCATAGTGAGCCATTTGAGAACAATCAGTGGTGATATCATTAGCCAGACAGTCATTACTTCTGTGGTTTGCATAACGAGCAAGAATAGATATAATGTGCTCATGTGACCTCAGAGGTGTCCAAGGGGTCCTTCTCTGGGGCAAGGAGATTCCATTCCAGACCTGGCCATCAAATCAAGCCTTTTATAAACTGGGGGTCTGACAGGAATTCTGACTTCCACCACCAAACCCACACTTAAAATTTGTTGGTGTGGCTGGACCCAAAATGGGAAGGGAGTTATTTTCCAGTTCCAGAAACACATCACAGGAATACTGAAGACACAGAATGTGAATTTGAACTCAAGACGGAGTGATTTGTCCTCATCTTCAAGCCATTAAAAACTAGCACTTTCCTTTGGATCTGGATACTGCCTTCTCTGCCCACTACTATTATTAGCTAAGGGAGAAATTTCTTGCCACTGTTGGAATCAATTTTCTTTCCCAGCCCCCACTCTTTGTTACAATTTCTAAGTTTGTGACAAATACCCTTTAGTTTTTCTAATTAAGTTTCACATCTGTTCCACACCAGTTCATCTTTTTCTTTAGTGAGGGCACTTTTGCTGGGGCACACTAAAAGTTGCAGTCATTGTATAGAAAAATAAATGTGGGTATGTGTTACAATTTACCTAACTACTTCCAATTAATTTGCTGTTTAAGGTGACACTGTACTAATTACACATCAGTACATTAATGCAGCTGCAGGCTGTAATCATTTCCCTTTGAACAGTGCACACTTCCAGCAAAGTCCTCAAGAACTGTTTTGGAATACAAGAAAACAATAATCAATTCTCTTATTGCTGCTACTTCAATATAGAGCAAAGATCTGGCTAACTTTATTTTTTAAGAAGATCAATCTCTATTTATTAGTAGTAAAACAATTTTGACAAACTGCCCTTGCATGAACACAAACCCTTGTGGTAATCAATAAGTACATATCACCTCAGGCAGAATTTGGCCCTCGGTAACCTTAAGCTCCCCGTAAGCCTCATCTTCTTCAGATCAGTATCCACAGTGGGATTTCCCTCATTCTAGACTCCAAAGCCAATAACCATGCAACCTAGGACAAGGCCTCTGTGGGACATTGTGGTTCGGTTTTGACATGGTCATGCACAAGCATTTATCAGTGGTGATTGTTAAACTTTAACTAGTATAACTTGAGAGAGCAAAAGAAAGGAATTTATTTTTAAACATGGAAAGCTTTGTATGATATTTTCTGAATTAAAGACTGTGATTTAAAATAATCCTGTAAATTGAAAATCTATATCTGATGTGACTGAAGGGGGACTTCTAGACCTAACTGTCTTAAATATAGATTTTAAATCAATATGAGTAGTTTGGGAGCATTACCGTTCAAGGATTTTGTGCCATTGCTGTTAAAGCATTATTAATTCATGCTCTTATCTTTCTCATTTCACAAAGTGCACGGGGTTTTTTTCTGCAAGTCTATTAATGTAGGAACTATAATCCATCTTTTTCTATTTTACTTTGGTATTGTCTCCCCAGATCAAAGTTAGATTATAACATAGAGTGAATTTAATAAATTATTTTGAATGATTTTAGAGAAAAAAAAGAAAGGAGAAAAAAATGCAGGTTAAAGTCAGAAGCACATCACATATCACACAATTTACCTATAAGCAGTCAAGATTGCTTGAAATACTCTGCTAAAACTCAGCAATAAAAAGTTTGTTTAATTTCTAAAGATGGTAGATGTCATAAAAAAAGAGGTTGATGCAAAAATAAAGCCTCCAGAGTCTGGCAGTTCTGTTTGGATGTCAATAAAAGATAATGTAACCTGTCAAATTTGCAAGCATGTATTATCCAACCATCATATTGTACCTTCACCACTCAAGCATTACCTTCCAAGAAACATCCGCATCTGCCTGATTATCTTAAAGTAATTCTGATGAAGAGAGCAGGTTGCAAATTAAAAGTGTCTTTCTCTTACTAGTTTTCTCTCTCTCCCCTCTCCTCACTCTTTAATCCTCCATTTTTCACAGTTCAGATAATTTTTTCTTGAAAGGTTAAGGAGCTAGCAATTATTTCAATGGCTCTTGCAGCTTTAGGGGAAGTGTCTCATATGGCCTTTATTTTAAGGAGCTTCCCTTCATTCTTCACACTCAATATCTCTGGTTGAACACTGAGATTACTCCAGAGTTGTGGAGTTGTGTAACTTGGAGATACCGAGCTTTGTTCCTACTAGAGCATAGAAACCACGGTGTGGAAATGGCCTGCAGTTGCCGTGGACGGGTTGTCATGCTTCACACTCCATTGAGCTGGGGTTGCACCACCAGACAAAATTCTAAAGGCTAGTGGTTTTTTGTTTTATGCTGATTTAGATTACCTTTTGGGAAATATTTTTTTTTTATTTCTATATCCATTATGAATTTTCCAAACATTTTAATTTGACTTCTATTAGTCAACCTCCACTTTCTTTTACCATCAGTTCATACATTGTGACTTTGCAAAGTTTTGGAGGTTGTTTGACTTTTTCCAGTGTGTATGTTCAGTTCTGGAAAGAGGCCACAAAAAAGCACACCATCTCAACAAATCAAGCATTTATTTTGAGGCTTCTGCTGACAGTCCTCATCACTGAACTGTGAAAGTTTGCATCATATCCCCATGATATCTCTTCACATTGTTATGCTTGATGGATTCAATCACCTTGGCCACTGTGTTTCTGGAGAATCTGTCCAAATTCTGCATCAACCTCCAAAGAAAGTCTGAAAGTTAAATTCTTGCTTGTTGCTTGTTTTCCAGCTGTACAGCAAACATACATAAAGTACATGAATTAATCAACATCACAGCTATTTCAGGAGCCCAGAAGGATGGAGCATTGGGTCAAGGTGAAAATGATTGTGCTAGTGATTCTTGGCCATCCGTATTTAGCAAACCCACCCCTGTGAAAGCATTTCCTCCTTAGGCAGAGCTAGTTTATGCTGTAAGAGGGCTGCAGTTCATTATCTAGCTTGGTAGCACAGAGAAAATCCGTCTCCACAGACAAAATCAAAACTGAGTCAGGCATTAATTCCTAAACAAAAAGTGTGTCTTTCCTAAATGAGAGTGGAAGCTGGCCCAGAACTTACACTCAACACAGACGAAAACCTGCAAAACTGCCACTTTCACTGCAGGACTGGCATCAGTTTGGGAGAAAGGCCACCGACAGAAGCTCTGCCTTGTCAGGCAGTGCTGTCCTCCCATGGCCTTGCTCTACACAGCCATCTGTCCTCCCTAGGCAGCCACCAGCACGTGCCTGCTGCTGCGCATCCACAACCTCCAACGGGGATGCTGCGATTCGGACGGTTCAGGCTCCTTTGCCTCCCTGGTCCTGCAGGGTGAGGACGCACAAGGAGACTGTCACTGTCATTACAACAGGCCTTCATTTTTTTTCCTACTTCTCATTCAGTTGTGATTCAAGCTGTCCTTCTCCCATAGAAATGCCCTTGTGTAACAGCACACGATGCTTGTGTAATGGCATCCACATCCTGCTCCTGTGCACTTAACACCGTCTTTTCACTGCTTTCTGGGTACCAATTTGCAAAGCAGAGCTAGGCAGTCAGTTACTAAAACCACCCTAATTTATTCAATGAAACAGCACCAAGGGAAGACGTGGCTATACACATGGACTGATACAAAAGTTTCATCTAGTGGTACCCTTAATGGATATAGTGACCCTCAGACCAATGTCTCCATGGGATGGAGACGTGACACTGAATATTGCTTCCTGGAGAACTGAGCAGTTATTGCATGCATTTTATGTCTGGGAGCCCTGCTGTACAGTTACATGGAAATCGTGGGGCAGAATCAACAATTCAAATAAGATTTTAAAGGTGTGACTGAACAAGCATCTGCTAATGTATGTAAAAATACTTGGCAGGCTTAAAGGTGGTTCCCAGAGGGCACCAGAAAATAGGGTTGGACACAGCCTGACTGGTGTGCCACACTGGCATACAGAAAACAAGCCTCCCAGATGCCATCAGCCACATGTAACACTTGCCATGTAGTTCCTCCCAGCCAGCCTATGGATCCAAAATGTAAATACAGCTTGTAAACTTCAATTTTGCAGAAACTGATTTCCACATTCACTGTTAAGGCCCTGTCAGTGTTGTCTGTGGTATGTAACTGTAACATGGTTTCATGAAGAATGGAACTGACAATAGATTTAGAGATGCCCTAAATTTGCCAGTGTACAGGAGGTTTTGTCCACTGCTACTTCCTTCTAGTACTAAGAACTGACTATTGCTTCCAGAATTAAATACTCTATATGAAAAAATTGTTCCCGCAGCACAACTGACAGAAATTTGAAATGAAATAATAATAACGTACAGACCATTTGCTGTCTAACGTATGTATGGGATTGAATAGCACTTTGTAATACATTCCCTTCTTGCTAAATTACTCTAACTTCAAACTGAACTAAAGTACTTAGTTGCCACTACACCACTGAACTTTGATATCTGGATCCATTCCAAAAGTTGGGACTGCAGTTGATTTTTCTTGTGGAAATTCATGAATAAGGGAAGAAGACAGAATTTATTAGAAAAAAAAAAAAAAGGCAGCTTATTCCATTCTCTAAGTTCTGCTTCCTTCACCAATCTGGTAAGGGTGATTAGGATGTGAAACATGTATCAGGGGGAAACATCCCATCCAGGTGGGGGTTGGTAGTGTATGCGTTCCCAGTCTCTTCTTCCCCAGCAGTAGTACAGTTACAACTCTGACTGAAGCTGTGTGTTTAGCTAGGCACAGTCAATACACTCAGGAATAACACCCCTGCTGGTAATTTTTGTGAAACCACGTGGATACCTGCTACCAAATTCAGTGCAACACCTTCTAACACCATTAGCTTATGTCCTTCTGTCTTCCATTAGTGCCAGACAGGCTGAATTGTGTGGGAACACACCAAATTATGACACATACAAAATTATACCAAATTATTACACTATACAAATATTACACCTAGAATCCTACCCACAGGGCACACGTTAGCTCTAGCTTAGTTGCTGCTTAGGCAAGTTAGGTGCTCAGGCATAGCCATTTACTAAAGCATTTACACTACAGTTGACTACAGAATTTGCTATCAAATGGGTCACACTGTACCACATTGGTGAAGGAACAAAGTCAGTAAGAAACTGCAGACACCATGTCTGGTACCTGTCTGCTCTGCACAGACCTCCTGCTTTATTGCATTTGCTTGTGAAGGATGTAGGCAGATGAAACCAGCCTGATGAAACCAGATACCAGAGAATCAACCTACTGTATTCTTTGTGTCTTTGATTACTCTTTAATTCAGGGAAAATTTTGTGCAAAGTCCTTCTGACTCTGAAAAAGCATATATATGTCCATTCCAATTCTTAAGAACATAAAAGAACATAAAAGACTAAGCTACCACCCTGTCCATAGATGCCCTTCTGTTACCCAGCCCCCATGGAGAACAAATGCTTTCACTTAGGGAAGGAATAACATGCAAGGCATTTTTTGAAGTTCAGACTATTGAAGTACAGTTTTTGAGCACTTCATATACTTCAATGACTATTCTTGCAGCTAACTGCAAAAGAAGAACAGATGCACAAAAATAGTAAGTAACTAGTCTGAGGTCACACAGACCATGGCTACAGTGTCTGGCAGGGACAGGATCAAAGCTTAAATATTCTCAAAACTAAACATGTCCTCTGTTCAGGGGTGAGCCCAAAAGCACATTAGCTGGTACAGATGAGAAATGCCCTCCAGGGCACGTGCCCTAGCAAGATCAGCACATTAGTGCACGGCTTTCACAGCCTGCTCACACACTCTGTCCACTGCCTGCCTCCAAGGCAGCCGCATCAAGGAGGTGAAGAGGAGGCAAAGGATGTCATCCTTGCACCCACTCTAGAGACAACCCTTTCAAAGAGCTGTAGATGGCTCTAAGACACCGAACTTGAATATGATTTAATGCTTTCCCCACTTCCCCGGGGTCAAAGGTGCTTTAGGAAAACTGTAAATTTTGGGCAAGTTTAGGGGCATCATGTTCAACATGGAATGAAATGAACAGATAAGAGAACAGAAGGTTCCCAAAGAGAGCCGCGGGAGTGAAAATGAGGAAAGAGAAACAGAAAACAAAGGAATTAAGCATCTATATATTCCTTACAGGAATCATTCAGTAGTATAGCCTTCGGCTGCTACAGGTGCACTAGCTCTTCTGCAGTGTCGTTCATACAAAACTGCACATAAAAAGTACTTTGGTCAGAGTTTGTATTTAATTAAAATGATTTGGACTGATCAGCAACATTCATTTACACAGAATGCATGTGCCATCTGGGTAACATGTCTCTAAGTACATCTAGATTAGAGCTTGTGGTTCAATTTTAATTTAACTGTCTATAAATTAATTTAAATACAATAAATGGTGACCAGAGCATGCTAAGGATGCTTGGTTCATTGTGGGCTGAGCTCCAGAGGAGAGGCTGTCCAGTGACGGCAAACACAGAGTTGGATGCCAAGGGACAGCAGAGAAGTTTTTGGTGGGACATGACATAAACTTGGACCTCTGAACAGTTTCTACAGTCAGTCAGATGAGAGGCCAGAGCTGGAGAAGGTTCACAACTATGCATATACTGCTTAAAAGAGGTGGGAGAAGATGGAGGTCTGGGAAATTTGTAAAAGAATATATTTGTATACACAACAAAAAAAATTACAATAAAGGGAATACTAGTATTCAGTAAATGAGGACTTGTATTTCTCCTTAAGAAGCCACAGACAGGTAAAATTAGCCCCTGTAGCTGTTTGAGTATTCAGACAGACAGATTAACTTTGTAGTTCCACATAAAAGAATGCAGGTAAAGGAGAAATTAACTGTTGAATAAAAACCTCTTCTGTACCTTCTGAGGTTCAAATGTTCAAAAATTTTTCCTCCTGTAAATACTGTTTTTGTAGCTCAAACCTATGCAAAAGAGAACAGCAATCTCCATCACTCAAAAATACATTCATTTATAAAACATACAGAAAAGCATATAGAAGCATACAGAAACATGCTCTACAACAAATCTCTGTGTCTTGTTATAAGCAAGGAGGCATCAAAATCCATAATAACTGCATTTATAAGAGAAAGATCAATATAGCATCTGGTATTTCAAAGGCAGAAAACGATTCCATTAAATTTCTACTGGTAGAAAATGTACTGAAAAAAATATCTAAAACTCATAGTGGGGTTTTAGTCTCTCACACTGTACCACTGGATAAATCACAGGGAAACCATCACAAAATTCTCTGTAAAAGATGCACTAGGACCTGCTTCACCCTCTTCTGATTCAAACAACAGCTCTCCAAGAGAAGACTGTGACTCAAGACGTTACTGACATCCTCCAACTCGCGTCTTATCAGAGCATCTGTGTTGTCATTGGGATGTGGTGGTAAGGGTAAAACCTTAAGGTTTGGGGTATTTTGCCCTGAGTGCCACTGTTCCAATGTTGTCTGTGTGTGTGTGTAACTAATTTACTTGTGCTACAGGAAAAACAATAAAAGAGAGAAATGCTCTGATTTTGATTCCCATTTTAGATACATAAAAGGGAAACCTAAGAATGACTACAGTACATTAGACCAAAGGTCTGTCCACTCCAGCAGAGCATCGTTGTTTTTACAGAATTGACATTAAGAGATCTCTGAACACAGTTTTTGCTCCTGGAACTATTGACAATCTCTTATTCTGGTGTCTTGACTAAAAAAACTCCACAAAGCATGGCCATAATTGGATGGTTATTGAATCATAAGAACAGTACAACCATATGTGAAACTTGCTAATAATCTCTCTGCCTTTAATGATTTCAGGACCTTATTTCTCTGAATGTAGGCTTCAAGTATTTTGTAATGCTCAGTGTATTTATTTTCATGAGCTTCAGTCATCCCTTATAAATTTTTAGAATCTACCATATTCACTCTCTACAACTACTCGAAAGGAGGTTGTAGCCAGGTGGGGGTTGATCTCTTTTCCCAGGCAACTATCAGCAAGACAAGAGGGCATGGTCTCAAGTTGTGCCAGGGGAGGTTTAGGTTGGATATTAGAAAGAATTTCTTTACAGAGAGGGTGGTCAGACATTGGAATGGGCTGCCCAGGGAAGTGGTGGATTCTCCATCCCTGGAGATTTTTAAAAAGACACTGGATGTGGCACTTAGTGCCATGGTCTAGTAACCACGGCAGTAGTGGATCAAGGGTTGGTCTTGATGATCTCGAAGGTCCCTTCCAACCCAGCTGATTCTATGATTCTATGATTCTATATCCTTTGACAAGAACTTTCACAAGTGGGAAGAACAATATGAGACAGCCCTAGCCAGTGGGAAGTTATGGTGTCAGCCCACTGGCTGTCAATGTTGCCATGTACTCTGCTGGTAACTCACAAATGGAGCTACAGAGGAAAATAGTTTTGAAGTGTGATGATGAAGTAGATGTTGACAGGTAGATGTTTGTAGAGGGTAGTCCCTCAGCATGAGAGACATCAGAGGAGAAAGCATCAAAGTGGCTGTTTGCAAACCTTAGGTGGCCTGTAGGCAGGACCAACTTATTGGATTACCTGCAGGGAAATGGTACCCATGGCAGTCTCAGCACTTCCCAGAAGGGTTCTGTGAATACAGCACTGAAGAGGAGCTCTGGAGGAGCAATATAGAGTCAGGCTCTACTTCAAATACAAGACAAGACAGATACCACTAACCCAGAAAGAAGTCTAGAAAGTTGTATCTTTGTTCTTTAACCTTTATATAAGTGATCAATCAAACAGTTCTTTCATTTCTGCAAGATGTGAAATGATTCAGAGAGGAGGCTAGACCAAAGCATCAGCTCCCTTTTTCCCCTTGAAACCTGAGCAAAGGTCCATTTTGCTGCAATAAACTGACCCTTTTTACACTCAAATACAAATATGGCTATTCATGACACCTGTAAATGGTTTTGTCTTAGCATAATCCTCAGTGCTGAAGACAGTGACATTAAATCAAGCAAGAGACTGGATTTTTAGATGCATCTGAGACAAAAACATAGCAACTGGTATGGGGCCTTAGAAATTTGTACATTGGTAGCAATTAATACTAGTCATTAACCTGGGAGCTACAAGGGCTTATGGTGTCTGAAGGCCTCCACTGGTTGCTAATAAATCCAGGTTTTTATACAAGGAACAGAGCAGTTATGGATAAAAGCAGTAGGATGGATGTGACAACCAGCAATTTTAACTTATCACCTTGGAGCTTTATTTTTGAAAGCTTTTACTTCCCACTGATTGCAGGCTTCCAATTTTGTGTTGTCATGTAATAAATTACAAAAATTATCTTTTTTTTTTTGGCATAGTGCTTCATAGACAAAGTGTCTAAAAAGCTTCTTTTTTTTTAATGAAATGAGTTAAGTATTGCTGCCATGGTGATTATAAGAACAAATCAGCACCAAACAGTCGCCTAGAAATCTAGACACAAACTCAAAATTTTCAGTAGCCAAGGGATTTGGTTTGAGTCCTTTCTAACTGGAGGCTTTTACTGTGTATATGAAGGGCATGGGGGTGGAAAACTGGAGCAGAGAGGTCATTTTGAAAAGCAAATCTTTAACCCTTTTCGAGAAAGGAGAGGACTGTCTAACTTACTAACATGTCTGAAGGAGATCTGAAGGATATCACTCCCATTAGGGAGGCGAGCCTCCTCCTCTCAGCAGGGGTGTGAAGGAGAAGGCATCATCATCTCTGAGGTGGCTGTAAGGGTGGCACCACCGTGCCAATCATTTAAAAGCTGTCCTGCTTGACCAGGAACTTCCCCATTTAGCACTAAGGTAGTCTTGGCTCTTGCTTTTATTAACATTCACTGCTACATTTACTGCTCACTGAATTCATATTCTAGATAAGTATTCTAGACCAAAAGGTCTACTTGTCTACTTTACTGACATTGCATATGCTTGATCATAAACATCATAAAAAGTCAGTAATGGATGCAAAGAGAAATTGTGAAGCTGGTAAAAATGTTTGCAATATTTAATTAATTATCTCTTATGTATCACCCATAACAAGACGGCAAAGATGCTGTGGGTTAAATAGACTCCGAAAAGCACAAAGCCATAAAAAAATGCCTTACTCAAACCTCCAACTTTTCTAGAGCAAATATAAAACTAGCAATAGGTTGGTAAGCACCTGACTATAAGGCAAAGTCTTTGCATCAGAAAAAGGTACTGAGATCAAAGATGGAAAGTTTCTGCCAATAATGTCTCCATGGTTGGCTTGAGAACGGAGTCTAGGGACTGACAGCTAAACAGATCTCTTCCAGGGATATGAAGGTGATCAATTCAAACAGCTCTGTTCCCTATTATGTACGGCATTTAAGATAGGTCACATTTTACAGTCAGTGACATTAAACTATTTCATAGTGATCCATGTGCTATAAGTTATATTATTTAGAATATTTTAATCACCTAAAGTTCAGGGACCTCAAAGCACATATTAATTAATGCTTATTTTAATTAGCTCTGCCTCAGAGAGAGGAAGAAGACAAAACTGTGCAGCCTTATTAGCACGACAGTCCGGATCCATAATTAAACCCAGAATACACAACATAATAAACATCAGGACTTAAAGGAGTAGAAGGTTGGTCACGACCACGGCAGCCTCTCACTCCTATAACCTTCTTTTTCCTTAACATTTTATTTCTTTCCTCCCCAAGTCTTCCTGTGAATCGCAGTTTCCATAAGGGAAAAGGCAAAAGATTTCTGCACCTCATGGGCCAAACTCAGCTCTGTTCTTGCAGTAAAAGCATCATCCTCTGTGGAATTATTCTATATTCCACTCTACTTGAAGGAATACACTATTATTAAGAGGAAAAATCTTTTTGTGCAGGTATCTTCACAAGCAGCTTCTTCCTCTATTTAGCTACCAGCCATGTGGATCTGTCTGCAGACATAGAAACCTCTGCTTTGCTGCCTTCCAGCATTCTGCCTCTTTCCCTGACCAAGAATCGCTGAAGATGCTCTATTTTAAATTTCACAGCTGCTGGTTTCTGAAAGGAAAAAAAAATGGGTTCTTTATATTTTCTGACTCTTCATAATAAATTAACTGTATTGGGTGGGTCAGTGTGCAAAGGTCACACAGCCAGTCAGTGGTAAAGCATGAGTACAACACTCAATAGGACCAGTCTCTAGCACCCTACCCTTGTCTGCCAAATGACCAAGCTAGGAAATTCCAATCACTTATTCAAGCATCTTCCTGTGTACATTAGAGACACTTAAACAAAACTCCAGTAAACTGAGGTGCTGATTCTAAGTTCATGAAAGCCAGTAACAGTTCTCCTATTGACTTCAAGGTATTTAGGATACGATTTTAAGAGCTTAATAAAGATACTGGAAAAAAATTACCCAACTCTGTACTTGTACTATCATATAGCATTAGTTTTCAACCATTTTTTTTGCTCCCAGCTCCTTGAAATTTACTCAGTAGACTTGATTTTCTTAGCAAAGTTCTATAGACACCCTAAGAGTGGTTCTCACACTCTCAGATAGGTATGGGTCATGCACTGAAAACATCTACTAAGGGGAAGGAAAGGACATTCATATAAAAAATACCCAAAACCTTGCCAGTAACTAACTATAGGAAAGTTTTGTATTCTCTTTCTTATTTCATACTAATTACCATTTTCTTCAACTCTAAATTGCAATAAATTCCCTCAATTTCACTCCCCTTGCTCCATTCCATAGAATTTCTCCAAATAAATAATGAAATTGAGTAGTTTAGCTTGCAGAAATTGCTATTACTTTATCAATGCCTGAGCCAACAAAAGCATTTTTCATGCACCTGCATAAAAGAGAAGGAACTGAATAGCTTTTAAGAAATGTGCTACATTTTAATATGTCCTGGTGACATACAGTAGCATATCTATAATTCTGAAAGGAGTTGAGATAGAAGAATGGGTGGAGAGGGAAATTTTCTACACTCATGCTTCTTCACAATGAATTTACTGATGTTAGAACAAACGGTCGTGCCTTAATCCAGAAACAATTCTTTGCCAATAAATTTTGTATCAAATCCTAAATCATCATTTTAGTGATTTCTTAAATGCAACCCAATGTTAATGTTTCAGTATCTTTTACTCTTAAATGCAATATTTCACTTTACTATTTCTTCATTTGCATTTGCTATTATTTTGATTTACTGTATTATAATTTATTTTGCAATTGTAACTAATTTTGTTATATATTTAAAGTGTTTTATTCATTCTGATAGTTTTGCTAACACAACACAACAGCATATTTAGTGAATTATATCAGGTTTCCTTCTACTCCTCAGCATCAAGCAACTGTAGAGACATTAATGTATGTCTAAATTAAACCGAAGCAGCAAGTGAGTTTAGACTGGTCTAACCTTCCCAAAAGTTTTAGAGGAGCTCATTAATGTTACTCTGCAAAGCACCTACAGTCTTAATAGGGAGCCATTATGTGCTATTGGTTTGATACTTTCTTGCCAAACTCCCAATGCCTCGCAAGCAATTGACTTTTTATGAGCTACTCTCGCTGACAATTTTCATCATCACAATTCTTAATTTTGACTCCTCTCATAAAGTAAAGCTTCCTGAAATTCTTCTTATATTTTCCATGTTTATTAGAAGGACCAAGAAGAAAGGGGGGAAAACAACAGGCCACGGTGTCATTACTCGTTTATATCAGTGAATGATGCTTTGCTCCATAAATAATCCACCAAACCCATAGCGTGTGGTACAGGTGTTAGCTTGTCACAGTTTAGCCTCATACGGATATAGCCAATATATTCTTGAACATTTGGGGATTGGGAGAACATTTGCTTGTCATTTGAAGCTGAAAATAACAAAAATCTACCAAAAATTTAGGAAAACTGTTTACTATGAAAAAATACACAGTGACATTAGTGCTTGAGTAGCTAAACACCAGCCTTAGGACTCAGCTGGAGACAAAAATCTCTTCTCAGAATGCCTTGAATTTGGACAGATGCAAAACTAAACAGGTTCTTAGAGACATCTTTAAATAGAGCATAACAGAGTGTTCAGTTTACTGGAGCAAATGCTACAGACAAACTTCATTGAACACCTACTTCATTTTTACACCCAGCTTCTGCTTTCTCCTTAATGCATATCCATCTACAAATCCTGAAAGTCTAGTGAAGATTTTAGAGAGAAAACAAAACAAAACGGTTTAATAATCTCTGAAGAGCATTTGCAGAAACTCTTGGATATCAGACTAGAATCTTTTAAGTCAAAGAAGGGCAGGTGGATGAACACGAAGACTGATTTTCCACAGAAAGCTAACACTCATTTTGGAATATAGAAAAAAATAATGTAATTATTTTTCCCCTCTGTTCCCAGCTTCTTTCTTCTTTTTAACCCTCAAGGAACTAACTTTTTTATTAAGCGTGAACCCAAGTGCATTGGGGTAACTGAATTTCAAAAAATTAAGCTGTTCAGTTGTTCTTTTTAGAGCTCCAGTTGTAAAAATTTATTAATTAACTATTAAACATTTAACCATTAAATATACTTCCTGCATGTGTGCCTGCTAAAATGCAAAATGCTGGACCCATTTGTTTTTTGGCTTTCTACATTCAGGTGACAGAGGCAGAAGTGGAAACCAGATGGAACACAGCAGATGGGTATTCTGCTGCTGCAAAAAAGTCTCTGGAGCTGTAAAAGGTAATGCAGTCCAGCTTCTGAAAACTATACTTCAGGCAAGATGACTAACTAGAATAATCACAAAATCAGCAACATAAAGGAAAATATAACTTCCTGCAATAAAATGAGAAAAGCATGCAAAGATAGAGTCAAACTGGGAGGTTGACTTTGCAACCCCTTGTGGTAATGAGTGACAATCAAGATTACAAAGAAGAGGTTCATGCCTGAAAGGTGGCCTGCTTCTTTCAAGTATTGCAGTTGATCTAATAAAAGATAATATCTCCTCTAAAACCTTGCCTCTCTTAGATTTTTAATCCATTCTGAATAGAAAAACTATTGCTATTTCATTTTTCATTTGGAGATTTTAAAGAGCTTTACAAAGAGGTTTACAGGTACCACTGAGATTCTTGATGTATAAAGTATAATGGACTACCTTGATGTTTTGATAGTTAACAATCCATATCCTGACTTGGATACTGATGTGCTACCAGCTAATGCATGGGGACAGTCAGGTGCCTCAGCGCAGGACGTATGGAAGGTCAGTCTGAAGAAGCTGGAAGAGTGGTGCTGCTGGAGATGGAGGTGCCCTCCTCTTTTCCCCATCCTCCCCAACATAGGTGTTATCCTGAGCTGCAGCTGGCACTTCTGTAATTCACAGTTATGAACCATCTCCTGAAGATGGATACTTAAGCCATCCCTTACTCACAAAATACAGACAAGATGTCTACAACGTTCTTGGAGCTCTCACGTGGAATCTCAAATTCCAGTTTCAAATCCTTCAAATATCTGAAAATGTTTGGCTCCTTCTTCTTTATCCCTTGCTATAATTCATTCTCCTCCTGCCTCCTCCCTCGACTCCACCCCCCCCCAGTCCAATGAACATTTAATCACGTCATAGAAATTGGAACTGCTTGACCCAAGGGAAGGGTAATTTTGACTCCATGTCCCATCACTCTTTCTCAAAGCTTACTCTTATAGCCTGCTATTTAAGGTGCTTCTCCTGTGAGGCAGAAAATACAAAATCATATCTACCCAGGCAGAGATGGAATTTGAAGTGGGATCTCCCAGCTACTGGATGAATGCCACTAGAGCTGACTAAGGATGTCAATGTCATGCTCAAAGAATATTTGTAACACTGAATCTTGCAAGTGAGCCATCCATTTCTAAGTTTGAAATCTCAACAGGTCTGAGGTGCAAGGCCTGATGCAATGCTCAGAGTCTCAAGGCTGGAGACATAGTGGGCATGTAGAGGAGCAAGATAAAAGGCACATCAGGAACCTTTTAACATTAGATGCTTAGACTACACTTGATATTCAGAGAAAAGTGGTTCTGCCCATTTGTGATTGCAAAGACCTATATATTTTCTTATCTTGGAAATAAATAACTTCACATTTTCAGAATGTCCAAGCACCACCAGCTTCCAAATCTAGAGCATAGAGCAGCACGATACGAACAGAAGAGAAATCTACCGCACATTAATTCAAGTTTTGTAAATTAATAGCTAAACTGCTCAATAAGATCCTGGATCCTGGAATGGTGAAGAAATCTAGTGATGGCATGAAGGTGTGCTAGGAGAAAGAATATGCATACCTTCCAAGCTGTCTCAGTTAAGCTCTGTTTTTTTTAGATGGCAGTTTCACATGTGTACCTTACCTGTGCAGCTAAGCACAGCTGGGCATGAACTCGTCTGAATCCATTCCCATTCAAACTGCAGACATAAACTCTGTGAACACCATGAATTCTACCCTGAACTTTGCACAAATCTCTCTCTATAAGTAATTTTACATTCATACTAAAGGAGGCTTTTAATATCCTTTGCCAGACAGCTACTGAAATTTCATGGGTGTATTAGATGGACCCTTTAACTAATTATTGTGCCTTTACTACCCTTGGTGCTTTCTACATTTGCCAACCTCAGATTACACTTACATACCTCTCTTCACATGATTTCAGACTGAGTATGACTTTCCTTCCATATCCATTCTCATTTAACTCTGATCTGTCCCTTTTTGAAATTCTGAGCTGGTTTTCATAAAAATCTTATCTACAATCAAAGCTCTGTTTCTCTGTAATGCTTTGGGATATGGCCTTATCTCATGCTATTATTAAAAACGGAAAGCTCTTTTATACAGGTATATTTTTGACCTCTGCTCTTCTCTATTTCGAACAAAACCTGCAGTAGCATGGCCAAAAATAGAAGCAGCATCATTCAGCTCCCAATTCCATACTTTAACCACTAGATGATGCCTCCTGTGAGTATATAAAATTTCATTTAAATGCAAAATCTGATTATATTTGCTTACACTTACAATGTGTTGATATTATTTTTTATATCCTGCCTCTCCTTGACCTTCCTTGTCCTCCAGGGCTTAGCAGATTTTCCAGGTCCATTACAACAGTGGAAGAAGGTTTATGTGCCTAGTTGTCACTCAGCCTATGTGTGAAAGATCCCCATCAAACAGCTAGGGATAGTTATTACACCATAGTCAGCCCCGTTTGAACAAAGGACTCCATGACTGTGTGAACGACACTTCTGATAAGGTAGATATTTTAGGAAACAAGCAGAAACATTTTGAGGATATTACCACTAGACAGGCATTTGTATTACCCAAGAGTTCAGCACTTTCAATATGTGATAAAATGTCAAAAAGCCATTTTTTGCAGTCACATGTATAAATTGGGACCCATTCCACTTAAACAGAGGACACTATATTTGTATAAAATAGTGTAAAGACAGTGTCAATCTCAGACCATTACCAGTACAGCTGAAGATAAACAACACTGTGGCTCTGTAGGTAAAGTTACCAGGTAAGTGGATAAAGAATTGTTGTTAGTATATTGTGCTCTGCCAAGAAATTAAGAAATAAGTAGAAATTAATAAAAGGTTCAATAAAAGAGGCTATAATGTGCATCAATCTATTGCAAAAGCTTTTAATAGTAAAACTATGACTTATTTGTGGCTATGGGACTTACTTGTGGCTATGGTTTATTTCTGTCTCTATGTCATGAAGTTGTTTTCCGAGTGCAGAAGGAAGGTAAAATAAACATTCTATTTTCTACAAAAGCTTAGGTTCTGTTTTAAAATCTTGTCAACCAGAAATGGGGAGTAGTGTCTGAGTAAGAGCAAGCATAAAATGACTCATTATCTTCTGATAAATCAAGGCACAACAGAAAATGTATTTGTCCAGCAGTATGATCATATGTTCACATTATTTTGATCAGGGATAACATTAGCCAGCTAAGCTCCACATTTGAACAGCACTTTAGCATCCAGCTTTTCATTGGGTCAGCAAACAGTCACAGTGAACTAAGTACTCACTGCACTGAAAGGTGGTCAAAATCGAAATTTCTGTTCTGCAGGAAACCCTGACACTTCAAAATTTGATTATGCTCTAAATCAGAAAGAATGTCGCTACTTCAGAATTTCCCATTAAACAGACATGTTGAAGAAAAGATATTCAGGAATCTAAACCAAAAGCATTTTGGTAATCACAAAACAATTTATTTTTATATAATTGAATGGTTTAAGTTTGATATAGTTAGAATCTTTGCATCAATTGTATCTAAATGCTGTCTGAACCATTTTAGATTACATTTTTATGTTATCATAGTAATATAGTTAATATTAATATATAATGTAAAAGGCAGGACAAAATAAAGAATGGGAATTACTAAACCAGAAGATTTTTACAAAACTGAAATAACTATGTTGGACAGTTCTCTGTGGATATCTGCACTGTAGCTAAAATCTTAAAATAAGACTATCCTTCATTCACTGGTAAAAACCCAGGACAATCCTCCCTCTCCCTGCCCCAAAATTACTCAGTTGAAAACCATGATTAGGTCTGGCCTCTCTGAAGTGACTGGGCGTTCTGGTATTGACATCAATTCAGTCAGAACTTTATTTGCTGATTTCAGATGGACTACCTGTGTACTTGAAAACATGCAAACATGAGTCCCGTATTGATCTGGAACCTTAAAACTTCAAAGAAAATGATCCCATCTAAATCTCAGCTGAGAGGATAGAGCAAGACTCCTAAACATAATGCATAAACTCTCAAAAAAGCAAAAGCATTGTCTAGCCAGATTCTGAGTCCATTTTCTATTAGTTTACATCATCTGGAAAAACAGCAAAATAGATTATTTCAAAATTAGTTTGACCAGTCCACCAATTTTAAAGTATTTTCAACCACAGGAAAATACTGACACTATTTTTAACATACACTTAGAAAAAAATCATTACTGTTACTGCATTATTAAAATCTGCATACCTATAATAAGGTAGTAATTTCCAACATAAGGTAGACATTGTTCTCAACAGTCAATATAATAAAACTAAACCATGTAGAAAGATAAACAAAAAAAGAATTCACCCAATGTGGGCCAATGTGCCTCAGGCACATCTATTATATGCACATCTGCCTACAGAGCAGATTGCTATCATCTAGTGTTATCAAAAGGTTCTATGTATTTCTCAGGAAACAAGCACACACACTTTCAATAAATCACGGTGCTAAATATATGTTCCTCTGTTGGTAAGACATTGCCTTCCATTTTGGTTATGCCTGAGAGAGAATGTTTCTTTTTTTTTTTTGTGAGTTCAGATAAAAAAAAAGAGTAGATTCTCCTCTTCCTTCCTGCCTAATCCCTTGATCTTGTGCTTTATTGCAGACTTGAAAAGCCTTGTGGGGCTCTTTTATCATGGAACAGGCAGGGCTTCATTGCCAAGCCCATCCACACTGCCCACCACTTTTCTGATGGTACCTGGGAGACAAATTCTTTTGGATGTCCACTGGCCTGAATATAAACATGAAGCTCCTTACACCATTTTAGATGTATGATCTTAAACAGATCTTACATCATTTTAGGCCAATATAGTCTGAAGGGACATCCCCACTGCTGCAAATCATAAAAGACTAACAACCATCTCCATCTACCTCCAAAACTATCAGCCAGTGCAAAGTAAAGGTTTCTTAATTTCCAACAATAGAGAAGCATATTTAAAATAAAGTAGAAAACAATACTTCAAGCACAAATCATGCAACAGAATAGACTGCAAAACTGCATTGAAATTTTCAGAATGCTCACTTAAAGGCTCCTTGTTTTCTTTAAATAAATATTTATTTTTGGTACATTAACTCAGCATTTTTGCATCAGTAGGTGGAATGCATACTCTAATCTAAACTTCATAAGAGTATAAGCTGGAGCTTTGCAAATACTTTCACCCAAACAGATGACTGTATTTAATACTGCAGTATAACCTTGCCTAGTTTCTCAAATAAATTTGCAAAGGGAGTGGATTACTCTGAGGATAATTAATGTGATAGGGAGGTGGGGTTTTTTTCTCTTGATGTCATTATTTGAAACTGTCTAAATTAAATTGCTACATTAAGTAACCTGGGGCACTAAATGGAATTTGAACCCTACTCCCTAGGTACAGCAATTTAGCAGCAAACAAACTTATGTCACAAAGCAGACTATTCAAGCATAAGAAAGTACCTCTGTCAACCCTGGGCAAAGAGTGACTTACTTATATTCCCAGTGGAAATACACCACAGAGACGGAAACCGAACAGGGATCTCCCAAGTACCAAGGCTTTCAATACAAGTCCCAGCTATTACAGTGGAAGAACCTGCACTGACCCCACTGGATCTATATTAGAACTATGGCAGCCAGATACAAGACAAAACAGAGATGGGGAACAAGGAAGCATCTGCTGAAATGCTAGGTGAAGGGCCAACTGTCTGTGTTGGCAGATATGATGTACCATTTTGACAATGCAAGTCCACTGAGGTTCTCTAATCTCCATTAAGTATTGCAGAACATTGTCAGAGAATTTTCTGCGTTTTAAATGTACAAAGAAATATTAAATACCTTGCTCTATCAATGCATATTTTTACCTATGTTTATTAATTATCTCTATGAACAACAAAAGCAAATAAGGTGTTTCACAGTGACGAGAATTAATGGCCTGGCAGAATGTGTAAAAGTTTCACTAGAAACTTGTAGCTAGTAGCCAGAGGTCAACATTACCACAGGCATAAAACTAGAGAAACATCCATAAAAGGATGATTCCAGACCAATTAAGGTTCAGCAAACATTCAGCATCTGTGGGTTCCTTATGGTCTTTATTAAGCCAGAATGAAAGGGTTATGCTCATAATTCTGTATTCTTTTTTCTTTTTTTCCTTTATGTTTAAAATCCTTCGCTGCATTTAATCACTTTTGGTGTCTTTCCTTCTTCTTTGCAGCAATTTTGCCTGAGCACTCCTGGGAGTAGTGTTGCATTACAGATTCATCAATGATTTGCTGCTTACTCTACATTATCCCACAAGTGCTGAGGCAAACAGTTCTTCACCAGGATCAAATGATGTTCTATATTCGCCCACAGTTTAAAATCTTGTTAATGTTGACACTTCTGACGAAAGCCTGACAGTGACACTGGAATGAGTGTAACCTGCAGGCTTTGGTGACTGCCAAATAAACAGGTACCCAGGGCACAAAGTTTTTTCTGCATCCTCTATATGCCCTCAGGGGCATCATCAATTTAGGCAATATCTTTTCCAGAAACAAGGTCAAATAGAACAGCTAACACACCCTGTCTGTAGGTGATGTTGCTGATGGGTGACAGGGTGACTATTTGCTATGTTGCTAAACCAGTGTGTCTGAGAAAGAGTTTTGCTCTAAAGTCAATTAACTTTAATGGAAAGACTCCAAATTACTTCAATGATCTCTGGACCGAGCTCAATAAGAACTAATTAGGTCTCCATTCCAAAGGTTAGTTGTCAGAATTATTTATGGCTTTTTGTTTGTTTGTTTTTAATATTGGACAAGAGGGTCTTTTTTAATTATTTAGAGGAACTGACATCACTCTGAAAGTCATAAATTGCAAATACAAGTGCCAGTATTTAAAAATTTAATTTCAGGTTATCAGACAAGTAGAAAAATTTTACACACTGTGCAAACACGATACACTTCATGGGGACAAAGGTAACAAAAACTACAGTTAGTGACACCTGTAATTTAGTTCTGTGGTATTTACTACACTCCACAACCTTACTAAGCCTTTCATGTGTTCTACAAGAATACAACTAAGTTTCCTGACTATAGCTTCCAGTTCTGACAACAAAACCTAGGATCTAGTCCAGAGCTGGACTTTTCAGAACTCATCTCACTCATTGTGCATAAAACTCCTAACACAGAAGATTATACAAGAGATAACATACTCGAAGAAAGAGAGGGATACAGGTACCTTATGTAGAAGTGATACCACAGCAAATGGCTGAGCAGTCTCAGTACTATCTATGATTTATTTATTCTGTCAGCAGATCATCACCTGCAAATCAAATTAAGAAATGCTCAAAATCTGAAAGTCACAAATTAGACCAGAGTGAATTATATGATATCATTTATCTCACAATCTTCCTCCTATTTTTTCTTCCTTTCTTTTCCTGGAAACTTAAAGTTCAAAGTACAACAAACATAATATAATCAAATTGCACTTACAGCATACAAGACAGGAAATAAAGATGTAGTTCTTCACTGCGAATTGGTCAGGCAACAAAATTATTTAATTTGGAGTGTAGTCTTCAAAAAAAAGACCTAAAATCAGCTTTTGGTACTAGAGTCCAATTCTCTCTGGCACTAACAAAATGTCAAGTCATTTTCTAGCAAAACATGGGTCTGCACCTTTGCTGAGCTCTGAAAACCTAGTTATAGGAGAGGAGAGCCTGTCTTTGTGGTATAATGAGAGGAAAGACATAGCTCACACCCTCACATGGTGCATACAAAGGCAGAGAGCCAAAAAGCTCTTCCTGTGGGCAGAGACAGCCCTTCTTTCTCTCTGATAGGGACTAACCTCCCTGAAAGGGAGTAAAGGGGGAGGGTTGCTCTCCTCTCCTCCATCTCCTGTTCACCAAAGGGCCAAGCTCAAGTGAATTCTGGCACAGAGGTTTTCCACAGGCTGCCCCCACCTGCCCCTTTGCCAGAGACCTTGTCAGCTGAAACATGTACCTGCTCCATACCCGCTCCAAGCCCCAGGTCGCTCACTGTCTTAAACCAGGGTACAAATAGAATGCACTGAAGGTCACCTGATGGAAGTCAGGGTGGACACAAGTATATGCACACACTCATCACTTGCTCTGTGTTTGGACACAAATCCCTGGCAAACAGGTTTGGTCCGAAGTGTTGGTCTGCACGGCTAGGTTGCAGTTAATAGTCTCTTACAGAGCTTTAGGTCAACTGCAGTTTTTAGGAGCAGTGACACTTCACTTGAGTTGAAGACAATGAAGATGTGGGCAAACAGACTTTCTGAAAAGCAGCTTCTCAACAGTCATAAAATCACAGAACCATAGAATGGCTTGGATTGGAAGGGACCCTAAAGATTATGTAGTTCCAACCCCCCTGCCGTGGACAGGGACACCTTTCATTAGATCAGGTTGCTCAGAGCTCCATCCAACCTGGCCTTGAACACTTCCAGGGATGGGGCATTCACAGTTTCTCTGGGCAAAGTCTTGTAGTTGCACTGAGTAACAGTTACCGAGATTTCTAAGAAATAGATAGACAGTAAAAAATATTTTGGATTAATATGAAGAAAAATTGGAAGAGCTTAGATGCACTACATGCTTGTGCCAACCCCAGCCTAAAGTCTTAATTACGATGTGTAAGCATCTTTTCAACTTGTGCTAAAAATAATAAAAGAACTGGCATTAATTTATGGCCAGTCAATCTGAAAGATCCATAATGTGGAAGTTTTTAACAAGCTGCTGTCCAACATTTTTGACATGTTTTAAAACAAGCCATCCTGATCAGCCCTGTAGAGGGTAATGCTTCTAAGCTTAATGACTCTCCAAAGAGGAGGAGGCATAAAGATTTAGCGACTCAGCAGACATGACTGCACAGACCTCTGCAGCCAGCTTGGAAATGACAAATGATTTGTTAATAGAGAAGCTTTCTTTTTGTATTATTTTTTGCCAATGAAGTGAAAACAGAGCATTGATTAAGCAATCTAAGCCGAGAATATTCTATCCAAACTGAAGAGCTTTCAAACCAGCTGCTGGTTTCAAGGCTTTGAAATACAACTCCTGCTTGTTGCTCAATGCTTAAAGATACCTATCCTGGAGCCACAGACAGTGACTGATGCCAAGCTGACACAGATGTATTTCAGTTGTGTGGGCCATGCCATTCGCACAACACTTGAGTAAAAAAATGCTTTCTGTCTCAAATGCTACAAACTAAGAGAAAGGATTAATAGAGACATCAACAAAAAAGTTCTCTGTACAAATAGAGTATGACTGAAGAATACCAATAACCCAACATGTTCTTAACTCACCATCACCCTTCTCTGCCACCTGTCAGAAGAAATCATTTGTACAAAAATTCAGATGGAGCCTTTCACTCACAATACTATGTTTCTGCACAGAATTTTACAGAAGTCACCCTACATTTTCAACTGTCTGGAGGGAATTAAAAATATTTGTGCGATTTTTCCCCTTGCAGAAAAGAATTAAATTTTCCACAGGAGTTTTAAATACAAGCTTCTGGCCCTCACAGATGTTAAAGTTCGAGTGATTCATATTCTCATTCCCTTGTGTAGCTACATTATTAGACTGTATTTCCCTCAATTCATCAGAGAATACACTATGTCCATAATCATAAAGCAGAGATAGTGGCATGTCATGGAAGACTAGGTCCAAACAGGAAAACAAGCCCCTAAGCAGAACAGGAACAAGAAGTATCTAAATTGTAATACTCAGAAGGCATTATGGAGCCTTTTTAAAATTAAAAAATGTATGATTTTGTCATTGACCATTTTGGGATTTTTTATTAAAAAAAACCTGCAAAAGGAACATGCCTTTCACTACAAATATTTTAACACACCAATTTTAACACACTGCTGCAATGAGAAATTTTCACCTTAATCAGGTCAGTTTGTTTGGATGACTGCTGAGTAAATAGCTATGCCATGCTATCTGTATTTCAGCTCTTGCTCCAGAGATAAGAAAAATCAACACAGACATATAAGCCAAGTAAAAAATATGCTTTATTTCTAACAAATAAGCATTACAAGAAATGGTATGTTTATTCAACTAGTGATCTCTACATTTTACACATCCAAAAATTAAACCAGTTATTTTTGTCTCTCTGAATTTTAAATCAACACACATCACTCTAAAAGGCTGTTAACAAAGGGATTGTCCTTCATGTAGCAGAATTGCTTTCCTGAAAAGTTCATGGAAGAGTACAAATCCTAAGGCTAAGATCCCATTTTCTGAAAATTTTCCTCAGAAAACCTGCACATATACTAGAAGGGGCAGATTTCCATTACTGTGATTTAACATCCCCATTTAATCTATTATCTCCACATTCTTGATGGAAAAATTTCCAATTGTTTGAATACCTTCTTCTTCCCTGAAAAAAAAACCCAAACAATCAGAAAAAGGGAACAGAAATTTGTGTTGACTGTTTCAGAACAGAGACTGGGGGAAAAAAACGCTATCAGTGATAAAATTATTAGTACTTTTTGTTGTTGTTGTTAAAATGAATTACTGAGCACAAGATTTGTTGGGTGAGTAAAAGTAAAGTTGGGTGAGCCTTCTTGTAGTGCTCTCTGTAACATCATGCTGGTATCTGAAATTCCATTCATAGTCTTAGTACCATCTGGATCAGATTTTCCTTAAAATTCCTTAACATTATGCAAGCACCTTGATAAGATTTGTTGCTCTTCTTTTTGCAAATCATAAAATCATAGAATGATTCATAGAATCATAGAATGTTAAGGGGTGGAAGGGATGTTAAAGACCATCTAGTCCCAACTCCCCTTACATGGTCAGGGACACCTCTCAATAGACCAGGTTGCTCAAGGCATTATCCAACCTGACCTTGAACACTGCCAGGGTTGGGGCATCCATAACCTCCCTGGAAAACCTGTTCCAGTATCTCACAAGCCTGACAGTTAAGTGTTTCTTCCTAAGTACAGTTAGTACCAAGTACTATTTCTTTCTTCCTAAATATAGTACATGGTTTCACTGCCAGAGAGAGAAGTAATAGCTCTGTACATACAGGAGATGACACTCTATAAAACAAAATTCTGCTTTCTTTTCTTTCCTATAACCAAGGATCCTGTCTTGATGTGAAGATCACACAGCAGGTAAGTACTGAAACACACACAGATTCCTTACTAACCCCTCCTGAATCTTTCTGACACACAGAGAAGTGACATTCCAGCTGAGTTTTATTGGTCAAATTTGAATTCACAGATGCTACTGAAGTAAATGGATGTATTTATACACAAAAGAGATTTGAAGAAGTTTTTTTTTCATTCTCACAGCAAAAAATTACACCATTCAAAGTACCTGTGTCCATGAGATTAAAAAAATTTCTTTTCTCATTAACTATTACTTTAAATTTATTTTATAATTTATTTGTATTGGAAAAAATATTTATAAGTAGAAAGCACAGGAGAGTCATAATTCAGGTCACATTTGTGCGGCTCACCAGCTAATCTGAAAATCTAAATCTATTGAGACTTTCTAATATCTTCTCAGAATTGTGTGTCATATTACTTGTGAATAGACTCAATTCAAGAGGAAGCTTTCTAAATACCAAAAAATATTTTCTGCTTTGTCATCTACTTCTTTGTTCAGTGAGCTTATGTGTTTTGCTCAAAATTTGTAAATTAACAGACAAATCGGGTTTTGACCTGTCCACTGCCTCCTCCCTGTAAGAGATTAATGGCTAAAGAATAATCCTACTGGATTGGCTAAAAAATGCAATGGCACCAGTAGAGAACATACTATGCTTCCCCCTTTTACCAATTGCTTTGTATATAGTGACAGATTATTAAAGTAAGTGAAACAGCAGGAAAATAAAGGAAATTTTGTCTCCTTTCATTCCCAGTATCCTACTGTAATTTCCTACTCCTCTAGTAGATGAAAAAGGGAAAAACCTTCCTGCAACTGAGAGAAAGATTGAGAAGTCAAGGGGACTGGATGCAGCTACTGGACACGGCCCAGAGGAGTGACACTGGCTTATTTCCCCACATTTCACAGTAACCATGAAAAGAATGTTTGCTTCCTTTGGCCTTAAATGTATTTTAGTTGCAAGCTCTTTGGGGCACAGTCTGCAACTGAATATGCTTGTCTAGTGTTATTGCAACACAGCCATGACGTATCTTGAGACCTGACAAAAATCCCAGTAATAAGCAGTTACCAAGGAACTTTTTCCATGCAACAATTTAGTTCTGTGAAAGACCACTTTCCTGAGCGCTCACTACAGTACTTGTATATTTGCAAATCACCAGTGTGACAAAAGAAAATCTAATACTTAAAAGACAGAAATAAAACATGAGTCAAGTGGCAAAAAGGCTGTTAGAGAAATACCGGGCACCTGAACAAATCCATGCATCCTTCGCTTTCCAAGCAGTTTCATCTTCCAAAATATTTTGCATTTCTTTTGATACTGCATACGTATCTCTTAAACAGTTAAAAAAGCCACCGCTGTGAAAAAATGCTGCACGTGGTGAAAGTACTTCAAGGAATGTAGACCCTGATCTGTTTCTCACACACATCATCTTCATAGCTTTGATTATGACATGAGAAGGATTATTTCTACAAGAGAGAAGAAAGGTAGGCATAGGAACTTAAGAATTGCGCTAACATAGTAAAGCACTGTAAAAATGAAATAAAATACTAAAATTTGCATTTAAGCTCTTTTAAGTTACGTCTATTCTGTAATACAGAAAAAGAACGGTAAATTCAACAAGCTTTTACAAAGCTACAGCCAGCAACTAGTGGGACTTTGTAAAAAAGTCCCACTCTGCTCCGGAAATAAGCAGAGTCCACACAGAATGCCAAAGGTACTGTCCACAAACTAGGAACATCTGAGAAGTCAAAAAATACTAAGATAAAGTTTGAACTCCCAAGAACTTCACTGAGTTCTGTCCTAAAAAGAATATGACAACATATAGTAGAAGGCTCTTTGGTCGTATAAACAAACAAACAAACAAAACCACCCAGAAAACAAACAAACAAAACAAACAAAAAATTCCACAAAAATACACAAGGAGAAACGATGTGCCACTGCAGAAGAAGGATGGGGAAAAGATTAAGGACAACACAAGGAAGGCCTTCAATAAATATTTTTCCACAGTTTTCAATCAGAAACTTTTAGGTTAAATTTAGAGACAAAGTTAGGGTGAATAATGAGAATGTGGGTATGCAAATAGAAACTCCCACAGCTAACAAAAAACTTGATTCAAAAAGTTAAATGCATCAAGCTTGAAGTCTGATTAATCACTAACTCACCCTTTTTAAAATTTTGTTCACATGTAATGCTAGTCCAGTGACAAATATTTTTAATAGCACCATCCAGCTGGGAGTGAAACTGAAAAATAGCAGATATGGTTTCTTTACTTACAAAAAATCTGTGAAGAAAAATAAGAGGAGATGGCAGTTGGGAAATTACAAGCTATTTCGTTGGATCTCATTAGTATGAAAGGTCTTAAAATACATTTTGAGAGAGACAATATATAAAGACACAGAGGTAAATGAAAAATGGGATAAAATGCAACAGCAATTTCCCAAAAGGACACCACACAAATCATCCACATAGTTTTCTTAGATGAGGTAAGTGATTTTGTGAACAGATGAAGTGTAATAGATCTCATCTTTCAGGACTGTAGGACTGCATTTGACACTGTGTTATATGTTATTAAGGAATCTGAGAACTAAGACTTTTTTAGTGGTTAAAAAAAAAACAGCTAAAGGAGGACTAATAACAGGCAAGTGCCATTAAGAAGGGATGCATCAAATCAGTTGAGATTAGCAGTGACAGCCTTCAGAATCCACCCTGGGGCTTCTGTTGTCCTTTCATAGCTCTTGACCACTGTCAGCCAGGTAGAAGACTACCTGCATGTTCTTGTACTGCCAGTAAAGAAGAGCAGTGAAACTATACAAAGTGAGCAGCTTGAAGATGGGAGCCAAAGAAATGGGGTAAGCAGCAAGGCCCCGGGCAGAAAATTCAAATGTAACCTGGGAGACGACCCAGTAGTGACAAATGAAGACTGAAGTTGTCAATGAGCAAATGACTAAACAAGTAACATAATGAAAAAGGCAAGTGAGGTTGTAGGATGGAGATTTTCAGTAGAACTCAGGAGACATGGAGATTCTCCATCCAAAGATACTAACAGAGCTAAGTGGTTTAGCCCAGTAATAGAAGAGCTATGTAAGTATGTAGCTGCTGGCTAGAAATGCCTTGAGGAAGATGCTTCCAGGTGAGAGAAGTGTTATTTAATTTAAAGAGCAACAACAGCATGGGCAGGGGGGAAGGCAGTACACATGCCACACATTCCTCAAGGCTGTAAAGAAGGGAAGTTCCAATAAGCCTATGAGTTTCTCAAATAGCCTCCCAGATAAAAGAGTAAGGGTAAAATTACAACCTTTGAGATAGAGGTTGAGATATAGTTGGAAGTATCACATGCTGTAATGCCCTTTACAATTTCCTGGACCCATTGCTTGCATCCACTGGTCACAGAGGGTCCTTAAGCTCCATTAATAGTGTGGTGTTGATATTTTTACTGCTTCGATGTTACTGGTGTCATTTTGGGGAACATAACCAAGAACATTTACCACTCCATTTTTCACATGCAGTTTTCATTACAAAATCCATGTCAAACTAATTACACAGATAAAGGCTTTTGCAATAATGCAGGCTACTTACAAGTGAAAATAAATAAAGAGAAGAATGTAGAGCCCAAGATTATTTGAACAGCTAGGGTACCAAAAATACAATCAACTGGAGTTTTAATTAAGAATAATTAAGTATTTTGTGAAATAATCCAGGACAAACTGTGGAATTGTTTAAAAATTGTTATTAGCTGCTTAGACGGAGTTTGTCAGATGGATGTTCTAAAGCTGAGAAATTTAACAGAAACTGTACTTTCAGAACTTGTGGAGAGATGGAATTCTCCTGAAGAGAGTGAAGATTTGGCACTGCATATGAGCAGAGACGATCTGGCCAAAGCATTCGTGTTTGCAGATGATGACTTTCTTATATTATGCACTTTGTCTTGGCACAGTCAATCAACAGAGGAAGTGCAGCAGAAATAACAAAGCCTTTTCTCTATTTGCTGATAACATTTTCAGCACATTTAAGGAGACATTTGAAGAACCACAGTAATTTCTACACCCCTGAAAATGTGTTGAGCGGAGACAAAAGGACAGAGAGGATATCAGTAATTGCAAAATACAAAACAAAATGCAGAAAAATGTCTCCAAAAAGGGAATGTGAAGTAGAAAGTATCTGAAAGAACCTTTCCAGGAAATAGTACCTATTTTTACCCATTAAGTTTCAACCTATTTGAAAACAAATCAGTGGATACTATACTAGGGATGAATCTAACCCTTGTATCTGAAATAATAGGTTCAGGGATTAGCCAGGACAACAGCATTTTTATCAAACAGAAGTCATTTGTATCCATCCTCACATCAGAAAAGCAGCTCTCTCCTAATTAGCAGATCTTGAACATTAACCTTTTGTCTTGACTGCAATCTCTTCGATTAGTGGTAATGTTCAGCCTTCTCAAGACTTCTTTCATAAATTGCCTATTCTCATGGTAACAGCTGCCACTTTCATTCTACAAACACCAAGGAAATGTGATTTCCTTTATATCAGTGGGCCGGGCTAGGTGCGCAACTTTGGCCTTTGTCAAGGATCTTTTCAGAAAAAACTGCTTATTCCAGAAGAAGAGGAAACAGGTGCAAGCACAATTCAGGAGGCTGTTGTTGGCTGATCCACAAAGCAGAACTGGCAAAGCTTCAAAAGGAAACAGTCAAACAACCTACCTGCAATGCCAGTAAGTTCTGCAGCTGCATGAGGGAAGGACAAGCACATTCAACAGCAGCCACCAAATTTAAATCAATATTTTCTGTGGGGTTTTGTTTGGTTGAGGTTCTTTTATTTTTTTTTTTTTCTTATTTCTTTGGCGGCTCCACAAAGAGTAGTAAGACATCAGCTTAATACTCACACAAGAATGGCTGAGAAACAGTTAATGTAAATCAAGAGTTCTCATTCAAAGAACATTGAACTTTAGCCAAAAAGAACATCAATTCATTGCTGAGACGATGACACAGCTTTAATGACCAGTGTCTTCATCTTCAGTGCTCACAACAGTCTATAACCAAAGTCCTAGACTCAGCTGAAGTGAATTCCCAAAGGAGCATCAACTTTGGTGGGACCAGCAAACATTCACAACAAAGGTACTTTGTCTCCAGCAAGTCGTGCAATTTTTCTGAAAGTTTATCAAATCTAAGGCTTTTTCCAGAAAAATGTCTGTTGCATATGAACTCCTCTGACACCTTTACCTTCTTTGAAACTGAAGGTCTCCAAGTCAATCCGTTAAGGTGAGAATGGATAAAGAGAAATTCACATCTACTTCTCCAGCAATCCACTGAAATAATCAAGTTTTCCCTTAGTCACAAATGTAAGATTCTGTCAGAAAATAGAGCTGCAATTTTCCAAAGTTAGCATTGCATGTTCAGTTTCTTAAATTGGTTTTTAAAATACATTTTTAATTTTTGTATGAAATTTTTAGCACTCGTGTAAAGGACTGGCAGACAGCAAAGAGACTGAAAAATTAAACACAACTCTAGAAGCCTTTATTTGTTTCCTCTCCTTAATTCCTCATTAACCCCTTCAGCACCAGACCAGGAGATTGCTTTCCTTGCCTTACAATACTTTTGATTCCAGGCATACCAATACCTGTTGTTAACTAGACACTTTAAACACCTGAACTCGGTTTAGATTTGGGCCTACTGCTTTAAGCCAAAATTACCAAGTGTTTGAGGACAGAAATATCATGGATCTTCTTTTATGATAGTGAACAGTCAATGGCTACAGTTGACTGCATAAACCTACATAAACTCTGCCTCTGTTCATTCCAACAGACGTTAAGATTGTTCAGTAATGGACTTATTTCTGACCCTCAGGTCTGAGGATTTATTGTGTTTCTACATCTGCAGATTTCGTTACTATCAAAAGTACCAAATCCAGTACCAACAGGAAGGCCCACGGCTTCTCCCACTGTAGCCAAAAACACCACTAGTCAGCAATTAATAGGAGGCTGTAAATATATTGCAAGCACTAAACCAGTATATTTACATGACTATCACAGATGCTGCATGCCACTCAGACTCAAAACCTAATTCTGACACTAGATCATAATCCATAAAAAGCCAAATTAAATCTCTCCGTTCTGGGTTCACAGTGGGAAAGTCTGGGTTTGAGTTTGCACTCAGCATCCCAAGCACATGTTTATTTTCACTCCAACTCCCCCAAAAAATTGTGAATGATCCAGAACTGCTCATCCAGGAAAGATTCAAAAGACTTGCCAAGTTTCAGACAACAGTCCATAGAAAAATCCAAGTGCACAGATTTGCTGGCAAGAGATGCCTCTATCTACGCTCAATTTGCACGTGTTCTAGGGTGGTTCTCAAAAGTGGAACAACCTTAGGAAAAGAAGGATGATGGACTGAATTGCACCCCACCTGTGAACGGCAATACCCCTCAGCCTTATTGCAAAGGAACGCCAAAAAAACCATTCAAAGTAAGCAAAGTAACCAAAAGTATTCAAAGTAAACAAAGTAAACAAAAAATTACCGTGCAGCACTGAAAAGAAGGAAATGGTTGGCAGGAAGGGTTGCCTGTATGACTGGCAATATCATGGCAACAAAATTATTTTACGAGGAAAACTCGTATTCTGATGCCAGTTTTGCAATCGTACTACAGGGACCAGGACTGTTAAGGTATTACTTCCACACCCTACAATACTACACCACACCCCATTTGGTGCCTTCCTCTGCAGTCTGGCCCATCTTCCATCTGGGTGAGAGATATGACTCTACCTGCAGTGGCCCTGGAGTTAGGAGAGGCAAGCACCACTCATTTCCCACTTACCTCAAGGTTTGTTCTTTCACTCCAGTAAAACACCAGAGCACAGCAGCTGTTACTGGTATGTTTTACAAGGATTTGTGTATCCTAGAGAGTCCAACCACTGGATGGTGCCAAGGTGGAAAGTCCCATACTGCAGAAGAATTGATAGAGAGGAGAGGACCCCAATTCCAATGCCTTCCAAACTAAATCCCTAGAGGGTCAATCACCTGAGGCTTCTCTCCCAACACCCCTGCAACAACATCAGTTCAGATCTCACAGGAAGAACACTAGGAGGTGACCACTGTCCTAACCCACAAGTCCTATAAATCTCACTCTGTCTTTGACTCAGAAATGTTTATAGGATTGCCATATTTTGTGTCTTTACTGTATCTCAAAAAAAAATAAATCAGTAATATGAGGGATTCAAATAGCGTTGCTTTGTCTTCACACTTCTGTCTCCAACTCTGCCAAGCAGGCCCTTCCTACCTCATGCCAGGGAGATATAAGCAGCATCCCTGCATCACTGTTTTTGAGGTTTTCTGCACGCTTTTACCATGTATTAATTGAACTTGTCCAACACCAATTGGTGAGCTAATTGCTATTGGAGCAGATGGTAAGATAAGCGTGAAAAAAAATTTGGTACTTTTATATCACGTGAAGGAAATGTAAGGGAGAAAGGATGTCTTTTCCATTTCCTGTGGGCTAAAACAAAAGTTAAAGTAAGCTTTTACAATCAGTGGAGTCTGAGGAACAATTATCCAACTCCAGTGGATTCATACCTTGCATCTAGCTCCATCTGATCCCTTCTTCTGTGGTTTAGCTTGCCTTGTGGGCACGCCGTGTTCTGGGGGTTCATAGACTGCCAGCATGCTACTTCAATCTGCTCCGGGCACCAGCGGTCAGAGAGCAGCGTTGTGAAGCAATTCAAGATACTAAAACCAGGAGCAAACTCATAAGGTGCTTGTGATAAAGAGATAATATCTGTTTCTATATTCCATGCAGTTATCTTGGAGGGATGCTAGCACAGCAATGCCCTCAGTGGGAAACTACTGCTCAGTGCTAACTTCCTGTGGTGGCCACCATTCATATTCAAATAGAGATATAAATAGCACACCACTATAAAAAGTAACAACAGCAACAGAGGTCTGTGTGAGGATCAGACTTCAGAACGTGACACTGCAGAAGAGATGCTGCATTGGAGCTATTCATGCACAAGGCCTCGCATTTGGAGAAGAAGAAGGAATATCTTGCCAACTGGCATTCCAGCAGTTAGTTGCCGGCCAAGATTTTCAAGGTTGAACTTTATACCCGTAGCTTCACAAAGGTCACACTTAGCAAACTGCTGGAGCTTAACAGAGCAAGGATACATTTGGCTCTTATTCCAAGGCCCTTTCCTTGATGTTAATATTGATGACAGTAGAACTAACATCTCAATAGCTGCACAGAAAGGCCAATGCACAAATGTGCAATACTCAACATATGGAGGAAGTCTAAAGCCTTTCAAACCACTTAATGAGAAAGCTATGGATATCAACAGCAGAAGGAAAAAATCTAAAATGGGAGGAAGATGCCTACATCCTACCATGCTAATTCATATTGTTAGAGTGGAAAGTAAATGGCAATGTTAGCTGTGCTGAGGATTTTCAAAAGTTGTATTTATTTTTGGCTTCCTTTCAAAAATAATGTTCCAATAAATATGCAGCACGCTGGGTTTGTGGCACTGGTAGTGTGTCCATCACCATGGCACCTGAGCACTCAAGCAAATGATTAACCATCAGAGCAAATGAAACAGAAGCTGAGAGCCATCAGGCACTGTGACAAGCTCTTCATAGACCTTACAGTATGCCAGTGCATCTCTGTCTGGACTTTTATTCCTTCAGGTTTTCCACTGTCCTATCTTTCCTATTCTTATGATAACCAGGTCTTTTTTTCAAGCAGTGATAAAGGATGCAGAGATCTCAGATTGGCTTTGGAGAAAGAAGGAGATAAAAAAAAAAAAAACAAACAAAAAAAACAACAACAAAAACCAACTAAACCAACCAACCCAAAAACCAATACACATTTTCATCAGGAAAACATTGCTTAAGGACACAGTAAAGAAAAAAATAATTTTCATTTGTACAAACCAATTATGAATCGACAAACTTTGTTATGTCTGCCCTGCCATCAGCTTAACCCTTAAATTACTTCTCTGAAGAAGGAAAACGAGTCTTTCTTCACTGAGGGTCAATATGATCTTTCAGGAGACTGATGCAGACCACACTTCAACACTATTGTTAGCATTATCTAATAATAATGAAAAGAATACATAAAAACATATGGCTATGTGCCTTCTTCAAAACGTCTGGAGATCGCATCAGGCCTTCCCCACACTTCAAATAAGCAGCAAGTTAATGACAACTCCACTGATGTTTGTTTAACATATGTGCATATAACTACTGTTAGCTTTTTATGGCTTAGGATGCTTAAGCAGAGACCTCTGCGGTTTTAGAAAAAAAAATAAAAATCTTCTGTTGAATCATCTATCCCTTGCTGTTTTGTTTTGTACAAAATCTCTGAGGGGCACAGGAAAGCAGAGGGCCTTGCACGCAGGCCAACTTTACAAAGGCTAGATCCTTTCACTACTGGAGAACTGTGCAGTTATAATACAACACTCACTGTTTTCCATCACTAATCAATGATATTGCATACTAATTAAATTGGTGTCACATGGAGTTTTTCCTTTTTACTGTAGCTGCTTCAGACTTAGGAGATAGTTACATCCTCTCCATTCCAGTTTATCCTTTAAAGAGGAGTAAGTTTTGGGGACAGTGCCACATTGCCAGCAATGAAGATTCAAGTTCTCACTTCCCAGGGCAGGTACAATGTGCTGTGCTACCACTGTGCCTCAGCAGCAGTTTTGAAGCACATAAGGAGCAATGCACTGCCCACCTATATTTGACTGTGAAACTCTGGATTAAAGTTCACTCCAAGCATCACTCTGATTCTGTTACCTCTCCTGTGTCTAAATTATATCCATCACTGTCATCTCTAAAGATTCAGATCTTCTGCACACTTCATCAGGCATTATAATCGAAGCTAATGAAAGATATGTTTGTTTAGCTGTTGTAAATGGCTTTGAAGATCTCAGTTTGAGCGAGGGTGATGAATTAAGGATGTCAGCTGGGCAAACAGTTTAATTTCGAATGAACTTAGCTAAAACGGATTACTGAAAAACCAATATGGATTTTTCAAATTCATATTATTTCACATACTCTACCAGTAAATATTTTACCCCTTCTTGCCATCTGACTCACCAAGCATAAACTGAAAGAATCAGCAATGACATTCAGCTTCTGAAACATGAGACTAACTTTGGTGACTATAGGTGTAAGAAGCTACTTTTTGGCTGCAGCAGGGAGTATAGCCCTCAAACAATTTAGCCCTCGGCAGACTAAATTTCTGCATAATAGCAATTCTGTAAAACAGTCTGAGCATGGTAATCAAAGCATTTTATAACAAAATTCAGAAAGTAACAACTGAAAAGAACTATTCCATAACACAGTTATTTATTGGAAGTACCTGGTTTTTTTATTCTCCCTGGTCCATTTTCAATGAATTAAAATAATAACTTAAGGGGAAAGAAAATTATCTTAAAATAGTTGTGAGGGTTTTTTCCTCTCTCAGGTAATTTGGAGCCAGGAAGAATCCAAAATAACAGCATGGTTGTTGAAAATCACAGGGTAAGGTTGGAAATGTCTAGAGGTCATCTAGTCCAACCTCATGCTCAAATCAGTGCCACCTTAGAACAGGTAGCTCAGAATCAAAAGGGAAAGAAAATAATTTAAAGAAAAAAAATTTAAAGAAAAAGAATTTAAAAAAAAATTAAGTTTTCCTCTATCCCCTTTTGCACCAGAAGGGGGGGGAGGGAGTAAGGAAATATTTTCTTGAAACATATAGCTCTTCTGTGTTGTTTATTATAAATATGACCAACACGAAAAATAGATTAAAGCTTCCTCCTTTGGTTGACCTACTTCCCTTTCTGTCTTGATGCAGGTAACATTTAAGCACAATGTGTGGCAAACTCCAACTCAGTTGCCAGCGCTGTTCTGCCACACTGCTGGCCAGAAAAGGCTAGGAATGCTCCAAGTTCGGCTCCAGTGACAGAGAAAATGTTCCATTCACTAGCAGTCCCCTCCAAGTTAATCAAGGAACAGAGCCAACAGCTGCTGGATGGGGTTCCACCCCATCTTTCCCTGGGAAAGCAAGGCCTCTAGGGCAGGGCCTGGACTGTACAGCAAAGAAGAATAGGGTGGGGAAACCTTGCTAGATCTCAGTGAAACCCAGATGACTCATCAGAAAGTAAAACATTTCTATTTTGGCAAGAGGCTGAAATAGCAGCCCTGGGTTGTGCTGCAACACAGCAATAAATGACCCTGAGCACTTGGGACAAACTCCTGTGCACATTGATATTCCTAATGGTAGGGGCTATTTCACATCTCATTAAACAAAGAGGTTTACATGACAATTAACACATTAATTAGCACCATCTTTTTCACAGTTGGAACTTTGCCTTGAGATTTCAACATTTTTAGACAACTGTTCTGTGAGTGAAAATGAAGGAATAGTTCTTTTATGACTCAAGGTCATAAAAAGGTGACACTCTAAGTGACAAGGACTCCTATGCAGAACTGGCATAGAAGTATATTTATCTATGTACTGAAGGACACTGCAACCAGTCAATGGCCTTTCTCATAACTTCCATGCGAGGAGGGCCTCACTGTACAATCTGCACCCTGCCATTCAAAGCCTGGCCCTCAGCCTTGGCAAGGTGCCAGGCTGGACACTTCATATGTTGACCATAAACAAGCCTAATGTACCCCAAAGTCACACAGGGGCAAAGCAAAGCCTGGATTTCAACAAGCAGTAGCTCCCATTCCTTAGCCCTAGCCGCTGACCTGTGTGGCTCCCCACTACAACAATCCCTTCCACTGTATCTGTAGAGGTATGACCTGTGGGAAAACTCTTCAGCAAACACCAAAAAGCAACACTGCTAAATTCACTGAAAATAGATAACAGCTATAAGAGAATGTTTATTGCCCAAGAGCTTCACATTTTAGATACAGAACTAGTAACTTCTGTGAGTTGGCACACAAGTATAGATATCCTTAAACTGCATGTGTATTTCTCTCTCAGGTTTTTGTTCAATACCATCTTTAATTTCTATTTTCTTTTGAGAGAATGGATTTGCAAGTATACAAGAAGACATAAGATACTGGAAATGGAATGAAGGGAATTAAAAACTGGAAACTAGAACTCGTAGCTTTCAAGACCAGGTGGATTCTGATATTCATGGGGTCTATTCCCTATCAGATGGATGTTGCCAACCCATGGAAAATAGTGACATGGTTTGTACATGTTATCTTTTACCTCCCTCAGGTATATACTACAAAGAAGTATGTATAAACAATAATAAACAATGTATAAACTAACAATAAACATATTAATCTTTTACATGTTTTGGCACTCAAGGCACAGAAAAATCATTGTGTCATAGCCTTACCTATCATACCACTTACAAAATAAATCCATGCTCAGGAGGAACACCAGATAACTTTTCCTTTAATTAGCTTTTCAAAGCTGATGATACTTTTTAGAATATGATTTATTTCTTTTATTTATCACCCTGCCTTGTTTCAGATGGATAGTGTTTGACTGACCTCTAGATACCCTTGCACTTGCTCTGTGATATCCCCAGAATGTCAATGCTTTGATTCTTCATCTTTCATTTCCTAAACGTTTCTTATTGGTCACTTCTGCTACCAGTGGCAGCTGAAGTGGAAGTTTATCCTCTGATAATCTGTACTGCTTTAATGGTTCCCACCATCCTGAGGATATTTTCCAAGTGTTATGGTGACACCAGCTGAGATCTTGGCAACAGAAAAGTGTTTCATATGTTTATTTCCTAACTTAGTCTTTTCGGGTTTTTTCTGCTTTCCCAAGCCTCTGTCACTCCCTTGATTTCTATGGCTCAACTCCTTTTGTTATTGCTATATTCTTTGTTATAATTTCTCAGTATCTTTCTGATTATAAAGCCTTTGAAGAACCTGAGGGCATTGCCAACATGCATCCAAAAATCTCTTAGTAAAGAGATGAGCAAAAATCTCCGCTAAAAGGAACAATAATAGTTACATCTTATTTATATATTTATCTGTAAACCAGAGGAACTATAGCACACAAACCTTGTAAAATGATGAGCATGTTTCAAACAGTTTTAATATAAAATATCACACATAAAACAGCTCACCAGTTTTAGCACATCTCCAAAATAACGTATGCTTAGAAATGCTTATCCTTGTAGCATCATTATCCCTTCTTATTTTCCAAGAAGAAATTAATCTTGCATCAGCATGCCCAAAAAAAGCAGAATTCTCATCTAATTTCAATCACTCACTCAGTTTGCTCATGACTTTTATACAGCTGACTGAACATCTATTATCTCACCCGAAAGAGAAGCTGTGAGTTTGCTCACCTCGGTCACCTGCAGGATTTTTGAAATGCCTCCTCTTCTGTTCCTTCCAAAGAGTGCTTTTCTGCATCTCCCAGTCCATTCCCGAGTCCACTGAACATGCAGACATCAATAAGTTCTGGCTAAGTTATCCCACGTAACTCTGAAGAAAAAAAGGAGACCCTTGCAAATGCTGCAGAAGGTCTTCTTTACTCTCTTAGAAAATTTTGTTTCCTTGGTAGTCTGTCACAGTCAGGTCTCCGGTAGTAAACTGAACAACCTATCCTCCTGGCTCTTCTTTTCTTCTTTTTCTTTTCTGTAAACACATAATCAGGGCTTCAAATCCTTTAGGCATCACAAAACTGTATTTCTCTATTGCCCTCTACTGACTGCTGGGTAACGCCGCCTTCCCGGAGAACTGGCGAGCAACAGATACACAGTAACGCGTTCCCCCGCCGCCCTCCCTCGGATCGATAATGATACACGATGACCAAAAGTCAACACAAATCATTCTATTTTTCTCTTTGTTACAGAACACAAGGCAAGATTTACAGCTTCTTGGCCAGCCGTGGTAGCTGCAAAACACTAAACAACAGAAGCAGGAAGCAGTAACATGGCTCTGCTAATGTGGGGGGGTTTTTTGTTGTTTTTTGCGAACAAAAGCCAGGAGAAAGTACAGATGAATGCATTCTGCCTTGAAATGCAGATGAATTCACCCCACTGATGCCACAAATACTGTACTGGAGATCTGAATGTTATCTGATTTTAAGGGTTTGGTCCTGCCTGCACTGGATGCACAGAAATACTGACTTTTGATGGGAGTTCTGCATGAAGGGGCTGGTAGAGAGCCATGAATTTAAGGCCATGGGTTTGGGTCATTTCCCCTTTGTGTCTGAGTTCTGTTTAGCACATTCAGCACCACACCTAACATGGGAAACATCATGTGACAGGATCCGGGGCAAGACACATACTGTGTATGAATGGCACTGGGAGTGGCTGTTGGCACTGCTTTTCGGACAAAGATGATCTATTATGCAAAGAGAACCCAGCGAACTAAGATAAAAAAGGGAATGGCCCAAAGTTGTTTCAGGAGCGGAGGAAAAAAAAAAAAACAGCATTTCAGCCAGACTGTAAGAGATTGAGAAGAAAAAAGCAGGGATAAGAAGAGTGTAAGAGTGTGGGGGAGGGGGAAGCAGTTGGTGGAGAAATCAAAATTAATCCTTTGCATTGTATTAGTCACTGCTTAATAAGTAAAGCACAGTGTTTGCTAACCAGGTCACTCAGGCACTTGTTCTCACCAAAAAAAAGTTAAACCAGGGTGCTGGTGCAAGTGTTCTGGCCCACCTGCACCATTCCAGGGGCAGGAAGAAGTCGGTCTGTCAGCTCCAGGCAACAGAATAAATCCCCAGCACATTTCCCTTTTGCTAGGCAGAGGCTGGGAGAGAACATGGCATTATCTTGCTGTACCATTCTTTCTCTGCAACCAACTCTCTTAGGGAGCAAGCATGGTTAAAAAATTATAAAAATAGACCCACCCCTCAAAAAAGTGTTGGAACTATTTTTCCGTACTTGCGTTCAAAAAATACATTCATTTTTTCCCACCAATATTAATAACCAGGAATATTTAATTTGCCAAAAAATCTGTTGACTGATGAACACTGGTCGTGCTTTAAATAGATATTATACGACATCCCTGCTCTTCCACTTAGGAAAGATAGAGTTCACATAAAAACTATGATCAACCAAGCCAGCAACATGGCAATAAAAGTTTAGTATTGAAAGGTTCATTGAAAAAAATTATTTTCAATTCAAAGATAAAAGTCAGCAGAGGCCCTAATTGTAGCTATTAGGAACATTTCATTAACAAGCCAGATTTACTGACTGCATTGTAAAGCTCTATTAAAAGAAGCCCTGAAATTCCTTTTTGCCCCATGCTTTTTCTATGTCTAAAGCTCTTAGCTATTCCATGTTAGAAAATAAGAAATAATTGTATTTATTCAAATTCCTTGATAGAATATCGAAGCCTGCTCAGCTGAATACCTCTCCTAAATGAACACCATTACCGATAGATCAAAGGAGGAAAACGTCTAGCAAATGAATGGGGCCGAGGACACACATCAAACGGTGAAAAGCTGAGGGTTTGGTTTTTTTTGTTTTGTTTGGGTTTTTTTTGTTTTTTTTTTTTTTTAATGGGAGCGCATTTGCAGAGCGATAAAGCAAGTATGCAGTTGCCAAAATTCATAGAAGGGCACCTCAAATAGAGCGGGCGACGGGTTAAGCTCAGCACTCCCGAGCATCAGGCGTCACTCTGGAGCTGCTGCTGCTGCAAATCCTTCACGTGACAATCCCTGACAGAGACATCCGTAGGGTTTGGTTTGGGGTTTGGTTGTTTTTTTCCCCATAGAATCACAGAATAGTTAGGGTTGGAAGGCACCCCAAGGCAGGGTCACCCAGAGCAGGTGACACAGGAACGCGTCCAGGTGGGTTTGGAATGTCTCCAGAGAGAGGGAGACTCAGCGACGTCCCTGGGCAGCCTGTTCCAGAGCTCTGCCACCCTCAACGCCAAGTTCTTCCTCATGTTGTTTCCCTAGGGTAAAAGTTTTCTTCCCTACAGGCAAAACTTTTCACGCCGCTGGAGACACAGGCGGCTCCCGAGCACGCACTCCCCGTTCCGAGCGGGCGGCGCGGTGAGGGCCGGGCTCGGCTCCCCCCCGGCCCCTCCGCCCGCCGAACCCCCGGGGCGGCCGCGGGGCCCCGCCGCCGCTCTCAGCGCCAGCCCCGGCCGACCCCGGCCCTTCCCCCGCTCCCGGCCCAGCGACCCGCGGTACCGCGGGCCCACCCGAGCCCGGTACCATGAAGCTGCGGCCGCGGGCAGCCGCCGGGGCTCGGCCGAGCGCTGCACATCGGCCGTGCTTCCCTTCCGGCGGGGCGGGCGCTCGGCGCCATGGGGCGGCGGCGGCTGCTGGCGGCGGCGGCGGCGCAGCTGGCGGGAGCCTGCCCGGGACAGGCGCGGTTCCTGCTGTAAGGAGCCGCGCCGCGGGTGGGGGTGGCGGTGGGTGGGAGAGAGAGCGCGGTGGTGACGCGCGGGGTGTCCCCGCCCGGTGGCGGTGCCGTGACGCTTTCCCTTCTCTCCCGCAGGTGGACGCTCCGCAGCTCCCGAGGCGAGTGAGGGTCCCCGGACACACGGTGGTACCGGGGCCGGAGGAGAGGGGCTTCGGAGCAGGGCGCCCCTCCAGCAGAGGCTCCTGCCGTGGGAGGGCAGCACAGAGGTTCCCGAGGGGCAGGAGCGTGGGAATGCCGCATTTCCCGTTTCCTCCATTATCCCCTTTCCTTTCGCACTGCACCCGGAGGGCTGTGCCGCGCTGTGCTCCTGGCTGCCGCCAGGAACGTCGAGCTTGCCGGAGAGCAGGGGCCAGGTGTTCCTCAGCGGTGTAGGGAGAGGGGCTCGACTCCGGCTCTGGTAGCAGGAGCTGATAAAGCAGATGCACGAGCCTCTTACTGGGTCTGAAAATTATCTCAAAGCATTCCTTTATCCCAGGCTGAGGTGCGGTCGTTTTCTCGCACTTAAAACGGGCAAAGAGCTTTACAAGGCTTTGGTGTCCCTGATCTGGCAAGAGTGTGCCTGCAGGGAGCTCCTTGCAGAATTGTGAGCCTCCGTTGTTAAAAGATTTACAGCGAGGAATTCCATTTTTCAGTAAAATCTGCAGTTACATATTGTGTAAACTTACACCATAAGCATAAAACTACCCTGAATTGTGCTTAGCTGAGCACATACTGGTGCCCAGCTTCCTCTGGAATCCTAGTTGTATCTTAAACATAAAAACACGTACCTAGGTATTGTTGAAACTGAAACATACTCTATGAATCTTTGCTTATAAAAATAACTTTTTCATTCTTTTACCTTTATTTATCTGTAGCTAATGAACGTGGATTAGAAAGGATATGTCCTTACTGCTTCCAGTTCCTGGTTCCTGACAGCTACCGGGTGCGTCTCAAACCAAAGATGAAAGTGTCTCCACAGATAGAGAAAGTTCTTAAGCGAGAGGCGAAGAACCATAAACTTAACATGAAACAGACAAAGCTTTTGAAAAAGTACAGGGAGTCAAGCAGCGTTCTGGTAAGGACAGTTGTTTGGGACTGACAAGTACATGACATTTCTCTAAATTTCATATCCCTATTTCAGTGGCATAAAAAAGAAGATACAGAAACCTTTCTCTCAGAAGAGGAGCCTACACCTGCACATTTCTTTTTCATGAGCATATGACTCTTTCTTTTGGAATAACTTCTATTCATAATCAAAACTTTTTAAATCTACCCTCCCCAATATATAAATCATGAACAATGACAAGAACAGTAAGATTTTCCCTCCAAAAAACCCCACAACCCCACATTGTCAGAAGCTACACAAACAGCTCTGCCTTCCCTGTGATATCTTTAGCAGCAGTCTGGGTAGACTCTGCAGATGTCTAAGCTCTTGCTGAAAATTAAGTAATCTTTTCCTGCCAGAAGCTCTGGTATTTCCACTGTCAGCTACTGTATCATTAGCATAGCTTTGCAAAAAAAATGGCAGGAGTAGCAGATTTCTGCCTGTTCCTTTTTTTCCTACAAATGTGGCAGAACTAGGACCAGGCAACTGTACCTGATGCAGAGCTTTAATACAGCCATGTAGATCCTAAATCCATTGCTAAGAATAGTCCCATACCTAAAAAGCAAAACATGTCATTGACTGAAGTCAGGCTTGTTGTGATAAGTTGACATTTACTGCCTTTGTTTCAGTTTTATCAGTTGTTGAGCAAATACATTTTTACACAAGCTTTACTTCATTTATTTCACTAGGCTCTCATGGCTACATCAGATTATTGTTACCTTCTGTATTAATTGAATTTTTTACATTTGTCTGAATATTACTGTTCATAGAAATCTTTCAAAACTAAACTATGGAGGTAATTTCAACAAGCTGATGTTGCTCTTGGGGGTTCAGTTATTTTTCCTAGAAGTACTTAGGAATGTGAGCTTTAATTACTATTTTTTATAACAACTACTATTTGAAGAATAACAGTATACGTTTAATCTAGTGTTGCCAAGGTATGTACTACTTTTAGAACATGTTATGTGAATGGCTGTTGTAATAAATGAAACAGCACCCTATTGTGCACAGCAGTTGCTAGCACACTTGGTATTTTCTTCTATTAAGAGTCGGCTGGTTTGGGGAGTAAACTTTATGAAACCCAAAATTATTAAAGAGTTAATAAAACAACATTAAACTCGGGAAATATCACCGAGGTTCTTGGCTATGAGAGCAAAATAAGATGCTCTATAAATCACTTTACCCAAATTGTAGAGCATAGTTGAGCTTCAGAAAGGATATCTGAAAAGGTTCTTCACCCAGCTGGTGAAGCACTGGAACAGGCTCCCCAGGGAAGTGGTCACAGCACCAAGGCTGACAGAGTTCAAGAAGCATTTGGACAATGCTCTCAGGCACATGGTGTGATTCTTGGGGCTGTCCTGTTCAGGGCCAGGAGTTGGACTTTGATGATGCTTGTGGGTGCCTTCCAATTCAGGGTGTTCTAAGATTCTGTGAGCTGAAATCTTGGCTTTATTTTTCTGGGATCACAAACATTTAAGGGTATCTTAACTCTTAACTCTCTCTTTAAGCAACTGATGAACATGAAATTATGATGGGTTCTTAGTCTTATTCTGTAGCTGGAGAGAGTTTGTAAGGATGCACTGTGCATTCATATAAGTAGTTTAAAATTCAGTTCCAAAGAGGTCTAATGTAAACTCTGGATAATATTTTAATCTTGGTATGTAACTACAGTTTGCTGCACTTTTGTTCTGTTCAGTTTGCATTTGTCCTACGGATTATGGTTTAAGTATTTCTCGTCTTTAAATGCTGTCAGCAACTGGCAGCTTTCAAAATTAGCAGTGTAGATCCCTGTAATCTAATACTTGTGAAAATGAAAATTCAAGTGTGGTTGAAAATTAAAGTGAGCAACAATGTGACAGGTTGTACCTCTGATACCTTTCTTAGCAAGTAGAGCTTGATTTTAGTCTGTTTCTGCTATGAAAAGGCGTATAACATAGGGCAATTTTGGGGCTTTAAAATTTTTGCAGTTTACTGCAGATCCAGTTCAGGGAACAGAAACTAGCTGTGAAGTGCTACTATTAATCCAGTAATTCCTGCATTGTAAGGTGGTCACCTCCACTTATATTCCACAGAGTGCTAAGTCACCATGTGATGCTGGGTTTTTTCCCATCTGAATTACATTTAGAAAAACTAAAAATACATCAGTACCTGAGCAGCAAAAGTTAACGTTATTTCTTTTTTTTTTTAGTTCATTAGGCTGACAAAATAATGTCTAGAGACAGTCAAAATACCTAAGTAACTGAAAACATTTCAGCATCTCTAAATGCAATTTTTTTCTAAACAATCTGAATTTAGTTAAATTTACACACTTTGAAATGATTTGGTATAGATGTTTTCAAAACTGCTTAGACATTTTTGTGACAGTCTTTTGAGTATGTTTTTTTAACCAGAAACATCACGTAACTCTTTCTCTGTCAGTGTAATTGTGTGCCTCAGAAAGTTGTCTGGCTGTATTACTCTCATGTCTCTTAATATGGGTAGTTGCCATGACAGTAAGGGATATCAGGAATATCTGACAGTCTCTGTGACTGTCTGACATTATCTGTTCTGATGCACCTCTCAACTTACTGTGCTGCTGGAAGTTCCCTGCAGCCTAGAAGTAAACAGAGAGAAGAGAAAGTGCCCTTTGTTCAGAATATCCTCCTTATTGTAGTAAGTATTTTTGCCCTAATAGAAACCCTTATCTTTGTTCACTGAGACTTGGTGTTACTAGTTAAGCAGATGGCAGTTTTTGGGACTTTGGTAATTTAAATATTTTACCTCAAGACTCCCTGGAAAGTGTGCAATATGACTTTATCAGGCGTACAATATGCTAATGTATTTAGATGATATGGTATGTCATGCTTTTTAGCCAAATACAAGTACCTCTAATGTACAGAGGTACTCTTGTATACTCAATGTATCTTGTATGCCCAAGATACCATATATCCAGTTCAGTTGCTCTTTCATCTTTCTGTCTTGACAGGGTTGTTCTCTGTAGTTCACTGTACAACGTTAAGTTCAGAGTTACAGGTCTTCTGAAATTAGTTACCAGGGAATTGGAGTAATTTCCAGATAAACCCATAGGAAGTGTTTGGCTTAAGAAATCTGAATTAAAATATTAGTTGTAAAGTATATGTTACTTTTTAGTATCTCATGTTTTACTTAAGCAAATATTTAATTTGTGTCATGGTATTTGGAGAACAGTTTGGATAACTCTTAAAATGGCTTTATAACATCAAGGTAGAAGGACTGAAAGAAGGCTTGATATTTCTTTTCTTCTCTCCACAGCTAGTTACTTGCAAATCATGCAACAAAACAACAAGACATTATGGTAAAAGCAGGGATTTTCTGTCAACCAAGACACAAAATTCTGGCACTCCAGTTATTAAATCTAGCCTCAAGACACCAGATGTAAAAATTCCATCTTCAAAGAAAATTACACCTGTAAGCTTCAGTAGGTCGGGATCTAAAGGGAACGGTCCCTCATCACTTCCCAGGTACTTGTTTCTCTCCTATTTAAAGAAGCACTTTGCCAAGTAGAGTGTATTATGTCTTGATTTTAGATCAGTCATTTAGTAAACTTTAAACTGATAACTAAGTGTTTTTCTCAGTGGTATGGTTGAGGAGATCAATGTTAACTGTTCAGCCTTTAAAATCAGAGATTCTCATGAAAAGCCACTGTGTGCAAAAGAATGCTCGGTTATGTTAGTGTCATTAATGTGAAATGTCTGTCTTAAAATTTGCATAACAAAGTTATACTTCTGACTGCTTTCACATGAAAATACACTACTTACCTTGAATTTTTTTTCACCCAAATTATATATGTGCACTTTCTCAGTTACTTTATGTTAATTCTGATTTCTCACCTTTAAGACATTTGAGTCTTGTTTTTCAGAACATGTGAATCTGGACAGGCAACAACCAACTCTGCTTCCAAGACTCCCCGAAACTCCAAATTTCACTTTTCTAAGCTAAAACGGATGCTCAACCTAGAAGAAAAAGAGAGAAGCCAGAAGGCAGATTTCAAGACCTTCTTGACTTTACTTTAGTTCTGTATTATTTCAAAGTAATAAAGATTACAGCAATAAATATTGTTCCAGTTCTAGTAAATCAACAAAGCAGTGTGTCTAAAACTCAAGCCTGTACCCTGCGAAAGCATAGATCATATTTTTTAGAGGCAAGCTCGGTTTCAAAGGGTAGTGATTGTCTGCCAGAGGGAGATGAGAACACAGCCACTCTATTATGCTTGGGAACCTTGAATGTGTTTTGCAGTTTCTGATAGTCCAAGAATTAAAAGCCAGGATTTATCCTTTGAGGAAGCCAGTGATATCAGATTGATCAGTGGATCCACCAGAACCAAGAGATAGGTTGGCTGACCAAAAAGCAGTTTGGGAATGGGGAGGTCACAGTTTGCTCCCCTTCACAACAGATAATTCATCACAACAGAATGTAAAAAATCTCACCCCTGCTTTGCATGTTTGAGTAAAACAAAGACACACTCACTGGCACCTTCTTCAGGTACAGTATTTTCAAGGGTCTAATGTAGTGTCCTGTAGTGTCGCTGTATTTTGACAGCTGTGGCAATTTAAGCACAGCCTTTACAAAGGTAAATTACTTTTTAAGACAGCGCTCATATACAGAGAGAGAAAACTATCACCAGATTTAAGTTTCTTCATTTTCATAAGGATGTTCTCCATGATTTGGACTGCAGATGGTACAGGTCCCATGATAACACAGAGCCTTGGGTGCACTAACTGCACTCAGATGTGGGATGCTCTCAGTACCAACTGACAACTCCACACTAGACTGGTACCAGCACCCTGATTAGTTACTGATAGAAGAGTGGCACAGTCATAAAGAAGAAAGGATACTTCTTTTCCAGTTCCTCTGGTGCTACCAAAATGGGTCACTTTTGTCTTGTGAAAATGACCGAGTTCTGAGAACCTCTTTCTTAAGTATCTTTCAGCCTTGTCAGGCTTCAGAGTTGCTTCCTTTCTGGACTTCAGTCTGGAAAACTAGTATTGCCCTGGACAGTAGAGAAGTCATTTTGATGGGAATAGGTGATTGTCAAGATTAAAGCAGTCTCCAGTGTTAGATTTTCAATTTAAGTTTGGTACAGAGATGAGAGAGGACAGTATATAAAGTCACTGTTCAGGACTGAGGTTATAGCCTGTCCTGCATACAGTCTGCAGTGGTAAATTCTTCAGATTTCCCCTCTGAAAAAGAGAACGAATCAGTTAAAAACATTTACATACTTGAATTTAAATGTCCGTATTTTCCTTTTTTTTTTCTTTTTGCTAGTCTAGTAAATAGTTCCTTTTAAGTGTTTTCAGACTCAGTGAACAGCGTTTAACAAAACTGGACCAGCAAATAAGTGGGCAGACTGGAAAGCAATCCAGGGCAGGGGAGAATAGTTTGTTGTAAATTGTACATACAGTCTCAAAGATTGGCATGTAACCTTTTTATATCTCCTGCACACTTGCACAATAACTGAAAGGTTCACTGCCGTTTGTCTCTTATGTACATGTAGGATCAAATTAACTGTCATTCTTTGATCAAAATACAAACCTTGGAGTGATGCCTTTTCCAGTGTAGAACTTGGCATTACTTCACCTGTTGCTGTATTTATGATCCAGTCCTCTGGAAAAATACTTCAATCTTACTGACGGAAAATGTGCATTATACAAAAGTGTTTGAAAAAACAAGTTTTGCAATAAAATTTCCTATTAAAAGTATACACATTAGCTACGCTATTGCTGTGCTTCCCATGAGGCTTATGTGAAACCATCTGCTGTGTTTTAAGGTGCCCCAACATTAATATTAGATCAAAGCACATCTCCCAATTGTCCCTGTTTACTGTGCTTCTTGCGTACCACCTTGTGGTCTCAAGAGTGCATTCCTTTTGGATAAAACTACAGATAAGGGATAAAAGACAATGAGGGGGTCACAACCAGCATGCTGAGAAAGCTACTGGGCAATCTATTCACAGACCACAGGATAGATGTCTAAACTAGGTGTCTCCAAAAAGTGTATTGTCGGTGGCAGGCACCAAGATACAGTTATTCTGCACTCCAAATGTATCACTATTGCATCACGGTATTTGTTAATATAGTCTTGTCTTGTTCCAAACAACATGTTTTTTCTTTGAAATTACCAGAGTTGTCAGGTATGTCCAGCTGTGTTGTTAAAAGTGATTGTTATTGAAAGCTATAAGACTATATTCAGTGAAAAAAAAATTTTAAAAGGTCATTCAGTATGCGCCTTTCCTTGTTCTACAAGTGTGCTTAAAAATGCTGGGTAGAAATGACCTCCAGTGCTCTTATGTTTTTCCTAAGCCTTTAAAACAGTCTTTTTCTGTTATTGGACTTTCACAGAAACAGTATATTGAAAAACACAAAAATACAGACAAACACCATCCCCACCTCTGAAGAACAGCAAACTTTGGCTAAACTAGATGGTATATGAACAGTAGTTTATTTTTTAAAATTTACAGTTCTAGAGATAGGACCTCAGACCCTTTAATGCACTGCTTCCTCAATGAAAACTGTCACACAAAATACAGAAAGTAATAAACCTTGAAATTATTATCAACTGTTTCCTCAGCATCATCATTGTGAAATCTTGTCTGACTCGTAAGTATAGGAAGCATTTACATAAAAGCCATTTCCCACAATGAGATTGAGTAGGCAAGCAATAAATAATAATTTCAAAGATGTTTTTACAACAATGTTTTATTAAATATGAAAGAGCGTACATACAGGTGTGTTATTCTGAGGACATAAATTACACAAGGATTACAGGTTCTGTCAGAAAAGCACAATAATGAAACATCTTTACATTTCAAACTTTTCTTGTTAGCTTTTAACAAATGAATCTATTTTTGTTGCAAACAAATAACGAGTGCTATTGAACTTCTGCAAATTCCCACAAAAACATCATGCTTAGTAGGATAATTTAAATATTGTAAATATGAATTCTGAATTAGATTCGTAAATAACACAATGGAAGAGATTTACTACTTAATCAAGATAAATGACACACTGAAATAGGAGCCAAGACAAAATTGGTCATTCATTAAAAAAGAATTCCACTTCAGACACTACATTTGAGTCTGCCTTCTTTACTTGCAGGAATAGTCACTGTGATGATATGCATGAGGAATGAAGAGAACCGGCCCTAAATATTTATAGAAGTAACCATCAAATTTTAGATGTGCTGGTTTTCATTGATCTTCCCACTGAAAAAAATCCACACCCACAGATCTATTTGCTTACGTTTCAAGAGGCTGACATCCAGCACTTCTGTAGAGGGCCAATCAAGCCTGTGTATGATTTCCATGTCTTCCATAGTTGTCTGCACAGCTGGCTACTGCATCCTATGTATCTATTTTGGGTCTTCATCGAAGTACCAGACTGAGTTGCCACTGACTTGTGAGAGCAGCATTAGTCCGTGGAAGGCTTAACACACTGTCTTTTTAAACTTCAGGTAAACAGGAATGTAATTTTGTCATAATGAAAGCTCTCAGTTTGACACTCAGAAGACTACTCAGATAAAATACATAATAAGCATGTAGACTGGGTTGTGTTGCTAGGGATTAACAGAGGTGTTTTAATATATTAATACAAACATTAACAGAGTGAATCAGACAAGCTAATGTTACTGCAGGCTGTAGTTTAATTTCCAAAAGGAGTAATGAAACATAATTTCTAAGAATAGTAATTTTTGTAACTAATGACTTCACATTTATTTTTCAAACCACAGAATTGGGGTAATATTCCTGATATCTTTCAAAACATTCTGCAAAAAACACAGCTTGAGCCTGCAAACACTAGAATATACAAGCAGTCCCAGTGACCTCCAAGATAAGCATTCTCATATGACAAAGTGCTGCAGGAATCTCTTTGCTTTTTTTCAGAGAATGCTCAATAAAAGTGCAATATAGTGAAGCAAATAATCTAATTATTATGCTTTTATTATTAGATGAAAAATGTTCAGATATTTTATAATTGTGCCTTTTGTAGGGTGGGCATTCTAGTCTGCATAGAGTCAGACCACGTTAGAAGAGGCAGGCAGGGTATACCCACGCATTTTCCTTCCCAGGGTGGTAATGCACCAAAGCAGTTCTATTGTAAATCCCACCTACAGCTAAACCATTGTGCTGCCCAGTTTCACAGTTACTTCTGTTTGGACAAAAGTTCACATTCAGTTTGCTTTACATTTCCACCCAGGCATGTTCTCCCTTCCAGCTCCTAGGCACCCCACCATTCCCCACCCAGCCTCTTTTCTTCCTGAGATGTCAGAAGTACGTACATTAAGCTCTGGAACCTGAGAATTTGGAGGTATTTTTTGACACTACAGGACTGCATTTGTATCGTACCATGTTATCTTCTGCTATACTATTACAGTCACAAGATAAATCTTCTAACTACTTGATACCTGATGCCTTTTCCATATAAATAAAAAAAAAAACGTACCATTCAGTCACTAATATACAATATTTGCTGTAAGAGTGACCTTTGCCTTCCACAAATCCTCTTTTCCAAAGAAATATTGAGGGATCATTTCCAAAACCCCAGCTGTGAAAAACTCCTTGAAGCAAACAATTTCACAGTAAAATGAAGAAAAATATATCCAGAAAATAAGACTCTCTCAAAATTAAAACTTATATACATCAAGAAGTAGTTGACCTTTTTTTCCTCATTCTTTTATCAGTTCTACATTATCTGCAGATAAACAACATTACCACTAAGAGTTATGAAGAGGAAAAACAAATCTAGTGAAGTGTCATGTCTTTTTTAAAACCCTCGAGAAATCAAGAAAATTCAGCATACAACTTCATTATTATAATTATTTTCAATTAAGGCAGCAAAAGATTGTTTAAAAATTCCCTATAATTTTAAGTATCCAAGACAGATCCTTCAATGCAGTCCAACAAGCCATGTCACTGTACTTATTTTGTACCTCTGGCTACAAATTAAGTTTTCCATGGATGGAATTCAACCATTGTCCTAGTTATAGGGGCCAGGACCAGTTTATCACTATGCGGGTATAACCAAAACTGTGTATTCTACACCCTGTATGAGATTTCTGATGGACTGTTAATAACGGGTCATTTGCAGCAGCTGCCCAGGGCAGCTTCTAGAGAAGTTGCCTGGAGGCCTGCTCTGGGAGTGGATAATGCTAAGTGGCATCGAAAGTGGCAGGACATGGGCCAGTATTTGGAGAGCTTCTCTCCTCCAATGATCTGGAAATTCACCCCTGAACAACTGCAGGACCCTGTTAGAGCAATAAGATACGTGAGAGGAGGGTGCTCTGACAGCTTCAGAGATGGGCAGCTTACAGCAACATGCTGGGCCCTGGCCACTGCCTACTGGTCGCTGCTTGGTATGGTACAGCACCTTAAGGAGGAGGAGAAAGGAAACAAATCAACAGGTACTGCATCCACACAAACCACAGCTGAGCCAGAGGTAAAACAAAGCAAATTAACCAGCATGATGTCCACGCAAACCGTTGTGGAGCCAGAAGGACAAACTGAACCAACAGCAGTCATCCCTGTCCAGAAAAGAGCATCCAAGACTAAATCAGTTTGCTTAGTGGATGACGAGGAAGAGGCAGGACCTTCATGCTCAGCAGAAGAAACAGAGCCAGAAATCATCCACTCGGTCCCTAACCTGGGTGATCTGCATGAGCTGCAGAGAGAGTTCATGTGACAGACAAATGAGTCCATTTTGATATGGCTGCTCTGAATCTGGGATGCCACAGCTAATGATACAATTCTAGATGGGAGTGAAGCAAGGCAACTGGGATCTCTGTCTTGAGATATGGTCATTGATCAGGGGATTGTAAAGAGGCAGGAAACAGCCTCTGGCAGCGACTGTTGTTGAGTGTAAGGGAGAGGTATCTTTGTAAGGAGGACCTCCATGTGCAGCAAGGATAATGGAACAAGGTATCCGATGCTCAAGAGAATTAGTTGTACTGGAGATAATCTTTTCAGAGGATGAAAGATTCCCTAAAAGTCCAGACAGCGTACAGTGCACCTCCCAGATGTGGTTAAAGTTTGCACAGCTCGGGCCAGAAATATATTCCCATTACTTAGCAATGTTGCAATGGAGGGAGGGAGAAGACAAGGTGGGTGCATTGGTTAGTAAACTCAGGATTTATGAAGACACTATCACCACCCTACTACAAGCCCACATCTCCTCTGTGGAAACAAAACTGGCTGAACATGTCCGAAGCCTAGCAGAGAAGATTGAAGAGGGCCACCAGAAGCTAAGAGAGGAATTTAAGGAAGGAATCTTCCATATCTCATCAGGACAAACGAGAGCCTCTGCTATCAGGAGCCAGCATCCCCCAGCTAAGGAAAGAGGGTACACTCCCCAAGATAATCTATGGTTTTACCTTCATGAGCATGGAGAAGATATGAGGAGGTGGGATGGAAAACCCACCTCTTCCTTAGCAGCCTGGGTACGTGAATTGGAAAGAGGAATGACTACCAGAAGAAACTCTTCAAGGATAAATGTTGCTCCAGACTCTCATGGGCAAGACTCCAAACAGTAAAGAAGTGATGATGTTATATGCGATCCTCTCGAAGGGACCTCCAGGTCATATTTATGGTAAGAGAACAACAAGTACCACAACCAGAACTAGAGGGGCCCTGCCTCTAGCAAGGTAGAGGAGAGGGACAGTCGGGTCTATTGGACTGTGTGGATCCAATGGCCTGGCACATCAGACCCACAAAGATATAAGGCTCTAGACGACACCGGCACACAATGTATTTTGATGCCATTGAGATATGCAGCTGATGCATAGTACACTAACAAGGATTCTTCACAAATTCAGCTGTTTGTAGACAAACACCACATTTGTGCCATGCAGAGGAGATTGTTAACTTGGCAATAATTTTCCACTGTTTGACTCATACACAGGTCTGAACTGTCTCCTCCTATTGTGTGAAAAAAAGACGATCGAGATTTAGAAATCTTTGCTGGGATGGGTCAAGGTGGGGAGCTGGTAGCCCATGGTGGCCTCCAGGGTTTCTCAGTGGAAGAGGATGTACAGCACAGCTGTATCATCATCTTGCTTCATGTATGGATGGTACGTAGCGTTGCCAAACATTAATAATGAGCATTTAGCAATTGAGACAGTTTAGAGAATGACCTTTCAATTTAATTAAAGCTGTAAAATAGCTTCACATTTCTGGGATTAACCTTTTTAGATGGAGACAGATGTTCTAGAAAGAGATTAGAGTACAAATGAATGGTCCCTCAATTTAGAAACTAAGCAGCTGTAAAAAGTTACAATTTCAAATCATAATTAAACTGGTCAATTGTATAGTTTCTACACAATGACTTTTAAATGAAACAAAAATATTGCAGTATTTTGAGTCATTTAAAGATCTGCTCAGTGTAACATGACTTATGTTTTCCAACAGAAAATTGGTTATTAACATTTACCTCAAAATAACTTACTTGTTTTGGGAGTGGATAATTTAAATGTAATGGACAGTAAGATCACTTTTAACTTTGCATTAAATTGCATTGACCTTTTTGCAAACACAAGCCTGTGATTTCCAAATTTCGCTTCCTCACTAGCAACGGAAATGTCTCAAGTTAGAATTATGTTTTCATAATATGTTGATCTACATTAAATATAGGGTACATAAGAAAAATCTTAGCAAGTTTTTTTACAGGGCACCCAACCAAAATCTTTACAAAAGATAAGATAATCATTAATTCCTCGGTGTAACAGACACACATGCCACTTTTATAAATGTACCCTTATGTTCACTCGCCAATAAAATAGTAAACAAATCAACTTTTTAAACCATTTTTTATAAATTATTAAAGTATTTTTACTGACACTCTCCAACAATATACAAAAATAATACTACAAGAGTACCGATCAGTCTGGCCTACCCCTCATTTCACAGAAAAGCAGAGGTTATGGAAGGATGTTCTTGTAATCAATCATCGCTGTAGATGTCTCCTGCAAATGGTAGGTGTACATGGCTGCCTGTGACGTTGGGAAGTCGTGAGAGATCAGGCAGGTTCTGGATCCTTGACCTGAGTTCTTTCCGTACTTGGGACACTCTGGCTAACTTGCGTTTGTACTCCTGTAACACAGAAGAATTCAATATGAGGTTCTTTTGCTAATACCATCCCTACTACTTACTGCACTTGACAGTAATTAATTTCCAAATTAAGTATTCCTTCTGCAAGTTAGATAAACAGCCTTTAACAGGTGAAATACCAGAAAACTGGCTATTTTGGAGACAGAGGCATCAGTTCTAGCATTTTTTCAGCAACTGACTTCAAAAGCACAGACATGGTATTATTTTGCTTTGAATTGTAAGTACATAATTGCTAAACAAGGAAGACAATCCCAGTTAACACAACCACAGGCTTTTTCCATGTAGCTAGTAAAATGGAATTATTCTTAAAACTTTATTATGGAGAGTTCGTACACATACGCTATTACCACTCACAGACTATGGGAGAATAAACTTACTGATGTAATAGAAGTTATTTTCATCTCATATTGATGAAAGAATAACAACCAACCAAATATCCTCTAACCAGGCCTGCTGATCCGCCCCCCCAAGCTGAACAATTTTGTATTAACTTTTAAAATAAAAAACATACTTAATCAGTACATTTATGCATTTAACCCTGAGTTTTGAGAAACTTCTTGAATTGGAAACTTAGGATTTCACATTGTGTTGGAATACTACTCATAATTGATATATTTCATGATCATGAGGCACTTTTCACTTGAAACAACATTATACAAGACGAACTATTTAAAAATGTAAATCAGTGCACTGAAATATAGTTAGCGCTCACCTATTAAGAACATAATACATAATGGAGAAGAATACCAGTTTGTATAAAATGAAAAGTTATCCCAAAATATAAGAAGATTAAGGTATAATTCACAGAAATACTTAAACTTCAAACACTTGGAAAGTCTGGAAAGCAGAAGCAGCTAAGCATTACCAGGTAAAGTGGTGCTTCATGAAATTATACCACAATTCACAACACATCAAATGCAGATGCTTTCTAGAGTGGCTGCAGGTTTTGCTGCAGCCTGGGAATGGTTAAAAATAACAACAAATACTTAACCTACAACTTGGACAATCAACACATGGATAACCAAGATCTCATGATTATAACCACTTCTATATAATAGTGGGGAAAAAACTCTATATCTTCCTGCAACAGAGCCAAAATACTTGAAAGTTCCAACAAGTATACACACACTGTGCAAATGTCTACTAGAGATAACAATCATGCTGTTTATTATCTAAAGATAATTTTAAACGTTACTATACTGTTAATAGCATGGAAAAATAAGGAAGGACAAAGAAAAGGACCTTTTGGTCACAGAACCCAATATACTAGTAAAAGTGTATCCCCACATACCTGGGGGATGATCAAGATTACTGGACAAGGTCCAACACACATTAAAAAAAAAATTTTGCAATCACTAGCAGCAGCATGATCTTCTTACCAAGGGCAGTAAAAGAACACAAGATATCATAAATTCTTAATGAGAAGGTAAAAATAATAAAAATAAATAATTTAAAAATAATTAAAAATAATTAAATCTTTACATAGAGAGGAACAAAGTGTCCCTGAACTAGGATCATCAATTCCTTGATATAATTTATCTTTCAAAATCAAATATTACATAAAGTTCAGTGTCTTACAAGATACTAAACACAGTGAAAATACTACAGATGCCCAGTCAGTGGAACTGTAAACATTTGGTAACAGTACACAAGGTAAAGCAGCATTCCTTTTATAATACAGATGACCAAAGAAGTCTTACAACTACGAGTCCCTTGGTCCTATGAAAACCATCACTTGCTCACTCTCGCCCAAAACATTCTCTGTGGTACAAATGACTTCAGGAAGCGGCTGTGGAAATTAAGGTCTGTATCCTGATACTGTATCCTTTCAATAATGCCCAAAGGTCACAAATACTTCACTGTTTCATATATAATATACATTCATATATAATATTACAGCAGCATTGAGAGGCCTCAGTGATCTGAGTCTGTGCAAGATGCACGGTCCTTTGCCAGCTACTTCTTGCCCTTCTCACTAGGCATTTTAATTGAGGTTGCAGAGATATACCCCTGATTATTATTTTAGGAAATAGATTTTAATGTCAAAGGAAAAGACAGCTTTCAGGTTGCATGGTTTAGTAAAACAACCAACTTGGCAATACACAGAATATTAATCAATCAATACACTCAAAAGGCCTAAAATTTGTAAAAGATAGTAACTATAAAATCCCTCCAGCAGTTAATTCTTGTAAACAGCTGAATCCTGTCCAAATTTATTCTCCATCAATGAAGAATGTGAAGCAACAAATCAGTATCCCTTTATAAGCTTGAAGCCTGATGCTCATCAAATATGCACAATTACTTAGTGACAGACTTAGAAGCCATATTATTGCAAGACTTTACTCCAAAACCTGAAACATGCCTTATATTAGACTGTCAGTTGCTTGACTCCTTTAAAATTCCCTTTAGCTGATAATAAATAACTTCCATAACAACATCACTTTTCTGATCTCCAGCATTTTCCATATAAATTTTGTCTGGCACTTGTTGCCTAGTGACTATCAGCTTGATCAATATTACTGACAGTAGGTTCCTTTTTTCACTAAGGAAAATGTTTTCATACATTCAGTCTCCTATATAAAACAGTCATCTTCCTCTCGCCAACACTTCTGGCATAATGCACACCCTCAGTAGTCAAAACTTGTTCCTCATGTCTTCTCAGAAACAGAGAACCCTGAGAAAGTTTGCTCAAAGTTTTTACTGTAAAACTATAGTAAATAAAAAAACCCCCAAAACAGATAAGGTTTTGTAGTTCATTATATTATTGTTAAGCTACAGAATGCAATTTTAATCCAATTTTGCTAATAAAAAGCATATGTGAGATTGAAAGTGCAGGTTAGATGTTCATAGCAATCCTCCCTCACAAGTATGTATGTTGAGTGTGTGACTTAATTAAAGCAGAGTCATGGGAATGGGGATATCTTGGTGTTATTTTTGATATCGTTGCTCCATTGGAAATGCTGTACACTATACAACCAAATAACAATTCAACCATATTTTTGACACGTTTAAATGGAAAATTTTAAGTGGAAATCCTCATGGAGAATTTCATTTTCATTATGCTGATTTTAAAGATAAACTTCCAATTACCCCTATGTAAATGAGGCAAGATTCAAGCTTTTTACTTCAAACAGTCAAGGACAGGCAGAAGCGTGATGCTTCGTCTTGCTGCACTGAGAATAATTTGCATTCCTTCCTACCTATGGAGAACCTTACTCTTGGGATATATGGGCAACCTGATCTATGGAAGTAAAGTCTCTTCAATTTCTCCAGTGGTTTAAGATAACACTACTTTCAAGTAATAATTTTTTGTACTTCCAGTCATAAAAGTAGGTTTATGAGATAATTAGAAGAACTTATTTTGCTCATTAGAATCCCACTGATTACTACAGTTTCCATTACTTGTCAGTGTAGAATATGGATATTTTGTGAAAGCAATGCTAACAACATATGGATTCAGCATCTAGATTAACAGTGATTCTCTATCAAATAAGCACCGGGCAAAAAAGCCAAATAATTTTTGATTAGACACTACAGACATCATAAATAATAAAAATGTAGGCAGGCTAAACAGGCTGAAGAGAATATTTTCCCTTCCAACTAAAATAGATCTTAATATAAAATTTCTGCAATTACCGTAGGAAGGCGGTACAGATAAAACAAATTGAAATTTCGTGGATATGTTTTCCCTTTATGATATTGATATGACTTTGAACTTTCATCTCTTCACTGAGGCTATGATATGCATCTAAATACTGTGTGGTAGGAAATGTATAGCAAAGCAAGAATAAAAAAGTTTGCAGAAGACCAGTATTTAATCTGCACCCCTATTAGCTACAGAAAGAAAAGTAAGGTGGAAATCAATACTTTCAGTACAGGAAAAAAAAAAAAGGCTTAAAAGGCTTTTAAGGCGTTGAGAGCATGTGTGTACATTGACATCCACGGCTTGTACATACACCATATTTAAAACTGAGATCTCTGACTTTGTAGGTCCATTACAACCTTCCAGTTTCAGGTGCACATGTCAGAGCTGCATCACAGAGCAAGGTTTCTCACATGCTGTGTCCAGCAGTGCAGAAACCACTAGAATTTTTCAAAGGTTCAGATGAAAGCAAATATTATATGATAACATGATATCTAGATTTCGAAGTTCAGAATCATGGTATTTTTTTATACTCTACTTTGTTAAAATCAAATGCCTCATGCAGCTAGGGTATTTTTCTGCAAGGAAGACCGACAACTACACTAAAAGGAGCCAGATAAGCCTATCACCCTGGGAAACGGATGAGCAGGGTGAAATTTTGTGCTGCCTTTTAAAATTCTTCAGCAGTATGATTAAAAGCTCAATCTATTTACCAGTGTTAAGGACAAACAAACCCCTGAAATAGCTTTCATTTAAGACACTGAACTGCGTTTGAACACATCTACATGCTTCACACAAGGTTGAAAAACCAAGGACAGTTATGACAAGCTTAGGAAAGGACTGGCCTGGTTAACCTTCCATTGCACATTGTGTATTTCCTAGAAAACAGATTTCTGGAAGAAAACTGCAACTTTTTGGTATGTTTATATCTAACCATTTTCTATTATGTCTTGTCACATTTAGAGCTAAATAAGCAATGAGCACACCTACCTAGTGACAGCTTTGTTTATTCCTTATTGTTTTGTTCATTGCCCCAGGCATTACTAACTGTATGCATTATTTTGTGTGCAGATTTACTAATATTCTCATAGATTTTCTAATGGCATGCTTCACCATTACAAAACACAATTTATTCTTCAGAGCTGACAGATCAAAATGAAATGCATCGTCTGTCTAATTCTGGGTATCCCATTTTTCTTAGTACTTAAAATTACCAAGAACTTAAAACTTTGAAATCAATTTTCTGAATTAAGTTAAAGTATCAGAGACTCCTCAGCTTGTCTGCAAATGAAGCAACAGGAAGCAATGAACTCAGAAGTGTGAAATCCACAAACTAAATCAGTGAACATCTGGGGAAAGCTTGATCGTGTGACTTTGTCTACCATCAACTGTTATGCTGTGGTACAGACTGGAATACACTGCAGGTTTTCAAATCACAAATTCCTGAGCGAAACAGTATTAAATTTTATCAGGATGTTTCCCATCTGAAGAGTGATTACCAAAAATGCAAAATCCTCCACAGAGTCACAAACTACTCTTCCCATTCCTGGAATATGCAATTTCTTTGTCCAGCTCCTTCCAGCCTAAAACTGCATCTCAAATCTCACTCACTGCAGTCTTGACTCCTGGTCTCCATCTCCATTCCTGGAACACTGTTTCTAGAACCAACCTTTGTCCAGCAAGGATGTTCAATGCCTCTCAGACTCCCGTTGTGCCTGTATTCACACGCAATACAGACAATCACAACTGGTTTTTGCCAACTTCTTCCCATTTCCACCTCTTCTGACTCCATATCTAAATTCCTTCCTCTCCAATCCTCATCTGCACTTATCATTCTGCCTATAGCTTTGATCCCCTTACACCTGTTTCTCCCCAGTCCTATACTTGGTCTGTCCCTATTCTCTGCCTTTATAGTACCTTCATGAGATCTTTCTATCCATTCTCTTAGTCCAAATGAATTCCAGTTCCTCTCATTTCAGTCCTACATGATGTTACGCTTTTCTGGCTGGTCACTCCCTTCTCAGTCAGCAGATCTCCTAATCCATTCATTACTGTAATTTCTAGTCCTGGATTCCTTCTTAATCTCTAAAGCTTCTAATGCCAAGTTCCACGTGCACTTTTCAAAGTTTTGCATTCAAACTGATTGGCTTCCCACCTGTCCATTACTCACACTCATAGGAGCCATGGACAACCCATGCATGGAATTTCTCTGCTCTCACATCATAGAGAGCAAACAGCCAAGTGGCCCATGGTCAGCCTAGAGAACAATTGTACACAGTTTCAATTGCAGAAGTCTTCTTGAGCCCAAACCAGAAAACTGTCTAGCATAGAAGTTGTTCATAGAAGTTAGCAATGTTTTAAGAAATCGCTGATGAGCATATCAAAAGTAAGATTTTTCCACAGGTTTGTAATTTAATTAAATTCAGGTTGATTTTCCTTGGTATATCAAAATGCATGTCCCCTCAGAAAGAAGGATTTCCCCATTCTGTACTAATTTGAGAAAGAACATAAATTATTTAATTTCAAATAAAAGATAATTTTATATGACTTTTTTATCACAAACTTGTCCTTAGTTTTATTATTGAGGATTGTGGCATTGTTGACAAAAAGTTGGTCAATGTTTGGGAAAGTTGAAGAAAAGAAAACAGGAACTTACAAGCCTTCAGGAAGGTGGTGGAGTCACCATCCCTGGAGGAGTTCAAGAGGTGCCTGGATCTGGCACTGGGTGATATGGTTTAGTGGTTTAGGGGCTACAGAGACAGTGATAGGTGGATGGTCGGACTGGACGATCTTGAATGTCTCTTCCAACTTTGACGATTCTATGATTAAACTTAATTAGCAGGAGTATTACTAGGCTTACTTTGTTTATATTTATCTCCACTCAATCATAAAAGGTCCAGGGTGATGAATATTAATTTATAAATTACTATATAAAGACATTGGTTTAATTAGACAATCTCTACGGGACTATGATCGAATTTAAAGCATTCCACGATGGCAGATATGAGCAGCAGCTCAAATGAAAGATACCTGCTTGAGGTTAAATTTGGCCTCCTTGTGTTTTATTATCCAATACAGCATTTTTATCTGATTGAAAAATTAGCCATTAATAAACTCAAACCTACACAATTCCAAGAGATGCTTAAATTGTACTCAATCCTTAAGTTTCAAACCTTGGCTGACAGAATGAAGTTTTGGAGAACTTCTGATGACAATCAAATACTTCAGAACAATTCTGAGCAATTGTGCTCTCAAATACTCAAGTTGATACTCTATACAGACACAGAAGGGATAAAGCAGAACAGTTTTGAAAATAAGAAAATAAATAAAATTAAATGGCTCGAGGCTTATAGATAGCTTCTTAGTTTCAATCATCCACAAACAAGCTAAAGGAAATCTAAATTAAAGGATACCAGGGTTTAATTTTAAAGGAATCTATGAGTGAAAAATTTTGGTGGTCTGTAAGAAAAACACACCTTTATCAATGCATTTAAGAACAGCTGTGTAAAGTCTTCAGGCTCAAATATTTACTGGACCTAACAGCTGAACTATAAAAATTGTGTGCATAAGATGCACATTTCTCATTTCATGCACCCCTGTGCCTGTAGGTCATTACAACAGTATCAGTTCCAACTTCAGATTCCACACATGCAACTCATCTTTCTAAATCTAATGCTGTGAGTGTTGAATCACAAAAACGTGGACTTTGAAGTTCATTATTTAACAGAGACAAATGAACATCTGAGAGTATGAAACTTCTGTAAAGCCAAGACTTCATGTACTTATTTTGAAGATGAAAAGTGAATCTGAGAATGAAAGTACCACTGCAGGTCACCAGGTACGGATTTATCTATTGCTAGCCATGTTACAACTGTCTCAAATCCTTTTCTTTTGTCAAAGACACATCTACATAAAGAAGCATAAAGCCTAGTTTTATTGCAGCAAGGCTAAGCACTAGTAGCAGTCTAATCCAAGCAGCAGAGAACTTAAAACAGGCTAAAGCATATAGCTTTTGCAACTGCAGTATAGAGGCACTCAATGTTAACCTGTGAGCAAGAAAGAAAATGAGAACGGTTTGATTCAAAGTTGTTTTATTGACCTGAGATTGGGTATTAGCTATATTTAGGGTGAAATAAATAAACACAGTTCAGACAGAGGACCCAAAATTTCAGCTACAGGCGAGCCCAGACTGTTGACCTTGTTCATTTAAAAAATCAGTGCAGGTCTATCCACATAAAACTGGTCATGGACCTTTTGAACAAGCTCTTACAATTTTTTTTTTTTAATTATTCATGTTTGTCTTTTGTTTTCAAAGTTCATAAATTATTTCTATTCAACCTGAAGAAAGAGTTGTGAAGGACAGCCACCTTACAATCCCAGAAAAGCCTTACCTGAAGAGCATGTGGCTATTTTTCACAGATTTTTAAAGAATGGTTCTCAAAATAAGCCAAGAAATGCCATGGGCCATCTCATATGTGTACACTCTAATGAATTTTATCAGGTAGACAGTTTCATATTACAGTTGTCAACTCATTCTAACGGTTTCATTAAGTAGGTTGAAATATGCATTTTAGAGACACGGATTCTAAAGAAGAGCATTAAGTTACAGTTCAAAAATACATATTCACAAGCCTGATTTGTTTAATGGTACTTGAAAGTGCTCAGTGTCAACTGATAATTGACACTAGAGTTTACGTGACTAATAAGAATAATTGTCTGTGTAAGACAAATTGTTGATATGCTGCATGGTGATTTTTGTGGTTTTCTCCTATCTTGTGTGAAATAGATACTTCAGATGTAGTATTCAGTAACGGGGATAGAAGTGTTAAGAAAGGTAAAGCTGGAAAGGAGAACAACACAGCAGCAACACATATTCTGATTTACCTGCCCTTCATATGCCCTATGGGAATATCTCCAATGAAAACTCTACTATGCACGAAGCAAGCAAACAACTGCACCTGTTCTACAACCAACAAGGATCAGAATCTAAATTTTCCAACAATGCACATAAATACAAGTTCCATCACTGAAAGAAAGTGCTTATTCTCGAGCTTTAGTATTAAAATATTATGATGAGAAAAATCTGCCTTAGCAAAGTGATACCAATGAAGTCACAAAGCAATTACAACAAAAATTCACAATGTAAAAGTCTCTTAGCAATCAATCAATTTCAGACAGCAAATTTGGCATATGCACATTTTTTACATTCTTTGCCAGATTCCAAATTGCTCAAATTGCGGGTTTTATTTTATAACAAAAACCGTGTAAAAAAGAGGTTGTTAGGGTAGAAATTATGAGCAACCAGAGAAGAAAAAGTCCAGAGAGAAAGAAGAACACAGAACAAGTAAACAACATTAAAAGGAACAAGAAAAGACATTTACAGTTCTTCTCCTGAACTCTTCTTTCCCATTATAAACTATTTTGTTCCCAAAAGCCTACAGCTTGCAATAACCTCAAAAGCCTCTTTCATCCATTCAAGCCACCTATATTTCATTAAAATGATCTTTAAAATCATTATGCTAGTTTATACAGAAGCTCTGAAGAGTATCTGTGGAGTTTTCTGTTTTGTAGGTCTGTATTTCTATCCAGTTGCGGATGAAGGGACTTGGGGAGATCAGGTCAGGAGGCAAACATAATAAGTGTTACTATATTTGCCTCATGATATTTACAAATATCAGCATGAGTAAATCCGCAGACTTGTTATGGGGGGAGGGAAGCAAATAATGTAAAAAAATCTTTTGTTCTTTCAATTTTCATCCAATTTTTAAAAAATGTGTTATTTTGGGATGGAGGGGAACACAGGGAAAAACCATTTGTTTCAAAGCAGAACATTTCAGATATTCCTGATAAAGATTCTAATGAATAAGATTTTTGACTATTCAGTAGGCATCTAAACATAGTTACTCTTCTTCATCAGTTTCTCTACTGTATTTTCTAAACTAGTTATTTGTGTTTCCAGTGTTGAAAAAAATAGAATTATACAAAGTAATAAATCACTTAAATTTCCTTTTCTGCTATGTGCTTCTTGCATGTCAGAATGCAAGTCACTTAGATATATTTTCACCAAGTACATTACCCTGGGTTTCTTGTATGACAGACACTCCAATCTTCTCCCTTATTCACACTAAATCTGCTCTCACAAACTTGATACTGCTTTAAATTTGTACCAAAGGTTCTAAAGAAAACCTCAGGCTCTAATGCCATTTGTACAGGCTGAAATAAGAATCTAGAAACTTTTCCTTTGTTTTGCCTTACAGTGTCTCAGGAAAGCAAGGAAGTACATGGGGTTTAGCAGATTCAACGTCCAAACTGCAAAATAATAACATCTGTCTCATTTCACTGGTGAGCTGCTTCAAATTCCTTGAGAAAACAAGACCTGAAGCAGCAATGGAAACTGCACTCTGGCTGCAGCAAAGGGCTTACCATGGTGGCAAAGTGAATTGAACACAAATCCATTATTCACAGCTAGTAGGGCGATTTAAAAACTTTTTTATTAATTGTCTATCCCTAGTTGCTCAGTAAACCGTTAAGGTTGGTCTGTCCATAAGCTCATGCTTCCAGATCTCTTGTAAATGTGATGTTTGAAAGAAAAATAAAAATAAAGTACACCCAGCACCTGACATCTGGGACTTCATCAAGGGAAACAAAGCCAGCAGGTCTGAACCTGCAGCTGAAGTTTGGGTAAGAGCTGGATCGACTGGCTGGCACACCAAAACCCACCTGCCAGGACATGCGGTAGGCTAGAGTAAGTGTACAAAGAACTATATACATTTCCCTTGCGTATATGTTTCCACCCTACTATGAGGTAGAGAGCTTGAGTACTAGGAGCACTTTGCTGTCACTCTGCAGTGCAATCATCATGGAAAAGGGCAATGCTTCCCCCTTGTAGGGATGTGGGGAAACATGACAATGAACACTTACAGTAAATTATGTATGATTTAGCCGTGACCTATAATACAATATAAAGACTTGCGCCCAAATTTAAGATACCATCTTAAAGAGTGACTGCACAAGTCACCATGCATTCAAAATTAAAAAAAAAAAAAAATCAAAGAGCTTGCCTTGTAAAGTAAAAGGTGATTTCTATAGTGATACTCTGCAAAAGCCAGCTAGCAAGGCACAAGCTGAATAGCTAAGCAGCCCAAACGTGTCCCTCAGTGACTCCCAGCCAGCTCTAGCAGGTCTTCAGTAGTGCAATAACATAGCAAGAGGAGCCTCTGATGGAAGGGTAAGTACCTGTTGATGGTGCAGAGAGGACACACCTGTCCCCCTTTTCACAGCTAAAAAGAACAAACTACAAAACCATGCTTTTGTCACTGTTCAGGGAAAGTGACTTGCTCACAGCTACGTTATCAAGAAGAGTTAAGAGAACAGTGGCAAATAAAACCAGCAAAAAAACCCTCTCCACAGTCATTCATGTGGAGGAGGAAAGCTGCAACTGTTTATGGCATATTTCATTATGTTGCCAGATCAACTGAAGTTCGGAGGATAAAGTTTATTGTGCGACATGGCAAAAGCTGTGTGACATCACATAAAAGCATGCTACGTGCCCCAGTGTTGGAAGAAACAGCATTGTTAATCACACATGTGCCATGAAGCAGTGAACAACATGCTTTAACAAATAAGTCTGTATGCAGCAGCATAAGAGAAAGATTTTCTGCAATTAAAAAATTTTGAGGGACGTACAGAACACGTCTTCTGCAGAAATTATTTCAAGGAAACTCTGGACCCACAGCATTGTCAGAATTGCTCAGTATCCCACCCTCCCACAGCAGCACTGACAGCCTGCCTGCTGACCCTCACAACAGTGTCTATGCATGTACCTTTTTCACTAGTAGTTTTGTTTTTACTGGAGCTCTAATGAAATTCAGTATTTTCCAGCACTCTCCTCCTATTGAAGCTTGTGTACTAGCTCATGTGCAGAAAATAAACTTGCTCTAAATCTTAAATCACCTCATACAATTAGGATTTCTTAAATTAGAAAATATATATTTAAATGCAAAGCCTTTATCAATTACATTGAAAGATGCAATTCCGGCATTTATGCTCAGTATTTTATAACTGAAGATCATTAAAACCTACTGTATACATCTCAGTCTTTATCACTTTTGGTATTTTTAAAAGTAGCTTCTATAAACTCTCTCGCTCTTTTAGTTATTACCTAACTGAATGTTAAGTTATTCAGACAAACCTGAAGTTCAAGTGATCAATATGATCCTACAGCCCACACAGTTTTACCCTCAGAAGCCTAAACATTATTGCTTGCTGTTTAACAGAAGCACAAGTTAAAACCTATAGCTGCTATTGAGTGTGAACAATTTTTCTGATCATGTTGCATGAAAAAAACATTAATTTTCCACTGACTACTAGTGGTTGTTATCCAAGGATTTGGGGCTAGGATATTTGCCAAGTTGTAAATGAACACATAGAGCGCAGAGGACACAAAAGGAATAAGTGAAATGCTCTTAGTCAGCACAGTGACAGGAACCTTCTCTATCATGAACTGTTAGATTTGAAAAAAATTATGCTAATAGTAATTTTGTGTTTTACATATGCATCAACACAATAATTTTCAACTACCTGGCTTGAAAGCAGTTGCATGATCCAGAATTAGTAAAGCCCAATAATATTAGTAAGCCCAATAATAAAGCAGCATCCTTCTAGGACTCAAGGATTAGCACAAAGCATAATAGCTCTACTGGAGCGTGAGCTGGGAAAAAAGGAAGATCTTGGTGTTCCAGAAAACTGGCCTAGATTCTTCACTCTGCACAAAGCAGAAGACACTAATCAGCCAGGAGATAAAAAGAAGTTTCAAGGTGATTCTTTCTAGAAATGCTGAGAATATGGGTACAAAACAGCTGCTGAAGAAAAGCCCAGTACATTTTCAATGACATCAGGATGACTTTCACTTACAGGCACTGCAGCAAGGGAATGCACTGACAATCCATATAAACTATAGGTGAGAAGCCAGCTAGGAAACCAAAAGAGTAGTGGTTTAAATACTGCTTTCTGGAAGATAGCTTTGTCACGTTAAATTTCTTGCTGCTGTGTTCTAAGACAGCACTACTGTACAAGAAATCCAGAAAACTGGGAATTGTTAGTTTTTTGAGAGGAATGTATTGTCTGAAAAAGTTCACGCAGGATCCTCAAAACGAAACCAGTGTGTAGTGACCATACTTTCTGCTTTGGGTTTGCACCTGCATCACTGCTTTATTCCACAATCTTTCAGCCTGACAATAAAAATGCTTTGAGATAACCCTGCTGAGCAAGAATGCCTGATTTCTTCCACAGATAAGAATATTATGAATAAGGACCTTAGCTATCTTCAGATAAGCTAAGCACAGTAATCATGTTATGGCATATTAATAGGTATACATGCAGACGGAATTTAATTCTCTGTACAGAGGTTGCATCTAATATCATCCTACGCCAAACAATGAGTTTCTGTACAGGAAATGGCACTCAATTCAACTACATGACCTGTGACAGCAAGCACAAAAAATGCCTGGCTTTCAAGATGGCATACTAAATTGTTTTGCTTAAACAGTCAGTGTATGCATTACTAATTAGAGTGGTACAGTTTCTAGATTTTAATCATCTAAAACTAAAGATTTTTTAATGTACTAGTGGTTTAAAACACAACAGCAGCAACAAAAATCGCCACCACCTAGCTTTCCTGGGGCAGAAGACAGAAAGTGAGGAAAGAGGAAACCATGATCTACTGGTACCCATGCAGTATCTCTCACTTACATTAGTCATTATGGAATCATCGTACATGAGAAAGACTGAAAAGCTATGGTTGGAAGCTACCCATGGAGTTTCAGTTCAAAAAAGCCCCTGATTTTCTCTGGATGCCAAATACTCCAAAATAAAGTTGATGATGGCACAGCTCGCCAAGTTTACCTATTAAATACGCTGACCTTATAAACGAGCTAGCACCTTTTGTACATGGTTCACTATGGATGGTTCTGATGGATGTCAATTATCTCCCTCAGAAAACAGGTACCTTAAGATGGGAAATTTTATGATGTTTCTAGAACAGATCTAGAAATTAACTTGGCTTCACCTTGACACTCTAAAATCTTGGGCAATGAAGAGCACCAGATTCAACTTTCACTGTTGCGTCTGGATATGTAGGATAGCAAAGACAAAGTGGAGGGAGGCAAAGAAGGAGGTTCTATACACATGCAACATTCTCAGTGCTCTCTTAGTGACCATGGTTTGAGGAGAATGCAGAGTAAGTGATAGGGCAGAAAAGAAGAAATAAAGTGATGGTCATTACAAAAAGCAAATACGGATGTGATGCAGAAAATGTGATTTCTTATCTAATGCTCTTGTAGAATCATTCCTCCTACTCTATGGTAGCCATTAGCAACCTAGAAATAAATTACATCAAAACTTTTTGTGTCTGAAACACTGCCAAATGTATCACTTGGGGGAGTTATACCATCTGCTGTCTCCTGCTTTCTACTGCACCCAAGATCAAAGGGCTCACATTTACTGAGAACACAACAGTTCTGAGGCTTGTCTTTAAAGAAGTTATAAGGAGCTCAGTGCTCCACATAAAATCTGAGAACTGTTCACAGGCATAAATAACTGTGGTACAAACAAACAATGATGTCCCTCTACCCCCCTTGCTGGCCAATGAACTAAGTATTTGGGTTGGAGTAAAATGAACCTTTGATACTGACTGAAGAGAAACAAAGGAAGAAAAACATAATTAAGAACAGAAAGGGGTCATGAAAACCAAGTATTTGAGGAAATAGAGCAAAATAAGCATTTACTTGATGTCTACGACCACAGTCAGATGTAAATCTTGATTCTCCAGCCCTCTCCACATTATGTTATGGTCAACATTCTACTTTCAGAATTCACTTCAAAGGAAAAGTCTTTTGAAGGGTCGAACTCAAAAGTTCAGTGCTTATCTCCAACTTTCAATTCTGTGTTTTTCAAAACTTGACCCTCTGTCTTGCAATGTAATAACTAACAAAGCAGCTACTACATGTTTTCTACCCCAAATTCTGATGCAGCAGAGCTTTAAAACTGCTGCATGTGCTGACTGTAAAACAAATTCTCCCCATCTGGTTTATGAGACCTCAAAGATGGAGCAGCATAAAAATGTCTGGTTTGGATGATTGGGGATGAGGGAAAATATCTCACCAAAACACAAAGGGAAATGTCTAACTTACAGGAAGATCTAAGGCTTAATTTTACAGTGATTTCTATCTATTTGTTAACACCAGCCTATACTGAAATCAGAGACTCACAGAACAGTTTCAAATACTGCAGGATTTGTGCTAAATCACAAAATACTGATTTAATATCCCAGCCCCCTGGTGCACAGCTACTGTAACTTCAACAATTATTTTAGGAAGTATGTGGCATTTTTCCTAAGCTTCCTCTCTCACTCCCAGTTAAAAATTATGTGTATGCTGTGGAAAACAGAGCCAACTATGGAGAAAGTCTCCCTTTCACACTGAGAAATGAGCCTGATTCAGTGAGATAAGGCTTGGGGCCAGATAATCCTCTTAACAATACTTTATTTCATCAGAGTCCTTCTTTCCTCCACTAACTAAGTTGTAACATACTTGTCTGCCTAAAAAGTCACAGTACATTCCTCTCCTACCTATGCCCCTCAAAAATACTGTTCTCATTGACTTAAAAAAAAGTGATATTTTCAGTTTGGTAGTGTTGAAGTGTGGAAAAACAAGTAACTAAAATTCTTTTTTGACACTTGGACAACAAAGTGTTTCAAATGTTTCCATTTAAATATGTACTATTTCATTTCAAATACTGAAGCTCTTCTTCAATTTCAAAAAGTTGTAACAGTAGATTTTTCTTCTTTTTCTTGATGAAAGGGTGTACTTTATTTGATAACTATGTGTAGGGGTTTTTTTTTAATCAATTGGAATTCATAATATATTTCTAAATTACTAATCCAGTGAGAATTTAGAAACTGCTGTGAGGTCAATTTCACAGACAAAGAAAATTAAACAAAGGTGCTTCTGTGAAAAGCAAAGAATTTAATACTGAATCAGGTAAGAAAGTAAAACAGCTAGTGATATTGGAGAGAACACCTAAAAACACTGGCACTTGAGACTACTTTCAGAGAAATACTGTTTCAATTCTATTATCACATGCAAATATTTTACACCCACAGTAGTACATTTATTCAAGATGAGGCACCACAGTGGTACAAGAGTGTTCCATAAGTAATGACGCTATTTGACTCCTCTAAATCAAGAGCCAAATGTCCTAACTGCATCCCAGTTAGCCTAATTCTCCACCCCAAAGTAACTCCCACCCAGTCTGCCCTCTCCAACTCTCCCCTTTCCATCTCAGTATCCCTTGACCTCTTCTACACCGCCCAACTATTGTCGCGGCAAAGAGCAGTGGAGGTTACGGCTCAGGATAGCAGACTCAGGGGAGAAGAGCTGCTGAAGCATTCCTTTATGCCCCTCTGCTATTTATGCATTCACAGAAGTAATTTCATCAAACTTTCAAGAACAACTGTTTCCCTGTCAAATGAAAGAACTGATACAACTGGCAGCATAACTGCAACAGTCAAGTATCACAGGAAATCGGACAGTACCTGTAAGCCTTATATAAGAGCAATTCACTCCCCTCGTCTGCCAATCGCTGCCAGCACTACCTAAGAAATATTAGAAAAATGTTTTACACTCTCTAATCTGATAAAAAGTCAACTTAATGCACTTTTTATCTCAGAGATACATCTTCACACTATATAAATAAAAGCAAAAATTCCAAGACAACATAGAGCTCATTTACGAGATTTATACATCATCCTGTGTTGTTTCCCAGCATTCTGTTTCTCCTTATTTCCTTCAGTTTTAGTCCATAGCATTGCAGACTTTGGCAGTGGAAAAACTTCACCAACTCTAAACTAGAACAACAGAATATTCTTTTACTTTTGGCAGAACTGAAAAACACTACAACTGCTTCAGCCTGAATGCAGAAGTAAATGTACTCTGGCTGTTTCTTTGGTTTAGACTAAAACTCTAAGCCAAGTGTAAGGACCACTTTACACACTTATCAGGTGGTGCTGAGCACTCTTGTGACAAAAAGCTTCCATTTCTTCCCAGCTAAGAAATTAATTCTCAGCAAGCAAAACAGATGTGGAATACAGTGTTTCCTCACTGCTGCTAAAACAGCTCTCCCAATTGCTCTTACTGTTCCATTACACCCCCTCAGAATAACTAATCCATACAGCTTCAAAATGAGAGCTGGTGTTTCCACATTGTCCTCAACTGTGTTTTAATCCATAGTTCCAAGCTGTTCTCCCTGCTTTGCAGACACATATACCATACCCTGCTCAGTCAAGGAAATCTAGGTATGAAGAAAATAATCCAGCTTCTAAAAAAAACGCAATTTGAAATAAGATGCTAGGAAGAAAAAAAACAAAACACCAAACAGCAGGCATGTGTCTAAACATATACATGAACATAAATCTCAGCTTCCAATCAGTGAAAGAATAAACACTTCTGCCAGGTACCTGCAGCACTGTGTGAAAGTTCTGGAGTGACCCTACTCCTCTTTCCCCCTCAGCATTTTGATTCAGAGTACACACATTGTGTGTTTCAGTATGGAAGCAAGCCTACCAGATTGGTTTCTTTAGGAAAAAGGGCTATCATTTCTTCTTGGAGATGAATCTTCAGAATAAGGCCAGTATTAACTGAACTACAGCTGCTACTAGATGAAAGGAAACATTACTCAAAATCCTGTTTTTAACCAGCAAGCTATAACAGAAAGATAAAGAGTTTTTACAAACTGGATTTATCAGCACAGCCCAGCTAAGAATTATGTTCCCTAACAGTTTTCATCTCTTCTCAGCTGGGGCTCTTGACCTACCGCTCCATGAAGTGGACTACTATTCTTTAAGCTTTTCAGGAATGACGAGTAGTTGATTGAAAAAAAAAAAAACGGGCTGGATTTTATTTTTTGAAGTAAGCTCCCCAGGTTTACTATGCTGACTAAGACATTGGTTTAACTGTGATGCTTTTGATCTGTAAAATTCAGTTTCACTGAGTCCTACTGAAGAGTATTTCTGCCCTCTACATTCATAGCCTTAGCTGAAGAGATGGAATTTGTCTGCAACAGTCACAATAAACCCTGTGACTAGTTCAGGAGGACCATTACATAAGATCATAATGAATTTAAATTATGAAAACAGAATTGCTTGGGTGCTTGATTAAAGAAACTCAACTATGAACTTCATTTTGATTCACATGAACTCAAATCATTTTGACAACAAAATTACTAACACTAAAAATTATTCTTATGTCATGTAAGATTCATATGAATTCTTGAGTGTTCTTATTTCTTATTTTCTTATATTTTATTCAAAGTTGATGGACTCAATAATAGGCAAATTTCAATTCAAGCTCTGGATTTAAAAAAAAAAACAAACAAAAAAAACCCCAAGAAACCCCACCAAATAAACAAACAGAACCACATGGAAAGTGCACTACCCTTACATACTACAAAATGCTAACATATTCCAAAATAGGAATATTTCACCCATAATACATTTTTTCTAAATGCAGAGAGGTTTTTGTCATATCACCTATACTTACTAATTAGTTTGCATCAGTTTTTTTACTTTCCCCTATGCTGACACTGAAACACAACTGATAACAATATGTAATTTATTATTTCATTAACAAGATCTGAAAATACTTGCCACCTCAAATGATTACTTAAGCTGATGAATTATTTTCCTAGGCAGATATGAGGACAGAGGTAAATACAAGCACTCTGCTCACGATCTACAGTAAGCACACTGGATGCACATTTTCTTTAAATGCCATCTCACAGCTAGTTGCTGTCCACCTGAACACTGTTTCCTTCTATCCACAAAAGCATGAGTGTTTTTATGTTCTACATCAGATTTCACATAAATCACTTGTTCTGTATAACACTACAGTGGTTTTAACTGAAAACATCAGAAGTCTGTCAGTGAGACAGAATGAAATTTGCTTTGTGTTGTTTCATTATGGCTGAGAGAAAAAGCAAGCTGATGTTCTAGTCATTTCTCTTCTTTCTGCTGCCGGAAATTCCTGGAAGCAATTTTCATCAGCTCTTCCAACCTACCAGGCAAATCATTATCAGAAACGCAGCAAAAAAAATCTAAGTACTTGTAGAGGGCATAGTAAAGTGCAACTTGAGCATGGTGCTTCAACTTCATGTAGAAGCTCGTTAAACAAAAAAAAACATATTAAAGTTTCTAGATCTTAACGATGGCAGAAAAAATTTCCAATTGTAACTTTTGGGTATCAGCCTAACAGCACAGGCCTTAATTAGGACACTATTTAAAGAGAACATTAAGTCCTCTTTTGAGTCACAGCTTTTGAGTCAGACACACTTATCTTCAAATACACATAGGCTTATTTTCCCATTAAATGAAACTATCAGGAGACATTAGCTAAAGCAACAGATTTTCATTCAGTTTGTTTACACAAGTCATCTCCAATTGTGGGGCAGAGCTTTTTAATACATTCCCTTCCCTCTTCCTTTCCATCCATAACATTCTTTTTCGAAACTAGACTACAGATGTTTCCTTTGTAACTCCTGAGAGAGAAAGCCCAGTGTTTAGTCTTTGTAGTTACTACCTTTCACCCCAGTGTGGTCTTATGTTACTATCTAGAGTTCACAGCTGCTTTAACAAATAATTCCAAAAGCAAGTTTCTAGCTGTGGGAGGGATACAGGCAGGGTTTACAGTTCTGCTAACTTCGTATTCACAACACAGATGAAAAAAAAACTATTACAATTTAATAAGTCTAGCAACACAAACATCAGAATTTTAAAATGCTGTAAACAGTAACAGTATTACTGCAGGAAATTAAGGCTTGCAGAAAAGGTGTAGTCTTAACTTGAAAGACCTCACTGCTACTACCAACACAAACAGGTACTACGGTTTCAGTATTTCTTATATCCATTTCTTACATCCAGGTTTACTTTTTCTTCCAGCAAACACCTGATCAAAGCAAAGGAAACATCTGCTGCAGGAAGCACCACACAGTCACTTGCCAATCTATAGCTGTCCTTCAAAAAATTTAGGAAGTTCTAGACATAACACTGATTATTTCCTTTTCAATTTCCCAACATCTCAGATGTTTGCACAAGGTTTTACATACCTGCAAACTTGTTCTTCTGAGGGTGACACAAACAGATCCATTCATTTTGGTTAATAGTATGAAGTTTTTGGCTGGCAGTAGCCAGGAGCATTCTGTCTAAAAGCCTTGCAAACAACAGCAAGTCCTACTTAGGTAAGACCAGTATCTTCTCTCTGTATTTTTATAATGAGGAATTCAAAAGGCACCTCAAGGGTATTAAAGTACCTGGTACCTTGTGGTATCTTGTATTTTTTTTTCCCCTTTCAAATAAAAAGTAATGGGTAAGCTGCAGAGTGAAAATTAAAAACCCCCATCCTTCACAAATAATAAAGGTGAAATTGCTAAAAAAAAAAAAAAAAAAAAAAAAGTTGTAACATTTTTATTACCCTTTTTTAAAAGCAGAGCATGTTCAAGGTGACAAGCAATGTTTAAAATGTGATGAACTGAAGCAAATATTATCCTTACTTCACAAGGATAAGCAAAGTATAACCTAAAACCTGCCTTAGTAAAGCCAGGATTTATATTCAAATATCTGGCAAGTCAATTTAAAATGTGGAAGTCTTCAAGTGTTTCTGCTGTTCTGAATTGATCTGTGATATCTAATACTCTTTCAGGTACCGAAAACTGAGTAACTATGCACCATGGTATCTGAGCCTGCAACTGTTAAGTCACTATATGAAAAAGGTATATTTATTACTCAAGTACATACAGGTTATAAGCTTGCTACGAGAAATGGGTCAAATAAGCATTATGCTCATAAAATGCGTACAACACAGGGCAATAAAATGCACTGACCACTTGACTTTGCTTTGCTGTGTTTGACCTCCAGGCTGCTGTTCTCCATTCTAGTCCTGCAAATTACTGCTACAAAACTCTACAACTGTATCTCCAGCCACTGAAAAAAGTGCTCATGGAAACAAAGCAACCACATTTAAAAGATACACTATCTACCTGTAGAAATGCTTTGCAAGCCTACTTCTATTGCAGAAAAGAGACCCAACCCAGGTCTTATTTTATATATTCCATTTTGTACAGGGTAGGATAGGGAGAGCTAGGATGAAAAGAATTCATTGATTAGAGATCCTTAGCCTATATTTCCTTCCTGATTGTTAAGAGCTACATACATTTCTCTGAAAAACAATACAAGTTACTTGAAACTGGGCCACAACAGAAGGAAAGTACTTATGGTGAAGGTCTCCTCCCTTTATTATTAAAAGGTCTACAGTCACGTTCCCCTCAGCACAAGAATATCTGAATTGACTCAAACACCTCTTTGTGTAGAAGTCATAATCCACAAACTGGAAGCACTGCCAACTCAGCTTCAATTTTTGAAGCTGCAATCCTGAACAGAAATTAATGATTCATGTCAAGAGATCACACAACATGTTGTTTGGTACCATTATTTCCGTTGCCAAGCATGTATCAGAAGATCTTAAATATTCAAAAGTCCTCATGAGTATAGATGAACCTTACTGCCCAATTCCTGCTACCTCCAAGCTACAAGTTCTGTAATGGTTGCATTGTTGGCAGCTCAGCTTTAACTCAAGATTAACTTGAGTTACTGTGCTGCTGCCACATTTATGGAGTTGGAGATCACCTACAATACTGCAAACTCTATCCCCTAACAAAGGGCAGTGTAGCACTCATGCTACAAATCAATTTTTGACTTCAACCAAAGCTCAGCAGAACACTTTAGCTGCTCAGCTGCAAGGTTATGAAGAAATGAATTATTTGCAGTGGACTTGAAAAGTAGGAAGCATGATGGAATATATTACCCTAAGTAATCTGTCACTGAACGAAAAGAGCTGACTTACAAAGGTTCTAGTGAAGTACAAGCGGTAAAAAGAAAAAAAAATAGCAAGGAAAGCACTACACCCTGTGATTACATTAAAGCCATGCTGGAGGGCAACAGCAGACAATAGTACCAATCCAGTCTTGTATTGTGAAACAAAACCTAAGGACAAGAGGCCTGTTATACCACTGCCATCCCTGAACTGTTTACTTAACATTTTTGCCTACACTTGGAACCATTAATTGTGAACCAAGCAGGAAAAAAAAAAAAAAAAGGCCTTTGAGTCCACAGCTACAGACAAGGGTGAATAACTTTTTGCTGTTTACCTTTAAAAATCCATGACAAAACCTTCAGGAAGACAAGTCAAACTATACTGAGCCATAAAGCTCAATCATATAATAAAAGTGTACTGAACATATAGTATTCTCTCAACATGCCAAGAAACCACACTTATAACCAGATGTGTGAGTGTAAGAATATGAATATTGTCTATATAGCTGTAGAAAATCAGGAATGCAAGACAGTGACATCGTCAATAAAAGTGTCTTAATTAAATGCAAGCTGCTAAAACACGGTAGTGGTTTTACTTCCCAGAGTAGTATTTCCTTCATAAAAATTTGGATCTAGTGACAACATATTCCCCAATTTTAAGTGGTAAGTTGACAGAAACAGTATGTGAGAAACTGGGTCATCCAGTATACACTAAGTGTAGTAATGCTTCATTTTTCTGTAATGTCAAAATGAGTGTGAGAGGCTGTCTTGTTTTTCTAGAAAAAGGTTGCATGATCCCCTACTCACACTTGTTAATACGTCATGTAAGATTTCAGACTATCAGATCCTTTATTTGAAACGTAGTAAGAGACTATTTACTCTGTAATCAACCTGTGGAAGAGGTAAAAGCAAAGCAACATGAGAGAACAGTAAATCAAATACTTCTCTCGTTCATTTCATTTTTAAGGCCATGTTAACCTCAGAATGTGTACAGGACAGTCTTATCAAAAGGACATGAACACACCTGGGTATCAATTTATGTATACCCAATTCTCTGTTCCTGTATAACATAAAAAGCTCCTTTTATCAGCCTTCAGTGAGACCAAGAAACCAACCAACACTTCTGTTCAAAAAGTAGGGGATAGGCAGGGAGTTAGGACGGGTATACGAAAAGGAAGCAAAGTGGGAACAATCAACCCAAACAGCAGAAAACTTGAAATGGTATTAGCACTCAAAGTTTTCATAAAGAAATGGTTCCATAAAATTATTTCTGCAAAAATTTCCATTTTCTCTAATCGACAGAATCATATCTAGTTAGAAATCCTAGACAGAGCTACAGTACTCTGAACCTTAAATATTTATACTAATCTAAAACTTACAAAAGTGAAGAGAAAATACTCTTTAGGATGATGTGAAATTTGAGGGAGGTTCCAAAAGGGCATAAGTGCAATTATAAAACATACATTCTCTGCTACCTAATAAAGTTTTTTATTGTGCTTGTGAAGGACAAGCCCTACATTCATCACTTCTCATTTCTGATCATGTAAACCCAATAGCTAGAGTGTAAGTGAAAGCCTGAAAAAGTCTTGTTTTCACAGTTCTCTCCTTTTGGTAATGGCAGCTTCAATGCAAGTGACCCCCAAACTTCTCCATTGCAAATTTCGAATGATTTTATCAAAAGGACCTGGGAGTTTTAAGAACAATCACGTGACAGATTTAGTCTTCAAGAAAAAGGAATGACACTGGATAAATATTTATCCATCTCAGGCATAAACTCAGTAATGTTTGTGAGAATACAGATGAAAATAGCAGAGGTTTGGTACGACTAGTTACAGAAATCCTCCTCTTCAAGTTTTCAAAAACAACAGACAATACAAGATTTTGATTCTTAAATTTATTTTTAGCAGGATGTGTGTACTAATGGATGGTGACATCATTAGAAGATAGGTCCATGTCCACCACCTGCAACAGAAGCTAGAAAGACGTTAAAGAAAACAATTTAAGAGTTAAAAATGACACTACTTACCCCAAACATACTTAGGAAAGTCACCTACTAAGCAGTACTGTTAGCTTTTGATGCAGACATGGTATTATTTATTTGTTACCAAAATCTCCTTTCAAGATTTAATGCATACATTACCTTGATTTTTATGTGAATCATGTGCTTCTGCTTCAGAAATAACAATTAGAGAAACTCTCAATCTTAAAAAAACTACTCATAGAAAGATTGGTTATTCAAAATTACTTACCTGTAAATTGTCTTTAGAAGATAAAAGATCTGCAAATTTAGGTCTAATGGTCCCATCTAAACTTGAAAGCTAATGAGAATTCTCTGGAAATTCAAATTCTATCGCTGTTAAACCAGGTCAACAGCAAGTAACATCTCTAGATTCAACCAAGAATACATCCACTTGTTTCTTGCCATACCTGGGTGTTTAACAAATCAGTAAGCTAGGGTCTCAGCATTATACTCACAGATTGGTGATACTAATTCAGGAAGAAATGAAGACTTGATATGTTACGACCCAGAGACCATGTTATGCTAAGAAAAATGTCAATAGCCAGAAGTCTAACAAAAGAAACAATCTTGTCTAGAACAAATTAATTTCATCAGAAATCATACTTGAGCAGCGAAACCTAGGAACACAGTTCAGGGAAATACATTCTCAAAGAATTAGGTGACAGGCCCCTTTCCCAGTGCTATTTCAAAAGTGAAGCCAAGAAGCAAGGTTCAATTTAAGGTATGGAATTTCCCAAGACAGTAAAGACAGAGTCCTTGCTTCCTCTCCATTTCTTAGGAACTAAAAACAAATCACAGGAGCTAAGTCAGGAGGCCCTGCAGACAGTATCATGAAAACATCCTGATCTTAACATTTCAAAACATCAAAATGTTTATCAGCCTCCACTTCTCAAACCAAAAAGCACTAATGGTAGTGAGCATGAGGTCACTTCATTTATCTTAACACTAGCTTAGAAACTTCATTGTAAGGTTGTTGTTCTTAACGATCTCTTGGCTCATCAGCCTTTATTAGTAACCTGGGTTGACACCATATCGGCTCACAGTTCTTTATTAGTAATTCACATGTATACCACACTGATCAGCCTAAAAACATTCTTACAGTATCCTTCAACATCCCAGGACTTCATCTGTTTAAAACAGACTGCTACAGCTACTGAAGAATGTCTCCCACTTTTTAAAGAAAGACCTCATACTACTCCAAAATGGAACTGTGCTGTATTAGAATGCAATTCTTTAGCAGTTTAAATAATTCAGCCAAGAAACTTGGTTTTAAGGACTATGACAGCCCAGTAATACGCAACTCCTGTCTCTTACAATTATGAATTCTCTGATCTAGTAATACTGGGAAATTAAACTGGTTTATATTTGATGAAAACAACGAACAAGGGCAGAATCTGCTCACAGTTGCACTACCATTTGTGATTTCTTTTTAATTGAGCTCTCTTGTTTTCACAGAATTATAAATCTGTCTGAAACACCAAGTCACTGCCTTTTGAGCAACTCACTATCCCAGTGGTCTACTATACCTAAACAGGGAATAATTGCTGGTACTGAGCTACAAAAACAAGTCAGTGTCTCTAGACAACCAGTCCTTCACTGAAATTGGGTATTTGTCCTTCAAACTTACTACACACAGTCAGAGGGGAGGTAGGGCATGTGATGAAAAGCTTAAGGCTTCCTGTTCTTTAATCTTCCAGGTTCCATTATCCAGGTGGGTCAGTTGCTATTGCAATCAGAACTACTGTGATACCACCTATCTTACATGAAGTTGGTTGATATTCTTCCCACAGGATAAACACACACAGTAAAGTTGACAGGAAGAACCTTCATCAATTGCTTTTCTGTGAGGCACAGAGGAAAGTAAGTCAGGAAATAAGAGTGGGAATGATACAACTGATCTGAATGATGACTTCAAATACATTGTGAACAGCATTTTCCTGAACAAAGGCAATACAAAATCTGAACTCAAGTTATAAAAAGGTAAAAAAAAACCATTAAGCAAAGAAAATGTTCCTGACAGGCCTGTATGACGAAACCTCAAGAGTAATTAATTTGGGCACCATATATGCATATGCTACAGTTACAGGGCACTGCAATTGTTTAGATATCTCCTCTTGAAAAATGATACAGCTTCAGTTCTATTACTGTAGTACTCAAGTTAGCCCTGGTAAGCAACTGACATAAAATTATGGACATATTCTAAATATGTGGGATGTTCAACAGGAGGCTTTACAGTATTACATGGTAGGAAAGGAAAACAGATGACTGGGAATAGCAAAGAATAGAATAACTTAGGGGATCATGCTCATAATGAGCTGCTGACTCTGCATCCTTCTTTTATTGTGATCTGTCTGGTCCTAATGGTGCTAGTGCTGCTAACCAGCTGTATTAGAGGCTGTAGAGGCTAAAACTCCATTTTACTAGGTTTAATGGATGCTTGAGTCTGGTTAAAAAGTTGTGCTGAAACCAATGATTAAATTCTTATCCTTTAGCAAATACATAACTAAGACTTACAACAGTGAATGAAAGGAGCATGAAAAAAAATTGTGAGAAATTACGTTTGTAACACTCAGGGTAAGAGTTTTTATCTGCACTACTAAAACTAAGTCTGTACATATAACAAAGACTGAATAGCTAAAAAACCAAAGAGCTGGTTTAACAGGTTTAGAACACTGGAATCAAACAAAATGTTAATAATGTGCTGGAAGCAAAGATGTAAGAGCGGCAATTAAATATTTATCTTTGGAGATACCAGTTTTTTAGGCCAACTAAAAACATTTGCAAGAACAAGCTTTAGTGAAGAATGGACTAAAACAAAACATTACGCACTTCCAGCTTATGTTCTTTCTCTGCAAGGAATTCTTTTTGACATCGGAGAAAGTCTGATAACATTCGAGTCAGCTGTTTTCTATCATCTATTTCAGCTGCCAACCTGCCATTGTAATCCGCCAGCAACATACATGCATCATCTACCATTTTGGAAAGTTGCTCTCCAGATTCCTTATCTAAAAAGCAAGCAGAGAAAAACAAGTAAAGCGTGATTTCATCACACATCGTTAGGTTCTCACAACAGCATATTGGTTACTGGGTCCCCAACCCTCACCTGTTATTCTGTCTAACAGGGACACATCTTGGACCTCTATAGGCAGCGAGGCTATTCTCTGATGAACTGCTGCATCCCCAGAGGCAGCATTTTCTAGTTCTTGTAATGCTCTAATGAGATCTGTGGTCTGAAAAAAGCATGCAAGATGGAGAACTACTTTAAGTAAACAGATCCTAGAACAAAACAGTATCTTACAATAAGCTTTGGAATTGATTTGATGGCAATTTCAACAGCATTTGCAGCATCAGCTTTTAGATGGAGAACAAAACCAAACCTTTCATTCTCAGGACAATATTGCAGCGTTCCCAGTTTTAAAGGTCACCTTCCTTCAACAGATTTTTTTCATTTAAATTCTTGGTATATAAGGATTACTTATACATCTTTTATTTTTGACAGTGAATATTTTACAATACCTTTCATTTTACTATAGATTTTTAACATTATCTTTCGTGTCATTTTGCTTCATTATTGCATCAGACTAGATCAGTGTGCTTCTTTTGAAAGTAGAGCTCATGTGATTATTTGAGGACAGTCATTCCTGACAATAACAAAAAGCCTTTTGAGATAGGGCAATACCATAATAAAAAACCCGCACGAATTAGGAAAGCTATAACAGTGCAAGGTAGACAATTTTTCCCAACCATCATGATTGCAACTCTGAGAAATATTTTACTGATAAATCCATAACAATCTTACTCTAACACATGGGTTACTCATTACTACCGTGGAAACTGAATGAGAACCCAAAACACTGTAGAAACTGCTGCTGAAATCCTGATGTGAGCAAAGCTGGACATACAGTTAATACATTCAGGTTTAGTGTCAAATGACTAAAGTTACAATATACATGTAACCTGAAATACTGTGAAAAGTTTTTGCACAGAAACAGTACCTCATTAAAAAGAAAAACAGAGATCATTCAAAAACAGGAGTAACTGAAAAATTCTGCATGAAACCATATGTAAATACAGAATTTTATAAACATGTTTTTACCTGAGGAGGGTCAGTGGGAGAACTTCGAGGTGAACAGTTATTTTCATCAACTTTTATCTGTTCATACGTGCGCTTCCTCCCCTTTCTGTCTCCATCTAAATGAAAACAAACAGAGCAGTCAGGGAAATAGTATTTCAAAGAAGAGACTGAACCTTGATACACACACAAAATACTTACACAAAGCTTGCCTAAGTTGTTCTAATACATCATTTTCATAAACAGACCTTTCTTCCCAGATAGACAGCACTCGGCCAAGGTGTTTCTTACAACTCTCATCAGACTCACTGTTACAGGGGAAAAAAGTAAGTATCAGCACTAGGTAGAAGTACAGTGCTGCTATATGATTATTTTTCACAGAAGAACCTTCACATACCTTAGCAATATCCAAGCATCAGAAGTCAAATAATCTCAGAAAATAACAAAATCACATTTTAAAGAAAGAAAAGCAAATGCCAGTTCATGGTGTCTTAGCAAGCACATAAATAAAAAAGGGCCAATGCCCAACTCTGTTTTCTTGCTCAACCCATAAATCTGCAGGTCTGTAACCCTATTATGCAAACACTGCAAATAGGTTTGTGCTGCTTCAACAGCTGTGTATCATTGTGAAAATAATCCTGTATCAAGACTCTAGCTTCCTCATGCGATGAGATTAATGGCTGCTGGGGAAAAACAAATCATGAAACACCAGCAACGAAAAATATCAAACTGTTGCAGCACATATACACAGACTGAAAGCAAGTCTTAGTTTCAGGAATAGCTGACAGCTTTCCAAAGCAGAACGGACTGAATGCTGATGAATTTACTATGAAACTTCATCCAACAGCATTAAGACTCTCCAAGATCAAAAGAACACTGAATAAATTAAATTAACAAGACCTCAAGTAGAGAAATAGCACACAAAGACTAGTTGGGCCAGAAGAGACCAACTGAGGACTTCTCTAAATCCCCCTCAAACACAGTATGAAGAAGGACAATGCACATACAAGTTTACCGTACCTTGAAACGTGCTTAAAAGCCTCCACTATTACTGGAGCAAAGTCTTTTGTAAATTCTGGTCCTTTTCTTTTGCTGTTCTGTATGACATCATTGGCCAAGTACAGGAATGTCAGCTTCCTATTTGGTTTTGCTAATAAAAAGAATAATAAAGAAAAATTAGAAATTTTATTTCCTTTAACTAATATCTACTTATCCACATTTATACCAAATACAAACACCCACCTCCGGACCTCCCCCACTCTGAAATAAAAGATGTTTTTTTCTGTTTTCATTACTGCTTACAACCATTTCACATTTACAGCATTTTCATGTGAAAAGACTCCAGTCACCCATTGGGTTTTCTCTCTCTTCTGCTCTCTTTGTACAAATTCCTCTTCCTTCATAGTATGAAAACTTCTTTAGCATCATCTTTGAAAACAAACAGGAAAACCCCCAGATATTCCAAAGTGTCCTTCAGACCCCAACTATTCTCAGGTCTTTTCCTAGTCTTATGAGATTTGTCTGTTAGGTAGCCCTCATGGATTTCTTCAGCTTTCCTCTGAGCCTGCATAAATTTCTTACACTCATGAAGTCCTCTCACAAGTCACTTCACAGATCCACAGTCATTCATTCCTGAGAAGAACCTCCTCCTTTTCAGTCTGAATTTCATCAGTCTTACATACCCACTTCTCCTTCTTGCATTTGAGCAAATTGAACAGTCAACCCCTAGTCAGTCTCCTTATTATCACTGTGATACTTTCCTCCCTCATCTCTTAATTGTTAAAATACTCACATGCTGGTAGCTGTAACATCAAGAGAACATTCAAAAACCACTTTCAGGCTCCTTGGTGTATCCCTTCTCCGAGCATCTTAAGTATTCTACCTCCTCTCCATTAATGTGGAATAGATTACAAGCTTGCAATTTACAAGTTGCTTTTGAAAATCTATTCCATGTTTTTTAAGTGTTCCTACCTGGGTGTTTACATTTACAATCATACTTCATTAATCTTCAGCAGTCTACAAGTCTATAACTCTTATTGTAACACTTCTATCCTTGGTTAACACCAGAATATCATTACCACTACATAGTCTCAGTATGTACACTTTGATTTTAAAAAGAGATTTCTTTTGAAAGACAAGGTTTTTCTGCCCTCTCAACTGTAGTAAAGCCAGTCCAGGATTTCCTATAATTCATGCTTAGTCCACAATATGATTTGATTTTGTTAATTTCTATTCCAACCTCTCAAAAATGCAGAACCATCACCCTCACATACAAAGAGAAAATTCATTGTTGATATGCTTTCACTCCAGGGAAATGTTTTTGAAAATAAATTTTGCACTACGGAAAGACTCTTATGAGGGATTTCTCCTTGAAGTACTGAATTTTTCCCATCCTCTTGGACAGACATATCTAACAAGTTGAGAGTTCTGGACTAAGTGGGGGGAAAAAAACCCCTCTGCTAAACGTAAAAACACACCTATCTCTTACAGTCAAGGCAAACTAAAGAGTGGCAAAAAAAAAGAATTAGCTTGGAAGTGCTGGACACAAGGTGGATCTATTAAAAGTCTACTCCAAACACTGAAGTCACTAAAGGAAATAAATTTGTGACAAAATCTGGCTAATCTAAAATGTAGATTTTTTTAAACTTATGCTACTCAACTTCTATATTAAAACCTGACTGATGATACAACAACACATCTCCTACTAGGTTTCAGGTAAAACAAAGTTCTGACACATAGAAAGCTTTGAATTATTCAAAGAGAGAATCTTAGAAAACACATATTGTCTCACAGGCATACCAAAAAGTAACGAGCACTTACCAAAGATGACCCTGCACCCCTCCCCATTTCTTAAATAAGCCCAGAATTATGACTCAAAATCTAATGAAGCAGGCCACTCCCCATACTATATCCTCTGGAACTGCATGCAAGATAGGTCCTTGTCCATCCATTTTACAGAAAAAAAGTCATGTTTTAATGCTCAGTGATGTAACTAATTTGTGACAAATCTTATCTTTCCAACATAAGCCAAATCAATTGAGCTGGCAAAGACAGGAGGTGCATGCACAGTGCCACGAAGTCAGGTAGTGCTGATTCTCACAAAACCTAGACTTGATCTATTCACTGCAGTAAAGACATCCATGTACCAGGTTTGGAAAAGCCTTTGAAAACCCAGAAACTCACTTTCAGGCTTATTTCACCTAGTACTACCTTTTCAGCTTGCTATTACAATTCAACATAGACAAAGCTGCATATAATGAACAAAAATCCTAAACCCACTATTAAGCTAACTGTGGCTTTGGTTAAAAGTTCAATCAATACTGTACCCTTATGTTCACAAAGACAATTGTGAAATAAAATTGAATCCCTCTTGCTGTAAGAATGTGGTGCACAAAATTCCAATGCTGAAAATTATGCCTAGTCTTGAGAATGGCTTCCTTTCATTTCACAAATCTTCAAGACTTACATACTGATCTACTAGCAACCTGCCTTACCCATGAGACTAAAGTACAATGTAACCTCTGGCAACTGAAGCTGACAAATTTGAGCTGAAAAGCATTCTACTATGACTGTAAATTAACTATTGAAGTCTGAAATACAAAACTGAATTCAGGACCATATAGATCTGTTCTGGAAAAAAATTATGTTAAAAGCATCTCTCTTCACTCGTAGTGACACGAACTTTGCAGTCCAGGGCTTTGATAAATCTCAGAACAACAAAATGGATCAAATGGATTATTTTAAGTGTCCTCAACACGTGGCAAGGCTATTAGCAAAAGCATTCCTACTGTGAGAAGAAAATGAAGGGAAAAAAACATAAGAACTTAGGTTGAAGAAGGATCTGTAAGGCACATGCTGCCAGAGTGTACAGTGTTATAAGTAGCCAGCCCACAGTACCTCTGGTACCCTAACAGTACAGTGAGCTAACACAAAACTTCTAAGAAATCATCCACATTGGACTGAGTCATTTTTTCAGAAGATTTGTGCAGCGTTCGCATAACTCCTCTGCTTGTTTCAGTTAGATTTACCATTTAGCCACCAAAGTAGCTCCCTGAAGTACTGTATTCTGAAATATTTTAACATGTCAACAGTGTTGGTTGGTGTAAGACCATATTAAGCATATTATTCTGATTATAAAGCATCCATAATGACACTAAGTGGGATCTGCATCTTGCAAATGAAACTATGTCTGTCCGAAAAATGTACCTGACATGTTTAAATGCCAATGAATATCCTTCAGATATTAATGATATTTCACCTACAATTGGCATACTGAGGTATCTAAGTGGAAATTACATTTTTAAGTCTTAGTTTTTGGCAAGCCATGCTTCTTAGGAAAGCATACCTGGTACGCCTGGTTCTTTGCCAGTTCAATATAGATGCCCTGACATTATATGCTTTAGTCCATAACACTTAGAGAGCTCTTAACACTAAGACACCATTTTAGTGCAAGAAACTAGTATTTTTACCTTGAAAGGCAATAAGATGGTCATTTTCACTGAGGTTAGCTCTGGCAATCAAAGGCACCATAATCACCTATATTTGTCTTCTCCAGGTTTACCTCCTGATTTGAAATTGAGCTCTCATGAAGATTGCTAGTAACATGCCCATTAGTTTCATGCTGTTCTACACCTCTTCCCTAGAGCCAAGAGATATTTACCATCTTAGATATAACTACAGAAAAACACCCAAGCATAAGAGATTTCACTCACTTCAACTGTATAGATTGACTGAGCCATCTGAAAACGTTATATCAGGCTTTAAGGTTCTACAGCCCAGCTTTGCTACATCGACTGACCTTGAAAGAAAATACCATCTAACAAGAGGTTTTGAGATAATAAGCTTCAGTATATTAAAATCCCACAATGGTTATCAGGACTAAACAGTTTATTTAGCACACTAATGTTATGTAATATGGATTCAAATAAAGACTTGGCTCAATAGCTTTAGAATTACTTTAGTCTCCATACATGCAGGAGAGTGTCATCACTTCTAGAATCTCTAGGACACTTCCTGTCTCACAGCACGTTTCACACCTTTGCAAGAGAAGTTCACAACATCTCTGTAAACACTCGACAAGCTTTCAAGCTTTTTATTACACAACCAAACATCTTCAGGTCAAGCAGCACTGAAGCTTGAGGGCAAGATCACTGATTCTTCACACTGAGGAGAGCTAACCTGAGTTTTTATGCAAGCTGATGAAATGCAGCATTTTTTGTAACATGACTGTAAAAAGCCACTTGAGAGGCTGCCACCAGAAAGGACAATTTAAAAATAACATAATCCATAAAAGGCACACTGTACAATGAGCACTTAAAATTCATTAACCTTCTTTTAAGAAAAAGTTAAACTAAGTGTTCAACATTGCACAGTCACCTGATTCTCCTGGTGAATTTTACCAAGGTTTGATAACTGCTGTGTTTTCTTTTCAAAGAGGGGAATGGGATTGCCCACTTGGATTGACAGTCCAAGTACTAGGACTTTGAGTTTGGAGGCCAATAACAAAGAGAACACAGCACACAGACACTTCTGGGAAAAAGGCCATCAGCATCAAATTACCAGGGGATGCAGAAAGCTGGTCACAGACCAAGGAAACCATTCCAACATAATTACTCTGCAGAAGCTTCCCCACTGCACTTGGTGTATCTTGAATTATCTGAACACATGAAACAAACCAATTTCTTTCATTGGCTCGCCTGGCTAGTACAATGCCAAGATGGATATGAATTAACGGCAACAACAGTTTCAGGACAAGAAAAAGACGCTACACTTAAGTATTCAGAATCAGAATGGTAAAAGACAGGCACGTACAGGTAAAATATGAGGTCTCGAGATACAGCACTAATACATATTTGGAGTGCACTATCCAAATATAACTATTTTCAATAGTTATACTCTTATATTGCTACTCTGTTGCTCCTAACTGTAGGTCGTTTTTTAAATCATGTGTGTAGCAAATAGGTTTCTCTAACCTGACTCAATTACTCCAATTCACCTAAAGTTTTGCCTGTTATTTGATGATCTCCAAACCTTTTGGCATAGATGAGAAAATTCATGTGGATAGGTAGGAAGGCACCCACAAGCACCTCTGTCTTAAGTATTCTTACTGGTCTCCTCAAGAACACCTACTAACCAACAAAGTCAGGAAGCCACAGTTTTCTTTCTTTTAATTAAAACAGAATCTATTTATTCTCTCACATGGGCCAATGACACTATGGCACCATTAAGTAAAATAACCTTACAATCAGCAGTACAGAAAGATCCCTTCTGGCAGAAAAAGCTACACGACATAGTATAGAAAATAATTGCAAATCAGGAACTTATTTCCTGTGATCTACTTCCCATCTGCAAGGCAATATACTGCAATCAGTTTTGGCTGTAGTTGTGCTTCAAAGCAGTTGACTTGAGTATCAGAGTAATTTAAATGCAATACAACTTTCAAATCTGCTTTCAGTGTTGCTAGGCCTTCTCAATTTGCCTACTAAAATCCTCTATCTTCCAAATTTCAGCAGCTGCCACAACAGCCACTAGCTTCAGGAAAACATATTGCATCAATGCCAACAGCTATACTGAGTGAGGATCCATACACCAGCATATGTCCCAATAGCAGAAGTTGCAGACAAACAACTAAATAAGCAAAGAATAGTAGCTTCTCATACCATTGAATGACTTCAACACCACAAAACCAAAAAAAAAAAAAAGGCATATTAACTGGAAGAGCAGGTAAACTGTCAGAGTCGAGCACTAAAAAATACATCCATCCCTCTGTAGCAGCCCAGATGTACTTACACAATTGTGGCTGTCTTAGAGCTGCTAACCCAGATAAGCTGTGCAGGGAAGAGTGATCAGTGTGACAGGGGTGGGGTGACAGATGACAGCCAAAACAAGAGGGTAAGTGATTAAGGGAGGTGGGGGATGATCAGCATCAGTTTCTGAGGCTGACTAATCAATGAGATGCCACATCAGGTTCTGAGGAAACAGATACTTGAATCTGAAACCAGGTTTAAAGATACAACACGACAACGTCCTGTGCAGAGCCAAGAGCTGGACTTGATGATCCTTCTGGGTCCCTTCCAACTCAGAATATTTTGTGATTATTAAAATATCATTAGGACATAAATACCTAACAAGTGACAGAGCTGGACCTGGAAAAGCCAACAGAAAATGAGATGACAGGAAAAGATTATTACAGACAACAACTGGAGCTTAAAATAACAACTCCTATATAACAAACTTTTAGCAAGTTTGGGGTTTGTTTTTCTTTGAAAAAGAATTCATTTTAACCCAGTACCCAGCAAATTGCACACTGAGCCTCCTGAACAAGCACTTATTGTTCACCCTTGAAGGCTGATGCTTTGAATTATGGAACTGAAATTTTTCATTTCAAAACAAAACATACAAACAAGTAAAAAATCCCTACCGTTTCAGAGAATCCTGAAACCAGGCAGCAAGAGATGCATGCAAGAGAACATACCTGATTTGCAAGTAACAAAAAATAATTCTCAACAGATTCCATCTCAGAAAAGCCTATTCAAAGGTGTTCCTAGGGGTTTTCCCAGCAGCCACTTACTGACTGCAGGTTTACACAACAAATTTTTATGTATTATACCACTACTCAGTTTAAAAAAAATACCCAGTAAGTTATTCCCTTTATGGATACACAAAATTACATAGTTTAAATGGGCCCATCAGTTGCATTTTGGGAATGACTGATGTATCCACATTACAAGTTAATTAATTAGTACTACTTAACTACTTAACTACTGAAAAAGCTTATGACTACCAAGTAATTAACTATTTAACTTCAAGTGTTACATTTCACATACATCTGAAATCTAGCCAAAGCAGGATCATTTTCCTCAGTACAAACTTTTCAAGAAAACCTGTACATGAAGGTGTATGGAACCGATGATCTCTAGATATGCCAGAACATGAGACCTGACTAGTATCAATTAAGCCAAGTAAACAGAAGGGCACTAAGACTTTATGTTGTGTAAATTATGTGTGCATTTGAAAAGCTGCCTCTTCACCTCTACTCCAACTATTTTAAAAATAAAAGAATCAGAACCAAACACTTAGGAACAAAAGAGCTCAGATCCTAGCACTGGTTTTCATGAATCACTAGAGACATGTTCAGAAAGGCTCATGCAAGCTCATCTGACTCAAGTGATGTTTTACCAAAACTGAAAGCATCCAGAAAAAATGTAACATCACACTATATTGTGTTCAACCTAGTTAGTTATACCATGTTCCATAAGCCCGAAAGGGAGTAAGCTGGAAGGAAGGTCTGGAGATGAGGGTGACAATAGATATACAATGAAAGAAAATAAAATTTAGAAAGGCAAGATTCAATTTTCAGTGCCAGTACACTGCTGGCTAGCAATAGCAGCTGGCAATGCCAGTAATTTTTGTGTACCTTTTCTCCAAATAGAGGTAATTTTCCTCTCAAGTAGGAGAGGAATCATGTTCATACAGCTTGGATGGAAGGCAAGTCAGGAGCCTTAAACTTACTCTGTTTACAGCCTCATTGCTAGCATTCTGCTTTGTAGTGTTTATGCACCTCACTTCACCACAGTACACTGGTTTTCCTTCCCATCCTCCACAGGCTGTCCACTTAGATCACTACACCCACCCTGTGGAGATTAGGGACTATATTGCAATTCTGTGATGCAATTAGCAAAAAGTTAATACTGGGTGAATGCAAGCTAACATTTTTGAAACTCAGGTACTGTTATCAGAGATGAAAAACTAAAATACATCCTTTGTATATTAACTATGCCAGGTTCAAAAGTTGGACAACAGCTTCGACAAACTCAAGACAAAACCAATTATGGCAGCTATGCTCATCCAAAGCTCAAAACAGGCTTAGAAGTGGAAGTCAGACACTGAAAACTGAGAAAAAGCAAAGCATTCCTCTGACTTTTTAAGAAGATGGTTATCCTTGCCTCTCAATGCCACCTTCAGACACATAGACCATGTATCAAAGACTTCATTTCTCCAATCAGTCAAACAGCACAACAGGAAAATTAAGGTTAAAGATTAAGCATTAATATCCTGCATTATTATGTAGTAGTATTGTGCACATTAATTAAGATGAGCAACCAAAACTCTGTCCCTATTTCAATTAGTTTAAGATGCCTTTCTGGCATCATACACCACCTCAAACATTCAAGTTGTTTGATTAGAAGGCCCAGAAATGTGAAATGTTTCAGACACAGATGGGAGATCCATTAATTTGTTCCAGGAACAAGAAAGCAAGTTTGCAACTAACATATAGTGAAAATGTGTTTATTTCATAAGACGAAATACGTCAAGTAAGCCTTTCTTACGGCAATGGTAAAAAAGAATTCAACTCTTGCCTGAAAGTTCAAAAGATCACACTTCTCACAAAAAGAGTATTTAAAAAAAACCCAACACAGTAGCCATGTTACATGAAACTCAGTGGTTCCTCTTTCATAAGTCCTGTCATGGCTTAGTGCTATTTTTCCTCTCCACTTGAAAGCCTAGTCTTCTACTTTTTCCATTAAAGATCCACATAATAGCGAGGCTCCAAAGGAAGCTATTGGAAGACAGCAATATTTCCTAGAGCAAAGCACAGTTCTATCAAGTGAGTTTTAATTTCTTAAATGAATTAATTTAAGATCAAGTTATTTTCTAGTCACATCAAATAAACCTTCACATGCCATTTCTCCCTTTCGGTCCCTGAACCACTATCTATAGCTGCAAGTTCCTTCCTGTTAAAAAGAAAGCCACATAAGCATTTAAGTGTGCAGATGTACACTTAACATAGTTAAAGAAACACACATTTTTATTATTATTCTAACACTGGTAGTAGCCATCTGGCAAAAACAGGAAGTAAAAACCACTTTGAACACATTAAATTGCTCTTCCTCCAGAGTATTCCCATCCTCAGCTGCCCTACAAGAACAGTTTCTGGCATGAGTGGACAAGAAATTCAAATAGTATTACAACTAACAACCATTATCAGAGATGATGAAAGACAATACCTAAAAGGCTCCGCCTTGGAAGACCTGTAATTACCTGTATTAATAACAAAAACCCCCAAATCCCGTCCCTCCTGTTTCCCACCTTCCTCTCTCCTTTCACAAGAAAAAAAGGGAGGCAAAACACGAGGGGCAGCCTCCTCAGAGGCATCTCGCTGAGGGAGGAAGGGATAATGGGAGGGAAAAGACAGGAGAGAGGGGACTAGAGGGAAAAAGAGGGAGGAGAAGCACCTCCTAGCCCACGGTCATCAAAAAACCGAGACCAGGGGCTGAACCCTGGCCCCAGTAGCTCCACTCTCCCCAGGCGCTGGGGCCCGCCCTCGCCCTCTCCCTGCCATCCACAGGTCGGGCATCCCCGCCGCCATCCCCCTGCTTCCGCCGCCGCACACGCCGCAGGGGGGGCGGCCACCTTCGCCTCCTCCTCCTGCCCCGGATCCGCCGCCCCCGGGGCGCCCCGGCGGGGCCCACCCGGCCCCGGCCTCACCTTTGCGTAGCTCCCGCTCCCACACGCTGACGATGAGCGCCGAGTGCTTGCGGTGGTGGATGAGCCACAGGCTCAGGGTCTGCACACTCTGCTGCGAGTTGCTCAGCTCCGACAGCTTCCGCTCCAGCGCCGCCTCCGAGAACGCCGACATCGCTGCGCTGCGCTGAGCCCCGCCGCCCCGTCCCGTCCCGGCAGGGCCTCGCTCAGTCCCCGCCTCTCGGGCCCGGCGGGGGAGGAGCCGCCAGGCAATTCCCGGCCCTTTCCGTCCCGCCGGCAGCGCCGGGCGCCAACAAAATGGCGGCGGCCCAGACCCGCGGGGAGCCGCGCGGCCCCGCCCCCCGCCCTCACTTCCGCCGAGCCCGAGTGGGAGGGCGGGGCTAGAGGGGCCGGCCCTGGGTGGGACGGAACGGGAGGGGACGCGATGGGATCCCGTCCCATCCTATCCCCGATGCATCCATCTGTACTGTGCCCTGGGAAACAACATGAAGACGCACATGCAGATAAGCCCCCCCCAAGGCAAACCCTCAAGGCCGATTTCTTTCACAGAGCAGGTTAAGAATCACAAGATGGTTAGGGTTGGAAGGGACCTCTGGAGATCATCCAGGCCAGCCCCCCTGCCAAGGCAGAGTCACCCGGAGCAGGTGACACAGAAACGCGTCCTAGTGGATTTGGAATGTCTCCAGAGAGGGAGACTCCACAGCCTCTCCGGGCAGCCTGTTCCAATGTTCAGTCACCCTCACAGTAAAGTTCTTCCTCATATTCGAGTGGAACTTTGTGTGAATCAGTTTCTGCCCCTTACTTTTTGTCCTATTGCTTGGCACCACTGAGAAGAGCCTGACTGTATCGTCTTGACACCATCCCTTCAGATACTTACAGACATTGATGAGGTCCTCTCTCAGTTGTCTCTTTTTGATGCTGAACACGCAAAGCTCCCTCAGCCTTTCCTCATAAAGGGAGGTGCTCCAGTCCCTTAATCATCTTCATAGCCCTCCACTGGACCTGCTCCAGGAGCTCCATATCTCTTTTATCCTGGGGAGCCCAGAACTGGACACAATACTCCAGATGTGGCCTCACCAGGGCTGAGTAGAGGGGCAGGATCCTCTCCCTCAACCTGCTGGCTCTTACTGATGCACCCCAGGATACCACTGGCCACCTTGTCCCCCAGAGCACACAGCTGGCTCATGGACACCTTGTTGTCCACCAGGACCCCCAGGTCCTTCTCTACAGAGCTGCTTTCCAGTAGGTCAGCCCCCAGCCTGTACTGCCTGGGGTTATTCTTCCCCAGGTGCAGAACCCTGCACTTGCCTTTGCTGAATTTCAGAAGTTTCCTCTCTACCCGCCTCTCCAGCCTGTTGAGGTCCTTCTGATGCAGTGCAGAGCATCCTAGGGTATCAGCCATTCCTCCCAGCCTTTATTTTTTAAAAATTTATAAAGTTTTCTCCCTGTTTCATGTCTGACATTCAGAGAAGGTGTACCAGACGACTGGTTTTAGGCACTTTTCCTAATATTTGTTCTCAGTGAAACCTTCCCTTTAAACATAAATCTTTGATGAGGGCGAGGTGGGAGTGTTAGGAGGTCTTAATGTGAATTCTATTTACAAAATCATCTGTAGCATGAGTGATTTGGGGGGAACTAGAAAGGATTCTGCAAAAATGTTTTTGACAGAGAAATTTAAGTGAGAAGCTGCACAGATCCCTACAGAGTCACTTATACAGTGCCTTTTGATCATCATGAATGAAAGAACCTGTAACATACTGCTATTTTTGCTATGTACAGCAGAGGACACTCTGGCATTAAGTAGAATTGACCAGTGAAGTAAAATTAAGACAGAACTAGCTAACATAGATGCACCCATTAGAAAAGTAAATATGAATGGTACTCTAGTAGCCAACATCCAAATACCAAGTTTTGGAGGTATATATATATATATTCTGGTGTTAGCAGGAGAAACTTGTGGGCGACTATGGAAAAAGAAATATTTCTCTCACGTGCAAGACTAGGCTATAAAGTAAACAGCAACAAACAGTAAAATTTGCATGTTAAAGCGACAAAAATAAAAAGGAAGAAAAGGCAGGAAATTGGTAGAGAATTTTAGTAATGTTTGTAGAAATCTGAATACCAAGAGATCTTTTATGTGTTATATACTGTATAATATACTATACAGCAAAATAGAGATTTCACTTTTCCCATAAATCTCTATAGCACATTTAAAAATTTACAGTAATGTTTACATCAGTAACCTAATTTAAAATCTATGCTTTATCAAGTAGTGAATGGAAATTTGCCATGAGACTTACTCAAAGCAAAGTGACTCTCAGAGAGGAAGTATTGCACCATGAAGGGTTCATTTGTTGCAGAGCTTGGAAAACCTCAGTATTCATTCCGAAACAATTCATACATTAGTCACCTGCCTTTAAAAAATTCACTCACACCCACAACAGTGGAGCTGCCAACAGATAGCAAGATTTCTTCCACACATTCCTGTGTTCAAACCATAAGAGCATCTTCCCTCTGATTTCCTAAGAACAAAGTTCTGTGTTGCTTCTCTTCTGTCTGGGTAGTCCACTATGTTCTCCCACTCTGGAAGAAAGGAGCCACATGAGAGTGTAAGACAATGACTGTGAATAAATTACTTGGTTGATGTTTTTGTAGAACATGGGACTGGGAAGCTCTAAGTAGTTCAAAGATGTAATTACGGTCACCAAGAGGCTGTACAGCATGCTTACTTCATGTGCAGGTTGCAGATTTTTTTTTTTCTTTACCCCTCACCCAAGGACATCCACATAAAACCTTTCATAAGAAGGGAGTTTAACCCTAGTAAAAATTGGAAGTTTTAACATCTGTTACCTTGAAGGAATCATAGGAAGTGTTTAAACTCATCTGTGTCTAAAATATCTATGCTTACAATGCATTTTGGGAAAGGTGAAAAAATATCAAACCAAAATAACACATCAGTCCACATACTTGCTTTTTTTTTTTTCACTTTTTTTTCCCTTACCAAATATCTGAGCATTTATATTATTCAGTTGTAATTCAAAGAGAAAGGTTGCTTCTACTGAGATGCTACATCTTGATTTGACTGTAGCGTTCTCTCAAAAGCAACTATTCCAAGGCACAAATGTGTATGTGTGCTCTTTGTCTGCCTGAACCACTGCCACTGATTATCAGAACATTGAGCCCTGTTTTTTGGACTGTCTGCAGCAAATCTGACTGGCTTAGCTCCCAGTACTCTTGGAGGTATGATCAGTGAAACTGCCTCAAGACAGGAACGTTTTGTTATCACTAAGCATTTTAAAGGTAACGGATCATGGGGGTTTAGATATTTTCTCTGAAACAGGCAAGAAAAAGCAAAATTTAAAGTGAGGTCAGCATCAAGGCAGATTGTCTCTACTGAGTATCTCTCATCTTTCAAGCAGGGCCAAAAGAATGGCATAGGTAGCAGTTTGTGTTGGTTAACAGTGCCAAGAGAGGCAAAATGGGCAAAGCCCTGGTGAAACTGGCTTGCCTGTGCTCCAGTGTTCTCGTGGTTTAGTGTGAATCAGCTGCTATTGCTCTACAGAACAACACTCCGCCTGCCAAATCCAAGAGGTATAGGCTACATTAAAAATATACACCACCTGACTACTGTGTTGTTCACCGAGCCTTCTTATCTCACTGCGTGTTTTGTTGATGTGTACGTGTCTTAGTCTCAGAGTCGATTTTAACTTTAGTTGTTTCCTCCAGGGCACTCCCCCGAACAGCTGTCACCTTTAGAAGTCATTTTCTCTTGAAGCTTAGAGATGCAACTGATTGATTTATTTATCCTTAGCAATATTCTATGCTTCTCTGGAAGTTTTTCAGGAACCCTTATTTTACACCACTACACAGAGCAGTAAAACAATCTATGTATATACTGGTGTACTGGTTTACTGAACGTTGCTCATCAGCTATGTGGGATATGAGTTGAAAATAGCTCTTGCACCAGGAAAGACCAGATATTTCTCTGTATAAGGATGGCGTTTTCTCATTTTAATCTTTCTTGTAGCTCTTTCTCAAATAGTGTCACCCAGGAGATGCAATAATATTAAAGGAAAAGTGAGATTTCTCTAGTCTTGTTTCATGTCTGAGGCTTTGTGTTAGTCATACCAATAGCTACCTGTATCTCAAAAATACAACACTGGCAGATCAGTTCTTTTTTATTTTTCCAGGTCTGGTCCATCCACTGTAACGGTTTCTGAAGTTTCGCACTTAAAAATATTTTTCCATCTGTCACAATATGCTTGTGCATCTCACAACTGAATTCTGTGTAAATGATCCTACTTCCTTATCCCAATAAGAACATGAAATTTGTAGATATGCAAAAAGAACACCTTGAAATATAGCTGAAGTCATTCTTGACTGAGTGACGGTAATTCAGCTGCAAATTCCTTCAGAAGCACTAAACGCCTGAATAACAAGAGGGCATATCCCTGACAGAAATTATAAATAAATAAATGCATGGATGAAAAAAAAAATAATAGTTGAATCATTGTGAAGTCCTGCAGACAGAGAACAAAAGAAAGCTTAAATGGAAGGAAGAAGCCCTCTGAAGTAACATACAGGAGCTGCCTACTGGAGCCAAAAACCTCGGGTTGATTAATTGTGCTTTTACATGAGTTCCTGCACTAAGCACTTCACCTTCTAATGTAATTCATTAAAGGCAGAAATTATTTGCTACTTAGGAGATTAACAAAAACCACTCTCTGAGATATGTATATATGATCCAGCAAGGCATTCCCATATATTATGGAGAAAGACATTGTACAATCTAAAAAAAATATCTCCAGCATTTCTGTGATTTCTTTGGCCCTCTGTGGAGATCTAAAGATGTTTGTAGAAAGCCTTCCTTTTTTCCTTAGTCAGGCATTCAGCCAGACAGTTATGTACATCCAGCTTCTTCATCATTATGCTATTAAGTGAAGTCATATTATGTAAACATACACTGTGATTAATGTATGGATGCAATCAAGTCCCAGTTTTCCTTAGTAGAGAGTGCTGTAACTAAGCAAGAAAGCACTCAGGGGTATGTATTACCTCAGGTGTGCAGAAAGGCATGAAACATTAGACTGAGTAATTTTAAACATCTGAGCAATATATAAATGGATCATTTATATGTACCCTAGAGTGGATATAGCTCTTAGTCACAGCATAGAATTAATAAAACGCATTCTTGACAATAAATAATGTTATCTCTCAAGGAAAAGGAAAACACTGCAATGTGTTGACATACTGTGTAAAGAACCTTCTTGAAATTACTGAAAATGCAAATTTAAATTTGACTTTAAATCATAGTAAATGGGATGATTCACCTTTATGACCCAGTAGAGGACACAATGTCCCAGAAGCCATTTAACTGTAGGAAGCAGACACTGTATTTTTGTTACTGTGTACTCAGATCATGGTTTTGGAGATGGTCGTTGCCAGCATACTGTGCTACACTACCACAAGCACAACCAGAGGGCTGAGGGAAGCAGTTTTTTACCTTTACTCCAGACTCATTCAACCACATCTGGAATAGTACACTCAGTTTTGGTCTCCCTTAGTATAGGAAAAATATTTATATGCTTGAGTAAGTCCAGCAGAAGGCCACCAAGGTGATCAGATGATTGGAACAGAGAAACCAGATGGGGAGAAAAAGGAAACTAGGCTTGCTTCACCTGGAGAAGTGAAGGCTTTGGTGCAACCTAATGGCAGCTTTTCACTTCTTACAAGGATGTAACTGAAAAAATGGAGCAATTCACGGACATGCGTGATGAGAAGCTGACAAACAATGGGGATAAACTGAAATGGAAGTTCCAACTAGATAGAATGAAAAAGATTTTTCAGCACAGGGACAGTCAGGGAGTGGAACAGAAATATTTTGCAGTCTCTATCCTTGAATATTTTCAAGACTAGACTGGATAAAATTCTTACTACCTTGTCTGACCCTGCTTTGAGCAGGAGGATGATGGAGTAATGCTCAAGACTATGTCTGTATACTATACTATTCACATTTGCAATGTATTTGTACAGTTTGGTTTGTACTTGTACAGATTCAAATACATACCACACTACAGAGCATAGCTTGCTTGGCTTGTATCAGTTGGATCCACATAGCACAGTAGGTTGTCCAGCTACACAACATTACTCTTCTATCATTTAGAGCACCTCAGGTTAACTTGAATGTCAGTGTGATCCTTCATGCAGAGGGTACTTGTCTTATGGAGTGTGCTTACCCCCAAACTCCTACTTGAGCAGTGAGCAGGCAGAGTGGGATAGAAACGTCTGCTGTTAGAATTGTTACTTCACAGCCGTCAGACGTATCTTCTACATATTAACTGTCGGTTATGTTGTCAAAAACATCAGTTACTTTAGTAGCCACAGTTTTCTCAAATGGATAGGTGTCCATAGATAAAATTCATGTATATTTTCATGCATACTCAATCTTCTCACTTCCTTAAACTGAAAAGAACATTGAGAATTGCCAGAGTGCTAGGTGGCTGTTCCCAATGAGCGTTTATTTGTTCGCCCCAAATCCATATTTTTGAGCCCACTTTTTGAGACAAGAACAATAAATGAAGAAGGTTTATGAAGAAAGAAAGATTGTGCAGGCAATAGGAGCTCTTAGTTTGCTCTTGCAACATCTTCAGGAACATGACTCAAGCACAGTAATTTTGCCAGTCATTGTTGATGACAAGGTCCTCTCCTGTACTTGTTCTCTGTGCCATCATTTTGCCATATCTGACTCAAAACCATGTCAGAATTGGTGATGGATAAGCAGCTGTGTGCAGGAGTAAGCTGTGAATGCAATGGAAAGTCCATGTTTCTTCAGGCATCTGTGATTTATAAAATGGTGACCAGATGCACTGTCATGGTCTGATAGTGGTCCAAGGCCACCATATGTGTTATTGCTAAGTGACTCTCCTATCCTATCACATCTGGCCACAGATGCTGCCTAGTTTGAGGAAAACCCCTTCATTTCTATGGAAGTGGGATTCTTATCTCTCTTAGCAAATGATGAGCAGGGAACAGGAAAGTTTGGAAGGCGGGTAAGGATGCTGTAGCTGAGAGTACTGTAGCAATGGTGGGAAACTGTGACTGCCCACAGGCATCGTCTGATGTTTTCCATCTTCTGGCTGTCACAAACTGTAAGCTGTGTCACATACTTGCAACTTTATGTCCCCAAGAGACATAATTTCCAAATCAACACATTTGACAGATCTTTGGTCTTGTCCCAGGAAGGAGAATCCAACCTTTTCCTCCAGTACCCAGTGTGGCATTTGCTTTGCTTTTGTTCTAATTTGAACTGGGGACAGTGTGAGGGATAGGAGGCTCATGGCCTTCGCAGTACTCTAGTGTCTTTGGAGTACTGTATAGCAGAGCAGGTCATGCCAGACCTGATTCAATTGCATCTCTCATGCCTGTGAGAATAGGACTGAGTAAGCTGCTTCCATGGCAAGTCCAAGATTTCCTGCCTGAGGAGCCAGATGGTACCACCCCAGAGTTGTCCAAGTGCACATCACTATGTACAGTATGCAGACAATCAGGGATTCAGTTCTCAATGAAAAGTCCATGATTTAGCCTGACGGCACAGACACAGACATGGAAACATCTCAGTAGTGTGTTCTGCTGAGAGGCCTGTGTTCTTCATTGGAGCAGAGATTTAATGCACAAGGTTTTGTTGTCAAGGTCTATTTATTTGGGGTTATGCTATGCAGAACTTTCAAATTACCAAACCCATATCATTCTAAATGCAATCTGATGCATTTTTCTAAGTTGCAGTGCTAATGTAGCTACTGGTATTTTTCTTGGAAACTAGGTGTCACTAGTGGTTTAGAAATAGCAGATACAATTTCATTCCTATGTGTTTATTTTTCTTGAAACTCATTTATAGCTTCTCAAACTCTCCCTATGCACCTCCAAAAGAGCATAGAGCTGACTTCTCTGTAACTGAAGACTGAAATTAGATCCTTCTATATCCTTCTTTTCATCAAACCAAAGAAACACGGGTCCTTTGTCCCTGTTTGTGTCTCATCTTAATCATCCTGGTGTCTCTTTGTGAAATTTCCTCAGTTTTTTGCTTTACTCTTTGTACTGCAGAACCCAGAACCAGACTCAGTTCTCCAGGCATGGTCTTAAAAGTGCCAAGCAGAAGGCAAGAACTGCGTCCTTGACCTGGCCATGTTGCAGTAATACTGCCCAGTATGGGATGATCCTCCATCCTCACTATTCATGCCTGTTCCACTTTCAGCCTCTAGGACTTGAAAGTCCTTTCCTGCAGAACTTCTCCTCAGTCAGTGCTCTGCAGCTCCAGCAGTCCACACACAGCAGCTGCATTGCAGAGTCCCGGAACTCTGCGCTTTTCTCTTTAGAGCTTCATGGCATTTCTGGCAGCCCACTGAGGCTCATCCAAAAGTCTGCCCTACCCACCAGTGCACTGACTGCCTTCCCCCACCTCCCCATCTACCCACCAGTGTGCTGTTAACTGCAGATTTGCTGAGGGTACATGCTGTCTCCTTGGCTGGGTCATTCATAGGCATTAACCAGTATTGATCCTGCTACTGGCCGCAGGTCCCTCCAGTGGGGCACACCTAGTGACTGCCTATCATTTGAACTTTGTACCACTGATGACAAACCTTGGAGCCTGGTGATCCAGCCATTGTTCAGCACCTAGTAGTCTGCTTCTCTAGTCTTATGTCTCACTGAGTTCCTAGAAAGATACTGTGGGACACTGTGTGCTGGGCCCTCATGTTCCTGGATATATTTTCCATAAACTTCCTGGAGACTGATGTTAGCCTGACTAGCTGGTAGCCTGTGGTTTCCCCCTTCTTACCAACCTTGAAGGGTTGGTAAGATTCTCTATCCTCTCATGGTAATCATAGCCAAGATTATAATCAAGTATTACATCTTCGACCACTTTTTCCTTATCCATGAGTAAGGAACCCAGCAGAAGCACCTCCAGCACTTGACCCATCCAGAAGCTGTATTAAAAAATTGCATCTAAATTCTGGAAATTTCCTGAATTCTTGCACTCTGCTATGTTGACCTTACAGTGGATACCCAACAATAACAGTACTATACAGTGCTGAAAATAAAAATGTCATATAATACATTCTTATTTTCAAGGTGGGTTATCAAAGTTCACTTAAAAATCAAAGCGTGGAAGAAATTCAAGACCAGCATAGTCCTTTCAAGTAAGGAACTTGTCACGTAATCATTATACACTAAAAATCTTCCATTAAGTTTCGTAGTATATGTATAAATCCATTTTTTAAACACTTCTCAAAGAAAATGTACAGATTCAATAAAGTGTTCATAATACTGTGGTCTGCAGTATTCTTCTGTATGATCAAGGGATGGGTGCACATGAATGAGTCACGCTGTTAAGATACATATAAGCTGTTTTTCTTTGCAGAAAGAAATTCCACTGCTGTGAAAGGCCTGAAGTAAACTTCACTGTGGTCCAGGCAGAAAATGGTAGATGGAATGTCCCCCCAGGGAAGCCTTATATCAGTGATGGAAATTTAAGCAGCTCCTTACAATTTCAGCTTGCACAGAATGATGGTACTGATCATCAACAATTCAGAACTAATTTCCTGATCATTCTACCATCTCTGTTCAGGACCAAGATAAAAAAAAAAAAGCCATATTTAAATAACGTAGAAGCAATTCCTCATTGCATTGTTCTTGGTTACTGCTTGGTATTTTGAATCAGACCTATTTAGTTGTGATCAAAGTAATTCTCATTTCATGAATAAATGAATGAAATAACCCAGCTGTCTGATCTAGGAATTGCTCAAAGCATTTTAAGAAAGAAGGATGATCAGTTGTATGTCTGAATACAGTCCTCGTGGCACAGGTAGATGAGATTTCCTGCAGATAAATACATATCCTAATGAGATGAAACAACACTTTAGAGTTATATTGTTTTCAAATCACAACAATTAATCACATAACTGATTTCTCCATGTTGAGACAGATATCGGTTTGCTTGTACTCAAAAGACTGTCTTTCTAGCACCCCTTCCCACCCTGGTTATTCCAAAAAGCTCAATAAAGTTCTCTGGGCATCATCAGTATGAAATGGTGTCAGAAGAATTTGGCAGGACAGGGACGTACTGATTGCCAGAACTGCCTGTACTGCTGCTTTTGTAAGGAAGGAGCTTGAGTTCTTTCAGTTCCATTGGTCTCGTGAGGTACCAGGACTATGCCAACAGACTTCATATAATATCATAAAGAAATTTGGCTCTCTCCAAGCAGTCAATGCTTGCTGTTGTATAGTGTATGATTTGTACTGAAAATGACCTGAAAGCCCACCCTCCCAATGACCGAAAACTTGTGCTGTTGTTTGGTATTTTTTAAATCTGAATCTTGCTGTGTTCAGTGGGGCTAACCATACACCATAGACAACTGTCCTGAGTTAACTCCTGCTATACCTATATGGTAAGCACGTCATTGTAATGCAGGTATCCCTCTCGGGATTCAATGCATGGCTGCCAAGTGTACTTATTTTGATGTGTCTGTATCTGCTGTTGGCCACCATGTCATTTACTCCTTACCATTCTCCACCTGTCTTTAAGTCCCAAGGTTTAAAAGGGCCTGCTAAAAGTTCCTAAGGGTCGTCTCCCATTCAGCATGAAAAATACCACAAAATCAATCCTTCCCTCTCTACCCTCAAACTTTGACTTTATAGAGCAGAAAATATACCCGCCAAAGACCAATTTACTACTTGGACTGGGAATCACTCAGGTACTGAAACACGACTTGCAGGTCTATTTTCATCCTAACACATAGGAATTAGATTAACAGTTGAAAAAGAGTTTATAGATTTGTGTGATCTATAGCATGGCATAGATGCATAGCAAAATGGTTTCAGGCTTAGTATAGGGTTGGTAAACCAACGAAAACCATATTTTGCCACAAATGGCTTCTGACAGAATGTGGAATGTCCTCATTGTAAGTGCAGTTTTAACCTGTTCCCAGCATGGCAAAGCCAGACTTAGGTCTCCAGCGTTTTTTCCTCCCCTTTTTTTTTTAACTCATAAATTCATGATCTGAGTTTCTTGTTTATAGCAAAGATACTGTATATATTCTTATACCGTACCAATATGCCATCAGTGAGCTCAGCAGAACATACCAATGTATAGCAGTCCTACAGCAGGGTTTGGAGGTCACCTCCAGTTTGCACAGCCTGTGACTCTCTCACTGATATCGCTGTGCAGTCACTGATGAGCTTAAATGCATATCCTTGCCCACCAGATTTCAGATAAAATGGAATTCAACTGATGTTGTTGGAGCTGTCCCTATACTGACGGTTATTATTCTGATCTGGATATGGACAGACACATGGTTCTGTGAACACTGCAGCGCAATGAACTGCACACTGAGGCACACTGAGAACTACTTTGGCTTTTGCTCATGGCAGCACTTGCCAAGGGAGTAGGAGCAATTTTTTCAAATGGGCCCTTTTTGATTTGAGTGATTGTATTTTCTATTTTGTAATTGCATTGTGCATAATCTAAGAAATACTTTCCAGAAGTTCAGATTACATACAACTAATATTCACTGATTTTTTTACATTTGCCTTTGGCCTTGATTACAAACTATTCTCAGTTTAAAATACAACTTTAATATTACAGTATATATTATCACAGTAACATTGCTAACTATGTATTTCTTCCAATCTGCTGTGAAAAGATCCATTCAGTTACATATTTTCTGTTTGGACTGTAAAATTTATCTGATAGAGTACAAAAAGCCAGGAGAAACAGCAGTCAGCATGCCACTAACTGTATTGGTGCCACAGAACAGATCTTAAACGTCAACATCGAAATTAAAAGTGACATAAAGTAGCTGCCAATGAAAGAATTTCTTGGAAAAAAATGGACTGTGAAACAAATGAAAGAAGTTGCACAGAAGTCAGAGCTGGTATCATCTTAAAAATGAAAAGAAAGAGCAAAATGCAAGCCAGGCAAAACAAGATTATTATTTTGCAATTTAGGCTCTCAAGAGTCTCCAGAATAAATTTTCCCATTTCTATGCTTAGTTGTTTAACAAATGTTTTTTGTTCTGTTCATGTGTGTGTGGTAAATGAGAGCTTCTGATGACACATCTCAGCTAAATGCTTTGTGTGCCACCATGTGTTACCCAGGTAGAACCTCTGATTGCAGCTCCCATTTATCATTTGATAAGTTAGATGTAGCCACTGGATTTTGTTTTCATTAAGGAATGATGCATGGAAAGTTGATGTCTATAGCAAGACTGGTTGGTATTTCACTTTGTTCTGCAAATACTGGTTTATAGGTTGTCATTTTTTCCTTTTTATCAACTATTTTCCTTTCTCCATTAATAAGAAAATGGATCTTTTCTAGGTTATAAGTGCTTTTTTATACTACTGAACAAATTCAGCATAGAAGAAAAAACCCATCTACTCTGTTTTCTCATAAATGAGTATAAGAAACTAACAAGGCTGAGATTAAATCATTCCCAAACTCCTATTACCCTCACCAGTAAATTTCAGACCTTATCACAGCCCTCGCAAAGCTTAGGCAGATCTTGCAGTGTGCCTTGCAATTCAACTCTGAATGCCTGTTCAGTCCAAGAGGAAAGCAGGTGCCAAAACAAAGCATTTGCCTTGGAAAAACAGAGAAGTGAGCAGCTCTCATCTAATTGTAATAAGAGAGGCCACCTCTGCTGCCTGCAGCTACCTGCATTCACAGCTTCACTAGAGTTACAGCCTTTGCAGTAATAATGTCCTCTGACATGAGCGTTTGGCCACACCTTCTAGTAGAGCTGCGCTTACTTCCAGCCATAGCCAACCTCACTGGCATAATGACTGGGTGTCACTTCTGTGATGAGATCTCAGAGAGTCTCATAACCTTTGTGTCTTAGGAAGAGCAATGCAAAATTATGCTTTAAGAAAGGGAAAAGCTATTCTAGGGAAAAGCATTCAGAGTGAAACAATAAAAAGTAATCTTTGGACAAAATAACCCAGAAGAAACTCAAGAGCTTCCAAACAAACCTCTTCTGAAAACAGCAGATTGAAAAGAAAGTTTTTTTCTTTATGCTTTAACCAGGGTTGTAATAGTTGAAGATATGTAATAAATACAAATTCAGTTGAAAGATTAAGTTATTGACTAATCATTCTGCATGTAGATTGTTTTTAGAATATTTTAGCAGTTTCTGTGTTAAACTTCTTTACTGGCATTGCATCTTGGGGTGATGGGAGTTCCAGGAGCTAGGCTTCTGAAAGGTGAAAGTGGCTCCTAATTTAAGGGCTGTGTGATATGGCTATAAATTTACTCTTCAAAAAGCAACTACCCAGATGCACAAAACTGCAGTGAGATAGCCATACTAGCAGAGATCATGACAGATAAATAGCAAAGTTCCTTTTCTGCCAGGAACACCAACTGTTAACAGACTTGGTGGCACGTGACCGCCGAAAGGACTGCAAAAATATGATAATTTTTTTAATGTTTTTGATTCGAGTGAGTGTAAATGTAAAGCTAAGCCTTTTTATTCTTTCTGCCAACCCTGGGGCAAGAAACCAGACCTTGCTTCTACCTAGCACTACAACAGGGTCGTTGTGGTTCAGTATCAGAGGAGCAGGCCTACTGACTGGGAATCAGCAGAGCACCTCAGATTCTGCCCTGCCACTTCTAGACTTACCCTTCGCACGTGCCACAAGAGACAACTTTGCTCTTGCCAGAGGCACATTTTCTCTGGCAAGAAGATGACCTCCTTAGACAGAGCATGTGTGAAGTTCACTTTTCTTTCATGTTTCTACTCCCCAGGAGATTCAAATGGTGCAGTTTCCTACAGCATGGCATTTAGTTTTTGTTCCAGAGGGACCCTTCACCTCCGCCACTTCTCCAACCATTTTGTTTGAAGTTATTTATTTCTTTCCCCAGCACAAGCTTCAGTGCTTAGTTCACTCTTGTCTGGATAAAGGGATTACCAGGAATTTTAATACAAAATGATTTTCTGAAGAAGAGCCTTGTGCCGCATGCCAAGAGAACAATTAAGGAATCACTGTTAGACTGCAGCCGAGTTTGATGCCATGAACATGGAGTGTGTTTGCTTTTACATGTCTGCAGAACATCATTAATCATGGTGTTTCTGGCTCCCACAGCACTGTTCTCGTGTTCCTCCTCCGACTCCTCTGAGCAATCTGTTTACTAATGACTAGATCCAGTGCAAGAGGTTTAAAGGCTGAGAGGCTGAGCTCAGGACCCCGTCAGGCCACAGGCTTTTATCATCTTCTCTGGGAATTATTTTGACAGTGTCTGTCTCTCCTCTCCTCTGTCAACAACTGATTGAGTTATGATTTGGGCACCTCTCTTCCAACTGCAGTTAGGAATGGTCCTCTAGGGTTTTACCCTCACATCGGTACTATTGTATTTCTTTTCCACTGTGATTTTCTTTAGTTTTCTAAAAAAAAAAGAAGGAACCCACCCCTGTTTCCTTGCTTGGTAGCTTTTACAATTTTTTGGAAAAAATTAAATTGCCAGAAAAACCCTCAAAAAATCTAAACTATATCAAAACTAAGAAGACAGAGAATAAAATGGAAAAAATCGGGGTGCGGAAATGTTTTCCTCTTTATATTCTGTAGCAAAAATGAAAAAAGGAAGAAAGAAAAAAAAATCTGACCCCAGAAGACAATTTAAAAAATATTTTCCATTAGATCATAAAAAATAGTGATCTATAAAACTATATGTTTCAAAAATGTCTATATTTAGTGTGAAGCAATTTTAGGAACAGGTATAATCTAGTCACAAATAGAAAAGATATTTTCTTTCTTAAAACAATGAGTACAAATACCATTTCAGTAGGAAAATATTTCCTGACTGAAGTTATATCCTTGTGTTTGATAGATTTTCTCCTTGAATTTTTCCAGTTCTTTTTTAAATCCAATTTTACTTTGATGCTTGCAATTAACCTATAACAATGGATCCTGGAGTTTAATTTTACTCTGTGTTAAAACTTATTTCCTTTTGAGTTGCTGATAACTTTAGTAAATCCCTCCTATTTTTTGTATTAAACACTTCCTACTCATTTTCTCTCTTTCTACTGCAACTCACAGAATTCTGTTATCACCACTCTGTCATCACTCTTCGAGGCTGGCAAATCCTGGCCTGTATGCATCTGGTACAGCACTTTTTGTCATAAAAACCAAAGTGATATTAAGCCTCTGAAACCTAAATAACTCACATTGCACAAACCACCTGGAACACTAATTCCCACTCATTTACACTTGAGACCCTAGTTTTAAATAAGTCACTCCTGTGACTTAAGTCACTCCTGCAGTCATTTAACCCCTCAGTATATGACCTCTTCTCTTAAAAAAATTACTGATGCCAATACTACTAAGGCCTGTATTTCATTCTTGAAAGTTAGCATCATTTTAGATGCTCACAGTTGCTCCTCTATTGCTACTAGTAGTACTCAAGATTGGTGTGATGTACATTACAAGATATATCTATAAGCTTGAAACCTGAAGGCATAGATTGTACGCTACTGGTATACCATAACTGTCAATTTGAGAAATATATCCTGTCCTTGATCCTAAGACTTTACATACCTGAATGGATAAAAGTGTGGCACAAAGACCTTTTGCAGGAGTACCTTCTTATTCTTGGAAAACAAATTCTGCATTAGCTCAGCTGAAAATGTATAATTTAGTAATGATGTCCTGAGTTCATGGCTAGGCTTCACAAAGGAAGATTTGGGAAGGCACTACCCACGCTTGTTGCAAGTGCGTTGGTGGCTAAAAAGGCCAATACGAGATGGACATGTCCGGTTGCAAAAGGCACAGCAGAAGGAATCCCCAGGTGGTACACTCTGCAAGGCACGATTCTTTCTGCGCTGTCTTTTCTCCTCAAGGGTGATCCTGCATGCTTTCTCAAAAGCATCATCAGCATTATAGATGGTGTGTCTCCAGGCCTCCCGATTGGAGGCCAGAGTAGACCAGTTATGTTGGTCAATATGGCCAAGGCTGAGATGTTGTTTCAGGGAGTCCTTGTATCTTCTCTTCGGGGCTCCTCTCTTGTGGCAGCCAGTGGCAAGTTCACCATAAAGCAAGATCTTAGGGAGGCGGTGGTCCTTCATTCCTGAGACATGCCCTGCCCAATGCAGCTGTGTTCTCAGCTACATGGCCTCGATACTTGTGATTGCTGCTTGTTCTAGAACAGATGTATTGGTCACATAATCTGACCAGTGGATGGTTAGGATTGTGTGGAGACAGCGTTGACGGAAGCGTTCTAGGAGACGCAGGTGGTGGCGGTAGATGACCCATGATTTGGATCCATATAGAAGAGTAGACAGCACTACGGCTCTGTAAACACTGATCTTGGTACTTTTCTTCAGGTGTTTATTTCGCCAAACTCTTTTATGAAGCTTTCTGAAAGCTCTATATGTCTCTGTTAACCTGTTGTCTATCTCTCTGTCAATCTTACCGTACGACGAGATGAGGCTCCCTAGGTAATTAAACTGCTGGACTAATTTGAGCTCTGATTCGCCAATGGTGATATGGGGATGATGGAAGACTTCCTGAGGTGCAGGTTGATAGAGAACTTCTGTCTTCTTTAAGCTGACTTCCAGCCCAAAGAGCTCAGCAGCATCTGCAAAGCAGGATGTTAAATGCTGTAGAGCTGCTTCTGTGTGGGTGACAAGGGCGGCGTCATCAGCATAAAGCAGCTCCCGGACAAGATGGTTTAAGGTCTTGGTGTGGGCCTTCAGTTGCCTTAGATTGAATAGACTTCCATCAGTACGGTATCGAATGTAGATACTGTCCTGATCATCGAGGTCTGCCGTGGCCCTTTGGAGCATCATTTTGAAAAAGACTGTGAATAGGGTTGGAGCGAGAACGCAGCCTTGTTTCACACCATTCCCCAGGTTCAGCATGTTCTGGATATATTTACTTTGCTTTGTTACATCCTGAAAGGGTGGTCAGGACAAAGGGTTGTTCCTGGATATTTCCTTGCGATTGTATATAGATAGGTGTTAGTAAAGTAGGAAATGAAAGACTTGCCCAAATCATTCTAATAGGAATGAAGCCTGTGTACCCCTATGTGGTTGCAAGCTACGCTGGCGATGGTACATGCCTTCGGTAGGGTCGCCCATGCCAAACAGGTCAAATCCGTAGGGCCAGATACAATACATTCTTGGGCAGGACGAGCTCGTTAGCCTTCTGGCAGTCATCCTAAGAGAAGGACAACTCTAATCCCAAACCCGGGCAGATGGAGCTCGCTTAGCCCTGTAAGGCCATCCATCTAAGAGAATGTCTTGAGTAATCATTCTTGTAAATGTCCTTAGCTGCATTTTTGTCTATAAAGTCAGCAAGGAGAAATGTCAGGGGAAAACCCTAAAATTTTAACATACATTAAAAATTGTAACTGTTTTAAATTATATACTGTGTTTTGACTGGGAGAGTTAGTCCTCTTTCTCTCTCAATCACAAGATATTCGTCCTTGTAATGCTCTAGACAAAATATTCTATCATTTGCTTATGTGCAATCTTCATTAATTGGTAATGAGACTACACTGAATTGAAAAAGAATTACCTTTTATGGAGGAAAATTTCTATTATATGTTCTACTTCAAGTGAACACATTCCATCTTTGTCAAAGGCAGACGTATGTACAGGGTAGTAACAGAATATGTTCTGCTGTACCACATTACTCACATATGAATTTGGTTTTACATGTATAGAAGACTGAGTGCCAGATCCTGCTAAGGTTGCTTATGTGAATTGTACTGTTTATTTTGTATTTGACTGTACAAGGAAAGCTGGATGTAGCTCATTGTATTTTTAATGCACAAAGGAAAACTTACTTCTCCACTTCCTAGTAGTTTTATTTCAATGTAAGAAACCACAAACAAAAAAGAATTAATTTCCATGAGTGTGAAAGAGCAGAGAGTTTTTAGCTATATTTTGCAACCAGTTTTTCTCTGATGTTAAGAAGAAGAAGAAGAAAATTCTGCATTACCTGGTTTTCCCAGTACATTTCGCAGGGCTTTAAGGTAGGACCTCCCTATATGATAATTTTCTATGCTTCCTTGTGTTACAAGCTACCCCTCAGGCAGGGTAACTGAGGTTCTTGTTAATAGGTCCCTTGGGGCAGATTAGAGTGAAACAACACTGAGTGTCTAGTGTTTATACACACACACACACACACACACACACACACACACACACACATGCATATATACATATATATGGCAGGTTTATTTTGGAACAATTTGGTTGCAATAGAAAGGAGGTATGTAGCCCTTTTGGTTATTATCTATGGAAAGAAAATAATATAAAAGTATAAAAAATATCACTTAAGAAAATATATAAGGAAAAGAAAGAGAGAAAGAAAGAGAGAAAGAGAGAAGGAGAGGAAGGAAGGAAGGAAGGAAGGAAGGAAGGAAGGAGGGAGGAAAGGATTAGGGTAGATAGCAGAGAGGAATGATATCACCACTGGTGTATCCAGCAACTAGACGATTGTTGCAATTTAGATGTCTGTTGGTTGAAGTGATGGCCGCAGTCTTGATCTGTCGGGAGTGGGGGAAGCCCATGAAACACAAACCTCAGTGGGTTAATATACTTTCAGGTTTAGGTGGGAACACCCAGGTGCCTCTCCTGGGGAGAAGTTTTACGCTGGCTGTTGCAACACTGTGGATCAGTCCTCTGATGGACTGATAAATGAGTCTGGGGGCCTTTGGGGATCTTTGATGTGATGCCTTAAGGTCCTTTTAGTTTTTTGATTTTTCTAATTTTTATAAGTTTTATAAGTAATTATATAGCAGAAGTAGATTTAGAAGTAGCAGCATTTCATTCCTTTACCCTTAACACAGAAGCTCCATAGATTACCAACCCTCTAAGCCCATTCTATGCTCCCCATATCAATTCTATCCCTGGATTCCATTAGAACATGTTTAGTCTCACTCTAAGATAGGCCTGTTCTGTTTGGAGAATGCTTGTATCTTGGCCTAAACTGCAGAGTACAGTCAAACTCTGGGTAACTATGTGCCCTCTGTACCCCAAAGAAGATGAAGATTGATGAAGAGAGGGTCCCAAAAAGACCCCCGCCTCAATTCCCCAGGGATGGGCTGAGGGTGGTCCAGGGCAAAAGCCATAGGGTGGGAAACCCTGGGATTGGACAGGCAGTATTATAAATTGTAACATCTGAGGCATGAGGACTGGTGCGCATCTTGTAATCTTATGCCTCAGAGGCACAAATTAAAACCCTTTCCTTATCACACCTTCAAAACTAAAATGTCTTGGAGATTTTTCTCCCTGAATTTTATTTTAGGCATCAGATGGTTTATGACACCTGTGACATGACCACTGTTTCTCACGCCAGTGTAATTGAGCCAGTTATGCCCCATCAGAAGGGATGAATACCTTCAGGCCTATGCATGAAGGTCCCAATATCTCCTCTAGAGGAGGTTTTACACCTGAGCCAGCTGTGTAAGGGAGGACAGTGGCATGATAAAAAGCAGTATCTCACCTCTCAGGATCTGCTTCTTATTGGCCTTTACCCTTCTCTGGCTCAAAAACCAGCTTGTTAAACAAAGGTCGGTTTGTTATGGTCATCCTCTGGTGGTGGGTGCATAATCCCCCTGCTGGAGGGCTGTTCTACAGATTACAGGTTTCACCACCACACACTGAAAACTCTACTCCTTCCTTTCAGTTGCTGGGTGCAAACCTGGCCTCAGCAAAGCACCCTGCTGGTTTTGCAAATGGCCAATTGTTTGAGTCGTTAACTGTGGCAGTAAATCTGCAGTATATGAGAAAACTGTGGTTTAAACATGTTTCAAAATGGTTTTTTGTAGTCTCTTTGCTAACTCATGCTTTGATAACATGACAAGTGTTATCCCATGCAGGAATGTCCTGGGAAGATGTCCTAATGTGCTCTCATTGGGCCTTGTTAACCCCTTCCCGTGATTGGGTGTTCCTGTAAGCCCCTTGAGACTTCTAATTGGTTACTCTGTGAGTCCTTCTAACCCTATAAATGTAACCCCCCCAACAATAAACACTCTCTTGCCTCCTTTCCACGCAGGTGTGCTGTCTCTGTGCCTGCCATGAGACCATGTGGGTGGAAGGAGAGGAGAGCACCTCTCCCCTCCAGGCTCAGGACCTGAAGAAACCCCTGATGCTGGAGTTCCCTTTCCCTATCCACCTCAAGCCGTCGGAAATGGTTCCTTAGATGGAAATGCAACTAGAACTGGGCTGCCCCACGCCATGGGGGGAAAGGGATCCAGAATTAACCTTTAACATTTCAGTCTCTCACACCTTACTTTTCCAGTGCATACTAGAATTGTCTAATCGGTTAGAGCTGGGCAGATACCTGAACCGTGCTTTTGGGCAGACATCAGGCACTGAGTGACACAGCTCCACAGTAACACTCTGTCACAGTCAGGATACTGTCACATGCTGCTTACAACAGCTGCAGTTCTGCACCGTGTTACTACAGGTTGTTAGCTTTACACTGAACTAGGTAAAGAGGATGAATCGTGTTCTTGAGAAATGCTCTGGCACAAAATGTCTTGTCACAAAACGTTATTAAATGGACACTCAGACAGTTTAAAGCTGTCTCCAGGTTCACTGGCTCTGACTGATTTCAAAACATCACATCGATTAACTTTTACAAAGTAATTTGCAGAAAGCATTACTCAAAATACACAGGAATGTGTCAAAGTCACTGAGACGTGTAATATTCTTTATATAGCACACCATTTAAAAATAAACACGCTTTCAGCTTATCTGCCTTCCAATAGCTCCAAAGTATTATAATTATTTTTGGATGGTTGGCCTATAAACCAGGATAGGATATTTTAAACAACTGTTCTCTTTAAAAGAATCACATTATTTTCATGCCTTGGCATGATTTCTCACATAGCGACAGAGCCAGGTATTTCTAGTGTAAAGGTCCAAACGATGATCTGACAGAATATTATCATGTCTTATTGGATTCACACATGGCTTGCTGTTACAGCTCTGTATCAACAGGAATCCAAATCCTGCAAGTGATAGAAATACGTTTATTATTTACAAGACAGAAAGAAGATTTCAGACAAAGTTATTTACACCAAAAGCCAGACTCGGTTTGCTTTGATTTCTAGAGTGTTTTGTTCACATTTTTCCATGGATTTTTTTTGTGTTATACATTGTCATCAATTTCTTTCCTGTGAATTTCTAATGGGAATAATGATAAGTAACTGCTAATGTATTATTATAATACATTTATAGGAGTTTTCAGTTTGTCCTATCTGTTCCATCCTGTTGCTTCTACCTGATGACCCTTCTGAAATGGCAGAACTCTGAAATACTTTTGGCAATGAAAATGCATGATTAGAGACTTTCCTGCCATTGCATATACATGTAGCTTTCTGAAATTTAGCTTGATTTAATCCTTATGTTCATTCATCTAGAAAAGCCCTGGGTGTAACAGATGTAGTCTACACACATATCCTTTGGATTTTAACGACGAAGTTAATAGGACTTTTCATGCTTCATCCATTTCTCTGTTTGTGGACCAATTCACAGTAATGCACAGTTATAGTTTTGCATAACTTTATTACAATGAGGCTCTCTGATTCTAAGTGCATCTTGAAGTGAAATCCTTTCTCCACTGGAGCACATAATAAAACTTCCACTGATTTCTGTAAGGTTCATTGACTTCACCTCTGTTTATTTTATTAGGCTTGAACTGTGTAACTCAGAGCTTGTTCTGGATTTCAAACACTGCAAAATTTGAGAAAATCTAAATCCCAGGTTTAACAATTGCTCATCTTTCATGAACCTGTACTCATTAAAAAAAGGCATTTTGGGACTCAATACAAAAAATACTATTTTTTCATTGGTATTTGGTTGAGCAGATTTTTTCTTGGATAGGGACTATCCAGCTTACTGCAGTATCTCTGTGATTTAAAGTGAGAGTATTTTAACACATCATTCAAACTTTAAGGTCCTGCTGGTAAGCTACACAAAAGGTATTGTACCAGTTTCCTGACAATTGCCCTAGAATCCTATTAACTTCCCTGCACATAATAAGGTATAAATCTTAGTATGATTCATACAAGTTCTCTAACCATTAAACACCACTACAGCGATTGACATAAGTTTTGTCCAGAATTGTACATTTAGTCCTGACCTGGTTCAAATAATGGAAAAATAATTTTATAATATGTATTGTCAATCTGAAGTTTCTTTGATTCTGAAGGCTTAAGAGGAGAGATTTTTGGTTTTCCACCCACATGTTTGTGACCTTTCAGAAGAGAATACTCAAATAGTTATTTTTTCCTGTTCCTACTTTTTTCCTTTAAGTATAAAAAATGAATAAAGTTCAAAGTTTATTTTGGGTTGCCTTTTTTTTCCAACTACTTTTCTTCTTTGCTATTCTACGACTACTCAAAATTGCTCCAATTCTGAAGCAGTTATCAGATCTGCACTCACATATTTTTTCAAAGGTATGGAAGTGCTGAAAAATTCCTGGCACAAAGAAGAGAGTATAAAAATAAAAGGATAGAGGAAAGATGGTAAACAACAATTTTTTATACAAGGAGGAAGAAAAGAGAAAAAGATCTGTTTGCCATTCAAATTAAGTTTATTTCTGTGAAAATTAAAAGAAAATGAAAAAATGGGAAGTAAATTTTTCATTAAAAAAAGATTTTTTAATGAAAAATTTGATAGTTTTGCTTCTGAGGCTGCTGGTGATGACTCAGTTTCACTAGAGAGAGACTAGAACACAAACCAAAGCTGTACATCATCTGTCTTAGCTAATTTACATAAACCAAAATAAATTGTAATAGTTTAATTTTGGGATAATGTATTTTCTACTAAAACAAGGCAGAATCTGTCACCTACATAAAGGTAAAACATCCAGAAATGATTGCCCTGTTAAGAATCAGAAGATATTCAACCACCTGTCTCTTCAGGATTCCTTGTTGTTTGGAAGAGAGGCAAGTGCTCGTCAAGGCACTCATTGTTCTACTTTGATTGCCACAATGGGGGCTTAAGAACACAGGGGAATTCTTTCAATATATAGTGCTTGTATCGGGGATAAGGAAAAATATCTCTTTTGGCTACAAATGGACTTCTCTATGTCTTGGATTCACTCATATAAAACAAGTTCAATAGCACTTACCTGTGGTTACACCCATTACTGTGCTAAAACAAACCTGTAAAGTTTAAAATTACATTCTTATTGTTTTACCAACATGATGTATATGTCATTAGTAATAACAGTTGTCAAGGCATTATTGTTCAGCTAGTTTATGCATCCTTATCAGATTACATTAGAAGGATTAGGCAATGCAATATTTACGTTAGTGATTCCTCACACCTCTCTGTAGAACCTCCTTCCAGGTGTACTGTGCTACAAATTTTTCCAGATACACCTGGATACAGCAAGGAATTTCAGCTTCTAACTCCTGCTTCAGAACATTGTCTTGGAGATGAGTTGGTTATCATTTATATTATTATATATGTCATTATATTATTTATATTATATTATTATATACAATGGTAAAGATGAATGATTTATGATAATCGCTCAACGGCAGTGAAGTTAGTACTGCGTAATGTGTGCGTTGTTGTACCAGCTGGGTAAACCTATCAACAGTGTAGGATAACTGCATAATACTCCAGTCACTGAATTGTTTAATGATACACCTATAATAGAAGCTGTCCCAGATGTCTGTGTCTTAAAAATTATGCTCAAATATCATATTTAAGAGGTTTTCTATTTTTATGCAAGAATAAAAGAAAGCAACAGCTGAATGCAGTGGCTTAAAGTATTAATTTAGCAAGATACCCAACTGTGTGCCCATAAGTATAAATAGCTCTGTCAAAATCCATGGCGCTTAAGGATCATTGCAGAATTGCTCTTACTCTGGAAGAGCATGGATGCAGCAATATCGTCAGAATTCAGAAAGGAGGAAGAATGGAACAAATAATATCAAAGTGTAAGCCTGCTGTATCAGTACTCATTTCGGATGAAGTATTATCAATGAATAAGTAATCAGTACTGCTTAGTAAACAGCAAGTAAGCTGTTTGCAAGCACATGCAAATCAAAAAAAGGTGATTTGTCTTGGATGCCCTCTGGAATGCAACGTTAATTTGTTTCTGTTTTACAGTAATTATAGTCTTGCAATAGAGACATGAATACTATGTGGTGGAATATTGATGTATCTGCTGTTTCAGAGCCCATAAAAGAAAAAACAGAATTGAAGATTACTGAGATTGTTGAAGAAGTTCCTCTACACCCATCCTTCATAATTAGGCTCCTCTGAAGTTTCTTTAAATCAGAAATGAAAGTCTTGCCCCAAATTTTGAAACTAGACTGTACAGGGATCACTCTACTTCCCAAAAATTAGCAATAAAATTCTCTCTTAATTATAATCTGAACATGAGCAGGTCCTAAAATGGCTGTTCCTGAACTGTTTAAGCAGAGAGTTCAGCTATACATCTATTTTTTCAGAGATAGTCTTTTGTCACAGCATTCAGATTCTTTTCAGCTGACCCCAGAAGCTGGCACTGTACATGAAATTGCTGTTGCAAAGCCACAATACCAGTAAAAAAGGGTATTACAAGGGCTTTCAAACAAACAAGGAGAGGAGCAAAAGGTAAAATCAGATATTGGTACTGGAGAAATAAACCACACAATAATATCTGGATTCTGCATCTGCCCAGCATATGTAATTTCTGGCAGTGAGTAACTGCTGTTGGAGAACTAAATAAAGAAGGATGACAAAAGAATCAAGCTCAACACCACGGCTGTAAATATCAGACAGGGCCAAGTTAATAGTGAAATAACATTGATGGGCAAAGACTGTAACAGCTTTTTTGACTCTTCATGTTTTTTACAAAAAGAATCAGTCCTGCACATGCTGCAGACAGGGTAATGGTGATATGCCAAAAGCAAAATTGTATTTTGGTCTACCAAAGCTAATTTAGCATATAGATGTGTCAAAATAACACAGGTAAACATGTCTTTCACTCTGTTTATGAAGTTGACATTTTAGCTTGTTTTTTTCATTCCACAAAAGGAAAACATGCTGTCTAAACCAAAAGGTGTATAGATGCCAGACAGTGCCAGAAAAGTGTTTGTATTTAGCACAGAGATGAAGATCTTTATCCTGGGTGGATTGTAAAGACTCAATTTAAAAAGATGTGGAGTAGAGAAATGATGTCCTCATGATTTATCTTTTTATAAAATTCTTCTGAGCTTCAACTCAAACATATTTTCCAATGTTATTTTGAGGCCCAGGAAGACTGTTGCAGGGTACTACAGAACAGTCACATCATATTCTTCTAATGACAAAGGATAATTTTGGCCGTTTAGTACAAAGTCTTGTGTTGGGAAAAGGAAGAATTGCTTCATCCCAGTGGAACAGTATCTGCTATTGGGCCCAATCCTAACTGAGAGTGTAAAAAGAGTGCTCCAGTGTTTTCCAGGACACCTCCCAAGTGTCCCAAGTAAAGTCAAACAACTAGAGTGAGGATGTCCTTTTCTTCTTTATGGGAATAAGCTGCAGAAAGTATCTTCAACATGCACTTTCTGCTCTATGTCACAGACAAATGACTATAATTCCAGGGGAACACAACTACCTTGGAAACCGGTAGTCATACAAAGAGAGATAACACCTGAAGCATCTACATCTCAACTGATAGAAAATTTTATGTGTCTAGGACAGATACCTTAAATGTCAGTCTATTACACTGGGGGCTTCATGTAGGAGAAAGCAGTAATATATAATTTTCCAAGCAATCTGTCCTGCTACCAAGTTGACTGCCATATCTCATACAGCATATAGGTCTCCCTGAGTTTCTAAGGCTTCATATTAACCATGAATCATTATGGCTAATTCTGACCCCAATAGGAAATGATGCAATGTCTGGGTCTTTTGTAAATTATCACCATTATTTTTGCCTCTCCACAAGACATGTTCTCATATGAAAGTTAAAGAAGTCCAGCAGGTCAAAAGTCTGTACAATGACCTGATCTAAGGACCCGTGCTGGATATAGATGACATCTTACATGAGACAAGTCCTTCTTTTGATCAGCATCATCTATTAGATGTGGTATTTCATTAGCCATAAAGGGAGCCAGAAGGCAATGCTGTAAAAAAAAAGATGCTGAGTAGTAGATCTTGCCAACAATAGACCTGCTCTGTTCCTGCTGTTTAACTGCTGTGGATCTGCATCCGTGTGGGTACAGTCACTGCCTCTGTCTGCCTTGGTGGTGACTCTTGGTTGATGTTGTCCTAAACATCTTTCTGAAACTCAGATCTGTTTTATCTTTTGTCATATGAAATGTGTAGAATGGGTTTCTAGACAACAGGAATCTGTTACTGCAGGACACAGCATGCTACAAAGCCTTTTTCTTGATCTTACTATATTGCTACTCATTAACCTGTCCTTGCTGAGTCTTTCCGAATCCTAACGCTGCAGACGCCTGGAATTACAGCCAACATAGAACATACTTGGGAATTTGCCACCTATCCAACTGAGAAAGTCTCATTAAGTGTTTGGAAATTAAGAGGGCAGATGAAAAGATAACATAATGTTATTTTTTTTTAAAGTATTTTGATTTTAAATTAGTCTGGTGGGGTTTTAAGTGATCTGGGGGAGAAAGAAGTGTCAGCTATGAATTTGGGGCTAAAATGCAGGATACAGAACTTCCTATTCTAAACAAAATGAACACTAAAGCAAAGCAAGGGTGTTAAGCAGGCAAAAAAAATGCAGAACGAAGTTTGAAAATTCTGCTTTAATTCCAACCTTTGTATTTATGCGTTAAAGTAAAGCTATGCATTACATGTTTTAAAATGATTTATGAAATAATAAGATTCACAGTTTACTGCAACCTGGAATTGTTTATAAAATCTCACAAACAGCAGTCCTGTGGGTAACAGCTGTGCTCAGCTGTGAGCAAAAGATCTTCACTCTGAAAAAGTGACACTTTGAGAAATCTATGCCTTTTCCCCCACCCCCCCACCCAGAGCCTGCAGAAAAAAGTGTTAGGACAGTCTGTTGGAAGAGAAAATTTATATGCTTTCCTTAAAAAAAAACTTCCATAGTACCCTTGGGAAATTGAGGGCTGGGGAAGGAAGAAGGTGTTAAATGTGTGGAAATGTTTATGAAACTGCATATTCATTTCACTCCGTTGGAATTTCTCTCAGTTTTCATCTCACAGAACAGCAGGAGAAAAGAAGCTAGTTTAAGCTCAATAGAAGTCAATGAACTCATCATCTGTGATCCTTCTGTAGTCAATGGAGAAAGGCAAAAGGTCTGCCAGACAAAGGCAGCAGAGAAGGAGCTCATTTTATGCCCTCTGGGCAACTCTCTTTCCTCATCAACTATAGACACCTAGGAGGTCCCAAGACTACTAATTTTAGCATCTAAGATCCCTGAAGCATGAAGGTGTGATTATAGCCACAGAACAATTTATCTCCTGGAGACTGGGGAACATTAATGGGACTGGGTCTGTGTGTGGTTCTCCAGTTGGCCTCATTCTTACTGTGTTTCCAAGAACAGTTTTTTTCCTCTAGAAGACAGCATTAAATTTTTCCCTTTTTTTTAATTGATTGGTTGACACAGTCTGAATGGGTGCCAGAGGATGAACCCTGCCCTCTGGAACCAGTAATTGGCTCCAAGGAGGAGTCTCTCCCCTTTTCGCTCATACACTGGAGAACATAAAGGAGCTTTACCCCACTGAACTAAGGTCTTATCCTAATTCTTATCTACAAGATCTCAAACATGACAAAGCATGAGCTTGAGGCGTTTTACAGTTTCAGATTTGATATGGTTTGAAGCTGGCTCCCTGCCAAGTCTCCAAACCTTACCACCAGAAGTCCCCCCCCCCCAAAACCTCAGGGAGAAAGAGGGAGAAAAACAACCAAGAAAACCTGAAACGAGAGAGAGAGAGAGAGAGCTAAAGTGAGATATATAAATATATTTACGCTTTTGTTACAGTTATATACAGTTGAAATATATACAATTTCACAAGGGAAAGGGAAAAGGAACAAAACCAAAATAAAATATATATATATGTATCCCGATTAGTGACTCAATATCTAACAACTAAAAGAGTTAGCAAAGAAATAGCTCACTACTCTCCTTGGGACAACCGAGGGTCGCTCCGGAACGATCGCCGGCAACCTCTGTCTCCCAAGGTCGGCAAGGCTCTGCCAGGCCTTGCTCCCCAACACGGCAGACTCAACAGCAGGGAACCTGCACCTCCAAGCTGCCGGAAGGGAAGAGAGTGAAGGCCTCTCCTCCTTTCTTCTTATAGTCTAGCTTACGTAAAAATCGTAGGGAATACTGGGTAAATCTGGACCCTTCCTTGGTTACAAACTGGTCACCAAAGAAGGCCTAGCCCAAACCACCACAAGATTGCACATGCAATTTGAGAATCACTTTCCAGCTCATTTTGATTTCGTTCTACCAAGGGCTTCTGATGATTTTGGACTTTTCAATTGTCCATGCAGTCTTACAATTTTGCAGGGGAGAAAAGAACACCATTCATTTTTTGGGGAGTCTCTTTCCATGCTGCAATCCCTCTCTGGGAAACTCTCTCAAACTCTTAAAGGCTGTTTTAGTAGGTTGAACTCTAGCGTGTGTTCCGTGCTGTGCTGATCACTTTCCAAACACTGAGGTACTGTAACAAAGCCAGTCAACTGTCAGGCTTTAGGGCTTATGATGATTAGGGCCAACAGCACTCCGTGTTCTTTATGGAATTCAACCATAGAAAGCTGCGAAAGAACAGGCACAGGTGATAAAAAAATCTTGTGTGTTCAATATTTTAATGACATTTTTGTCTTCGTTGGGGAGGGCTTGTACTGATACACCGCAGGCTCTGCCATCCTGGCAAACAAGCCAATATGAAAATGAGACTGAAAGTAAATCATTACTGATTTTTATGTCTGCCCTCTTCTTAGTTTGAAAACGTTTTTCTTTGGAGTACTTTTCCTCCAGATAAAAGCCTCATCTGAAATTCAGACATATTTGGGTTTGAATTCCAGACATTGACTTGGAAAATCTTGCATTGCACATGGAAAAAGTGATACCTGATTCAAATGGCTCACTGTAGCTCTATCATGCTCTCATCTGGTGGCAATGCTTTCTTAGCCTACTGTGCTTAACAAAGTTCTCTTTAGTGCGGGACTGCAAGTGTTTTGCAAGTCCTGTGAAGAGAAGTCCAAAGTTTGCTTCACACAGTTGCTATCAGAGTTGAATGCTAATGTACTGCATTATGAAAACCTATTCTTGAACATATGTTGGGGGCAGGGGGTGAGTACAAAGACATCTCTTCCTATACACCTAGAGTATTTCCAAGCAAGGCTGCCTTTAAACCAGACTGCACTTTGTACAAAAGTAAGCCATCTACCTTACCACCTCTGTTCCTTTTATCACTCGTCTACCCCTGTGCTGCTTATTGCCAGTTGATTTTCCAATCTGCTTTTAATCAAGCTTGCAGCCAGTTAGCCATCTTCAGTGTGGACAAAAGAGTTTGGAAACTGATGCATTTGCAGAAAATCATTTAGTAAACTTAGTGTCCCCTTAGTTTCACTGCCCTGTGTGGCTTTCTTTTTTCCTCATCCTAATCATTTAAATGAATAGGATTGTAAAATGTTCTTAGAAATTGCTTAAAAATATAAGGAATGGAGGTCATTAAAAACAGCATCTGGGGCACAGGAGAAATCATTAAATGAACCTAAGCCTAAATTCTCAGTTACTGAGGCATTTTCTTCTGTAGTGCAATTTTTGGCAAATCAAATTTTTACTGAAAAATGTAAACAAGTATTGTCAGGACCTCACTCTTTGGATGCTGCTTTACAGGAGCAAAACAGGTTCTGCTAATATCTCTCTCACATTGTTATGGAGATTTGAAGCAACACGTTCAGTTTGGAGCATTGTGCTTTTTCTTTCCGAAGACTATTCCAATAGATCAAAGGAAAAATCTCCCCACAGTGCTTGGTTTGGTCCCATTTAAAAGGAAAAATCTGTAAACTTTATTTGCGATTTGTCATTTCAATCAATCTCTTCCTGACAGAAAAGAATAGCTGTTGGCTGAGGTGCCTCATGCTGAGGCCAAATGAGATTAGGGAAGGTAATACTAGCTTGCATATCCCGGAACAGTTCATAGTTCATGATAACCATTGAATAACCAGGGTCAAATCAGTGCTTTCCTGCTGGTAATTTACTGAAGAGCTCCCACAAAAAAACCCTGTTGTGTTGAACCTGTGATAATCCATAGGTCTCAAGAGATAGAATTGCTGATAAGAGAAATTAGACAAAGCCACCTGTGCCAGAGCTTGTATCCCAGTTGAATGGAAAAAATAATACTTATTTATTTCTTTTAGAAGTCTTCAGCAAATTTAAGTAGTGGGTATCTCTACATGGTTAAATAACAAGAACTGTACTGTCTTTCTATTATGGTGGCACATCTGATAATTTTCTTGGCCTTAATGGTGACTTTTCTTCCTGTAAGCAGTCATTATGCTATAGATATTCTGTACTGTTATGTGTGGTAAATCCAGCTGTATGTACCTATAGCATCTATTTGAGTTTGATGTTATTTGATTATGGAACCAAGTGCCACTTCAAATTGAACAAAAACATACGTTTATTCTCACTTTGGAGAGAACAGCTGTTACTTTACTGTCCTATCTGCAGAATGCCAGACACTAGCTGTGGCTCACCTGTTTACAGTGAAGTTCCTTCAAGGCTGTATTGCATATTTCTGGCTCTATCTGATCTCTTCAATATGGCCTGGAGATTTCTTTGAATTTCAGTGCTTCATTACGTGTCATTTCTAAGCTGATGGTACCAAGTCATTGATTTCTTTTCATGGATTTGAACTATGTTCCAGTTCAAAACATGATTGGAATTTCTTTCTCACACCTACTAAATATTGTTCCCTTACAGATCAACTTCTAGCCATGAGTTATTAATCTAGGCATGCAAATCCTTTAAATGTGTCTATTATTCTTCTTTTCACCATCCTTATGTAGGCTCTTATCTGATGTTTGCAGGCAGCCAAGACTATCTGCAGTGCATTTAGAAAACATTACAAGAACTACACTTTGATCCTTACTCCAATTGCTATTTGTGTGCATGCCTGATTCACTTTGCTCTTTAAATGTCTTTGTAAGTTAGTCCTTCTTATTTTTTCCCCACAACTGTTTGATAAAATGCCTGTTCACACACAGTGAAAGTGAACTCAGGTTCTGTATTCAATGAAAGTATATTCCTTCTTTATTTTTTCACATTAATCCAGCAAGGTGCTGAACTCCTAAAAGCCTAAAATAATGAAAAAAATGAAAAAACTCTGGGACATAGGAAGATGATCCCTTAGATCTATTTGTAAGTATCAAAGACAGGCAAAGTTGCTACTCATATTTTCTAACATAATGAGATGCTTAAAGATTCAGAAAGGTAATTTGCAGAATTGTAAGATGAACACAGGCCCTTAGATCCCTAAGATTTAGAAAGTACAGAGATTGAAGCCCATAAGGAACATGGAGGCTGTGGCATGTGATACAAGAGTACCCTCAAGCAGAACTTGCAGTTCAAACTAGATTCTGGGACTCATCACATATTGCACAGATTTGGGAGCTTCAGGTCAAGAAAATAATGAAATTAGCAATAAAAAGCAGTCAGCAGCAAACCTTAAGTCCTTCTTTTAGTGGGCTGATCTTTTCTACTTTGGATTCTGTAATGAACTGCAGTCTTTTGAAGGGTGATGTGTGAGACCATAATTCAGAAAAACAGAGGAGAGTCATTCTGTTTCTTTCTGACACCAGTTATTTATTCAGTATGTGGTTTTCTCAGCACCTGTGATGCTTTATATAAGAAGTCTGAGCACAGACAGACTTTAACACAGAAATATCTACTGAGAATTTTTAGAATCTACATTTCAGAGTTAAGTGTCATAGCCAATCTTTACATATCTAAGTCCTCTTAGTACCCAAACTTAAGTGGTACTTTTTGAAATTTCCTAAAGCTTTGAAGTTCTTATTAGGTGGTTATGTGTATCTTGGGCTAACACAAGACTTTTGCAATTCTGCGTATGTTTGGGATGTACAAACAAATGGGGAGTTGGAGTACAGATGTGAACCAAAGGCCCTTCTGATCTGAGTAGTTACATATGAAGTCTAGTTTTCATGAACCCTAATATGTTAGTATATATGACCTCAAAAATTTGTTCCCACAAACGTAAGTGCTGCTAGAACTCCATCACTTTTATGTTTCCAAAGAAACAAATGTAAAAGGAGTGTGAGATTGACCCATGCACCATTTAAAACTTTATAGGGTTATTTACATTAAAAATGTGCAGTATTTGCCCAACTATAACTCTAAATGTAGCTTTTAAAGTATCCGAGACCCTGGACTAGTTATTTATTGTTCTAGGAAATTACTTTTATGAGAGCTGCATAGAAACTAGCGACGTTTGATTCTAAGTCTAGACTAAAGCTCAGCAAATAGTCCAGAGAGAGTGACTTTCTGACTTTCTTGCCCAATGGGGAGGAACAGCTTCAATGACAAAAAGAATTACCTCAGATGAGAGAGTCAGTTGTCACCACTATGAGATCTGTTTTCAGAGGCCATGCATACTCTGCAATGTCAAGCAAATTTCTCTGAGGGACCTGCTGCCAGTTTTCCTGATTTGGTGGCCACTATGTGCAGAATCATGTGGAAACTCTTCACCAGAATTGTCGCTTTCGTCCCACTTTTCAGGCTCTCAGTACCCTAAAACTAACAGATTAACAGAGTCAAAAAGATGTTACTGATCCACAATCAGACAATATTGCTTGTTTCTCTAGTCTTTGAAATAGATGGGGCAGGACATGGTGTTACAAAAAAGCAAAACAGAACCCAACACCCAGGGCAGGCAATTACTGATAAAGCTTCCTTGTGCAATAAGACTTTACTGTGGCAGTGTCCATCTGTGAAGGCAGGCAATATAAGAACAGTTCGATCAGGGCAGACCAGAAATCTTTCTTTTCCAGTACCCCATCCCTGGCAGTGGCCTCCAGGGGATGCCTAGAGAAAGGAGCACAAGAATGGGACAATCCTACAATGATACTCATCAGCACACCTTCTCTGCCTTCCCTGCTTTACAGCTGACTGCTACTTTCTTTGTACTCTGTAGCCTTCAGGAGGGCTTCTGACACAAATTTCTTCAGCTACATTTTCAAACTCATACAGCATTTGGCAACCAGGATTTGGATTTTGAAGTCAGGGCACTCTCAAGTTCTGTGCCTGATGTGGAACATACTATCTGTTTAGAGCAGTACCCTTCAGTCCTGTTTGGTTTGCAGGTCCTTACACATTTTTCAGTGGAACTGCATTTTGCTGTATAGTAAATATAATCCTATTACTGATAGATTTATTGTTCTTAGTTACAGCTTGTGGCTTCATTACCAACAGTCTGTGGACTCACAGAAGTCTACTAGCCCTTGATTTTACTCTCTAATGTCACTCCAACCTCTCTCGGAAAATAGCCTGTTAGTCTACCATATAATTTTCTCAAAAAGACCTCTTATCATTACATCACTGGACCTTTATGGTGGAACTATTCATGTTTCCAAAAGGCATTCCAGTTGTGTAAGAATATTAATTATTCTTGAAAAACTTCTGTCTTAAATTAAGCTTGATTTTTCACAGCAAAGTTAATTAAGAATACACATCAATTTTGCAAATCAATATTCAAGCATGACAAACTGAAAAAGTAGTTAGATTGGTTTAAGAAACCTATATTTTATTTGTAATCTGTAACACTAAAAGAATTGAGTTGTTCCTTTAAGTCTTAGCTTCTATATTAATAAATTTTATGTGGAAAGTATTTTGATATATGAATACAAAGTCTCACATAAAGACTGCTACTTAGTTGGCAAAGGCACATTGTAATAAGCATATCAAAATATAGAAATATAAGAATTTTCTATGGCAGGCTGAATCATAGCATGAAACTAATTTCTTGAGAAGGCTCCTACCAACTACTTTAGACAGAAATAAATTTCAAATGCAGCAGGCAGAAAAGCCTGCCCAATGCTCCATTGCTGTTTTCTGAAGTACAGAGTACTAAAGAGCATTTTCATTCTCTCTGGTTATAATACTGAAACTGTACCCTTTCTTGAAGACTCAGTAGTATCTTATGGCAGTGACTTTCAGAGGTTAGTCAGGCATTGTGAAGAAGATCTGTTTTTTGTCAAGGGTAAATGTGTTGCTTTCCCATTCAGTGCCTTCCTTTACCTTCTCAGTATTATAAAACATAAAACTGGAGCACCTGATGTACAGAGAACCTTAATTATTTTCTAAATGGTTTGCAACAATTACCTACTGGAGTTCTTCTATCTTTTAGCTTTGTTTGCAAAGAGAAGCCAAAACAAATATCTTGAATAAGAGTAATATGTTTGGTTGTCTTCTACAACTGAAAACTTGTTGTGGGTGAAGATCCCGGAAAGTGGCTAGGGCATAGGAATTTAAACTTCACCTTGTTAACAGAAAACCACTAAGAGCTGCATCAGAAAAGGTTGTGTTTGATACTAAATAATCTATATACTTTCCTGGTGTTAGGGGCTGTTTAATGCTTGATTATTCAAGACCTCAAAAGGGGAAAATTACAATCCTTGAGTGGGCTAGTGATGGGGGTGACTGTGCACTGGTAAGCAAAGGCAGTAAAAATGGAATAAAAGAAAAATGTACCAAATGAGTGACTCAAAATCACATCACTCATTGGAAAACCCTCTTAATTTCAATAGGCACATACATAGGCCAACTAAAGCCTTCCGTGGGTCAATCAGCAAATTCTTCCATTAGTATGAATGACCTAATGATGATTTAATCTGAGGATCTGGCCCTGAGCATTCAGCTGCAGGTTAGATCTGGTTTTGTCAGTTTTTCAGCCTAATTTTCCTGCCTGGACAGTTGGAATGACTCTCCTCTAAGCACATAGTGTTTTGTGTATCATCATTTCAAACTAGCCAGCAAGTTCTGTATGGCACCAAAACTAGTGCTGGAATGTGGTGCAAGCCAGAGATCCCAGCTAAGACAAGCAAATGGTTCTGAACTCACAAGCTCATTGTCCAGAGTTTGTGCTAAAAAACAAGCCCAGAACACCTGCCAAAAATCATAAGACACTTGTACAGCTAGAAAGAAAAAGAAAAACAGAAAGAAGAAAAAAATCCCTTGACTAAAAAGTCTTAAAACTGTTTTGAAAATATTAAATAAAATCACTCTCTCTTCAGGCTGGATTTTTTTCCTCCCTCTAAAGCAGCTATTTAAAACACATCAACCCTCTACAAATACTGTCTTCCATTATGATGTTTCCCATTTTTGGGACCATTTTTGAAGAAAAGCATCAAATCAGGCAAGTGCAGATGACTCAGGACAGAATAGGTTACTTCCAAGGTAAAAGCCCAAGGATATTTCATGACTGTAAATTCTTTTCCTCTTGCACACAGGCCTGGTGAGAACTTACAGGAGGCCAAAATTGTTCTCATCTTTGACTATCTTTTCTTATCTCAAATATTGTCATTTCAAGCCCATTTAGTTTAAAAAGCTAGAGGACTACTGTAGCAGTCCTTGCTTGGGCAAGCAGTACTTACTGCAGCATCAGGTTGAAAGTGCTGGTAGGGAAAGTCTGGGAGCAGCCCGAGCTGTGTCCTCCCTCTGTCTCACCCTCCCTCCACATTCTGAGTGTCTGAGTTGCACAAGAACAACCTGGATATAACATACTCATGCTTTTGTCTTTACAGGTATAGTGACTGGGCAACCCTCAGTGCTTTGTGGTCCTACAAGAGGAGGTTTTGGGTGGGATATGGGAGGCAACACAGCACTTTGCCTTTGATCGTTCAACACTGGCTTTAAACCCTTGTTGGGTAGTTATGATCCATCAGCCTTCCATTAGGAGGAACTTAAATATGATACTAAATAAGAAAGAGAACCTTTCTCTATACAGAGAACCCTGAAAGAGGCAAGATGTTCATTTGCATTTCACCCGACTGGCACCAACCATCTTTGTGCCCTTTGTTATCCAAAATGTCAGCAGTTCACAGCCTTTTGTCTCAGGTTCCCACACAGAGCTAAGTATGCATCTCAATCTGCAGCTTGCAAACCAAGCTGCCTGCACCAGATGTATTCCTCAACACACAGAGTAACTTACTTCCATTTTTCCAAAGGAATAATTATTTAAAACTACTACTACTTAAAACAAGGATTTGGGAATAAGTAGTGGTCTGCATAAGAGAAGAAGTGAAACCTGAGTATTCCACATTGCTTTGGCTTTTGTTATCACTGTATACTTGAAAAATGAGTACAGCAGAAGTGTACCATCTCAGCGGGTTCATGGAATCAGAATGTAGAAATGCTGTGGAAATAAACAGATAGCAGAATTTCGCAAAAGAGCATTTATGAAATAAATGAGAGAAAAGGTTGTCATGGTAACATCCCAAATCCACAACCAAATCTCATGAAGGACTGAAGTTTATAAATTGGATATTTTTTAGATCCCGGTGGAAGAATTCTGAATTTCTGACACAGGCTTAGAAAGGAAGCAAAATGAAAATATGAACACTGACAGAATTATGTGTAGTGGACAAGAGATATTAGAGAAGACATAGACAAGCCATGGGAAATCCATAAGTTTTGTAAGAAATATGTAAGAAAATAAAAATGTCATTAGACACTAAAGGTCAAAATTCTTGAAAAGCAAGAGAACTGCCACCCTAAGCTAAATGTTTGAGACCTGTCTTATGAAATCAGCAAATAGTGAAAGAGAAATTAATTTATGAAGACAGAGACAAAAGATGTGGAAACTCAAAGAGCCATTGGAAACCCACCACAGGATGTGGAGATAGGTTCACGAACAAAACATACTTAAAGTCCTACCATGAATGGATATGGTTGGAATTAATCAAGTAGCACCAAAAAAGCATGAAATTGAAAGAAAAAGCACATTGAAATGAACCAACAATTTGGAACAAATGCGACAAAAGCTGAGACATATTTGTTTTTTGAAGGGTGATATTGATAAATGCATTGCTTTCAGATTATGTAACTTTAGCTACTGAAACAGTGTCAAAGCTTACCAAAGGAGAAAAATGTGGGATGCTGAGGAATGATCTGGGCTTTCAGAAGGTGGGGTTTTATTTGTAACTGACAGGAGTGCAGCACAAAGTAGCAAAACCAAATAGTTTTTTAAACAAATCAGGACCATAGGCAAAGGAAGATGAGAACACAAAAATGAGGACATTACACCTGTGAGAAATCAGTGCTAAGGTACAAAATTTTTCCCAGAGTGCAACAGGCACGTCAGGACTAGAAAAGTACTATTTTGCACGATGGTGTTTACAGAATAAAAATGTGATTGAAACTCTTCAAGCAGAAGAAACCATATACAGAAGATAGTAAGCTGTTAGGAGCACATAGTTCAGAAGTCACTCCTAATTGCCCAAAACACCTTCATTACAGGCTACTGATATGGCAATGCCATAGATTATAAGCAGGGAGGAGCTGAAAAGTTTGTAAAAGTTTTATACAATTAGCCTTGTGGCATGAAAATATGGTGGCAAGACAGGAAAATGAAACTTGCAATGTGATGAAATCAGCACATGTGTGGCAAACGTCAATATAGGCCAGTTTCTGTGCAGTGGCTAGAAGGAAACTATGGAAAGCAAACTAAACAATGTATATTTACAAGTGCTTATATCCATCATATTGCCATAACGTCCAGACATCAGGAAGAAGCCTTGCCTACTGCCTAAGGATACTGGACTCTTAAGAAAAACCAAGTGTCCAACACAGCATCATATATACAAGCACCTGAGTAATCATATCTGGGTTACTGGGAAGAGGAATAAATCTCAAAAATACTTGTAAGCCAGCTCAGAGAAGGGAGTTTCTTGCAAAATCCAGGTGCATTACCTACTTTCCTGATGTGATTAAAGGTGAGCAGGGCTGTTGTGTGGGGCAGTGCAGGCTGACAAGCAGCAGAGAAAATCCAGACCAGCATATCAGAACACCCAACCTCCCTCTTCCCGGCATACACAGCTTTGAAGAAAAAGTGGGAAACACTCCTACAGCTACCACTAAAGAAAATATTAAAGCTTTTCAGCTGCTTTTCGACCCAAGAAATAGGACTCAGAGGAATGTAATTCCCGTGAACTTGTACAGTTTCCCAGTGAACGGGAATTGAATCACATCACAGGCAAAGGCCAAGCTGCATAAATCTTTGATCAATAAGAGAAGGATACAAACCCATGCCAAAATACTCTTTGGAAGCTCTACATTACATTTTGTATGATATTGCGTTGTGTACCTTTGAAAACTCTCCAGTAATTAAGAACTGCTTAATAAAGTCTGTTTTCAAGTTCAATACATCCAGGTCATAGGTGTATTAGATGCAGACCTTGAAATCTACATCTATGGGTGACTTTGGAAAACAATACTCTTAGGAAGTGCTGTATGAAAGGGATGTGTTTTCAGAAGCACAGGATCTGGGGGACAGATATAGAGTTTTGGGCCGAGGTTTGGTGCCAGCTGAGTTGTGCTCACCCTCCAGAGAGCCTGTGTACAAGTAGAGGGCTGAGAGAAGGGAAATTGATATGGAAGGAAGCATATGAGGAGTGCATGGAAGAAGGATGTAGGAAGAAGAAGAAGCATATGTAGAAATAATGTGACAGAGGGAAGCAACCTGATGAGCAGAACTTTTGTAGCAAAGGAGAGAATAACAGTTTGGACAGAGATGGGAGTTCAATATGCTGCAGAGCACAACAAATGGAGTTTACTAATGACAGTGTGGGTAAGTGGCATATAATTGTACCCTGTTGCAGGCATGGAACACAAAACACTTTTTGTCTATCTCCACAACACTGGAGCGCCTGCTGTGGTGCTGTATGCCAAGTCTGCATTTCCATATGCCACTTGCCACGAGCCTGCTGCCTATTTGTGCTGACTGAGCACCCTGACCACTTGTGTAATTACCATTAGGTGAATCCAGGCTTACAGGCAGGTCATGCTGAATTGAGTGGAAAGGACTTGAGCTGTGTAATGAGAACTACATTGCATCAGGCATTTTGAAAAATTATGAGAAAATGAAAGTAGCATCTTACTCCCATTTATCTTCAGCTGTGGAAAGGTTCAGAGAATCTACTCCTGACCCAGAAAAGAATAAATATAGAAAATGGTTGTTTTGGACCAAGAATAGAGCTTCCTGTGGAATAAGACTTTTACAAGCTGTTTTTGCTTTGTAGGAAAAAAAAATTTGGAGTCTTTCAATAACCTCTCTTTCCAGTTATTTAAAAATTAGATACCTTCATCACAAATATGTATGTTTGAGAAGGGGCCACTGCCTTTGAAGACAGTCCCAGGTAGATTAACTCCTTTGCTAGTTGTCTGAAAGATGACTCATGGAGGGACCAGCTAGTGTGTTAGATCAGAGAGTATTATGTGCTTTTTTTCTTCCTTGGTTTCTGATTAAGAGTTATCCTCTCTCCTGCTTTCTCTGGAGATAACTGTTTATTCCCTAGGCTCTTGAGCCTGGCAAGCTTTATCTGCTATAATATCTCGCATGCTCACAACACAGATTTTCCCAGGCTCTCTTTGCTCTAGTCAAAATATTTGCAGGAAAGCTGACTAGACGTCACTTCTGTCTCTCTTTTACCTTATGTGACCTAAATTAGTACCTAGTTATACTCTTCTTAGTGGTATAATGTAGTGAAGGCAATTTATGTGCCATTTCCTAGCATGTTTGGTTTTCATTAGCGAAACTAAGAGATACTAAAAGACTTCCAATTGGAGACATATAATTTTACCAGGGAAAAGACCAAGAATCCTTTAAATCACATGTAAGCTGTTGCATATGGATGCATTTAGGCTTTTAGAGGGCTAGACATTTCTTTACAGTTAATGTGTTACTATGGCAACAGCGGTACTTATTCTGGTTCCTTTTAACATTCAGGCTTTGACAGCTGACAGTGTATTGGATGGGTTGTTTGGGAGTTTTGTTCCCCCATACATGATTTTGCCTTGTTAATAACAATGAAAATTAAGTATTGGGACAGATTCTGTTCATGTTTAGAGATTTGCAACCTTGTTCTCAGCTGAAGAATTGCATAATGTGATCAGTAGTAAAACTTGGCCGTTTTAAACTACATTGGGAAAATTTCTGGAGAAGATGAGCCCTTACCTTGCAGCTTTCTGAAACAAGTAGCATCAGAGAGCTAAAAAGAAAAGATTCTTCAGCTTTTCCTGAAAACATGTTTATCTCAGTAAAAGCGAAGCTTGTCCCCACTGTCTCTTCTTTGTAGAATGGAAAGTAGTTTATGAAAATGGGATTGAAAATACTGTTTGGTATCATGATTAGATATTATCATGTTCGCCACTTTGTGGATTAGAACTTACGGATGTTCAGAAGTCTAACAAAGCAATTTGGGAAACAGCCAGATAATACTTGGCAGAACTTGGTGATTAAGGCAGGGAATAACCATTTGCTCCTGAAATGATGATGATGGCCATGGTGACTATAACAAACTGCCCTTCCATACTGAGAAGGCTTAGCATTCACCTGGAACAAAGAACTGGCTATAGAGAAATACTGTAACTTTTACCTGTGTATATTTACACCACTTGTAACACACAGATATATGCAGCTACACTACTGTTCTAGTTTACCAAACAAAAAATCTCCAATAATAGCATAGAAAAAGGCATCTGTAAACATATCAAAACAATGTCTGTGTATGCGATGCAATATCATTTCAAGGCCTTTTACTGATAGCACAATAACTCTGTTCATGTTTCTGGCAGAGCTTTTAGAGTACATAACACAGAATAGGAAACAGGTGGGACAGCAATTTAATAGTCTTAGTGGCGTACTTTAATATCAGAAGAGGCCACTGAGAGTCTTCAAAGAAGTCTTGGAACAAGAACCATTTACTGAAATGATGTGTAGTGTCTGCAATACTTTGCATCAAAGAATGGTTTTAAAGACCACTATAAAAGAGGAGAAAACACCACTTTTATTGGGAAATCTATCTTTACAAAGGAAAAAGTCCATCATCATTGCATTATCTAGGCAGCAGTGAGGAAGCGTTCCAAGGTCTGGGATAAGTTCACAGAATGGTAGGTAAAACATTTAGCCATGTAGTTTGCATTAACACTGACATCTGTCAAGTGCTGCAGACACTTCCCGACTTATTAGAAAGCAATCTCTTTAATTCTCAATTTGTATTGAAAATCTTAAAACAAAAGATGGTAAATTATCAAAATGAGGGGTGAGGAGATGAATGCTAATTTCCTGTTTAAAAACAGCAGGAGCGGTATGTCTGATTCCCTGCTGTAGTAGCAGTGCCGTTGTAAAAACGATGACTTAGGAATCTAAGTGATTTGTAAGGCAAAATAATGTATTTGTAGGCTTTAAGGCATTGTTGGTACCTTAAAAAACATAGACACTTTCAGCCTTTCGTGTGTGACTGCATGGGACAACAGCTAGTGGTTAAGTCATGGGCATGTAATCTTGTTGGCAACCCAGCAACTTTGTTTGCCTTCAAATGACAGTGCTAATGCTGTCCCTCAAGGCAGTATGCCTTCTTTCTCACCAGATGGTTTGCTTTAGCCTCATTTCCCCCCATATCTATTTCTGCACTGAAGGAGGCCAAGGTATGGACTGGTGATTATATGAAAGAAATACACTGCATTTTTCAGTTGGAAGAGAGTCTCCTTCATGTACAGTTCTACTGTGAGCAGCTACTTAGATGAAAGGTGTGGTGGGATTCCTTTTTTATTGCCCCTCATTTCCTTCTGATTGAAATATTTTCCATTTGCTTACACAAATCTCTAATGAACCATCTAACCATGAACTGTGCAACACAGCTTCCCTGTCAACATCCCTCATTTAAAGAGGAAATAGATCTGTCACAAACCCAGGACTAGGAGAACTATTTCTGTGGTCTGTGCCAGTTGTTGTCCTTTTCCCTTGGCAAACAGGCATTTTGCTTGGTTTTGCCACAGAGCCTTGCTTCGAGCTGGGAGCTAGAACAGCCTCACAGTTGTTGTCAAGTTGGTAAATACACAGAGCTGCAAAAGCCCAGTGATATAGATGATATTCAAGCATCTCCATCATCAAAAACAAAAATTCTGTGACCTGCAACTAATCATCATTGGTGTTTCTGCCACTGACAGGCAAAATTGAATATATTCTGGCTCAGTATCCCAAACCTGTGTTGCTTTTGCCAAATTAACAGGCCTTAATCCTTATCCACTATTACTTAAACATTTGGAAAAAATGTATCTGCTTTTGTGAATAAATAAAATAATAAATTATGATAGAGAGTACTATTATTTACTGGTAGATTTTCAGGTTTGAGCACAGCTTTAAAAGACAACCAGCAGCTGAACATTATCTCTTTTAAAAACTTAATCTACACAAAGTTAAGGCAAAGTTCATAGACTTTATTTAAGCTTTAAGGTTCCATGAGCCAACTAGTTACAAAAGATCTGCACCATGTAACAGTGGAGTATCATAGCAATATCTTAAGTTTTTATTGTTAAAAAACATTTTATTATTAAACAATAAGTATATGTTTACGTTCCAGTAGAGCTTAAAGAGTTTAAAGGATTCAGGAGAGAGATGCAATGTGCATTATGTCGTTCTCAGGGATAACTTTTTTCTCAAAAAATCAGAGATTTGCCTAGTAAAGGTACCCTGAAATTAGCAAGTTATTTTGACCAGTTAGTTCTTGACCATGCAAATCACAAACTTCTAGTGTCTACCTGCAAGAAAAGAAGACTGAAAATAATTTTTTTCTATTCCAGCAAAACTGAAGAAACAAAAGGCAGAAGAGCTGAATGCAAGAATTCAGTACAGAGTATGGGAAATAGAAATATTAAGTTCCTAAGAGCTCACACTGACTTCTTGCATCTTCAGAGACTGTATCAGTCAAAGCTAAAATCTGTAAAACCTCATGGACTCTTTTCACTTTGTTAACCTGAGAAATCATCAGACTTCATTTTAGTGTCATATGCCTTGCCTCAATTGCCAGCCAGTGGCAAAGATACATATCTGGAAGCCTGTTTTTTCCTAAAAAGTACTCTATTTCTCATGCAAACCATATATATATATGCACTGACCATGTCCAAAGTAGGCATTAGCCTAAACATCATCAGCTGGGATGTGGTCTTCACATAGGCTAATGTACCAAGGGAACTGGATAAATATTAAGATGTCTGTCAAACACTATTGGTGAGTGTGTTGTTGATCCATCTCAGTGACTACCCTCAGTTTATTAAACTGTGAAAGATTGAATTTATACAAGTAATGGCCAAGATATCCTTCCCAAGTGCAGTAATTATAAGAGAACATAACCACCAAAGCCTATAAAAGTCTTTGGAAAAGCTGCAATGTGGGTTTCAACCTCCCATGCCTCTCCCCACTCCTCTTCCTTTTTTGAAACTTGCTTTGTAAAAAAGATTGTAATATAGCATTAAAATAGTAATTGTCTTTAAAAAAAAATCAGTTTGCTATTCCACATTTGAATAACAAGTCATGGTGTATTTTCCATATTCAGAGTGCAGTTCCCAGCAAGCTAATGCCAAAACATTGGAGCTGATTTGTGAGTGCAGCATAGTGCTTTGTTCATCAATGCCTCCTCTGGATATTTCCACACTTCTGCCAAAATATTGGCATTACCTCACCCACCAAAATGTTCATTGCAGGTAAAATGATTAACAAACTTATGGTGTAGATGACATATAGCATGTATTGTAAATTAAATTTAATAATCAGGGGAAAAACCAACAAAACCATTAAAACTTCACAGCATAAAATTCTATTACTTTTTCCAATGTGGGGTAAATCAGCTAAGAATTCAACAGAGTAGTAGTTTCTTGCTGCCTGAAAGGCATTCAAAGCATCTATATACTGTGATCTGCTCTGAGAAAGAGTAGCAGATGGATAGGCATTGCAATGAAGTCGTTACCCCTCTCATAACGTGGGGAAACTTCCAAGGATGGAGGCAAGCTGGGTATGTACCTCTGCATCATTCACAGCAGTATTTTTTGCGGGGTCAAAATGAGCTTTCCCAGAGCTGGCCCATCATCATGGAGTGGCAGGTGCAGAGCAAGGCCATCTAGCCAGTTCATGGCATGTCTGGAGTAACAGTGACTTTCTTGTCTTAATTTGGAAGACTCAGATTTTTCATTCTGTGATGGGAAAGGGCCTCTCTCCTCTAACTCTATATAAAATTGGTAGAATTCCCTTCTGACTTTCAGCGATCTCCCTTAGAAAGACATATGTGCCAATGCCGTATGATACCAACCAGTTACAGCACTTCATAAATGCCAAAATGTTTTCCACTGGCTGTATAAGGGCATATTGTTGCATCTCAGCTACGTCCGATGGTATCAGTAAGCCAGTGCCAAGCAGATACAGAGCAAGTGCACCATAAGTCTGTGCTGTTTATATCAGCTCAGCACCTTCCCTATCTGTAATTTTTAAGGCACTCACAATACAATAACAATTTGCTACCTGTTTCTTCATCACCAATTTGTTGATTGGCCTGGGCAGGGCTGTGGGAGGCTGGAGACCAGCCCTGCTGCGGCATCACAGGGAAAAAGGCTATGCCACAGAGGCCGACCTGGCCTTGGGCAGGATAGGGGGAGCCCTGGGGAAAAAGAGGCAGTAGAGCCTGTATTGCCCTCTGGGCACAGACACTCTGGTCCAAAGGAAGCCACAGAGACTTCTGAATCCAACCTGATGCAGCAGCATATTTGGGGACTTTCAGATTTAGACTGAAAATAAAGAGAAAATAAAAAAAATCTGAGGCCAAGGTTTCTTTTCAATGCGATAGCCTTTCTTGCCAGACAGGATATTCTAATGATGTTCTTCTGCTGAACAATATGAAACATCAAACAAGTCACTTTACAATAACATGGGTGGATCTAACTGTCTCCATATGCACATTTTTAGAGCATCATTGTTCAATTAATACTACATATGGTAAAAAAAAGGTAACAAAAGTATTTCATCTGGAAGTATGATCAAAGGTCAGTTTCTTGCTGCTGAATATGGTGAGAGTATATAATACAGGACAAAAGTCAACTTCTTTTTTCCAAAAATGTCCTTTGGTTTAATATTTTGAAAGTCTTTTATTGCAAAGACTATATAAAATGCCTGGGGAGGGGAAATATATAAATGTATGTCTCAAATCATCCTGAAATGTCACAAAGAGGGATGGAAAAATAGAAAGTCATGTTTCAGGATTGTTCTCATCTTTAGGAATGAAATGAACATGATGTAATATTGAATATGGTTACTGAGTAAAAAAAATTATCTTAAAAGACAAACTCCTGTATTTCTTGACTTTGGCTGTTAAAGTTATACCTTCTAGTAAAGAGTGGGAATATCTTATTATCACAGCAATAATAAGCTTATATATTAGAAACATGAAAATGCATTGTTAACATTTATTTTCAACTACTCGTATTTCAATGTAAGAATATAGATCAGAATGACAGCAGAAAACAACTTCTCTCCATGTAACATTTCTTATTCTATGCCACATTTCACATATATTCAGAATGAATGACAAAGGTTATGGCTACCTGAAATTCCCAGTGATACTGCAGCAGAGACAGTACCAGTTCTGTGGTCTCCTTCCAAGCACAACAAAGATCTTGTGGGTTAAAGGCTGGCCTGAGATTCCAGATTTCTGCATTCAATGCTTGGCTCTGTCACCAAGGTGCTACAGGGAGCCAATATACTCCATGCTTTCCAACTGTGAGTTGATAAAATATGATAAATATTTCTCTGTGCCATTGTGGTGAGATATAAAAGGAAAAAAAAATCATCCACTGTGAAAATGAAGAGCAGAGAAACAGACTGACAAAATGTAACTGAACTTCAACTGAATCCAAAGGTTATCCTTATCTTTAAATAGACGCAAATACAGACAACCCGCAGCCTTCCTTTCAACTACAGGCACTGAAGCAGATCCCTTGGCATAAATTGCTACCGAGGCAAACACATTTGTTTACCTCACCCCACTGTTCACCCACACAGCTACAAAATGTGCAACTGAGAGGCAGTGACAACCTGTACCTCTTATGCCTGCATTTGCTGTAGTGTAGGTCTGAGGGTCCTCTCCTACACTGATGTAGGACAAAAGTTATAGAACCTGGAAGGTTAGAGTAACACAGTGGACCTGGCCTACCCTCACCCTGCCAATTCATTTTTTTTAAGTAGGGAAAAGAATTTCTATAGACTTGGTGGATTCAGTAAACGCAGGCATCTCCTACAACTGGAATCAGTTTCTTCCAGGGAGGCACAAAACCATGTTTGAAATAAAGGAAAGACAACAGCTTTCCAGTTCCATTTTTTTCCCTGGAAGTCCACAGGGGGAGACATATGGTTGCATCAAAAATCCTGAAATCAACAGTGCAAAATAAAGATGATTGATCCAGAAGTCTTCATGTGGTGAAAATGAGTGAAGCAGAAAATTGCTAAAAACAACAACAAAAAAACCCCCAACCCAACAACTGTAAGTCTAGCTTTCTTTCTTCTATTAAGGGATAAGCATCTTTTAATATATGTATGCACACATATTTCAGTACTTCCTGTCCCCCTTGGTGTCTGTCCCTAGTGAAGATGTATGTTTCTCAGAATTTTTCTTTTGTTCTCTGTGGTCTTACAACTTTTAATTTTGCACTTCTGGAGGTTTCATTTATTTTGCTTAAGTCACAATTCTGAATTCCTTGTAACAATAAGTGTCTTTTTGCTATGTTATCAAAAATTTAATGGGAAAAGTTTTATGTTCTAACCACAGGCAAGATGCCAGATTTTTGTCTGCTGTGGACAAAAAAGCATGGGTCTAAACAGAGCTGCAGAAACATTTATTTTCTCCTCCTAGCAAAAGTATGAATTCAGCTGCATTTAAGGCAGTAAAACTGAGGTACCCCAGAAAATAGCCATGTTCAGTACAGGCACTACAATTTGCAATTACAGAATCTTTTTATTATGCTCTTTTGAATCTCAGTTCTAGACATGTCTAATACTCAAACAAGGTCAGGGTGTCTAGAAACCATGTGTATTCAGACATTTTTTTAGTGTTTCACCTGACAAAAACTCCTGCATCACAAGGAGAACAATGCTCTTTAATTTCCCACCTTAGCCTAAAGGTAGTTTAAAACTGAAGTAGAGGAAAAAAAAAATTTGGATTTTTTTTTAAACTGAATAAGAATGCATTTAGTATGTTAAACATTTTCTAATTCAGCACTTCTCTTGAATACTTTGGTTGAAAATTTATCCTCCCCTCTGAACATCCTTGGGATGGGCGACTTACAGCATGTGAGATATGCACTCCTCAACATATTTCAAAATAAAGACTATCTGTCTCATTTATTGGCCCAAGCTTTCTGGCATCCAAATCTGTATTGCACCTGAGTAGACATTTCCCTCCTGCAGACATCTGTCTGCATCTCTATTGCAGGAAAGCCAGTCGTGTAAATCAAGTGAATGGATGTCATGCATTGGACCTGCTCTTCAATTGTGCATCCTTCTGCATATAAAGAACAGAGAGACCATAGGGAGGAGACTGCCAGAAATGGTGTACATAACTACAACATGCTGTTGGCATCAGGTTAAAGATGCCCTTCAAAAAATACCCAGGGAAGGAAGGGAGAGAGAAATGAAAGCCCTGCCATTGGCATCACTCAAGCCTTTCTTTCCCTTCAGTAGAGTTGAAATTGAAAACAATTGAAACATCCCTAACTCAGCTAAGTATGGAAATTTGCTCTTTATGTTGTGCTAGTATTTTCATTTCCAAAAAGAAGGAGATAATCCAGGCATAACTTAATTTTTGCTATTTTAAAGACTTTATCGTGATTGAAAAAATATCTGTGATAGAAATTGATGAGTGTGACACCTGATGTGACTCATGGTGAATTGTGACTTTGGATATCTCTCTCTTGTGGCAGAGCTCCCTTGAGCTTCTTATACACTCTGAGTGAATGTAAATACGTAGGGACTATCTGTCAGATTTTGGTGATGGCTGCTGCTGGTTTTCACCCCTTTTTCACACATATGACCATAGAAAGACCATAGAAGTCTTTTAAAATGCCCTATATAATAGTTACAGAAGAAAATACACATTTTTCCAAAGCAAATATGATCTTGAAGATTTATTGTTTTAGTCCTGCAAGAATGACAATTTCAACAAAATACAGTAGGATTGTTCCCATCATGGCAAGTTTGTCTTAAAGATAACAGCATGCAATGGAGTGGTGGGGAGCATCTGGGCCATCTTCTATACGGTCACAGAAGTGACCAGGGCCACTTGAGGGACATGAGTCTTTACTGGCGTTAATTTAACTGCTTATGAGACCCATCAAATACTTTTTTTCCCTCATATTATTCTTAACACTTAAAATCAGGATTTGCAGATGGATTTTTTTAACGCTTTTAAAATTGAGGCTCCTGACATGCCAACATAATAGAATGGTCCATGATAGCCTTTACCAAATATAGCAAAGAAAGTGGGGCAGCCCCATGACCCAAAATTTGCTCAAAGTAGTTCTGAAATGAGTTGTCTTCTGGATGAACACTTCTTGCAGATACTCTTTCTTTATGTTGCTGTGCAAATGACTTTTCAGATGGGGCTTGTCATAGCAACAAAAATATGTGACTGTGTTCCAAATATTGTCTTTCTAGTTCTGCTGTAAGTGGGATGGCAGAGGAGACAGCACATACAAATGGTTGAGCCCTGAAGCATGCTACTGTGCTTAAAAAATTTCCCTTCAGAGGAACGAAAATATTGCTCTGCTGTGCAATCTATTTTAATACTAATTTAAATATGATTCTCCAAGACTAAGCCAAAAGTCACTAGGACCTTTCTTCTTCTTAATCTAGTAGCTTACTAGGGTTGTTTCCAGTGCTGATCTACATCCTCTATTTACTTTACACAAAAGTAAAATAAAAATGTAATCCATCTCTGAAAATATTTTTGATGTTACATCCACTTGGAGTTACAGCAAAGGAGGAAGTATTTCCTTCATAATATCTGTTATTTTTTTCAAAGCTCTTCAGCTATTGTCTGTACTACAGAAGTGAAGACTTGTTTATCTGTATCACTCACAAGCACTAACATGTCTTAATTCTCAGGAATCTTTTACCAGAAAAGTAAAAGGAATTTAAACCACTGAAAAAAAGCCAAAATGTTTGTTGTGTAATCAAGGAATGTGATTCCTATCAGAAACTAGGAAAATTGGAGGTGAGACTTCACATCAGTTCTTCAACCCCAAGTATATCAAAAGAAAGAGGGAAAATTTAGACTTTAATTTGGCACTAATACCCTTCTGTTGAAGTGGTCTTCATTGTTCCTCATACAGTTAGTACTTTAGGATGAATGTGCTTACAATACACGATTGAAGCACTGTCTAGAAGTTAATACAAATGGACTGTGATTTTTGTGTATGTATTAATTGATTGTTTTTTCTGATGTCTGTTTACCTTAATTTCTTGAGGTAGCATTCAAAAGAAAAAAGTTTTAAAGCAACTGAATTCAAGGTTACTTTGGACTTGTCAACACATTGCTACACATGGGAAGATTCAACATGAGAATCTGGCACAGGGTCAATGAAGCATTTACAGCACATCTCTACCTTTCAAGATCTGAGACACATATGGAGCCATATGGGTTTTTTAAAAAAAAATTTATAAGACAAACTGCTCATTTTCTAAACATATCCTAACAAAAAAATAGACCTACAAGTCATCTGTATAATAGGATAGGAGTCTTTTTAAAAAGATGCTTACATGTAGAACCAAGACATATCAGATTGTATGTGAGACGGACTTTGAATGAGTCTTCACCTCATCAAGTGCAGCATATGGTTGATTTACAGTACAAAATAGTAAGGCTCATTTAGTGAAGTATAACTTTCCAGAGTTTCCACCAACTCTGTTTCTCGTGTGCTTTTCCTTGATGGCATGGCCCATGAGAAAAAAAGTGGGGTTTCTTAGTCTAAGGAGAGTAGTCTTCAGATACGTTTGGGCATGCATCATTTTCATCTGTACAGTAAATAAAAATGTAACAATGTAAGGTAGTCATCGGCCCAACTCCACAAGTGAAGCTAACAAACCTCCAGAAAGGCTTGTTTGGGAGGCAGTGACATCTCTGGAGACATAAGAACAGGCTAGATACAGGCATGTTTCAGGAAAGATTGATCCTGCTGTGGGGTAGAGGGTTAGACAGGATGGTTTTTTTCCTATTTTGTAAAACTTTTTGTCTCATGGTTTCACAAACTTGATCAGTTTTCTGTATGGCAACATAAAATTATCTGGGTTACTTCTGCTGTATCCTGATTTACTTCATGCCACCAGCCTGGAACGGGCTACAAACACACAAAAAATTGAGATGAAACTTGACAAATTTGTTTGCTAATCGACTGCTCATCTGGTGTCTTACTTCTACAAAACAGTGCTTCAGGTGCAATTTAAAGTACACCTCCATCTTTTTTTCTCCTCACTTCAACTATTAGTTCCACACAACTACTGCTGCTCTCATATCTGTGATGAAAGCATCAATGTGGCAAGAACCTGCCAAATGCTTATGTCTCCTATCCCAAAGTTTTCTAGGAAAGAAAACTCTTGTCTGCCTTCAAATTCAGGACAAAGCACACAGGAGATATAAATGGGATAGAGATCTTTTGAGAGTATTCTTCAGATTTTCATCCATCTTAAAGAAATGATGCAAATGATAGAAAAAGTGTGCCGAGGTGTGCCTGAGCATCCCTTACCCCAGTGTTTTTAACTCAGAGCTCTGAAGATATGATATGCAAGTGCTGAGCAAGGTTCCAGAAACTGCTGGCAACACGCTGCAGTGTATTTATTTCCTTTGCGTGGGCTTATTACCAATTTTGCACATAACTTGTGACCTACTGTTTCCCTTCATGGCAAGCAACCAAAGGGAATGCAGGTCCTTAATAAGAAACAATCCATTCTGCAAATGGACCTCAGAGCAGTTTTTACAGGCAGCAGGATTGCAAGTGTTAATGCTGTGAAGATGCCCAGGAAACATGCCCTGCTACATATTTTTGGGTGTTAAGTACTTAAAAAAAAAACAAAAAGAAGAGACATTTTGGCTGTCATCATGTATGAGCCATAATAAGGTTGTTTCTGCCATTTGTTGCTAGACAGAACCCTAAAGTTATTCGGTGAGATTATCTGAATAACTTTGTCTTTAAAAAGCAGCTGTTCACCAGATGTTCTGCAAGCCATACAGTAAACTTACAGGTAGTTTTATCCGTTTCTTTTTAAACCTCAAAAAAGGCAGAGTTCTGATAGCTTTGAAATCTGACTTAAACTATCCTCTTAATATTGCCTTCTGTAGAAAAAAATAACATTTACAGCACAGTATCCATAAGCAGTCACATAAAAACATGTATACATGCTAATTACTTCAAATATCCTATGAAGATGCTTTTCATAATGTGCTAGCTACTGCGAATATGAAACTGATTCATCTATGAAAACTCTCCTGTGATTCCAGAGATATCTGCCTACAACATTAGGATTCATTCTGCAACTGTCAACAAGGGAAGACCAGCCAATGTCACCTACCTAGACTTCTGTAAGGCCTTCAACAGTGTCGAAGAAGGGAAGGCTTCAGGGAGACCTCATTACAGCCTTCCAGTACCTAAAGAGTGGCTCATAAAAAAGAGGGAGAGTGACTTTTTACACAAGCAGATAATGACAGAAAAAGGGAGAATATTTTTAAACTGAAGAAATTTTTCACTGAAAAAGGTTGCCCAGAGAAGTTATGGATGCCCCATTCCTGGAAGTGTTCAAGACCAGGCTGGATGGAGCTAGTGGAAGGTGTCCATGCCCATGGCAGAGAGTTGGAACTAGATGACCTTTAAGGTCCCTTCCAACCCAAACCTTTCTATGTTTCTATAATTCTATGAGTCTCTTAATTCTGTAAAAAAATCCACCTTTGATGTGTACATTTTTTCCCATGCAATACAACATATTTTATGGCCAAATCCTGACAGAAGAAAATATTGAAGACGTGCAAGTTGCCTGAACAATGTTATACAGACTTGTTTAAAGTCAATTAATGATTTATCAGTAATCACTTAGAAGTTCAGAGCAATGATGCATCATATAAAATTAAGAAGTGTTTTGTAGAAGGCAAAAGTGTGACAGAAGGGGTCCGAGAGAGAATTTTTCAGAAACAGAAGCTATTCACCAGACTAAGCCATGAATACCTAACCTTGACAATTTATAAGGTATGTGTATCATGGTGTGTTAGGAAAACATATTTGTTTACTGCAATTCAATTTTTCCCCTTATTTTACTTTATCTTTCTTAAGATTATTGTTGTAAGTCTGAAATTTCAAAGTCCTTGTGTAATAAAATGAAAGATCTATAGCATCTAAAAAAAGGCATAAAAAAAATTGAGCAGTTGCTAGAAAATCAAATTGAGAAATCTTGAGAGGATAATTAAGTCAACTGGACAGAGATATCATCTGTCAATGAATGAAGTTGTCAGTGGGCTGAAGAAGATGCTTGTAAGAGAAAGGTCCAAAGGATGGTGATGAACTCAGATTGTCCACGGACACATTGGGGACCTTCCTGCAAGAATATCTAGAAACCATTCAGAGAAAGATATTAAGCTTGTGGTGGGATGATGAATGACAAGGTATCCCAATTCAGTAAATCTTACGACAGGTTTCTATTGTATCTTTGTTTTAGAAGTCAGGGTCAGAGGGGCTGACACCAGCAAAATCAGCCTGGCCGAAGTTTCTTGTTCAGAAATTTGCAAGGCAACCATGAAAACTACATACCTGATGAAACACATCTTTGCCGCCAAGAATCCTGCAGGGATTACCCTAAGGGGAAATACACATTGCAATAGGAAATCTTAGTGTAGGAATTCAAGAAATGTTCGGAAAAGCTTTGGTCTATGCAGACTTTAAGAAGCTTTTGCTTCAAGGAATCCTTGTCTACCCACCTGGAACAACCTGGCATAGGTTGAATGGGGTGACTACAGAGCCTGTTTCTCCATACACCACATATGTAGCTCGCAATCCTTGAGCACCATAGTCGGACTCAGTGTGTGTGTGCGTGTATGATCAATTTTTCCTAGATCTCTGCAAGACACAGGCACTGGATAAAAGAGGAAGTGTCATATTGTGGAAAGGTATTTGCCAAACATGTTTGATGATATAAGGCCCTCATTTCTACCTTGTCATGAGAATAAATTATAGCAAGGCCCCTTTGCATGCAAGAAAGCGTACAAAGAATGAAACAGAAGTATGGAAAGGCCAAAATCTGGCTCCAGGTGGGGGCCTTGTAGAAGAGTTGGAGGACAGTACATTGCATAGCTATGCAGAAACATGGGTTTATGGTTTTCCTCAGTTCATCTTAAAAATGGAGCAGACTAACCTTCATCATAGTAATAGGCACAGTGTAAAACATAAGGCAGATGAATGTCTGAAAGGCCAGATTTGGTCACGGTAGAACTAGGGAAGAATTCTGGCAGTAAAAATCCTATGATATTTATGTCACTGGAATGATACTGCATTAACAACGGGACGATAATACCATGTATCAGGGGTTAATTACGCTGATACTTTTGGTCTGTGTTTGGCCCAGCCACCTGTAAAAGTTTTGCTCTTACAAGAAATCAAGCACTGATAAACGGGTACTTTGTCCTTGGAGAGAGAGCTTCTTGTATAAATTGTTTTAATTGGTGTTCTGTGGTTGGCTAATCATCCTCCAAGGTCTCTTGAAGGAGAGTCTGAAGAGGAGAGGATGAAGTAATGCCCCCAGACTCAATTAGGAAAGACCCCCGAAGCATACTGCGCATGTGGCCAAAGAACTCACGCCTGCACTGAAGTGATGCACTTACACAACCAAGGGGGTGGGACTGGCCACCTCTGGTGGGGCGGTGCTGACCACACCTGCCTAGACAGAGCTCACTCAGTTAATTGTACAAAAGCAGTTAGCTCTTCCTTGGAGGTAAGCTAGCTTCACATCAAGGACAACGTTGCCTTTTGGTGGGGACGCCTGCCAGTTTGTGAGCTTACTGACTTTCCAAGGATGCAGTTTCTGTTACTGGTAATTATAGGCATGCTAGGTCAGTAAGATAACTTTATGGGCAACAACTGTGTGACTGGGGAGATCGTACTGGGGGCTTATTTCTCTCCTCCTTCCTCTCTTTTGGGTTTGTTTGTTTTGTTGGTCACTTCTTGGTAATAAATATCAGTTTTGTTGACCTTCCAATGGTGTTGCGGTTTTCAAGTTTCAGTGTGATCCGAACTCCTCCCTAATACACACCGATATGTGTGTGTGTGTACATTTGCGTCTATACACATGTACTTAAACACCTGCTCTAAAAAAATGTCTGTTCTCTACTCAGAATGCTAGAGTTGTCTGATTAAAGTGGAACTGAAGAAAAGTATCAGGCATGTGGGCTTGTCACAGAATTTATATGCATTGGAAAATAACATATCATCACCTACTTATTGCAAAAAAAGAAAATATTATAATTTAAAGTATGAATGAAGTATAAAATGTAAGCGGAAATCATGGACCTTATTCATGTAGAGCCCAGCACAAGAAAACAGGCACATGGCTACTTTTATATCCTAGGTTTAATACAGGTCAGTAGTCATGGAGTGAGGGTCTCCCCTTCTGTTGCTGAAGTCACATCCCATCCTCAAAACATCAATTAATTTTACATGATGTATTAATTTCCTTATGCAAAAGACAGGTAGCATTAAGCTGAATCATCTGTGAATATATTTGCCATACCCCAGTTACCCTGTCTTCTCCAATGGTTTGGCTCAAGTGCACCTTCTTCCAGACCTTCTGCCTGTGGTCAGTGTCAATATTATCAACACAAATAGTCCATGAGCTACTAACATGGCAAAGCCAAGCTTGTGTGTTTGCCAACAGTCTCTGCCATCCAAAGAGTCAAATTAACACTAGACATTGGCAGTCTGGACAATCCTAGCTAAATGAGCAAGTCTAGTGTAGGCAATTCAGTTTCACAAAAGCCAGACTATAGCAGAATAACTAAGATGACATGCTTTCTTCCTAAGGAGGCCACACTGAGATCATCCATCTGTTCTTTAAGGAAATTGCAAGGCCATCTTTCAGGGCAGATATACAAGTGACGGAAAGCTAAATCAACTTTTACATTAGTTTTCTGCTGTTGCTATCAAAATAGCAGAAGCAGAACATCATGATATAACTGTACATTTGGTAAAGTATATACAAGCTCTGAATTTTAGCATTCTTTTCTTTGATATCTTTGCTTCTTTGAGTGAGAGTTTTGATAAAAGCATTAGAAGGATGGGATAGAGTTTTCTAAAGATTATAAATCCCCAGTCAGAGACTATCACGATGCAACCATAATTAAACAGGATTCTTGAAAAGTTCCCACACATGTACCTGTTCCAAGACTTCAGGCATTCAAGGTTCTCTATAGCCCTAGCATAAAACCAGAAGATAGTTGTAGGCTTGCATTTGAACAGTAACTAATAAAGTGACATTTTGTGAAACCTCTACTTCCCATTACGGTGGTTGCTGCTGAAGAGGTGCCTGGTATTTTTCTCTCCAGCTGGGTTCTGAGGGGCAGGCAATTTTTTCACTATTCTGTGTTGCTACTACAGAAATGAGTACACTGTATTGCAGGGAAGGTTGCAGATGTGAAAATTTAGGTAAGTCTAGCTTATGTGCATGGTGTAGGGCAGAGATCAGCAGTTGGGCTTTTTCTTAGCAATTGGGTGAAAGAAACATCCAGATTTTGAGTCTGATCAAACTTGTCAAAGAAGCAGATGCAGGCAGTAGTTATACCTTCAGGACCCTTCAGACATCCTCATGAGCACAATAATATCTCCCCCACAGTTTGTAATGAGGTAAACACCACCCATGTGTACATACTGGGGGAGATTATCAGGGCCAAGCTTTAGTGCAAGGAGCACATATGCCCAAAATGTCATTATATCACATATAACTGACAGCAAAAGTGTAATTAAATACTCGTATTACTTGGTAAGTTTTGGTGGTAACTAAAGCAACCTGACAGAGGAATTATCTTACTAAAAGAGAAACCAGTTAAAATATTTAAACTTCCAAATTCTCATTTTATATGCAGAAATAGACTGTCTTTTATGTGTAGTTTAGTAGGAGGCTGAGGTGACAGCTTCCAGGTTGCACAAAAAAAGAATTGTACCAACAGAAATTTTCCACACTTAAACTGTTAGGACACTAAATGTTGAAGAAAACATACACAGCGGACAACTGTGGTTCAGAAACACATGGTCCACATGGTCCTTGGGGGTTCAGTTCCCTAATACTTGAGAAATGAGGTTTACAAGTGGCATGTGTGAACAACTTCAAGTTGGCATATCTATGCAAACATGAAAGAGAGGTGAAAAATTTCCCAGGAAACACCTGGGAATTAGAGACCTGTGTAATGCTCCCTTCGTTATGACAGAATAGAAAGAAAACCTGCAAATTGTTTTAAAACCAGAAAAGAGTGCATGTGAATTTATTTTAAACATATTTCATACCATGTTTATGTTCACTTTGCTATCCGCTCATAACAGTCCTTTTTTCTACATATGGGGTCTTGTGTGCCTTCAGATCAGCATGATTCCCCTCTCCAATAGCCAGCTCCTCTCTGGAAAGAGGGACTCTTTTTGTTTTTGTCAGTTCTTGGGCTGCTGCCCTTCTAGACAAAACCAGTCCAATAGCCTCAGCAGGAAATCACGCCAGGGCTGCTGGAGCCAGTTGGTCTCCTATTATCCTATTCCTGTGGAATGGCTTATCTTGAGTCACTGTTTCCTTACAGCCTCTTTTCAGACTTAATCAATGTACTCATACAGTGACTACCCTGTGATAAGGTCAGTATTGTTTTTATGCATTATTATGTCCCACTCAAAATCCATCACAATAGTTAACTTCAGAGATTTCTGTCATTGTAGAGATGGGCCTTAAGCCCATAGCTTCTTGGCTGAACTAAAAGATATCTATTAGAAAGATACCCAAAGCTTAAATAATTTTTGGAAAATATGATCAAATACTCCATAAAAACAAATGTGTAATGAGGCAAAGAAATACAACCAGGAGAAGATGAAAGACTGGGCAATCTTTTTTGTTCAGGAGATGGGAATGTGATGTTTGAGATAATAAATAATATTAGAAAACAATTTCAACAACAAAGTAATAAAAAGAATCAGGAAGAACACCCTGGAGATCATCTTAGTTGAATCTGGTTTCAACATCAGTTCTTGAATCCACTAATGTTACTCACTCTTGTCCTAAAGCTGCCCCCTCCAAATAAGATGCAGTTCTTTGTAACCCCATTAATCGCCCACATCCCCCCATCTGCTGATTAAGTGGCTTAAAGAAGTTTATTTAGTCTCTCTAGCTTTCAAGATGAAAGACTTTTTCCTCAAACACTGAAGGTTCAAAGATACAGAAGGTTCAAGATACAGAAGGTTCCATATACTAGACTGGAATATCCTTGGCCAAGGACACCCTCAGAGTACAATCATCAATGCGCGGTGCACCGGGAAGTGCTAAATTGAGAAGGGACAGGATGACACCGCTTATAGTGACAGCTCTTTAATTTAGATCACAGGGTGTTGCACCATTCTTGTAATACTGGCCTCCAAGATAACAAAGAGAAAAAGAGAGGGAGGAAGGCAAAAGACAGCAACCTTCTGCTTAGATTGTCAGCTTCATCCAGAGCAAATGAATGAAGGAGAATCCACCCTCAGCCGTGGCTAAACGTACCAAGTGGCAGAGCTGGTTAGTATTTCAGTAAAATTAAGGGAATATTCATGTAACAGCCAAAGGAGATCTCAAAGGCTGGCACAGACTGGAAATATTCTTTATTTTGCATGGACACTTCTCCAGTCTTGAGCCCTCTGGAGGATCTAGCTCCTGAGATGTAAAGCTGGTTTGTTTTTTTTTTTTTTGCCATTGCAGCAGTAAGGTGCCCTCAATGTGCTCTGGCAGCCATGGAAACACAGTGAGAACAAGCATCCTCCTCTCTGAAATGTTCCTTGTGTCATATGAAGGAGGTGGATAACACCTCTGAGAGCCATGACTTGAAAAGTCCAATCTTAAACTTAATGGATGAGAGGAGGAATCAGAAGTCACTAGATTGTTATCAACTTGGTAATAATGTTTTGAGCAGTCAGTGTGGTCAAAGGTAGGTGAGACAGTATAAGGGTTCCCAGTCTGGTGGTCAGAGGTGATGATTTTTTGTTTGGTTGATTTTAAGCAAGCATGCAGAGGAAATGAAAGGTACAAAACCAATCAGCTTATGAGCCAATTTGTCAAATGCTGCCCCAACCTGGATGCAGACCAACCTGCCTAGCTTGCCTAGAGGCCAAGGAATCCACTTTCTCTCAAGCATTTCAAACTGCAGAAGTGTTCACTTGAAAAATTCAGAAAGGAAAATAGAGTAGTGTCAAGAGAGAGCTTGCAGTCTGGCAAGAAGCCGGAGTATCTTCTATGCTCCTCTCTCCCTGGAGAGGTGCCCATGTGAACTGGCTGGTGTCCCCTGCACGCATCCCACCTGCTGCACCAATGTCCCCATGAGAAGAAGATGCTTATCTTCCACTTGATGGTAAGATTTGTGAATTAACTCTGCGAGCAGCCAAAAGCCAGGAAAGAGTGAAAGAGGAGAGGAAGGAAGGGAGCAATAGAAAAAAAGGAGGTGACAGGAGAAGGGGCAGGAGCAGAGAGCCCAGGTTTGCTTAGGCAATGTGTGATTGGGCTTGGAAGCAAGTGGTGGTCTGGAAGAACACTGACTGTGACAAATATAAAAACATTTTGGTTTAAATGTGAAATATTCAAAGTTAATCTCTAAGATTTGCATCAGGTATAGAACTCCAACATGAGTCATCTTGTCTGGAGGTCCCTGGGCAGAGGAATGAGATCAGGTGCTTTTCCTAGTGCATATGGATTTCTGCATGGGCAAACCTGGACCATAAGCAACAGGTTGGGTCCAAGAAGGAGCTCTCTCATTCGGTGCACAGAAGCAAAAGTTTTATCTTGGTGATAAGATCTGCAGTGGCATTCTTCAGTTGAAGGCAAGAGCATCAAGCTTTCATTGGGTGCACCACCAAAGTGCATCTCTGACTTGTACAGGACTGGTACACAGAAATAGAAACTTGCTTTTGTCATGATTCTAACCATGCCTTCTTCTGTCAGCAAGGACGGACCATTAAAGACAATTCTACTGTTCTGGGAGGACAGACCGATACTCCATGCATCTTTTAAGCTATTATTTCTATACTTCACCTTCTCCCCAAGTCAGTAGGGTCACAAAATGTATGAATCTAACTGGTAGGCTTGCAAATTGACTGGACTGAAGACTGGGTAGTTGCTGCATTTGTGACAGACAGTATGTATGCGGAGCCATATTGAGAAAAATGCACTGTGATTACTGACATTTTTACAATTTAAATTTTTCTCAATAAATCTCATAGTGGATACATATAGGAATTTGTTGAAGAACCTTACCATGTTCATTATTTACAATTGCAATTTTTTTGGATATTCACTGTAACGGAATCCCTGTTTGCCTCTATAACTCTCTAACACTTTCTAATTTTTGTTTCTAACATTTAATGACAAGTAAAAATATATGAAATCACTGTGATCATAGCCAGCTTATATATGCAGGGAGAAAACTCCATATAAGATTATTTTTGGTATTGAAGTCTGAAAAATGTGGAAGAGGAAATGAAGTGAAATGGAAAATTTAGAGAGAAAACTGTGAATGAAAACTCAGAGTTCTGTGAGAGTTGTTGATTAGATAATTGGTTTTCCTGATTTTCCAAAGAGGAAAGAAGATAACTTTGGCTAAAAACTCATAATTGTTTTAATGGTAAGGTGAAATCTGTAAGGTGACAAATGTCAAATGAAAAATAAGATGATGGTAGAAACAGAAGTGATGACTAGCAAAGCTATAAATGTTAAGAAGAAATTTGAATATACTAGTCATTAATTTTTGCAATAGAGTAGCTCATGAGCAGTACAACTCTTAATGTAGGAATGTTGATGGAGAAAAGACAGAGGTATGGCATTAATATTTCTGTTCTGTATTTGAAAAGCAGAACAAGACACTCATAAGAAAAAAGAAAGGTTGTAACCACTCTGCTAAGCAGAATTCAGTAAGAGAGAAACTAGGAAAAAATCATCAGACTTGAGATTCTTGAATGCAAAAGTTCTGAAAATTTTTGCTGTGGGATCTTTAGTCCAGGGGAATGAACTTCTAATAATACTTTGAATACCTTCAGGATTCAAGAATTCAAACTGTGCAGGAGTCAGGGAGGGCAAGGAGGATAACCCATCGGACTACAGCAGGCTCCTGTTAAACCCCCACAAACTAAATGGAAAAATTAATATGATATTGCCCCAACTGGAGGTATTCAAGAAGAGTGAGATAACATGCACTGTAGGAATCAAGTTCATTTGTAGGAAATAAGTTCATTTAAACAAACTACAGATGAGAAAATGAGTTTGGATTATAAAAGTAACTAAGCAGATATAATCTATATTAGGCATTCTGAAAGGCATTTAACTCTTTAAAATGCATTTAATTTCATATTAACACAAATGGAAGCATCAATACCCACTGTGGTCCCTTTCAACTCTACCCATTCTGTAATTTTGTAAATAGATCAGTTCCAATGTGTTAAGAACTGGTTTTCTGATGTGCCATATTCCAACAGACTAAACTATCAATGAATCAGCAGTTGCCATGTTAGTGGCAACGCAAACACATGACAGCAAAGCATTAATATAACAGAGCTGTATTTGTGACCAGTGGTACTGGATCCACTGTCTACCCACTTGGAACGTGGACCCTGTGACATTCCCTACTACATCAGGTAAAGGTGCTGTGGTAAACCCACAAATGAATTGAACCATCCCACTGCCCCACATCCTGTACTGTTTTCCTTGGTTCTACTGAATAATGCAGGCACAATGCAGCAGCTGCATTTACTTGATTTTCTGCTATCATGCAAAGCAAATGCAGTATCAAATTTCTTACCTCCTCAAGTCAAGAACTCTCTCTGCCTTACTTACCTGAATGAGTGCCAAGCCCCAGGGTTGATACCTGTTTACAAAGGTGTTTTTATGCATGCAGGTCATGCATGCTGGCACAGGTTAAAGGCTGGGTCGGTGAAAAGAACAATATTCATTTATGCTAAGTGATGATTACCTGTTCTGAGCTGGGCTTTTCATGTTCTGAAGGCACTAGTTAAGCCCTTCGTTCAGACCCACATTCCCTGCTTTCCTCAGACTTTTGGGAGCTACTCACATATAAGTACAGTAAAATTTGGTCTCCTGCTTGTCCCTGGCCAAGATACGATCTGCAATAGACATAGAGGGTACCACTCACTTAATGATAGATGCCTTTCAGCTTCATAAAACTTTACCTAAGTGCTCTAGCCTCTTTTTTGAGAAGCTAATAAAATGTGCAGTATATTGTGATGTGAAATTTCCCATGGTCCCTGGAGAAGTTTTTGGGACCACCTTCTAGAATTACTGGGTTTGCTGGGTTTGGTGGTTTGGTAGGGATGGGTTTGGGTTTTTTGTTTGTTTGTTTCTTTTTCATTTCAGCTACACTGTATCAACATCTGGGCACGTATGCTCAAACAGGCATTGGCATACTGTATTGAGATGCAACTGGTCTATAAATAAATACTTGTTTACACATGCAATGAAATCATCACAGTTGCAACTACTCCACCCGGTCAGCAGTAATCAGTCCATGATAATGTAAAAGACACAAATCTTAAATGGCAGTGATATTTTGTAGCCTCATACACCAACTTTAAAATTTCAGAGGTGACAGATAGAGAACACTATCATGATTTAAAAAAAGAAAAGTCTCCAAAGGTTCACAGTCTACTTCAACTCCAATTACCCTCTGGGCATAACTATATTCATAAGGTTTATCACAGCCAGAAACTTCAGCCAACAGTTCTTTTCAAAGCTGTGGATAATGCAATTTCTGCCAAGTATAAGTAAAGACTTCGAAAATACATGCCACAAGGCAGTTATTCTGCAACCACAGTCCTCTCAGTTAAGAGCCCTGAATTGGTTGTTTGCAACACTTAAAATGTTGACAGGGCTGCTCTTAAGGACCACATATTTTTTAAGAAGTCATTTGCTATCATGTGCTACAAAGTCAAAGCATCTCAGAAAAGTATCTATAGTTGAAAATTCACTTAAGAATAACACAGGGTTTACTGACAGCCAGAAATTTTCCGACATCAGTGCACTCAAGACTGCATTCACATTTTATAAAGGGAACAAGGAAAGATTGCCTCTTTTCCTTGTGGCTGTAGCAAAGTGCTGTTTTATAATGTAGTCATATTGAGTGGAAGCATCCGTTGGTCTGAGTCAACACTGAACTCTCGATAAGTAACCCCGACTAAATAATATAGAAATAATTCTCTATGTAATGGTACTACAGTCTATTCTGAAATGCATTCACAGTTTCAAGTTGCAAAGACATCTAATGTTGTTCAAAGTGCAAGGAAGAAAGTCTCTTCTCCATCGGTTTGTGCTGTGAGGTCAAATTTCAACTTAAACCTGTAGCTCATAAAAGTGTAAGAAAATCTTATGATATCACAATAAAGGAGTAGTAATTGAAACTCAGATTCTGTTTTCTGGTTATCTGCCAACTCAACAGAGATGAATACATATAATTGCCTACAAAATTTAGTCCATCATCTATTCAAAAATTACAAAGCCATTTGCATAATCCAAAAGCATCATGTCAGGGCAATGTGTTTTAAACTCCCTTTTTCTGAGAGAGTTCTTGAACTCCTACCATGAGTACTCATATTAGCAGTAGCACCTTATATTCTTTTTGAAGCACGAGTATTTCCTATAATCTTCCATATTGTCTTGATTTTTCTACCGGATTTCAACAGCTTCATTCTAGATTTCTAAATTTGACCTTTATTATTCCAGCTTCACTTTCTTAGGTCTCAAATTCCCAATGAAGGTATTCCAATAAGCAAACTGTAGATAATAAGTAATTATCCCTTTACACAAGCAATTTATATTCCTCTATGTCCTTATATCAAAATCAACTTGGCTTTCCAATCTATCATCTCCATAACTTGACAGAAAGTTATTTTGCTGTCTCATTAATACCTTTGAGGTATTAGAATGGTCCCAGGGTCTTAATTAGTACAAAGAAAGTAAAAAGTTTCAAACTTTTTGAAAAATTATTTGATTTTTTTCCAGATTCTTGACACTTTCTTTTATATTTACCAGAATTTCAGAATTTTTGAACTTTAAAAACATACATTTTGGTTGAAAACATAGAAACAGATTTTTTTAAAGCTCTCCTTTTTTCTCCCCCCCAGGAAGCTCATCAAAACTTATCACCTTTCCAAACAGTACTGGTTTTACTTTCATCAAGAGATTCCAAATCAGTTCTAGTTACTTTGATTTTGCAGACTGGATTCATTGTGTGTTGTCATGTCCTGTCTCTCCCCCACTCTAAATTTTATCTTCTTCTCTTTAACGGTCTGAATTTTTTTATAACTTTTGCATTGAAGTTCTCCTTTTCAGAGTCCCTACATTTGTCTGTGCCAGTAATCATAGAACCTGGAAAGAAAGGAAGGAAACACAGAAAGGGAGCGCAGTGATATTAGTTGGCAAACGGTGTATATGGTGTGTTGTCAGGGTTCTGCTCCGAGGAGCCTCTTCTTACTCCTGGGTCAGCACTCTGGCATCAGAGACCACACAAGGAAATTTCTAGATCACATGCAATGAACTCCTCGAACCAGTGCCAAAAAAATTTAACAGAAACATAGGACAGTGAGTAACTGGAACCTTTAAACTGACCAAAGAGAAAGCAAACCATCACCTACCTGGAGTTAGAAACAGTTCTCAAGGTCTTTTATTCTCTTTGACTTTGCAAGAAAACTATCCCTGAATACAGCAGAGATGGCAGTGTTGTCAGAAATAGTATACCTTCTGTAAAGATTTTTTTAGAATTTCCTGCAAAATGTGGTCCTTATATGCAGAAAACATATATATTTTCTACATTGCAGCACGCCAGCTTTCTCTCCACAATTACACCCTTTTCACTGCCAAGGAGAAAGTTAAGCTGCTAACAGTCTGACTGGGGAGACCACAGAGCTATTTGACTCTCATCTTCCTATTTCCTCTGATCAGATTTGGCAGCTGGGGATGAATTGCATTAAAGCCTGTATCTGCTGACCCAAATGGTTTATTATGAAGAGAATAACTTCATCAGGGTGGACAAAGAGTGACTGACATAGAAAACCGCAGTTTTGACCAAAGGTTCTGTGAGATCCCTGGCTACAAGGGAAGTGATCAACATCACATTTCATTCAGCATTCAGAACCACCAACAGAATCCCATTTTAACTTCTGCTTGTTTAGGGGAGATACACATTTGCAAATCCTCCCAGCTATTGACTGAAATACTTACCAGGGTTTAGTGCAACATTAAAAACACTGCAGCCATATTCAGCCTGCCTTGAGATTCAACCTCCTTCTGTGCCCTCTTGCTGGGGTTAGAAGGCTCTTTGGTATCTTGTCTGCAGCCTCCAACTTGTCCTTGCCCTTATCAATTTTAGTAGCATGTATCCATTTTTAGCCATCCTGAGGGTATAAAATGTTACTTGAAATAGCCCTAACACTACTTGGTGTGAGGAAAAGGAAAGAGTATTTCTTACCAAGAATTGCTGGTTATTTCTGTGTCCACTGCTGCTTCAATATAGATACTGACAACGGGTCACAAAGCTGATGATGCTCACAGCAGCAAGAGTCCTGTACACCGATCCCAGAGGCTGAGGAATACAAGCTCCTACTGACACACAGAAGTGCAACACCAGCTTAACTACAGCTTATCCCGCGTACCTCCATTGGGATTTTACCATAGACAAACAAGAGGTGATGCCCTCCTTGCCACACACAAAAGTAATTTGTGATTGTCAGAAGACAGTGAAACCCAGAATGGGCAAGGGTCATTTCTGTGACCCTTACCTAATTTATGTTTGTCCTAGTTAGAACAGCTGGGACCGAGTCATCACTGGATGGGTGTAGCCCAAAACTGTGTATTCTATGGCCCTCCACGCCATTTTCCCAGAAACTGTTGTCAGGGGGAGGGGGGCTGCGAGGTGGGGGGGTATGTTCCTGTCCTCATACCCTTTTATGGAATTCCCCGCTCTGAGCATCCTCATACCCTTTTATGGAATTCCCCACTCTGAGGGAACGACTGACCATTCCTGCCTGAACTGGAGAATATATAAACCTGGAGTTTCAGAACCTTTCCTCCACTCGTGGGATCCAGAGGAAGACTGCAGCTTGCTGCTCTCAACCAGCCTGAGACCACCACCCTCAACTGGACTGCAATCACCACTTTTGACCAGACTGCAACAGCTCTCCCACCAACAGGTTTTTCCCCTCTCCCTTTACTTTGGACTCAAGGGGGGGCCCAAGGAACACTACTTTGTTCATGCCCCAGGGTGCTGGGTTATACATTTGGGTTTTGTGGGTTAAAACCAATTGTTTGTTTGTATAATTGTACTTACTGTATTATTTTAATAAATTGTTATTCTGACTTATAATCTCTCCTTTGAGTTGAGTTCATTTCCCCTGCTGGTTAACTCTTAAACCAGCACAATGTTGCACTTCTATTTTTGGTGCTCACAGCAAAAAAGAAGTATTGGAAATTATCCAACTCTTAAAACAGACTTTAGATAGTTTGCTTAAGGCAAATCCACTTAACACTCAGGAAATGTATGATATCCTCTTTCTTACCTTCTCTCTTTGTACACACTGTCTTTCTCTCCCTATAGTGACAGAGGTCATAATCCATCCCTTTCTTGTTTTCATGTAGTTCAATACAGAGCTTCTCTAAAAGTCAGCCTTTCTACCTTGCACATTCAGCTATATGTCCCCTTCCCAGCCTTCAAACTTACTTCTGCATCAGGGCTTTACTTGAAGTGTTGCTACTAAAACGATCTCTCTGCACTTTTCTTTGCTGGGTTCACCTGTATATCAAAATAAGAATCTTTGTCATTAAGGCTTTCCCTTGTTTATTTTTACCCTATATTGCTGATTTGGGTGTTGATGTTACTTTTCTTTCTGTTACCCAAATTACCTTCTCTCCCAGTGTCCTCTCTGCAGCAGAACCTTTGATGGAGTCTGAATTTTCCACATGTGCCTCAGTGTTCCCCTTTACTGGGACTCTGCGAGCTTATGATGTCTAAAAGTGTAAGAAGTTGTGACTCTAGAAGTGAACACTAGGAATGTGTAAGAAACAGGTAACAAACTGCTGATAATTCTTCAGGAAATCCATATCCCCGGGTAATAGGTCTCCTGCCTTGTTGTCTGGAGATCTCATACTCTGAAAGATATAAAGAACAATGAGCCTTGCTGCTTTCTGAACTATCTCCCTTACCAATAAATACTTTGCACAAGTTAAACCACTCATATAACCATCTCATTGCCTTTCCACCTTGAAAAATATGTTCAGAAGTCAAAATAACATGTTACCAGATTATAGAATCCATTGCATATTCAAAAATCCACTTGCGATGTGCCATAAGCATAAATACAAACACAGAATTACTCCCAGCAAATAATTTATATGATGCTGTTGAGGGGTATTTGAAAATAAAAATATTTATCTTTTACATACTGTAATGTAAGGCCCACTCTCAGATTAACTAATATCAAGTAATCACAACTTTATGAATATCCAGATTACCTTTAGAAAGACGTATAGGGCATTACCAAATAATAAATGATTAACACATTGTGTGTGCCAAATAACTCGTTCCCATCATAGGAAAGTGAAAAAACCTATGAATTGTGTAAGTTAACATTGCATAGAGGATGCAGGTTTGGAGAAGGAACTATTACAATAAGCAAAATTGCATGGCTAGGAACTTTTTACCATTTTTAAGACCGGTCTTAAACTTACTAGTTTCTAGTAACCTGTCTACCAGTGTCTGTCTGTAAAGAAATGATAAAGAATTTTGTAACAGTGATAGAGTTTCTACTAAAATTTTATTTTCCTATGAGGAAATTTAATGGTTTTCACATTTCATAGCAAAAAAAAAAAAAAAAAATTGCAATTGACTGCTTTAGGTTGTTTTGTTTTCAGACTTTGCAGTGTTTTGGCTTCTAAAAAGATGTGGAATTTCCACACTATATAATTTTGGATGCTAACTGTGTTTCATCCCACATGCTTGTAATCTGAACACATTTGAGATAATTTCTTTGGAAACAAGGATTCACTTTTGGTTTTCAGGCTATGTTGTGCTGTCTGTTCTTGAAAGAGAATTCCCCAGTGTAATTAGTGAGGTTAAAATGATTTGAGGCCTTTTTTTTCAGAGAAGAAATTCCATTTTCCATCTAGTTTAACATTCTAATAGTTATCTTTGGGGGCTTGATTCAACCTTGTTGAAGTCTATCAGGTTCTTTCCACTGCTCACAGAGCCAATAGCATCAAATTTTTATTTGGCTTTGGTCACTACTGCTTGATTTTCAATACACTTTCTTTATCATTATACTCACAGATAGTTTTATTTAGATCATCACTGTTGACACTGTGATTATTTAGATTTTTTTTTTATTAACCTGCACATCTATCGCTCCCTATAATTAAGGCAGTACATCTGGGAGGTATTCCAGACAAATCTATATGAAGGCAATCTAGTTCATGTTCAAATGGGTATCTTGCCATATTTCAAGGTTTCTTTCTGTCTTGACTTTGCTATGAGGTCAATAATTTTCCATAAGTTTATGTGGGGAAAAAGTTTGTTGAAACTATATCCAGGACCTCTTTTTAACAATAATTTTCCTTTGCTATATCTTGCCAAGATTATTTAAGCCTCCCAGTGCATATTTATAGGAAGTCTGGACAAGGATAGAAGGAGGATTCCTTTTTTTTCTCATTTAAGAACCTTAAGATTTCATTGCTTTATTAAAAAGGAGAATTTTCACCCTGCTGTAGCTTTTGGATACCTGTGACAAATGTGTTTTCACAGGTTAGTCCAAGGTTTATAGTAAAAATATTTATATCCCATACGCAGTCATGGCACATGCCTTTGTGGTGGTGGATATACTCCAGAACCTTTGACACCTGTTGGCCCCTCACCTGAGCCCTGCCCAGATCTGGAAGTGGTTTGTCCTCCCTGTTCCAGGGATAAGATTTCAAACCACTGCTCTTAAGCAAATGCAGAGCTCTTCCAAGACAGGCTTGGCTAATGTTGCCTTGAGATGGAACCAGTAGAATGTTTACTGGAGGTTATGACATGGCTTTGACCTCACCTTTGCCTTCAAGTTTGTCCAGTTTCAAGTGCCGTGGATTTCACTGGTATTTTATTTTCTTTGTTGCTTGTTAACTGTTGTTCTTCTTTTATTACATTAAGTATGAAACAAACAAAGGAAAATACATATAAAAGTCGATTAGTCATTTTGTCCGTTGTCTAGGCAAAGAGGTCTGAACGCTCACCAAGTGAGGGCCATAAAACTTATTTGCGAGATTTTGGCATATGCTTAAAGCATTTCTGCTTATTATAACATAAATAATGAAGCAGGATATGCCCAAGGATCCTGTGAGTCCTATCTGGGACACTGAAAGGGTCTCACCCTCCCCAGTGCTGGTAAGCATCTTCTGTACATTGACATGCTCCGTGGTGTTTTCCAGATAAATAACAAATTAAAAGCTCTGGACTCGGCTCAATCAAGAGAGCAAGCCTGGCAGAGCTGTGGGAGAGAGGTGGGCACTGGAGAGGAGAACTGGATTTTGACTCCTGGAAACTGAAACCCGGTATTTTTGAGCAGAATGCCTCCACAGATGGGCGAGTCCTGCTCCTGCTCAAAAATCACTCAGGAAAAGCCGTTCAAAGGCCCTCACTGGCATGACACTTCACATAGGCTGTGCTCCCTTTGGGATTTCCCAGCAGAAGTCTGTCTCACCAGATAGTTCTCTAATGGAGTACAGACGTCATTCTTAATTTCCTGCAAAGAAACTTACAAGAGGTAAAGCTTTGAGAACAGCCCTTTCCCTTTTCCAAACTGCATTCCCATCAGAAAACTTGGAGAACTTATAATAGGAAAAAATGTATTTTTTTAAATTTAGTTGTGTGTTCTCAAACTGTTCTGAAGGGTCTATAAAGCAGGGCATGCAGCTGCACAATGGATAATCTGCATACTAATTCATTCCCTGACTCTAGGCCAGAGGCTTCTCTGTGACAACATATGAGTTCTGACTGGGCACCAGGTCTGAAAAATATATGTACGCATTGTCATTGCACATCTGGAATTTAGAACTGCTAATGGATATGCTGTGATAGAAAAGTGTCTGGCCAATAAACTTCGTTTATATATTTATTTTAAAAAGCATTACCACATTTCTGGCTAGTAGCCTTTCATCCTCTAGACTTTACACCAGTGCATCTGGAACGCTAAGCAGCTCTTTCAGGGATGCAGCCATATCCCAAAAGGCACCTTTTTTATTTGAAATAGCTTTAAAAACTAATTAAAAAGGAGGAAGGTGGTGTTTTTCCCTATGAAGGCTTACATACCTAGCCTTTTATATCAGCTCCTACAGTCTCAGAAACCACAGTTGAAAATTCTCTCTCAGACTCTTCGTCAACCTACTTTATTTTCCAAGGTGCTGTTATAAACACGTGCAGCTGTCTTTGAATAATGTATTTTCACCCTATTACATGTGCAACTCAAAAGAGCAATTACTTGTGAGTAGGTTTTTGAAGGACTAGCAGTGGAAATCGGAGCATTTTGAGTTTCTATGTGTCACTTTGACCCCCCTCCCCTCATCGTAGTCATTGAGCCTCTGGGTAGAGCAGATGCAAGAGTCCCTGTGCTACAACTTACCTTCCATAGGGTCAGAGATGCCCCGTCTGTCTACTCAGTCTCTCTCAAGTGCTGAGAAATAGCAATAAAAGAAAGACTCAGACACCAGCAAGCAGCGAAAACTACAAGACTGCTGCCTGTCCAGGCATACTAATAGGTGGCCACCTGAAAATTACATTCCATGGTGATGCATGGAATGTATTTCAGCCAAGTTAAAGGCACGTCTCATTTACTGGCCACCTTTACAGCTATGAATCCCTGGCAGGCACAGTGTTTCACGTCTTGATGCAGAGGCAATGTGAAATGCTCTCCCACATGCAGGTAGTCTTTTATTTTATTAATGTTTGCTTCTATAAATCTCATACCTCTGTGCAACGTGCTCTGCGCAAAGAGTATTTTTTAGGCAGGAACCAACTCCAAGCTGATGGCAGCAAGAAGCACCCATGTATATTTAGTGAGGATTTGTAGGGCTGGATTACTGAAAACCTTGAGAACCAGAGACACATTTTTATTTTCTTTACTCAAGATTAGGAATTAGGCTCAAACTGTGAAACAAGTCATAAAAGATCAGCTTTTTATGATCAGATCACCCAGACGGTTTAATGGCAGCTGCTTTGATGTCCACATAATGGCTTTTCAGGTACTTGGAGGACATGAGAAAAACAACCCACGACCCCCCCTTCTGACTCATTTCTCACCCAAACTCCCATGATTGGCTTCATCAACAAAACAAGAAGCAGCCCAGTCAGTGCTTTATAAAGCTTTATTGCAAGATGTGTTTACATAATGCTGTAGAGGTGAGCTTTTTAACTACTTATATCAAGAAATTTTGGACACAGGTCTGTGGTCAGTTTTCCATATTGACCCTGCATGGCACAGAAAAAAAAAAAAAAGTGTCATTGGATCTTTTCAGACAGTAAAGTGGGAAGAGTGGGGGGAAGAAGAGGCAGATAAAAAGAAAATCCCCCTGTTTTACACTAAATGTGACACAACTTCTGAAAGATCAATACAAACGGTAGGTGAGCTTCATGTGTAATAAAATCTTAAAAGAGTAGTTCAAGTTCTTTATGAAATAAAACAGAAACAAAAATGCAGTTTCATGGACAATTAAATTTAACATAGAACGAATTCACCTAAAATGAGAAAACAACAAACAAACCCAAAAACTCAACCAAAAGGACCTGTAGATAACATCTCTGACCATGCATGGCTTGTTTTTTAAATTACAATTCACAGAATAACACTGCTGGAGAGCCTATTTTACACTATGCTACACAGAACATGAAAAAACATGAGTAGTGACATTTACACAATTTTACAGTATTTCTCCTTTGTCTAAGAAACACGTCCTTTTCTACTTTACATTTTTTTACAATTCCCAGCTCACAAAAAAAAGGACACTATACGCGCAAAGACAGTCTTTAAAAAGGAGAAATGCACCCAATGCTACAAATACACCTTTTCTTTCACAGAAGCCTCTGTATTAGATAATGATTAAACAAAATATATCTCTATCTGCCACTCAGTGTGAAATGGACTAATTAGAAATAATTATAATTTTTTTTTGCATAAACATAAAACTATACAATCTCTGCAACTCCTTGCATTACTTTGCTATGTAACTATTAAACTGCTTGCTAAAAACTTCTTGGGATCACATCTGAAATGCCAATTGAGGCAGTTTCTGCCCCAGTTGAAGAAGGAAGGTGGGCCTTGTATGTTGTTCAAGTGTTTGCGAGTGATCTTCCAACCATTGCCTATAATCAAACATTTTCTCTTTCAATAACGCTTCAGATTGTTTTCTTTCAGAGCCTGTAAATACCTGGCAGTTTTTCCTGCAGAGAAACATAGCCCTTACAGCTTAGACAAGTGTTTTGTGCATCCCGATGCTGGAAGTACAGAGCCACCATCCAAATGTGTCACAGCCCACCCCAAATCCTCATTAGAGGACTGGAATGTGTAGTGATTGTACAGGAGTGAAAAAGAGAGACAAATATGCTCCTGCTTCTGTCTAACACAATATCTCTGTGCATCCTTTATATGGAGGCAGGCAGTGGGTACGCCTGCCTATGAGTTGAGGTGGAAGGAGGAAGGATGTGAAACTGGTGGGCTGCCACCTCCATCTCAGTGAAATCAAAGCATTGCAATAACCACAATGCACAGTGTACCTGAATCTAGACTCCTGCCATCGACCAAATGGCTTCTAAAGCATTTTGGACCGCTACTTGCTGTTGTTACATCACCAGGGAGGCTGCTGCAGGACGAGTGCTTGACAAAAGGAATCATTCACTGTACCTACAGTGACATTGTGACCCTTGGGGTTGCAGTACATGTTGAAGTCCTAGTGTTGGCCAGGCTACACTTAGAGCACAGCACACCAGGGACTTAAGGTGCTGTCATGCATGATCTTGCAGGAGGCCCTTGCTGTTCACTCACATCAAGACTCTAACTCCAAATTTCTATTAAATCGGGACATTAACTCTTATCTTGATATTCGCATGTGACTTTCTATTATGCTAAAGCCAAAGTCTTGTCTATCTACAAAACTGATGCCTTACTTTGCTGATGGAGTCAATCACTGCAGATATTTACTATAAAAGGGGGTCAAAACAGAAAAAGAAATTTATTTTGAAAACTGCTTTTAAGGCTGCTTCCAGTGTTTATCAGAGCAAGAAAGATTCTCATTAAACCACTACTTTTTTGTTGATTTTGGATTATAGACAGGGATCTATCAAACAGAAGGGTCACACATAGCAGCCAATGGGCTATAAAACATCTAGAATCCATGAGTCTGGTGCGTGGCCTGACTGAAAGGTGAAGAGTGATGAATTTAATTTTTGTGATGGATCTTTCACTCTTCATCATGGCACACAAGCATTTCCTGGGGGTGTTTCTTCACTGTAGCCACATAACTGCTACTTAACGTTATCCCTAAGTTAGGAGTGAGGGAATACAAAGTAATTGTATATAGTCTGCTTTTGAACATCACGAAGATGAAAGGAAATTAGGATAGCTTCCCTTTGGCAGGTATTATGGATGCTAAAGTTTACCTCAGCATCCAGAAGACATTATGGTGGCAGACAACTGCCACGACAGATAAGTTACTGGCAGCAGGTGGGCAGCAGCTGAAATGAACACCAGCAGTGACTCAGAGCTTGGTGGAGACACAAAACTCTGGGCACTACATTTGCAGCTGACTGGTACTATGGGAAAGGGAAGAGAGGTAGTTATTATGGCTGCAAGTGTTTAAAAACAGCCTTCATCTATCTCTAAGTGAGAAATGGGAACATGTGTTACTACATTGTGTATCCAAGACTTTTATATTTGTTACAAACCAATCCATATCTCACACATGTTTTAAAGCAAGTGTTACATCCTTATGGTGGGCACTTCTGATGATGGAGGGGCAGGTAGCAAGCCAAAACCCGAAGGTTACAATGTCATTAGACAGACAGAGAGAGGCATGCAGATATTACGAATTCCTCCATTTCATCTGGAATCCGCTAGTTAGATGAAGGGGAACAAAAGTTATTCTCACAGTCAGGACATGTTGGCTGACTCTGGAGGAAACACTGCCACCTTACAGATTAGCACATAGGGCTTCAGGCCATTTTTATCAGGAACTGGAATGGAAATATTTTCTGTAGTTATTGAATTGTTACCGTGTCTGATGATCTTGTTGCAATAAACACTGAGGACAGTGGAATTAATCTGACTGTATACTACTGCATGAACACGACCAAGTTATTCTTCAATAAAAAATGGTATTGGTTTTACAGATAGAGAGCACAAATGGAAAAACAAACATAATGGAAAAATGGACAAGGAAGAATATGCTTCACATGTAGGACATTTGCATCCAGAAAATCCAAAAGAAACCATCTTTTTTTTCCCCCAAACTTATTCTAACCCTTATTATTTCCCATATTTAATGTTCTCCTTGATAAGGAGCATATAAAGTTTTGCACATTTTTGCACAATTCTTGGAAAATACATATGCCCAACTATTAGTAACTCATCAGCTATGTTATGTCTCAGAGATAGATGCTGTACTTTGTCTAAAAAAACCAAAACTTTGTTCCCTGTTATCAAGTGGTCACCAATAGCCACCTATTTTGCACATTCAGAATATTTTAATTAAAATATTCAGATTTAAAAACTTGTTTGATTTTCTCCTCTCAGTCAAACATAGGATCTCTGTCAGCATAAATGCATTTTGTTGCATTTCTGCTTCTTTTATCCCTTATCAAGTAGCACAGTTCAACATAACCATTACATTCAGGGCGTCTTCCTCTTGTTTCAGACTTCAAAGACCTCCACGAACCCCCATTACCTTCATTTCTTTGTTCTGAGCATCCTTAAGAGAGATTTTAAAAGTCCATAATGGTGAGCAGCACATAAAGATCCACTTTAAAATCCAGATGCTCGTAGGTCCTGCATACTTTGCAGTGAAATTAGTTACATGCCACTTCTGTTTCCCAACCAGCTTCCTCCTTTCCATGGCTTTCAAATACACAACATATTTTATTAATTACCCAACTACTGCCTTCTGCCTACTTGTAAAATTGGCTTTTTAACAAGTTGAGGGGAAAAAAACATTGAACTTAATGCTGTCCTTAAGAACCTTTGCTCATTAGTGACTTTTTACTCCATGGAAGATCCAAGGCATTGGCAGGTAAAGAATGAAATGTTATGATCAAGAGGGTGGGCAGCACAGATGGGATGTTCAACCACAGATCTCATTGCAGTGTTGTCAGCTACTTGGTTTTCTCATCACTTGGATGCTGTGCTCGATGCGATGTGAAAGGTGACCAAGGTTTCAAAGGTTTATTGTGTTTGGTTCAACTATCCTGAACAATCTTCAGCAATTATCCTCTCCTTACTGAGAACAGAGAAGAATATGTGAAGTACCTGACCTTGCTTGGGTGCCAGAAGCAACACAGCTATGGCATTAGGACCCCAGCATAGACTCTTATTTAATTCTATTTTCCAAGTGTGTTTTGTAGCCAAAATTGAACCCCGTTACCACAACTAAACTGCAGCAGTTCCCCAGTTAACTAGCTTGAAGGAAGCCTCAGCTGTTACTGCTCTGCACACACCCCCTTAATCTTAGAGGCTAAGGCAATGGAAAGACACAATCTTGTGCATTCTTGAGGATCAAATGGCCATATACAGACTTTGGCTTAAAAAGTTCCCTTTTCTGTCATTGTTGTTTGTAGTTATCTTCAAAATACTTCAGCACTGGCTGGGTTGACTGTGTTCAATTCATCTTCACTGCTGCGTATGTCCTCCACTTAAAGGCAGATGAGTTGACAAAAGGTTCTTCAAACATGCTGAGGGCAGTTATAAAAGTCAGTTATAAAACAGTGAGATAAGGGTAAATAGATTGGAGTTGTTTACTGTGGTACCCATTCCACTTGTATCAAGGATAATCACAAAAAACCAGTAAAGAACAGCAAAAACACAACAGGCTTTTTAGCAGGGCTATTTCATATTCAGTCATTAATTTGAAAAAAAAAACAAACCACCACATTATCTTGCAGCAGAGAAAAGCAGCATGAAGGGCACAGGCAAATGAACAAAACTTCTTGAACTTAGCGTCCAAATTCATTTATCGAGTACGTAAAATTGTTGACACAGATCTCTCTGAAACTGTACAAATGCACAGTACAGCCATAGCTCAACAAGAGGCAGGAATTGCATTCTCTCCTCTGTGTGCATGCTGCTATGTACAGTATGAGTGTGTATTAATACATATGAATTAAGGATCCTAAATTCTCCACTTGTATTGCAGGCCATCTCCTGCCCCACAGGGTGAATCCCACTGAACAACACTGAGTTCCTACAAAAAAGACATTCTTTTCCTCCTGTCCAGGTGGAACAGTAAGGCCCCACAGTGAAAATCGTGGTCCAGCTAGCTTCAGCAAGAGCATGATTTCACACCATGACTGTATATGTACAGATACACATACACGTCCACACATTCATTCTGTACATATACAAAGGTACACATACATTTTTACATTCTTTGGTGGCAAAATAATAAAAAAACCCAATAAAGCACTGGGTTGCACAGACTGCACATCTTTTCTTAATGAATCTGTTTCAGAAAAATTGGGTTTGCTGTAACAGGAGTTATTTTGCCTCTTTAAGGACCATTCCTTGCATTGACAAAATGCCATACATTTACCATGACTAAAACAGGGCACAAGAAAAGCCAACGTAAACACAGTTCACATAATGACAGATAATTCAGAGAGCCCCCTCCTACTCACATCAACACACCATGAGAAGAAGAAGCCATATGCTTTCACCTACAAGCACTGAAATGCTTCTTCAGTTACTGTTGGGATGACATGCTGAGCTGTGGCACACTCTTCTTCTGCCCTGGTTGTGGGGTTTTGCTTTTTGTTGTTTATTAAAATTGAACTAACAGAGGACAGGATGTTGGGAGCAGCAGAAGAGGCTGGCAGCTCAATGTCACACTGAAGGGTTGTCAGCCTGTGTGCTTCAGATGAATGGTTCTTCTTGTTGCCACCTCTGGGATATCAAACCTGCATCTCAGAAGTGCTGATGAGGCCCAGTGCTTTGGCTTCTTCTGGTGTTAGCCCACTTTTTAGTGTCCTTCTCACTGGGCGGTCATGAATTCCAAAAGCAGGCAAAAAACCCCAAAAACAAAAAAACAAAAACACAAACACAAAAACAAACCAACAAAGAAAATGCAAACAATTAGAATTGATAATTTCACAAGACTTTCACCTGCAAAAAACCCTGTTAACATGCAAGCTCAATCAAATCAAAAGTTGCTATGTACTCAGGGACTCAAGTTCAGAAACACTGAGTAATGCCCTATGGCAAATCCATGGGAGCATCAAGAACTCAGCAACTCCAGTCAGGCAAAAAGACATTTGTCATTTGACATTTAGTCAACAAAAACTTTTAAGGAAAAATACCACAGCATTTCAAGATTTTTTTCTCTGAGATTATATCAGTTGATTTTCAGTTCATAGAAAGTATCATCTGCCCTATTATTTTATAGTTTTATAAGGACCCTTTTAAAAGTCCTTTGCAATCTTTATAGGGTTCCATTGAATTTAGCACTATTAAATCCTATGAGACCCTTTAAATGTGTGAAAAAAACCCACCCCAAAAGGTAGAAAATTAAAAACTTAACTAGTTTATAGTTGATTCAAATCATTAGAACTACTGTTTTCATACATGCACCCCTTTCTTCTGTAACATTCCCCCATATGAGCACTATTTGCGTCATATTTGTCATTAGTAGTCTGCAGCATTTTAGCTGAATTTAAATGATAAATCTAGGCCAAAATATTTTTTATTAATTTTATATAAAGTATTCTGAATGCTAGCCCTGACATAAAAGTTTTAAAACTTGTGATTGCCTTTTTTATTCAGAAACAAGTGACTGTGTGACTGTACACACTGAGCATCAGTGTCCTCCTAGTTTTACTGGTGCCATGATTTTCAGGTGGATGGACTTTAATTCAAGATGCAAATTTGGTGTTCACTCCCCACTTTGATGATCCTCAAGTACAAAAAGCCAATTGAGAAGTTTAAGCTGCATGCAAAGCATAAACAGTGACTTAATGTTTGGAGCCCCAAAATAGTGAAGTCTGGAGGTAACTAATCTTAGAGAAACCAATTGCAAATAGTGGTCAAGGACTTCTTGCATTACTGTCATTTAGCACAATTAAGACCTCTAACTTATTGAAATATTCCGTTCATGTAACTGAAACTGGGTGGTCACACTCAAGAGTTGAGCAGGAGTGAGACAAGGGAACGGACTGGTATAGAAAACAGAGGGATAAGACAAAGGAAGAATACGGTGTAGTTGAATATTTGGTACCATGCAGGTAGAATGAATGTGGTAATATGTTTGATAGTCAAACCACTTTGATCAGTTACCAAGGTTAATCAAATGAGTTGGAAATGTCACGTGTGTAGTTGTACCTCCATTATCAAACTCTTAGTTGAAAACTGTTTTTCAAGGCCCACTCCTTTTCCTTACAGTATTTGCATGCTTATTAGACACCACCAGGAGTCTGCACAGCAGCTTTTTATGATACCCAGTTTTTCCTACCATATTCATCAGCAACATCTTCCAAGTTTACAATACTTAGCTTAAAGCACTACAGGGTTAAATGCAACTGATAAAGGTAAGATTACGAAAGACAAAAAAAGTACTACCACAAGAGAAATAAACTTCAAAAAATGCTCTGGTCTTCTTGGTGAATAATACCCATCAAGGACTTTTGAGTCAGTCCTCATCACCGGCACCCTTTTTGACATCTCAAATTTGACATCCAAATGTCCATGATGACAAATGTTAATTTCTAGACACAAGCTGTGAAATACCTTAGGGTCTTAAGGTCTCAGTGAATCACCCAATGCTTGTTTCTGTATCAAAATAAACTATATCATGAGTGGAAGAACAAATCCAAGAAAGCTGCAGTAAAAACATTTCTGTCATATTAGAAGCAAAGATATTTCCCTCTGCAGTTCACCCGCGTAGCTGCCTGCAGCGCCACGCCCTCTATAACACGCAGCCAAACATGGACCATAGCTAGCTAGGCCACCGGACAGTAGAGACATGTTAAAAAATATGCATGTAGGAGGCTACACGTTCACAGGGTGCCTGTCTAGAAAACTTCCCACTGGCGCAAAAGTGAACTGGAAAACCAAATGCAGAACAAATTTCCAAGTTTTAGACACCTCTGCAGAAGTGTCAAGCCAAATGTATTCATGACTGCCCTCACACATATCTCCAGCTCTCTCAGACCACCCTCACTCACTCGCATTTGCAAACTGAGCACAATAACCACTGTAAAATAAAGCTATTTTTTTCTTCTCAGATGGTAAGATAGGAAGAGAACAGAATTGTTATTCCTGTTTGTAAACATTTAATAGGAACTGAGGTATTCTGCTAACTCTGATTATGTACTGGACTAAGTAAAATTCCGCTCTTATTTATGACAAGATAAATCTAGAACAATCTTCTTTAGGTCAGTACAGTTACTACTGCAGAAATAACTGGGTTGAGACTGTATTTAATAACTGAAAGGGAAATGTGTGCCTCTATAACTTCCACCCAGCAAAACAGAGTTGTTTAAATTCCTTCATCAGCCTGAGTGACAGGATTACTAGTTTACTAGGAAAAGCCAAAAGGATTCACAAAAACATACAGGTCTCTTTGAAGAAAATTACATTTCTCAATTCAGAAATAATAATTAGGAGTTAAAATACCATGGTAGAACCATCCTCATGAAACAAACAAGGAATCTTCTTTACATTAGACAAGATACCTCTCTGAAACTCCAGATGCCTACCTATCAAACATACTAAAGTCTTAGACTGAGGTCCTTGTGCCTGAACCCTTTGGTGACTGAGGAAAAGAAATAGTGTATGCAGCATGTGACAAGGACAAGTGCTCTATTCTGAGTCTGCTGTATGACTCACACAACACAGGCCAACCTCAGACTTATACTTTTTGTGCTACTGCAAAACAAGTAGGAATGACAATACACAATGAGTTGCTGGGATGTACGCAGCTGTCATTAAACAATATATCCCTCAGATGATTATTCTACCTTATCTCAGCTGTCCTGTAATACAAAGAATGATAACCTGGATCTAACATATTCCAGTAACCTAAGGTTTTAAGGCCAGCAGTTAGGAGAAAACAGCTCCAAACAATGTAGGACTTTGATGGTCATAATGATACTGTCAAGAAAATAATAAATAAAAAGAAAAGATGTGAAGAATCCTTTCAGTGACAGAATAATTCCCACAAAAACTGACAGCTGCTGACTTGTATAAACTAAGTGGGTGGGGCCAAATACTGCAAAGTACAGTGGCTACTGGCAAGATTAAAGCTGTCCATCATCAACAGGCAACTGGAAGGATAACAGCTGACAGAATCATGGTCCAGACTCAAATGAGGGAATTCTTGTCCCTAAAATGCAACAGACCAGTCTGACACAGATGAATCCATTTGTAATTTGAAGTAATATGTACAGATGAAGGTTGTCTGATAAAGGGTCTCTTTATATAAAAGTTATACCTAATATGTATAAATTAGAGTACAATTACAGTACAAATTACAATTTCCTCATCTGAAGATACGATGGATGGGTGCAGTAGTATATCCATAGTAGCATAAGAACAAGCCCCACCATTCTCTGCACTGGCTTGTAGAATATGGAGGTTTGTGGGTGATGAAAGCAGGAGAAAGCTGAGTTATCTACAGGAGCAGGGAGGTGGGTAAACCTTGTCTTGACATTCTGTTAAACAGATGTCCTCAGTCATTTGTCTATTTCCTCATAAAGTGCTTGGTAGGGTTCTTCTACATTAGGTCATGAACACAGTCATCAAAACTGAATGCAGGGAGATATTTTCCTTCCATGTTTTATAGGTAACGCAAAATTGCATTTCTCAAACTAGATCTTCACTCTCCCTGCTTCACTGAACTCTGTCATGTCTCTAACTGGACTAGACATAATATCTTGGCTTGTAAAACTCTTGGCATGCTGCAGATCACATTAAACTGAGTTATGGAATGTATTTTGGAGGCAGTGACAATAAAAATAAGACTTTCAAATGACCTTTTAGGTTCTTCAAGCAATTTTTAAAACATTTGCTTAAGAAATATAACATAGAGAGAAAATAACTCTCACTCTTGTCACAAGCAAGGCCTGCTGAGATCCCATAACCAAGAAACTAAATGTTGTTTTTCTGGGGTCAGAGGATATGATATTCTTTGTTAATCATGAAATCTAGAATTTTATTTGATATTCTGGCAGAATGCAGCGTGCTTATGATGAACTCGATGAATTTGACTCTGCCTGTTGGGTCAAAATCTACACAGATACATAGCCCTCATACTACACTGGAAAAGTTTTAAAAAAGAGTAATTCCCCAAGCATAGCTTTGTTAGAAAATATAATTATCTAGGGTTTGGTTGTGTTTTCAAAGAGCAAATATAATTTCTAACTTCCTCTCTCCCTACCTTTTTTTTCTTAAGACTCAACAAACAGTAAAGATCAGTCTGCCTGGCGCCATTTATTCATGCACTTGCAATGGCTTCTGGCATGTGTGTTTACATTTGTAAGAGTTACTTGTAAAGCAGAATAGATATGACCATTCCTGCTCAAGCGGTCACAGAATGGGTGTCCTTCCTATTGCAAAGACGTGGCAGACACAGAGCTTTCCCACAGTCCCAGATGCAAAGGTAATGCAGCTGTTAGTTGCTGATTTGGAATGAAGAAAATCCACGTGTCTGTAAATTACACAGCAAGGGCAGCAGGAAGGGCAGATTACATGAGACAATACAGGCCAGCTCCATCACCTAATTTCATTTAATGTATCTTAGTTTTGTTTTGTGTTATCCACACCCGTCTTGCACATGTAGTCTATGTTCTCATATATTTGCATTTAACATATTCTCTTGGACTTTACTCCAATGAGTCCAGAATGGCAATTTGCAACTCAAAAGTTCAATCCAGACAATCTTGCTCACATTTTCTTATTTTAATCCTTTTCTGTCTTTGCATTTTTATGCCACTGATTATATAAGTTATACTTATGTTTAATTATGCATATATCATTGCTGAATATGAGTAGACTTAAATGCTCAATAGAAATCCTAAAACATTGTGTGTAGAGATTTTCTTCTGGGGATTTGTAGGTGAATTTTTGGACTAAATCACACACTTCTCTGAAGAATTACAGAAAACTGAAATGTGGTCTCTGTCTGGGTCAGCCACATAGAAAGCTCACGGAAACAACACATTATTATGTATTACTACTACCCTGCAGCTTTGCTTTGAGTCCTGTCAGCACTTCATAGATGGTACAAGTCTCTCCTAACAAGAAATTCTGTAGTTCACAACCACCTCTGGGTGTAACTTATGGTGGCTGTGACATAAAGAGGAGTCTAGCAGTGGAAAATGACAAACTGGCACTTCATAAGGAAAGCCTTACTTGTTTTTCATCTCTAGGTGGTTTATGTTATAGGGAACAAAATATAACATTGCTTTAGAGAACGTGGGTTGCATGAAGAGCATACGCATTTTCAAAGTAATATTTAATATGTAGTTGAAACTGTTAAAGTTTCCAACTTTATGTATTTCACAGATCATCATTTACATGATCCCAATAGTAGAGCAGAAAAGAAGATTTAACTCTGTCCTTGAAAGTCTTCTGTGACAAAACCCCCTTAATTTTCAGGACTTATGTGAATTCCACTATAAAGACTTACTATTAAAAGCAATCCTGCTGCCACCTCTCTCATCATTCCTCCCACTTAACTTCACCAGTCAGAAACGATTCCACTATTAATAGGAAAAGCATCAAGAGCATAAAGCTCACCAAGAACTGAATCTCCATGTAAGCACTATATACTGTTTTCAAGACCAGACTAAATATTAACAATGCACAAGTCAAAAAAAGGCAGGAGATGGGATAAAAAAAATAAACTAAGTGTTTCAGGCCTGCAATCTTTACATTGCATTTGGAATTTTAAAATGACCCACTAGAAGGGTAGATCAGAACACGGCGATGTCTCTTGGAGAGTGACTTGGAAGAGGAGTGTGATTGTGACCAAGTTTGACCACTCAGGATCTGTGGAATGCAAATTAATTATCCCCATTAGGAATCCATGCTGGGGAATAAAACAGTAAAAGGTAGCATCTCTACAAACCTATCAGATTAAAAATAACTGTGATCAAAACAATCTTGTAATTACATTAATTGGCTGACGTTATTCTGCCTAGAGAAAGCCATATATATACATACACATATTATTTCTTGGACATAGTGCTGGGGGCAAGATAAATGCAAAATAGCTTTGTGTGAAACATTTTTGTTCATCTTCTAAGGGAGACTTTCCTCCAAACACTTCTGACAGTCACGTCCACGCAAATCCCTGCCTTTCAAACCCCTTCTGCTAATCTACTTGGTGGCAGCAGAGGGCTCTCTTTGGCAGCTGTGGTAGCTCCAGGCTGTTCCTGAAAGTCACAGGAGATCGCTTCTGTTACTGCACTTCTTTTGTAAGGCAGCCTGCATAGCCGCCTTGTACTTGCCTGCCTTTTCTCGTTCTCAGATGAAGTGCTTCGCATAAGAACTCTGCGATTTTGTCAGCCAGATACTCACTGCTGCTGAGTTCTTACTTGGATGCTGAGAATCATCAGCTTTCAGGAAGGAAGGATAATGTAAATGAGTAAATTTCTGACCAGAGATAAACTTGAAAGTCACTTTAATATAGAAAGAAAGCAAACAAAATACATATCCTATCAATTTTGGACTAACGGTGTGCAACTCAACCATACAATTTTTTTTTAATACTTAAAACTTAGATATCCTAATTTTGGGAATGAATCCTGTGTCAAGAATTCAAAAGCCTTTACCTTTAAAATATGTCCATTAAAATGAAAACAGAGGGTAACAAAGATGAACTCACTGATGCAGTGAATGGCAAACTGGCAAAAGTGAAACCAACAATTTGTATGTCTTGTAAGATGCAAACAAATAAAGTAAAGTTAGTTTTTTCTACAGAACTACGTTTGAAAAAGTGCCTAAACTGTATACCATAACAGAAGTATTTATATAGAAATGTCAGTGCCAATATTCTGTGACCTGTGAACATGAACAGCTTTATTTCCTACATATAATACTGACCTCACTTGCTCTTTATCAGCTGCTCATCTCCTGCTAGTTTTTCCCATATTACCTTCAGCATGCCCTTTCCTGAAATTAAGAAAAGTGCCATCTGGCCAAGAAAAGATGGCCAGACAAATTCCAGCACTTGTAAGTTCTTGTCTAGAAGCCCATGGGAAGCTGCATTTGGTTCTCCCAGTGTCAGAAACACAGCACAAGGAGATGCCAATGGTCTACCTATGCTGTAAAATCCTGCTGGGACACAGGCTTCACCTGGACAGTCCCATGAGGTGACAGCCACTCTAAAATCACTAGGACTACCCACTATAGCAGCAGTTTTCTCCTTGTTCCTAAACCCATGCGCTTGGGTAATGTAACATACATATACATGTGAATGTCTGAGTAGCATTCATCTTTCTCTTCTCCCTGTAAACTAAAATAAACAGGGATAAAAGATACCTATTTTTTGTAAACATTGCATATTTCATTCTGACTTTCCAGATCAATGCAATGACTTCTCATCCTTTTTTCAGTTGCTGTATTCAAACAGTTCTGTGCAGTTTTGAGCAAATACTAAAATCCACAGTATCTCTAACACTAGTACTGGAATGCAATGTAAATTTAAGGAATGACTTATTGGTACAAGCTGGGTTAATTTTATATCTGACTTTATTTATTTTAAAAAAAAGGTATTTCAATCAGAAAGTTTGAGCTAAGAGCCCCAGAAGAAATAATTTCTATCAGAATAAAACTCATTCTAGAAATGACTTACAGATTCCTCTAAAATAGTAACTGGAAAATGAATATAAGCCTCTTTTACAAGCAATTTTTCAAACTAGATTTTTAAACCAACCTTTAAAAAAACCTTTTGTTTTGAAGGCTACATGATGTAGAACTGTACAGGATGATTGCAAGTATCCTTTATGGTGTCGGGACCAGGCAAACACTCTTGAACAAACCTTTAGGTATGAAAGATACAGTTTGAAACTCATGGAGACTGCCAACAAAATATCTAGGCATTATACATTTGAACGCTCAAAAAGCAGAATGTCTACCCCTGTCTGTCAAGATCAGATATCTTAAAAGAAAGCTATAAGCTCTCCCCCAAAACAAACATAGTAAAGCAGAAACTGAACACTTATAAATAAATGTGTACCAACTTAGAAATGGTACTACTATCAACAATCACAATTATATATGTCTATATGTCATCAATTACAATGGACAAAACTGAAAATATGCAACCAGCTATTCAGCCTCATACTTTAAATACATACACTGATTTACAGCTATCAAAACTCAAGATAAGTGCTATGGGTTATGCAACTAATAGCTTAGTGGCTAATGGCTATGCCACATAATAGCTGGTATGGTGGTATTTGGTCAAAGGTTGGACTTCATGAACTTGGAGGTCTTTTTCAACATGAATGATTCTATGCTTCTACGATTCTATCCTCTCCTGTTTGCTCTCCAATAGCTGTTGATGTTGGCCTCTGGCACAGGTGAGACACAGGACTACACAGACCTCACCCTGCTCAGGTAAATCAATTTCTACAGCTCACTGTAGTCAACTGCATTTATTAGTCATTCATTACCTATTATTAGTAATTTTAATTTATTGTTAGTGTTTTTATTTATTGTAGATCATGGTGTTTAGTTCTCCAATTTTTGCAAAGATCTTGCCATCCTAAGGATGAAAGAATGTATTACTAAAAAGGCATCCAAGACACCAGCTATCTTGGTATCTAATAGAGATAACCTTCCAGCTGCCACGCTTTGCCTCACATTCTGTTTTCATTCAATAATTACATTTTTATTAACTGGGTATTGACCTTCTGAAGGCTTAGTGCTTTGTGTAAGAACAAACAGACTTTGATACAGAAAACCATCAGTGAAACACTTACTTTTTCTAAACACAAAGAGTAGTTCCTAAATATGCATCACTCACTAAATTACTCTGCACCCTCCTCTAACCCCTGATAGGATCCAGCTACTAAAATCCTAAATAATTAATTGCAAATTCTAAGTGAAGTTGCTTGCCTTTAAAGCATTTTATATAGATTTTCTTTTTGTAAAGTTTTCATTTTTTAAAAGTATAATTTCCATTAACTCCTGCTTTTAGTCAGGCTATAAATACCAGAATAGTCTCCCTCCTGGTATTTTGGCACTTCAGTATCTTTTCAAAGCCAGAAAAAGTGGAGAGACACAGAAATGAAAAATAATGAAAACCAAAGAAAATAAGAAGAAAAAGTTAAATAAAGTGCCCTAAATAAAGTGCCTAAATAAAGTGCCTAAATAAAGTGCTCAACAAAAAATGCACACCTTTGGATTCAAGTATCTCCCATATAGTATTTTGTTTGCTTACAAACATGTTTATTCCAAATCAGCACTGCATGTGTTACCAAAACTTGTCTAAAGCTGGTCTTCACACCTGGTCCTTTGGCAGAGCTCTTTCCCACATTTTGGCACCTGATGATAGCATGCTGATTCCTATTTCATTTTTACTGAAGGTGAAATTTAGTATGAAATACCCGACCTTGGATGTTCTGTAGTCAAATTTAATCCACTGACCCTGAGTTTATTTGTCCAAAATGCAGATAAACTCGACTCAATTCCTATCTCCTCCATGGTCCACTTGTGTAAGTCTGATGCAAGATTACTTGGGTGGTGCTTCAGATCCATTTCTGCATAACGACTGCAAGAATTTTTTACTCCTTGCAAGCTATCATGCAAATAAATCAATAAATCCTTATGAGATGTTTCCATATCTCAAGGGTCTGTCACAGGGTATATTATTAGGCTAACAGGTGATTTCAAAGTCTGATAAAAGAACAGGGCATTATCATGTCTCTCCTCTCTCTTTTTTAAATATCACAAATAAGTTTGATCAAGTTATCTCCCTCGAATATTAGATTAAACTGATATTAGATTAAATTAGATTCAATTATTATCTGTTCCAAACCCACTTCTCTAACTGAAATCTAAAGCAGATTTTCAATTCTAATAAAATCTAGGAGAAATAAGAGTGCACACACATACAGACACTCTGAGATGAAAGCATGCGTGGGAAAATGAGTCTCTTGCTCTGCGACCTCCCCATGCAGTGTCACCAGCAGCATCCAATAAAACCATCACTGTGCTACTCACCATCAAAAATCAGTCACACCCGGGTCTTACATTACAGTTTACCATTCCGAGTCAGATGAAGATGTAGATGCAAACAGCGCTGCCTAGTCAAGCCATCTTTAAAGAGCTCTTTCCTTGATGCAGTTACCTGCTTGCTAGAAAGCCTGAGTCGGGATCCCCACTTTTCGACCACTGCCTTGACTTTAGGGAGCCCGAAGATGCACTTTCAAGCATGAATGTTGCTAATAATAACAATTCATAAAGAAGAAGGAAAATACTTGTACGTTCATGTTTTAGCCTTAAGGTAATTACTAGTCAGCTGGTCTAGTTTTACTACCCTGTGGCTTAATCAGCATTTGAATCAGATAATGAATCCTTAGGACTGTTGAATCCTCTGTCCTTTTTCAGAGCCTTGCTATGGCCATTCACAGAGGTCAGAAAATAAGCCTGTTTGGCTCAACATTCACAAGTGTTGCTCTGCGTATGCCAGAATTACTGAAAATATCTTCCATATGCTTATTCATGTTTATTTAACTGAAGTATGATTTTTCATAGTGCTGATTCATAGGAATTGTATCATTCTCCTGAGACAGACCCATCCAGTTCAATGAGATCCACACAGAGATGGCACCTCAGCAAGAGTCTAAACCTGAGAAGACTGATTTTCAGTTAAGGGATGGATATTTAAATAAATAGCCAGGACAAATAAGAAAACAGCATTATCTTCCTATTTTCATAGAATATTCTGTGTCGGAAGGCACCCATCAGGACCATTGAGTCCAACTCCTGGCTCTGCACAGGACCAACCCCAAGAATCACACCATGTGCCTGAGAGCATCATCCAAACGCTTCTTGAACTCTGGCAGCCTTGGTGCTGTGACCCTGGGGAGCCTGTTCTAGTGCTCAGCCACCCTCTGGGTGAAAAACCTTTTCCTGATATCTAACCTAAAGCTCCCCTGACTCTAACTTCATGTTATTTCCTCGAGTCCTGTTGCTGGTCATGAGAGTGAAGAGATCAGTACCTGTCCCTCTGCTTCCTCTCAAGAGGATATTGAAGACTACAGTAAGTTCTCCCCTTAGTCTCCTCCAGGTTGAACAACCCAAGTGACCTCAGCTGCTCCTCATAAGGCTTCCCCTCTAGATTCTTCACCATCCTTGCGGCCCTCCTTTGGATGCTCTCTAATAGCTTAATATCTTTCTTATACTGTGGTGCCCAAAACTGCACATGAAATTAAAGGTGAGGCTGCACCAGTCAGAGTAGAGCAGGACAATCCCCTCCCTCGACCAGCTGGTGATGCTTTGCCTGATGACCCCCAGGGCACGTTTGGCCCTCCTGGCTGCCAGGGCACTGCTGACTCACATTCAAGTTGCCGTCAACCAGGACCCTCAGGTCTCTTTCTGCAGCACTGCTCTCCAGCCTCTCATTCCCTAGTCTGTATGCACAACCAGGGTTGCCCCGTCCCAGGTGCAGAATCCAGAACTTTCCCTTGTTGAATTTCACATGGTTGGTGTTGCCCAGTCCTCTAATTTGTCAAGGTTTCTCTGCAGGGCCTCTCTGACCTTGAGGGAGTTGACAGCTCCTCCCAGTTTTGTGTCGTCTGCAAACTCACTTAGTATCCCTTCCAGTCCTGCATCCAAGTCATTTATGAAGATGTGGAAGAGCACAGAGCTGAGGATGGAGCTCTGTGGAATCCCACTAGTGATCAGTCACCAGTCTGATGTTATCCCATTCACTATAACTCTTTGTGTCTGACCTGTGAGCCAGTTGCTCACCCATATTTTCTCTTATGGAGTTTTGGGGGGGCTCTTTAATTAAATGTACTTAAGTAAAATTTGTATTTTATGAATGATACTGCTTTACTGGTCTTTATGTGTCTTCTGTTGCCTCAAAGCTGCTGTGGCTCTAAGACTTATCTTTTGTCTCTCCCATTTTGAAACAATTGCCACAATTGGCTGGTTCATCACAGTGTGAAACTCTCATTTAGTAACATGACTTTCTAAGAAGCATTATTGTTTATAAAATTTCTTCTCTTACCTCACTTCTTGTAATCTTCACAGGAAACTCTCCTTATCTACCTTATATTAATATTTTTTAATGCAGCTCTCTGTACTAAATAACATTCTTTCTTGACTGATTTTTGAAATCTCGGTGGTGTCTTATACAGAGGGTTTAATTTTTATTTCCCCAAATCTACTGGTGCAATGCCTGTAATATTGTTTTGTAAGCTCCTAGAAATTAACTTCAGCAGTTGGATTAACTGAAATTTGGACTACCAAATAGAGTGATACTTAAAACTTCCTTATCCCAACTTTCCCTTGCACTCATTGTTTGTTATGGCACCATTTGTGAAGGCTATCCTAACCTTGTAGGAGAACCAGGCAATCCTAATTATTTTATTTTTTATTTCTTTGTTAAGTTGAACAGATCCCCATAACATTATTAAAAACCTTCAACTTTCAACTTTAAACCAGCAGAAGCTTCCCATTGTGACTGGTCTTGAAGCTGTCTTTGAATGATTATCTTGAGGGGGTGATAGAGCATTTCAGTTTCTGTGGCTTAATGAGTGCTGTGGTTTTCTGATGAACAAGTACAACTGTAATGTTTTCTCATATATAATGTCACTCCACTGCATCTGGTAGGCAGGTAACTGAACACCTGTCATAGGGCAGTGACTTCCAGTTGGTTACTGTACTTCTAATTGCCAAATTTTATCCTTAAAAGCTTCCACTGTGTAAAGGTCTAACACAGACTTAACTTCTCTCTCTTCAGATCATCACAGGAACTCAGTTGTTATGCACTTAGCATATTCCTTAGACTTCTGTAATCCACTTCAGCTCCCACTGAACAAATTCCTTCCTACCAGGTCTCAGTGAGCTTCAGTCATATCATGACTTATCAGTGACCTTCCTATCTCCAACCAGCACATACATATGTTTCCATTTATCTTTTGTTGGATGACTCACTGACTTATTCCTCCTTCCATTTTACAGTCCTGCTGCTTTCTCTGAGCTTTCAAACTCTTTTACCTCATTACAACCTAACTAAGCTCTCTGCATACCAGATATGTTCATACTTCTCAACAAACACAAAAGGTAAAATGGTTCAAATGAACATGTCAAAATGTCTCATTTTCCCATTACAAGTACTTCCTGAATTGAACATAACTTTTTCCATATTCCTGTTTCTGCTTTCCCCTATAAATGACCTGAGTTGTTTTTTTTTTTTTTACTTCACATTTTTCTGTGTTCTTTAATGCAAAAAAATCCCTTGCCAGTGAGAACCTTCTGCCTGAATCACAGGAAATGTTTACAGTGCAATTGCATATAAATCTTTTGGGTTTCTGATTTTGCTAAAAGCATATCTCAGTTCATGTTCACTAAAATCTTTGCTGAACGCTAAGTAAGCCTGACAAGATTTCCAGTTCTGCACTGAAAGCAGTGAGACATATGCAACCTGATGCACAGAGAAAATCATTCCTTTCAAGTGAATTTCTCTTTGATGTCCATGAACAGATTGAATACCAGGCTCATGGCAAAAGCCAACAGATGTGCATGGGAGCCTGAAGATTGAAGGTGGTGAATCAAACCCATCAGAAAGTAGGGTCTCTTTGCTCTGCAGACAATAAATATCATAGTGTTTGCTAATCTAAATCATTAAGGTATGACTAACAATCCACTTTCTAAAATGTTTATGTGTTTCTACCTGAAATATCTTCTGCTCATTTATTAACTCACATCATTCATTAACAAGGGCTGATCTCTGTTCATTTCCTGGAGATGCCTCCTGAGTGGAGGTGCCACTCAGTGCACCTGAGTGTATTTTAAAGCTAATCTACTTCATTAGTTCATCATCCAGGTATACTGACTATCTATCTGAGTGAAATAGTTAAGATATTCTCTTTCCACACGTCTGCACATGTCAGCTGAAAGGGACAGTAAACTACTGAACTTTATATTTGTTTTGAAACTGCCTTTTAATCCACTTTAGAGTCTCATCCAGATCTTGAAGAAAAAACAAGCAAAAGAGCTGGATTGTATCATGATTAATTACAATGGAAATCAATCCCAGCCTAAACATTTACTGAATGTTTAACCTCTGTAAATGTTTTTACTGAATATAAAAGAAAGTTCCATTGAAAAATATATAGTATTTTAATCATAATTATCCTGTTTTGTTTTCCCTTCAGCAAGTGCTTCCTTGGGAAAAAAGTACTTTTGATATGTGTGTGCATGAAGATAGTGTTGCTAACAGAGGAAATATCTTATCATGGGATACACCACAGAAATAGGCAGACATACAGGAGGTTTATTTCATATGCACAAGCCAACTGGGGCAGTCAGCACGTGCAGAACACCAGAACTGTGTAGGGAAGTGGGTAGCAGCAGAAGGTGATGCCACAAAGAGGTAAGGCACAGTGTATGACGGAAAGTAAGACAGACAATCCAGTGTCAGCTCATTTTCTTTGCTTAGAGACTGGCTCATCTAACCATAGTGTCTATTTTGCCTTTGCTCTTGGCACATGCAGAAGTTCCTTTCTTAGCATGTTGGGGAAAGTGAATATGCTTTCAGCACATGCTAGTTTATAGCAATACCAAATGTTGTTGAGCACCCATTATGTTAGAACAGTTCCACAAAGAAGAAAATCTGTGTCATTTTTCACTCACTGTTGTTGACTCCTCTTTGTCCTAACTTCCCAGAAATGCTAAAAAGATGGATGGAAAGGTAGTCAAAAAGCCACATACGGTGAATGATATTAAACACTAAATCTTACGATTTTTGGATACTTATCCTTCTCATAGTAATTACAGTAGTCTCTGCACATGAGGGGAAAAAAAAAAACAAACCAGAAAGTTCATCACCTCTTACACATTGTATTTACTAAAGTACGAAACCAAATTCCTCAAACTTGGGTGCTGCAGCTCAGCCCCACGGTCACACTACATCATTGAAAGACCACCTTATAAATGTGCTACCTTTTCTTCCCAGTGGAAGTTAAACTCCTCTATAACCACTTTGCAGCCAAGCAGCAGTAGACATTTTGTTTTCAGGGCTGCGGAAAGATAGCACACAGCACGAGAGAGAAAGATTTTAAAAGGTGAAATATCTCAAGCTACTTTTTGCTTTATGAATAAATTCAGCTACAGATAGAGCTATTAATCTTTATGCCAGTTCACCAAAAGTTATAGCATTTTAAGCAGTCTCCATTTGAGGTCCTGACCTAACTTCTCTAGTTACACGTAAGTACTGTCATCAGCTCTGAGGTACCATAAACCATTCTTCTCTTACTGCTAAGGACATTTCACGTTCTGTAGAAGACTGAGCCATCCACTGCACACAACATTGTTTAAACAGTAGTAAAAGGAACACAAGCCAATCATAAGTACACACTCAAGCAACTATGAGCTACCAATGCACGTCTGCCTATTAAGGCCTGGTTCCTACACCGATATACATAAATATTTGCACGTTTGCTTATTTTGAGAAATTTAATAGCCATATACTCACACGACTTCCTATTTGCTCGTGACCGCTTCCTCTCTCTAGGCACCGCTCGCTGGCTTGGCACTTGGGTGGCGGACTTTACAATGCGATCCATGATCTCATCCGCTGCGTCATCTGTTGCGTTTGGTGAATCATCATTGCCAGCGTTCCATGAACCGATACGGCCTGGAAAAGTCCAGCATGTGAATTAAAGGGAAAAGAAGAGAGAAAGTCTCTTGAGTCACTTTGGTTTTGTAATTGGGTTTTTTGGGAAATTGCAGCAGGCAGCTCAGTCATCACAACTTCAATTTGACCAAAGAAGACTTTTCCTAATGAAGAATATTTCTAAATAATACCCTAGACTCTTTGCTGTATCAGCAGAGAACCAAGAGCTCAAAAGCAATTATAATGTGTATATATATATATATATATTTTATATTCCTTTCAGCCTCAGAGTCTTGCTCTTGACCATACAACTGGCAAATGTCTGCTAGAGGCTGCCTATAAGCCAAGGATGACTAGTGTGTTTCCCTCTCCCCTTGTTATGCAGATACTAGAAGACAGGGCACATGTTAGGGATTGAGGCAAATCAGAAACACAGGTCCTTTGTACCAAAAGAGAGATAGAATAAATTTACAAGCATTTGTATCCCAACCTAGTGCAAAGGAGACATGAAAAGGCCACAAAGTGTTGTTTGACATGTCTCATTGTCCCTTTCACAACGAAGAATTCACCTTCGCATCACAAAGCTGTATGTGTTCTGGCGCAACTGCATTTGCTCTGTTATGAGCAGAAAAGGAAGAGCTGTTGGCAAGTTGAAAAGCTAAATAAGCAATTTTGGTTAAAACCACAAACAAACAAGTGAGCCATGTTTCCAAATCCAAGGCTCTGGCACTCCTTACTCCACAAAGCTCTGCATGACGCATCTTTGGGTTACTCCACTACTGACTGCTGTTCTGTGTGCTTTTTGTTTTCAAAGAATTTGAAGGCTAGTGTGCTGTTTGAACACTGACAGTGAGCTTTGCAAAAGCATGGGTGTAATAGAATTGCCAAAAATCACTAACGAGGCCAATCTATATCACATCCCTGAAGTCAATAAACAACAGCTTTGATTAGGCCTTTGCTCTGCTGCTTGTCTCCCGGCTTTTGTCAGTAGTTGTATTACAATAGCGCTCCTGACAAGCTTCTGTCTGGCTCACCCATCTTCTGCCTCTGCTGCTCTTCAGGGGAATACAAACAGACTCTCACAATCAGGACACATGGCTCGTTAGCATTCAATGGATTATTTCAGCTGTTCAGCTTGTTGCAGTGCAGCTTGAAGTATTTCATCTTTGTACTTCAGTTAGCTGACTCCCTTCTTAAATTGGGGCTGTGAAACCTCTAAATTAGACAGGATCATGGTTTCAAGCCTAAATAAACTACACACACAGAAACTTAGTGGTGGATGCTCTGGATGTGCAGTCAAACTAAAAAAGAGTCAGGAAAGTGTAAGATATCCAGATGTGAGGGAGAAAAAATACCTAAGTAGGAAACTGAAGACTTGAATTTTGGTGCATCACCTTCACTCCAAAACCATCTTCCGTGGATTACAGGTACGGAAGAAGTGAGGAGAAGACAAAAGAAAATACCCACTTCTTTGCAGTTTCGGGGGGTAGTGGTTAAAAGATTCACCATCTTTTTCCTATCCATTTTCCTCTACCCAATCATTCATTTTATAAAATGCTACAAGGTCTTTTAGATTCAATTTGAATTGCTACTTTCTATCTGCTTCTATTGAAACTAAAAAGAAAGTCACATCATGGATTCCCCGGATGCCCCATTTTACTTTCATGATGAGAACAAGAATAAAAATTGGGGTTCTAGAGGGCAGTCACGATCATGGTGTGGGGAGAGGTGGGAATTTCTGCAGGCTTGGACTCCTAATGCCCCCAGGCACTACTCTGGCTGTGATCCATGTGTTAAAACTTCACGCAAATTCTTTTACATCCTCGTGCCCCAAATTGCCACTTCCAGCATGAAAACACCCTGGGGTGTTCTCCTTCCCCTTTGACCTTTTCTACCATAAGTGCTATGCATGGGGTCCATGACTCATGTTTGGGCCACCGTGTGGCTGCTCCATTGCAAAAATCACAGAATCACAGAAAATATTCTGAGTTGGAAGGGACTCACAAGGATCATCAAGTCCAACTCTTAAGTGAACGGCCCACAGGGGGATCAAAACTACAACCTTGGTGTTATCAGCACCATGCTCCACTCAGGAAACTTGCTGGCACTTACCTCGGCTGGCCCGGCTGCGAGTGCGGACCCCGAGCGCCATGGTGCTTTCCCCGCCAACGGAGGAGGTCTTCAGCACAGCCTTCATGTTCTCGTGCTCAGCAGCGTCCTCGGCGTACTGCAGCCCCTGCGGCTGGCTCTGGCATGGGGGTGAGCTGCTGGAGAACTTGCCAGACTGTGGGAGGAAACGGATTTGTTGTTTCAACTGAAAACAGCATGGAGAATAGGCCAGAGTCTTGACTGTGAATTGCAAGGAGAAAAGTGCCCTCCAAGGTTTGGTTTGGAGTGCAGCTATTCCCAGAAGAGCCCAGCAACAGTTGCTCCTCTCCCAGAAGCATGTACCCTGACCAGAAATAAATCTAAACCAGGGTGACAGCAGGGAGCAGACACAGTCGGAGTCAAAACAGATGCATTAGCTTGAGCTTTGTCCTTATGTCTGAGAGTAAAAGGTACAAGGCAAGGACTTGCTTTGAAACCTTCAATCCAGAGTGATCTGGGGTCAGGCATGATGCCGAGGGGGACAGCATGAAACCCAACACAAACAAGAAATTGCTTTTTTTTTCTGTACAACTTTCAGTAACAGGGCAAAATGGGGACAGTGGTCTAGAAAGAGACACCTTTTCCTCTCTGCCTCTCTGCCTTGCTGCACAGAAAATTCTCAAACTGCTCTAAAGCACAATTATCTACAAGTAACCTTAAAATACATTACCAGTAACCCTGAAAAAATCTCTGGTCCCAAAACACCCAGCCAAATTATTTCACGGTCAAAACACAAAAATTGCAGTCAGCAGTTAGAAGAACAAACAAAACCTTACAAGATAATGAGGGATCTGCCCTCTGCTTCCCTGTCACCACGACTACATGAAGAACAACAGCAGCTACATTAGCTGGGCATGCACAATGTGGGGAAGCAGCAGCCCCACCAGTTAGTGAAAGTAACCATCTAGGAACGGATGAGAACAGCAGTAATGGGTACTTTCTAAGGAGAAGACCTTGCATTACTAGGTTGCTCTCCCTTCTCAGACTGCCTACAAAGGGCTGTGATGGTGGTATTCACCACTATGCTCTTCTACAGAAAGGTCAGAGCGCATTTAAAATACAGTCCCGGCTGCAGGAAATACCAACCCGTTGACAACAAACAGGCATCAACAGATAACAACACCCCTCGGTACTCTCAGTTGTATCAGCCTAGCATCAGACACTGAAATACATTTTCTTTCTCCTTTTAATCTTTCTTACTCTGACTGATTCAGCACAGATGAAAGGAAAAGTGCTGCATTCTCTTCCTCCTTTGCGTAATAAACAACATTAATTATTCACTTGGTGGTATCAAGCCAGTCAGTTAAAGGGATGCAAACCTGCAAAGCCTTTCTGTCAGAGAATGGCAAATTGGAAGAAAAGACTGGGCCCTACTTTCAGAGCTTTGATCAAGTCCCCAGGGCCGTCAAGGTTGCAAATTGAAAGTGTTTAATCTGGAAATTGATGATAGTATGATTCTATTTTAACATAGCGACTTTTTGGGGTAAGGTAGCAAGTTAACTGAGTAGCAAAACAATAATCCCTACAAGGCACTGAGCTAAATATACCAGCATGAGACCTATTTTGATGGCGCAAAGTTTGTTTTCTTATTAAAATATTAGCTTGCAATATTTTGATGTGAAAGTATGCAAGTGCTAGAGTTTCACATGTGAAATTAAAAGACAGAAAAACATTAAGAGAAACTTCTATGAAAGTGCATGCCGTTTTTGCATTAAGACTACTCTCTCATACAAAGTGGGTTGCAAAGACAATCAATACCATCTCAGAAAAAACCCCAAGGATAAAGCCTTCACATAACTGTTAGTTACTATTCACACAGGTTAGTTAAACGTTGGCATAAACAGGCTAATTCTGCGTCTCAACCTATACAGCACAAATCATCACTGGAGGTGAAGCTCTGGAGCCAGAAGTTATATTTTATTCCTTAATTTTCAGATGTTGCCATAAATTACTGCCCAAACCCCAGCTTCTTGAGCAAATGATCACCACTGTGAAACAGTAAGCAATAAGCCACATTGTTTATGTTCAGCAAATTGAAGAAAGCTCTAATGCTGAACATCAAATGCATTGCACAATAGACGCTCCTGAATCCAATAAACTTTTTTATTATGAATATAGCTAGAACATTATAGTTCTTAAATTATTTATTCACTCACTAATATTTGACATCACCTTCAGAAGCACTTCATGATACATACACGGCTCACCTCTATGATGATTGAAGTGTCTCATTCTCAATTTGTACATCAAAGAAAACAATACAATTTGCTTAACATCCCTATATCCTATTGTTTTTGAACACTTTATAAAATAATACCATGTGGGATTACACATTTTAGTAATGAGTATGAAATTTTCCTGATAACCCATAGCCCAAGGTAATTTATGATCCCCATAACATTTGGATCACTGATGTTTTGGGTGATGAGGATACTTTCCAGTTTAATGAAGAGACATTAAGGAAATGAAATGAGGAAACTTAAAATTATTAAGGCCTCAGATCAGGATATCCTTATTCCAGAGGAAAGGTATGCATATGGTTAAAGCTGACTGTAAAAATGCATTCTTGTTATTGAGACAAAAAGGTATGAGAAAAATGTCATGGTTCATAGTTCCAGCTGAGCAGATGGAGTTGAGCAATCCATACTATCTGAGTTAGAAATTAGATGTCACAGCACACAGGAGACATGGGATGACATGCTCTTTCAGAGAACCATACCTCAGCATCCTCCTCTTCATCAGTCTGGCACCGGAAACAAAGGACAGGGTGGAGAAGGACAAACAGCAAGATTTAGGAAAGACAGCATGGTCAAACCACAACAGAGTAAGAGGTAACCATGGTACTGTTTATGCAATAGGAGGACATAAAAATAGAAAACAAATAAGGATTTCATTCTTTAGACAAACAGCTTGCTCCATTTTGTTTTTTTAGCTAATTGTACGTAGAGGAGTCTGTCACTGTCAGTAGGGTATGCAAAAATTTCCTGATTTTTCTTAGAGAAATTATGAACTGAAACTACCCCTAACCCATCCTATTTCTCTCCTTTGAGTTGTACAGTTGTTTGCCCACTTTTTGCCCCATGGAAACTGAGAACACTAGGAAGGACTCCCCCTCCTTTTCCCTGTGCTCTGTTCAGCACAGGGAGGTCCTGGCTGTTGTTTCTTTCAGTGCAAAGGTCGACTTCTTGGCAATTCCTTTTCTCTACCCTTAAGTGCTTGTTTTAATTCCTTTTTTCAAGCTGTGGTTTTTCAAATTCCAATTTAACAGAGCACTCAAATCAAATGCTGGGTAGTCTTTGAATAAATGCTTAAAGTTCTTCAGTAGCTGCCTGATACCTGATACTGGAAATTAAAGAGATGCAATTATCTGTTGTCATTCAGGGCTTTCACCCTCTGTGACAGCCCTGATGTAAAACTATCTATATGTAAAACTACATTAAATGCAACGGACATAAAAAAATATTGTGAGATATGGAATGTTCTTAAATTTGGGGATTTACAGGGAATTAGCAAACTATTTAGAGCTGTGTTCCCAAATGCCTCGGGAATTCTTCACTGGGTTGTAAGATGCCCCACACAGAAGGTTCCTGAAGTAAAACACAGTTTCTCAAGTATCTGGGCTCCATGTTTCCATAATTTTCAGTTTGATTGTTTATAAAGTGCAAACATAGTCCAGAAATTTTTTCATTTGTGAGTTTTGTTTTGTTTTTTTAGAAGCAGCATTCCACCAATACTATTCTCCTCCTTAATGTTACTAATACATATTTTTGACCTTATCTCCATCTCAGCTCTGATTTCTGTCTGGGATTGATACATTCTGTTCCAGAAACATTCATCATTAAAAATGAAAGCCTGATTTACTTTGGCCCTCAGTTTAGTTTCAGCACAATCTCCATAAGAAGATTAGCTGTGAGTGCTGAGCAGCACATTAACATTACTTTTTAAGGGTATGTTTTATTCAAAGAGTGAGATGCTTATTTTTCTTTGGACACAGTGGTACTAACAGAAAAACAGGCAGTGTGTTTTGCAGAGGGAGTATGGCAGGTATGTTCCCTTTATATTAAAAAGATCTATTTGTCTTTTTTCCACCCACTGGGGGCAGAGAGTCACACTATCAAGCAATTCTTCTGAGGAAGACCACTGTTCACTTTTTGCCATGATAAGAAACAGAAAGAAGAAGAATGGGAAGCAAGAACATTACTGTATTCTAATCCCATCTGTCTATTTATCTGATCAAATACATCATCCTGTACATCTATCTAATAAGTAAAAGGCAGCAGGAGAGCAAATTAAGCTAAACAATACAAAAAGGCAATCATTGCAAGGTAAAATAGCAGAGAACACACATTGCAAAGACTGTGTTCCAAGCAAAAGTGTATGATATTATTACTTTATATGAAGCTAGATTTTTATAGATTATTAAAGTCCCAGCTGCTGGTGTTCCCGCCTAATCTAGCTAAAAGTGATTTGCTGTGGACTTTCTCTAAGGGCAATGTACGCTTCTCTGCTTGACTTTGCTCACCTTCTGGGAATTACAATTTCTCTTCCTCCTGCTCCGGGTGGAGAGCAGTCACTGCTAGAACCACTGTCCTTCTACACCCAAAGCTACTCCAGTGCACAGGAGGAGCAGTTCACCACCTCCATCATGTTTCCATGTCTGAAGAGCCGTTTGCCCCCAGCAAATACTGACAACAGGAGTGAAGGTATCAAAATAAATAAATTAACTTTTTGTTTCACAAGGGAATTTGCTCTCACCCAGAGAGTGTACATTCTACCTTTTATTTCATTATTCGTTTTGTCATTGTAAATACACTGAGCAATAGTAATAAATTGGGAATTTTGTAATATGTAATATTACCAAAACGCTGTGAAAGAATATTGCTATACTGAATCCCACTTGCAGGCATAAGAAGTTAATTTTAAGGAAAAATTTCTGCTTGATTCTTCTGTCACCCAAGATCGGATGTTGCAGGACAACCTGAGATCTCTCTCCTTCCCTACCTCCTGGCCTCATATTTTTCCTTTAGGTTAGCATTTATATGCGGTGGATTTGCTGTTTCAAAATATTATTTCTATTACATAGCAATTTTGGAATTGAAACTCTTAAGTATCATGAAAAGTAGAGTTTCATAAATCTGAGAGACAGATGCTTATATTACCGACTATTACTACAAATCATTAAAAAGCTCAGACTTGTTTTGATAATTGCATTTCTTCCCTATTTTGCTTGCTTGTTATTTTTAGAGGGCCTGAAATGAGTACTAACATTGGCTAAAGCCAGACATAAGGTTACAGAGACTAGGCAATTTTCCCTGCGAAACTGTGGCAACTCACTGTTCTTTTTTCTTTCCTTACCCCTCCCCTCCAGACAACATTCACAAAAATTTTAACTGACAGTGCCCAGTCCACTTCAGCTATTAAAGAACACATAAACATAAAGATATCTGTGGTAAAAGGCTGAAAGAAAGACTGGAAATATTCCCCATCGTGTTCCTCAGCCCTACTCCATGTGAGTAGTTGCTGAAGCTGATGCGAGTTCTCCGTGCAAAGAGCCAGCAGACTCTCTCCATCGAATGAACCAGCAGCCCTCTGCCTTCCAAGACTGCAGGGGGGACCAAGGTTTAAGAGATACGTGACTTCTTGTTAAGAACTGGTTTGGTTCTGGCTTACTCTTTTCCCACTTATGCTAAAATCCCTCTTCATCTACCTAAAAGCAATATACTGTAAGGTGATAAAAATGAGAACCTGAGGAAACTTTCAAAAGGACAGGAAGGTAAATTTCAAATAACTGCACAATACTTTTAGGTCACCAAAAGCAGAAATTAAAATTCCACATGACTACTACATATTGTAATTACTTTCTACAAAGAGTTTCTTTCCAATGTCAAGGCCCTAGGTTTCTCCTATCAGTATTTTGTAACTAGTAAACACACTGTCAATGCATTACTGACGTATTTTCCCTTTCCAATGCCTTTGAATATAAAATACTAAGAAAATCAAGACCAGATACAAACCACAGCCAAAACAAGACTACAATAAAATTCCCCATTTTCATCATTCTTCACACATAAGTATCTTCCACCCTGCTGACTTGGAAACTTGTTTTGATGTAGATCTAACTTTGAAGTTGTCAAAGGAAGCCACGACAAACAGTCTGATGCAACTTTAATTCTGTTTTACCATCTACTGCAATTCAAATGAAAGGTAAATGAGGCCATATTACCGGGCTATGGTTAAAGAGATTTAGCAAGTTCTGAAATAACTATATGGTCACATGAATAACTCCCTTAAAAACATTCCTACAAGGGCAATTTTAAAGAATGTTGGTTTTTCACTTCAGCAGGCTTTTTGGTTTTAACCTAATCGGACTGTTCTATAACTGTAAATTAGTGATAGGCAAAAAATGCTCCCTTTCTTGAGACCTACAAGATATTTTTAGGTGTAACACTAGCTGTCAGATGGCATTTACCTCTTGCCAAATCTCAACACTATCTTGAGCTGAACAAGAAATCTTCTTCCAATAATACTTTTATTCTGGGAAAGGCCCTGAAGCCTCCTTCCCTCCATTTTAAAGAAATAGCCATTGTCCCTGGCTCTGCTCCTTGCTGACTTGCTGTCAAGCCTGAGCCTTTTTCGGATTTGAAAGGGTCCCATTTCTCTGCTTCCTGAACCCAGCTGTCAGAGATCAGATCTCCTTTTCCTCTAGCATTTTCTGCAGGAGCAGGATACAGAGAAGCTTTCTGTCCTGCCACGGCCAGTTCTTATGGACAGATAATACAGAAACGCTACATCATATAGTAGGAAAACAGTAATTTCTTTGCATTTCAATATTGCTTAAACTAGCAAAAAGTATGAAAGCTATTTGAAGACACGAAAATTTTAATTTACCAAACTCTTTGGTCAATGATGTCTTTTAGCTCCTCTAGAATATGTCAGTCAAGAAGCAATTGAAGAAAGTCATCTCAGTTCCCTAGTGGTAGTTTTGAAAATTTGTATGACTATATTATAGCCTTTGTATAAAATCAGAGCCTCTTCCTTAACCTGAGGCTAGACCAAAAGGAAAATCTTTTGATAATAATAGAGGTTTAACATTTTCTGTAGACGGGGCAGATTTCCAAATGTAAAGAGGATACTGCCAGGAAAGATCTACAAATGATCATGAGACAATGACTTAAATAGTTTCTCAGTTTATATCAGTTTCAATGCATATATATATATATATATTGACCCACGTTGCCTGAGCTATAAAACTGTAATCAGCTTAGGGATTTTCATTCCAAAGGCAGGGATAGCTTCATATGCAATGAACCACTTGCATCTAACAGAGACTCCATATTTGGATTTTGAGACAGCTGGAAGTTTTTATAAAGTACTGGCACTTCTTAAAACTTTATTTGGATTGAGTTAAACTACATCAACTTTAAAAAAAAAAGATAGAAAAAATCAAGGGGATTTTAGAACTTACTATGCTGAGAAAACTGATCTTATTTTAATTTATTCTATGAGTATGCAACCATACAGTCAAAGTTTGCAGGGTAACATCTACTGTGAACATAAATTTGTCCATTCTTTTAGAACTCCAAAGTACTCTGTTCCCATAAAATTGGCTGTTCTGTACTTCAAAGTTAAGAGGAAAATTGCTGCATGTGCATGCATACATATATATCTATCTATACAAACATAAAAATATATAAAATTCCAAGACTGAAGACTATATTAGAATAGTCAAAGATGGAGGGAAAAAATCCATCCAAGTATGGTTGTAATCACTTAAATGGCTACAATGATTCGTAATTTAAATTATGTTCTCAATTAGGAGTCAAATGTCTAGGTTTTTTTGCTTTTTCAGACAGCTCCTGTCTCCTAGATATTCTGGACACTGTGCAACAGAGAGAAGCTCTTTTTGGAGCTTTGAATCTCAATTTGTTCTCATCCTATACACTTGTATGAAGCAGAAAATATACACAATCAAGGACTTGGAAGTTTTGTCTTCTAAGCGAACGGAGTTCATTACTTACAGTAGAAGAACTTCTAAGAACAAAAACAGAGAGTAGCAACACTTCATATATCGTATTCAATGAAAGAAAGTTTTAAAAATCCATGCTGTGGGAGATACATTTTGCCACTTACATCTGTTATCATTTTCCCTCTGGTCTTGTTTCTTTCCCTGTGGTTAGCTCGTTTCTGTTTTTGCTGCAGAACTCGTTCCCTGGTGGTGCGGTATTCCAGAGCAAATTCACTAATAATTTTGCAAAACTTATTGATGTTGACTTCACGTATTGCGTAGGGAGGATGACCCATAAATAACAAAAATGAGTGAAACCTGGAAAACAATGCACTCATAAATGTAAAGGGAAACAAATCTTTATTTATGGTCTCTGGGGAAAAAAAAATGCACATTTCACTGAATCCATTTATTACTTTACTAGCTCCCATCACTTCCTTTGTGCTACAGAATTTTCATGGATGCTTTGCATAACATTGGTATGTTTTATAATTAAAACCATGAAAGTCTAGACTATGATAACTCCATCCCCGTCTACTTTCCCAGGCCGATGCAGAAGATAAGATGTTTGTGGAACTCCATCTACTTTAGATGACTAATTTGGCACATGAACGATCAATTTCATTTCAGTTATAGAAAAAATATTTATTAAGTTTCAATTCTATTTATTTGAATTAAGCAACTTCAAAGAGCCTATTAGGGTGTTGGGCAAAGCCTAGACAAGAAGAATGCAGATTTACAGGCTAGCAAACACAAGAAGGAAAGAATTTCTGGTTCAAAACACTGACCATAAAATTATATTAGCTAGTACATTAGTTTGGGATACTCTCAATTCACAGTTTTACTTCTTCGGTGGAATTCAGAGCTTTTGCACTATTTGCAATTTTTACTACTGTTTCTATACTTCATGATTTACAACAGAGTGCTGAATGTTTAAAAATATATGGGAATTCCTTTTAACTACATCTACCTTCCAGATGATAAAAAGTTTTCCCAATTCTAGAAAGATGCAAGTACATGAAAACAATTTTTAAGAACTACAGAAGTAGTTTCAGGATATCATAGGGAAAAATTAATATTTTTCGTATTTGTAGAATGTATATGATAACCAAACATTAAACTAGTGAATTCACTTCCCTTTCACTGCAATTGGGATTTCTGCTTACTTATGGCATAAACCCCAAATCATTATGAAAACAAAAGAAGAGCTGAATCAACTTTCCAAGTGTATATCCACAAATTTGGGATCATTTGGAATCCAGTTCCTAATTTTGACCACAGCAATTTGGAAATTATCCAGAAGTTGGAAAATCTCTCACAGTTTCATTAAACCCATCTGCAAATCCTGAGGAGAGGAATCTTAATTCTGTCTTCAGTTGCATAGCAATAAAACACATAGTCGTACATCTTGCAAATAAGAGTGATGCTGCCTACAAAAGAACTCATTGTACAAGACTTGCTTCAACTTCTGCAAATGACAAATTTGTCATTAAAACTTCATTTTTTTTTACAGTCTGTTCTTGTTTATCAGACAGTAAGCCAACCCCCCTCAAAAATATTGAAGGATGAACAGAATATATAGCAACTTAACCATAAAGCTGCTAGCTTTTGGGGACTAGGTGTTAAAAGACCCAGTTATTGTACCTTGGGAATAAATGATTGCCTGGAAGATTGCTTCTTTTAATCAGAAATACAGAAATTTCTGGAGTGAGGATCTTTCTTAAACGGAGTCTATACCAAAGTATGCACCACATACAACCTGGTGACATTTCTTGCAGGAATGTGGATTAAACGTTTATTTAAAAAAGCATATTAATGATGTCATAATTTATAATCTTATCAAGTCATCTACTATCAAGGTATTGCTATCCCCAATGTAATTCTGTACCTGTTAATTATTCTTCTATGAACAATCTTCAAGATTATGATTCTTTCTGCACAGTCTTTAAGGAACTCAGACATTTTTTGCTTTAGACTTGGCTTCATTTCATGCTTTGCTATAGCCTTAAGGTGATCCCATGATGCTTTGCACCGTCTTTCCATCTGACATAGGTTTTCCTGGAGTTGTTCAAAGTCAACCTGAAAAAAACCAAAGGAAAATAAAAGGTAACACTTGAAGTGAAAACACGGCTATTATATATTTAGATATCTGACCTGCAATGTATGTATAAGAAAGGGTCAATATAGTGGCAGCACAACATTAATTCACATTATTAATTACTACTAAATAAAAAAGAAATAGCTTTCTCTGTCACACTATGTCTAGGCATGTAATGTTGGTAAGGCAAACTGGAAAACCAAAGAAATATCCGTACACATATATATTTGGTTTTAGTCCTGCAGGCCTAACAGCTAAAAAAGGGACAATAAAATATTGTGATGTGTTTTTTCCCTTGCTAATAACTTCATGTCTGCACCAAGTAACTGCATGACTCCATTCTTTCTGAGGTAATACAAAACTTCTCTTTCTTTAAATCCTTTTCTCTACTACTCATAGCTTTTTATGCCCTGTTTACTGCTCACTGTTGTACCCCGCCAACACTTCTCCATTTTAGGAAGCACTTGGATCTATTCCCTAGTCATGTACTGACTTGTTAATAGACGATCTAGTTCTAATCACAAAATTCACAGGCCAGAATTTTTTAAAGCTTTATTGAAAGTATGTATTATTTAGTGATCTCAGCACTAACTTTCATCCCTTGATATATGATACGAATTTACTGGCTTGTAACAAGATCATGTAACGACTTTGAAAGTCTCTCAACACAGTTAAAATAAATGATTGCATCCTACAGTAACATTCATCAGGATAGAAGCCAACGCATTCCACAGAAGGTGAGGGAGAGCTTGTCCTTTATTCATCAACCAAAAAAGGTGTTCAAATCGCAATAGTCTTCAGAAGACATTCGGGATGTGTTGCTAACAACTGAACAAAGTGCATTAACAACACAGACATAGCACACAACAGATGAAAAAAATAAAACTATCCAACATGTTCTTGAATTCTGAAGAAAGGAAAAAACTATTTTATAATACCACTTCACAGTTCAAATGAACTCAAGCTATAAAATACAGACGTAGCTCTCGGATTCTAAACACATCAGTGCTTGGGATGTTATAGTCTCGTACCCCAGTTAATTCCTTAATGCTAAATGAAAACCAGTGTCAGAGACAGGTTTTATTTCATTCTTCCTAGCTGTGTGCATCATCCACTGCTGAGACCTATACTGAGGATAGCCATAAGAAATCCATTATTATTAAAAAGCTCCTGGTATTGATTTGATTTGTTTTTGCTGTGATTTATAAAGTGATGAATTTTTCCTCTTCACAAGGAAATAAAAACATCCTTTGATCCATTCTGCTATTCAGAAAAGCCCTGCAGGCGGAGCAGCTGTGGGGTTTTTGCTTTCCTTATATCCCTATCAATGCATATGTTTAAAAAAAAAACCCGTCCTTTCCAGGTCAGTATTTTCACTGTTGATGATAAACACATTGCTGCTCTCCACAGATGGTATATCTAAATCACACATGGGAAAAAATACTAGCATTCCTGTTAAGGAAAAAAAAAAGCAAGGTCTAGGTCTTTTTACTTGTAAGAATTATCCAACCTAGTTGAGGAAGCCTCTCAGCCCCTGCAGCTGAGAAATTTAAATTGATGACATTTTATGACAGCTTTCACTGAAAACAGAATGAGTTTTAATCTATCAAAAAGCTCAGAGATTCAGGCCTGTAGGGATTCAAGAAACATCTTTTGAGAACAAGTCTGAGGGGAAAAGACGCGGCAAATTCCCGGACCCTTGAAATCTGCCAGCAGTCAACACATTCACAAGAGTGGGAAGTTCCTGGGGATGACAAGTTGTTCTAAGGGATACACAATAATTTTTTGAGCATAAACAGAAATTCAGTTCTCTGGGAAAGTCCTAAGGAGACTGTAGTAAGGTGAATGCCACCTGATATGTCCTGGAATAAACCTCTGTGGAGCACAGATGTGCTCAAGTAGAAGTTGTAAACTGCTGGAAGGAGTAAAGCAGGAAATCGAATATAGGATAATGTACCTATGTATTCCCCACAGGCAAACTGTACTATGCCTGCAAGAATGTGCCAAATCTTCATGAAATCTCTGGCTGCCAGCTCTCTAGTGTTTGGTCACTGATTTGTGGACAGAAGGGAATATAGTTACAGAAAAATATCCAGATGTGAAATATTAAAAGTCCGATTTTTCTCAGAGATAATCAGGTACCCCATCTGATATTTCAGGAAGTGATATTTCACCAGTGCCAATTTTGTGTGCGGACACTTCAGTCTGCTCTAGGTCTGTTGTTCTGCTTAGGGTGTTATATACAAATATAACAGCAAGAATGATGAGAAATGATCCCCCAACTATGTTTTCCTACGATAAGGAGAACAAGAACTTATGTGGAGTAAAACCAACAATTATTCAACATATTATGCACAAAAAGCCCACGAAAAGGCATATATAATATCATACTACCTCCTTGCCAGTCCACACAGTATTCCCAAGGCAGCATGGATTGCACTTTCTTATTTATGTGCTTATTTCCAACACTTTACTAAAAGAATTAATGCTGTATAATGGTAGAAAAACACGATTCCTTTTTTTTCATTCTTTCTGTCTTGAAAGGAAAGATGCACCAATTTTTGCCTGCAGCTGGGTCATTCCTAAGAAGGAATTTGGATGAGTTGTAGCTCCAGCAGAGCTCAGCATAGGAGGTACTCAGACAAGCATTGTTGTGGCATTATTTTATAACTATGCTTCCCTGAATAAAGGGAAGTAGTAATCTGAAATAGTCATTACAGCTTTCTTCTTGGATAGCAGTGTATGGATGTTGTGCCTGGCTCAAGGAATTGAAGGAAGGTGGAAACATGTATTATTCTTCTTCCTCCTCAGTATATATATATATGCAAAAAACATGCAGCTTGATGGCCCTGCTTTCTGTTACCTTCTGCTACACATTGCAAAATTAATAATTTTTTTTTATTCAGGTAAAAGAATGAGTTGTCTTAGGCTGCTATGCAAAATAAAAATGTCCTTTCTTTCAGATACTAAGTAATGTTTATTTTAATTTGTAAACCAATTTAGAAAAAGCAACTTTCTAAATGCTTCTGAGATATATTTGATATGTTTCTCCTTTCTCCTGCCAGGTTCCTCTCCATTCACAATCACACTAGATGAAAAATATTCAGAACTATTAGTATCTGTGAAATCTCTTGCTAGGTCCACTGTTCAGTCTTCTCAGAAGTGCCTTTGTAGACACTGTTGCATCAGAGTGGACTAGCCAGAGACAGTATATACAAATTGGATGTAAAGACTCATTTATGTGACACAAGCCATACAGAACCTCAGCAAACTATTGCCCTAAGTTGGTAATGGGCAACTTCAAAAATAAAAATCTATTTTTCAATATGATGCACCACCATATTTTGCACAAATGACACTCAGACCAAGAATAAAACCTTCCAGCCACATGCCAAGAACAGCAGAACTCATTTTAATCACTTTATATCATTATTTACTGCTTGCTACCATAGCAGTAGATGACTTTGCCATAAACAATATCACCAAAAAAAGAATTCTACCAAGTTTCTTACTCCACTGGGCTGAGAATTCAATACTGCATGATACACCTACTGCCCAAATGACTTCTCATCAGTTTTCACCTGACTCAAAAACTACCACCACCATCAAATGGCTGAGCATTTACTTTCCTGCTCAGGTTTCATGAAAATTGGTCCTTTAAAAGGCCTATTTTTTCAAGTTCAACTCCATCCCATCCATCTAATATCACCTGCCGCATATACAAGTTTAAAACTTTCTCATTCATGAAATACTAGACCATGCTCCAAATGTTCAGGCAGGACATGTATCAGGAAATCTTTTTGGTTTTTGTGTTGGGATGTTATTTCTCTTTGTGGCCCCAAATATCTCATGGCAACACAGGAATTGCACTCTTTATTATTCCTTGGGAGAGAGAGGAAAGCCTGTTTTGAGGTGACATTGGGAATTAAATGCAGTAGTTCAAACCTAAAGTGCCTTCCACTATGTATTCCCTAGGGCAGCATATACAATTCCAGGTATGCAGCGCCATCCACAACAAACAAATGTAGTCACTGTGAGATAACAGGTCATTTTTCTTCAGCATTCCCTCAGCTGGAATGTGCTTTACACACACGTTTTCTTTTCCAGCTAAATCTCCTCTAGTTTTTGGGCTAAGCTCCCCCACTACTGTGAGTACAAAACTGTCCTAAAGCCAAAGATGCTGCACCTAAATACACTCATGATTCCTGCCTCCTGTGCTAGCATTCAGCCCTTGAAAGGGGTCAAAAATGTCACAACTGGATTGAAGTAAAAAACCCCAAAACAAATAAATGCATGGAAACTGATGAAGCTGAGGTTTGTGCTTAAAAAGCACTTCTTTTCAAAATCACTATATCCAAAGTTTTATTCTGAAGGTCAGTAAATAACTAATTACATATGCACAGCATCATTGTTTTTTATTGCTTGATACTCTACTTATTGTGTATTGCTAGAGCTTGTTTTTTTTAGTGGTGAACATGTAACATCCAGATATTTTCTGAGGAAGACCTGGATCTCTGCATTTTTATCCTAGTCACAAGGTGCATTAAAAAGAAGACTGATGCTTTCACAATGAGAAATGTTGCCTTAAATTCACAGTAAAATGACAACTATTTTATTGTACCTCATAGAAAGATATACATAATCACAGACATAAGCTTTCTCTTTTCAAAGTTCAAGATAGTTTCTGCAGCAGACTACAGCCTGGTCTGAGCTGTTTATAATTTAAGGTCAGACCGTTCATTCTCACATTATTACAGGGATGCGTTCTGGCACGGAACATGAAATCTTCCTCTTTTCCTGAGTTGGTTCAGCGCCAAAGGAAATTCTGAGAATTGCTCCTTGCAAACACACTGTCATCTGAGCGCAGCAACCTTCTGTGGCATACATTCAAAACTCTGTCTCCTCTAATATTTCCACACTGGCTTCCTTCACCAAGTGTCACAAGAATTATCCCAAGACCAATGCTAGTCCAACTTGCACACTGTGGGTCACGCATTTCAAGTGCAATAGATGCCAGCTCTTGAAAGAAAGCAAAATATAAAGGAGGTTCTGTCTGGAAATTTCTAATTCTAGGGCAAGAAGTGGCATCCTGCAAAAACAATTTTGGAGCTAAATCAACCCACTAATGAAAAATTAAAGGACAGAGGTGCTTACTGAGGTATGACCAGATGAGTTTACCCAAATATATACATACCTCCATTTCATTTTAGTTCATTAAACAATAAACACACTAACATGGTATATTTTTGCAGATGCTGTATGGCAGTTCCCACAATGTGGGACAAAGAGGAGCAATACCATGAAGTGGTGATGTAGGTCCCTTCAGATGGTGGTGTCACCTGCAACAACTCCTGTCGTCATTTCACCTGGAATGTTACTGAAACACCACAGTGCTGTCAGGCATATGTGTTAAACTTCATTTGCTCTCTTCCTGAGAGAACCTCAAAGTCTCATTTGCCATGGAGCTCCTTCCCCCTTGCCCCAGTATGCCCTGCAGCCAACAGGATCTGCCTTACTCTGTGCTGCCTTCACCTCTGCTCCTGTTAGCCCGTGCCAGGAGCTGGGGCAGCGCCAGTGGTCCTTGCTGAGGGCACCACAAGGAATGACCCAATTGTAAAAAACCTTGCATTCCTCAACCTTTTTTGTTTTTTCCATGGAAAATGATTTGACTTTTGGCATTTATTTTTGTTTGAAATAATGTAGGGAAAACATACTTGAATGATAACTGCACACAAATACTTCCTGTCAAGCGAGACAAGAGAAACCCCACCGAAAGAGTACAAGAGGCAGCATTTTTCTATTAATTTTTTCTCCTTTCTCTGTTTTACACTGTATCAGGCAGAAGCTACAGCATGCCAAATGGCACTTCTGTGCCAGACACCTCCTTTCTCCCCATAGCTTCCTGCCAAGTCCCTTGGAGGGCAGATGCAGGCTTCCTTCTCCCCTGTGTATGCCTTAGTCTCGTCCTAAATTCTTTCCTATCAGCAGTCCTTGCCCCTTTCCCTGTGTTGCTAATGTTTTCTATAGCTTATTTTTAAAAGCTGCCTGCTTCTCCACTGCCTAGTATCGACAACTAATCCAGGTGTCTTGCTGGAGGGGTTAAAAACCAGACAGAAGTTTGACATCTTGTAAGTAAAATAAAATCAGGGGAAGAAAATGACAATTACTAGTTTACTCTATGGAGCTGGCCAGCTTTCAGATGCACAGGGAAAATGTTTATGGGTTAGAAAGAGAAGCTGAACATTTTAACAAGGGTACATTTTTTATTTGCTAACAGAGAAGGTAGTGGTGTTGATGCAACTCCTTCTTAAGGAAACTTCTAGGATCAACACAGTTTAATTTCAGAAATCTGTGGGTCTCATTCAGTATTAGACACATCAGTGCTGGTACAAATTCAGTGAAAAAAATAAAATATGCTAAAAAAGAAAAAAGGACACGATTTTAATCATGGGATACTAAACAAGCAGCACCATGCATGATTTTATACTTTTATTTATATGGAATTCTACTTTTTTTGTAATTTTTTCACTTGTGCCTCCTTTTTTTCGGTGCCATTTATGACTTCAGTCCTTAATAAAAAGCCACAAGTTTTACAATAACTATACCATTTTGTTTCTGGTCTTTCTAACTACTTTTTGGTGAGGCAGCCTGTTTTCTTTATGGGTTTTTCTTTCAGGAACAAAGGCTCAGGAAATTCTTATACAATGCGCATCTCAGGGAAAGGGGTATCTCTGTTTATCTACAGGATGGAAATTGTTTAGCCTTTGTGGTTTCTGAAAGATGTTTGTAGACAAAATGGAGCTCAAAATACAGCCTAATCCACAGTGAAATATTAATTCTCCTTTCCCGTCAGCTTTCCTAAACCAAGATTTCGCCTTGTCTGTGAACATTCCCTTGAAAAGGGCAGCTTGGATGGCTTCCATGTCCTAACTCTTTGATTTGTGGTAGTTAGATCAAGTGGGAATAGAGCTTGTTACAGTAATCCATCAGTGGTATAACACATGCAGGAACATCCCAAGGAGGGAGACCTTGGGCGTCATGGGGAAGGTTAAGGCTATAATTTCTCTTAATGTGATTTTGTCTGGCCTTTTTAGAATTTCATCCGCTTTGGGCAGGGCCACTAGATCAGCAAACCACAGACTGAAAGACTGTGTTCAATTTTGCACGCTCTTAGACCCAAAATTTTTTATAAGTGACAGCAGTGGGTTAAGCTTGCTTCCACTTTTTATAACTGAAAAATAGAAGATTCACTTGAGAGTACACCATACACAGTAGTAAGGATTTTGGAAAACAAAGGCTCTTCTCTTTTATGGTAATATCATTTTAGTGATTAACTTCGTCCCAGTCTAAGAAAACCAGTGAAATAACTTCTAAACAAAGAGAAGTAGCACGAAATGAGAAACCAATATACCTAAATGTTAAGAGAGAAGAATCACTTAAATTAGAAACGAAACCATAAAAAAGTTAAAATCTTCCAAACATGAAAAAACAACCTCACTGAAGGCAATAAATCAGTCTAAACATAGGCTGTACAAGAGGAAAACTAGGAGAAGAGTTGGAATCCAAAGAGAAAATATCTAAGGATATAAAACAAAAGCCACAAATTCCTTTATGGTATGAAATAAAAAAAAGAAAATATGTAGGAGGTCCGGAATCACTGGGGATGAAAGAAACTGAGGAAGACAAAAGTTAGAGAAAGGAAGCAAGATGACTTCTTTTCATCCAACTTCACCATAGAGGATGTTGGGAATAAACCTATTCTGGTTCCTGCTTTCATTTTTCTGTATTATATTTTTGAATAGATGTGAACTAATAGCAAGGTTTGAAAGCTTGTTAGCAGAAACAAATGTGTTGGAGGAGGATGATATCTTACACAGCAGTAAACAAGTAGAATACAAGAATTCTGACAGCAATTAAAGAAATTAAGTCACTTGTTAAAATTACTATGAATATGTATGAAACTACACTTGGCAATTTGGAGACTCAGAGGATAGCAAAAGTTTCACCTATCCTTAGAAAAGCAGTAAGGTTGATGCAGAGGTCCAGGTTTTATTACTATATCTGGTAACCCAGCTGAAAGGATGAGTAACATGAAATTTAATACATCAAAATAACCACTATATTCTGTATATGTTTATAAAATAGTGGACAGATAAGAGTAAGTAAAGAAAATTAGATTTCAAAATCTTTACAAGAGCCGCATGAGAGGCTGACTATGAAGTGTGAGGTCAAGAGAGCAGAAGAAAAGAAGGAATACACATTGATTCTCATTTGATGATAGGGTTAACAGAAGGTGTCTCACAGTTAGCACTTTGTATTTCAAAATTATCTGGAAACAAAGAAGAACATTGAGAGGATAAAAACTACAGATTAGTCCTGACTGAAGATTATTAGGGGTTTGAGAGATAAACAGTAAATCTGCTTCAGCAGATCACAGTCATTACTTTAGACAATGAAGTGCACACCGCAGGCAGTATTGGACCCCTTTGTGCATTGGGCTGAGTTCTGAATTGCTTGATCAGCTCAGGAGACTGACTGGATGTCCTTGTGAACTGCCCAAAGAAAACGGGTGTCCAAAGGATAGCAACAGTCAAAAAACACAAAGACAACCTCAGGACATCTAACAAAAGACAGCAGAAGCAGAAGGGACAAACACAGTAAGCATATAATGTTTATAAGGAGAGGCTGGAATACTGTGCTTACTATTGTTTAACCCACTCCAAAAGGTATGATGGAGGAAAAGTGTGGAAATGGTCTCAAAAAAAAAGATGTAAAAGGATCATTTAATACTTAGACAAGGATCTGAGCAGTCTAGTTTAATTTTGTCCTGCACTGAAAAAGGTGATGAACCAGATGACCTTCAGAGATCCTTTCCAACCTAAGTTATTCTGTTAAATAGAGAGATAAAAATGTTTTGACTGTTCAATATACTCAGACAGTAAATCCTGAAACTGGCAAATTCAATAGTAGACAAAAATAGATTATGAATTCATTGTCACAAGAATTACACTAAGAGCCAAAATAAGTTTTGATTTTCGCAGTTATAAAAAAAAAATTTATTATGCAGGGTTGTTTCTCCCCCTCAACCCCTCCCTCAACATCCAAAAAAGGTGGCCTGTGGAAAAGAAATCATTCCTCTATTTGATGCATATGATGAGAATTATGGCTCATGAAATAACATTTTTCTAAGAGAAGTCTTCCTCTCCTCCTTAAAAGCTTCCTGTGATCTTCTTTCCAGCAGCTGGTATTGTCCACTGTGTGAATCAAGACACTGGAATAGACGTTTACTAGTATTATCTGCTGTAATTATTTCCACTTCCACATGAGAAATGACTCCTAAACAGAATTTTATGTTTGATATCTCCCATGTTTACTACATTAATCAACTAATATACTATTTTTAAGGGTCATTCATGAAATCTCATACTCTGAGAGCTCCAAGGGTGATTTTACAGTGTTTCTATCATGCCTGCTAGCAGCAATAATAAATAATCTGCATACCACATTGAGCCATTGACCAGACCTATGCATTAACCAGGAGGTTACCACTTTTTGAAAAAAGGAGCTGCCACAAGTTTCCTTTATATGTATTTATTTTCCTTAACTCTTAATAATCAAAATTATTTTCAGGAGGAGGACAGAAAAGACAAGTACTAAAAAGTAGAAAACTTCTTTACTTTGAGAGTGACAGAGCACTGGAACAGGCTGCCCAGAAAGGCTGTGGGGCCCCCTCAGCTGCAGAATATTCAAAACCTGCCTAGACGTGACCTACTCTAGATGAACCTGCTTTAGTGGGGAGTTAGACTAAATGATGTGGTGATGTCCCTCTCAGTTCCAACCATTCTGTGATTCTGTGAGTCAAACGAAGTATTTCAAGGACACTTTAATTTTGGAAACAGTTTTATTAGCAAAAAATTCATTCTGTCCATTGCCCTTAAAATACAATCAGGCATCTGCCTTAAAAAAGAGATTCCTTTAAACCATAGAATAAATATATTTGAAGATACTGGTCAAATAAAGTTTTAACTTAAAAATAGTTCCTAATAGTTACACACATTAAGAATGTCGTTAACTAATGGCTGTCTAATGTTGCATTGATGAGAGAACCCATCTGACAGGCAGAAATAAAGCTCAGAAGAGGAAGTACTGGCATCTTTGAAATTCAGTGCAAATGACACAATGAATCCACATTTATAAATAGTGCTGCAACCAGGGAGGAACAAAGAATCAAAGAATAAAATAAAATCTTAAATATTTCACTTCTAAGAGGTGTTATAAAAACATACATATAGATGTATTTACCCACTGGACATACCTTGGCTGACCTAGTGATGGCCCCGATCTCTGAATACAGATCAGTGCTGTCTGGGAACTTTTCCACCACCATAGTGCAGACATGGTGCAGGAGGGACTGTTTGTGCACTGTGTCCTTGACTTCTGGAACCTTCTCGAGGTAGCTTAACTCAAAAGCTTTGGCCTGTAAGGGGAAAAAAGGGGAGGAAATTAAAAATAAAAATGTTTACTCCTTCACATGCAGATTAGTAGGCAAAAATGATGACCAAGAAGGGGCAGAAGGGAAAGAAGAAGAATCCTATGGGAGAAGAAACTTACTGCTTTTATCAATTTTTATCTTGCTGAAGACTAGGCCTAAAATCACTCTATCTGCAGTGAAATGACTCATGACACAGTTCTCACAACTTGAATATGGAGCATAAACATTAAATTTAAGGAAGTTACACTAGAAGAGTGCCTAGCTCTGCATTTCCTTCAGATTATGCTGAAAGAGACAAAAAGCACCCTAACACACATTAAAAAGCAGGTTCTATTTTCTAAACTACTTTTCTAGTACAAAATAAATAGTGTGTGGCAATTATCATAATGGTTTTGACTTCTGATTTTTAGAAGGAAAAAGCTGCAGGGGAAATGTTGGGACAGCAGGCTTACGTTGGTTCCATTCAGAAAGTTCCCAATAGCTAGTAGAGTAGAAAGGATAAATCCCAAAGTTTTATTGTGCTCCAGTTGGTCCATTCCTTCCTTCAGGTCTAGCAGTGGTTCTGCAACTTCCTGCCATGAGAACAGAAAGAAGAAAGTGAAGACTGCAGTTGGTTAGTTTTTAATTCTACGGTTTAGATTAATTACTGCAAAAAGTTCCTGAACTGGTGTCTTGCAGAGTGTAAACTGGCCATGTGTGCTGGTTTTCTTCCAGGTTCCAGCTCATAAATCACATACAAGGACAGCAAAAAAAATACATAAAATACTTTCCTAATGTTGCTCCTTTACGTATGCAATTGCCTTACTTGTCCTGGGGATTATCCTGTGATTCCAAACAGGAGAGAGAATCAAAGAAAGGGTTGCTGCATTTGAGTCAGATACATGAACATCCCCATGCCCCAACTGATAAAAAAGCTTCTTAAAACTACTTTTCCTAATCTTTGAAAAACAAACAAAACAGTTTAGAAATCTGGCTGACATTGCTAGCCTGACCCTACAGCTTTCTTCAAATGATGGCCATCTCTGAGTTTTGGATATGATTTTGTGCTTGTTCAAATTTAAAACTGAAAAAAGCCCCTGCTGTAAACATCAAGCTTTACAAATATTCTCATTTTAATCTTTTAACTTAATGCATCTTCCATCCACGCATGTTATCTGAGTATAGGTATGTAAACTGATAAGGCTTGAAAATATAAATTCTGTTCCATTACCTCGGGAAGCGAACTACACCAGAGAGTTCAAAGGAAGAGTGTGAGGGTAATTGAGTCGACAGAGCTTATTTCTACAACTCTGTGTGAGGCCCAAGGCTGTTTATTTTGTATGCACAGTAACAGTTCACATTGTTTCTATCTCCCAATGCCATCCTAAGCATCCATGAGCAGCATTCTTTTCACAGAATCATAGAATGGTTTGTGTTGGAAAAGACCTTAAAAATCATTTAGTTCCAACTCCTCTGACATGTGCAGGGAGATCTTTTTTCCCAGTCTCACAAATTTTTTATACTCTTTATGAGTCAAGAAGCCAAAATTAAGCTGTTATATTAGACCAAGTGGCAAAATAACTGAGAATTTCATTCTCTTGGAGACATACAATGGGTCCTTCAACAACTGTAGTGATATTTCACCATAAAAGATGAATGAAACATACATTTCTAGTCACTACAGAAAAATTAACCTCTTGAAAAGAATGTGGCAAAATCAAGACAAATGAAGAGATGGGATAGTGAGCTAAGTAATTTATACATCAGAGGAGAGGTGCTAAATAATCCAAGGTTTTATCAAGTTGAACTAAAATCAAACAGCTGCACAGAATTCTTTGACTTGTTTTCAAATCAGGTTTGAGTCAGTTTGCTTTGTTGTACTACAGGGATGAATCAAACTACTCTGCTTCTGATGTAAGCACAGGCTTCTGACCTATTTTATTTCGATCAATTTTCAACCTGATAAAAATACATTCCTAAAAGTTTAACTTAAAACATTTTCAAGGTGAATATAAAGGTGGCATAAAAGGCTTCCAAAGTAGGCCATACTGAGCCCTTCATTTAGCTATTTACAAGCAAGTTATCTGAGCTCAGACTTTCTTGCATATAGTACCTATTTATGATTACTCTTTATTTCTTACTTCATTGTAGGATTAAAAAACAATTTAAAATATAGTGTGCAAGATACTGAAGAACCAGACAAAGTACCTATTCTTGCTTCCTATAAAACTCACCTACCTAAAGAGAGTGGATATATAAGGCAGAGATATCTCATATACCTTGGATAACATGTTTTTTCACCTACAAATTATGTTTGAATGAAATCTGAGAATTGGTCCAGAATTTCTGTCTGCAAGACATCTGATAATGCCTAATAAATGTTTGACACACATTGACAAATGACCTCAGCTAAATGTCTGCAATGAATCCAGTGGTCCTGGACAAGGAGAACATAGTACACACGTTCTGTACAGCTAATCTGACACATGCATCATTTACCAACCTGCTGTACTGGTAATAAGTTTAGTTTCCTGCACCTATGAAATTCATGTGCATGATTTCCTGGGAGGGGAAAAAGCATGGTTGGGATGGGAACTTTAAGATGAACAACATGTAATTTCCTGTATTTACATTTAATCAAGACTGGCCTGCATAAAGTAACACATCCTTCCAAAACAACAAAAAAAGTATCAAGATCATACTGTAAAGATTAAAAAGCTCTGATGCACTTTGTAAAATTTTCAGACAGTTTAAGCATCACTCAGAAGTACAATCATTTTGAACACTTATTTCTGTAGCACACTGTCTCCAGGAAGACTAGAGTCAGGAGTAATCTTTCTTCTCAAAAAAGAAACTGAACTAAGCCCTTTTTTTACCAGTCCTACTTGTCTCATTTCTACAGCCGCTTGTATTAATTTATGATCCTTTAAAGTTGTCAACAATAAGGATGTATTTGCCTGCAGTGATTTTAATAAAAAAATAATCTTATTTAGGACAACCAAAGTTTCTATTCCTTTTTCTTCAATCTTTAAATTCTCTTTGAGATAATGAAATTTGATAGCATTTGCAACATAAATAGTTCAGTACAAAGAATGAGTAGTAACACTGTAATTTTTCAGAGCAATAAGAAGTCTGAAAATCAAGTTTTAAAGTTGAAACTCTACCTCTTTTTTCTTTGCCTTTAAACTATGATACCAAAATAAAGGTGAGAAAAATTATTGTTACACTAATGATCTTCAGTAGGCATTTAAGTTAACATTTCAAAACAGTATACACATCATCAAACAAACCATTTGGAAAGGGTTTTCTTTTTTTATTTTCTGTACAGAGCAAAGAATGAGTATTCATTCATTCAGTTCAGCCCCTCACAGTCTGAGGGTGCTTCCTACAAATATATCCTGACTTGCTTTAGTTATAAAATTCAAGCCAAGAAAGACAACTTCATTCATCATGCCTGGAAAGCGTCTCCTGAACATAAAAAATGTACCAATTAACCCATTTCTTGAACAATTCATGCTCTTTTCTTTCAGGTTATCAGACATGAAACTAAGACCTACTTAGGCAAAACTCTGTTCTTGGCAGATGAGCAGAAGTATGTTCTCATGTATAAGAACCCTGGTCTTACATCAACAACTCAGGTATTTCACACTGTTGATATCATGGACCATCTAAATATTTCAGTCTCATGGAAATAATACCAAGGTTCATTAATTTCTTATATAAAATATATGTGTCACTTGATAAACAATAAGTGCATTCTGAATTGTTATGAATTTTCCTCATTTTAAAATAGATTAAAAAAAAAATCAAGCTGATTTTTGACTAAAAAAATAATGACAAAAACTGTGGAGCTAAGTGATTTTGGCACCTGGGTTTCATAAAGGGTTTCCCCTTTTGCAGATGGATCTTCTTCAAAAATACAGTTTCAAGAACAGAAGAATATTAGCAGCTCACAGGACTCTTATTATCAGAATCACTAATGCAAACTACTTCATTTTCTAAATTTGAACGTGCTTATCTCAGTCTAAATAACATGTATATTTATTGGTTACCTGGAACTTAAAACTCTGATTTTAACCTTTTGTTACTGGAGAGGCGCTCACTCTCTTTTGTAGCCCTGATGTCTGATCCTGTATCTGCCTCTTCACCCAACGAAGACCCAAGCTGTCTGTCCTATCTGTGCTTGTCTGATGGGCTTCTTATCACATGCTCCTCTTATTTTATCAGAGTTATCACATGTTATTTCCTCTACCATTGTATAATAAGTACTGCACTTAGTCCTATCTACCTTTCAACAGGGATAAAAATGTTGGTTCTATCTTGACTCCAGCTATTGCTTCTTTGAGTAATTCAAATATTTGAGACATTTTGTACTAGCATCCATTCTACATGGATTTTAGCTGGCAACTCATTAACTTACTTTGTGGCATAACCATTATAGGTAAAGCATCAGGAAAACTATCAGAATTTCTTTAGCTTTTAGCAGTGCTTCAAATGTTACTTTTCGATTCAGAGGACACTAGAAATTCTATGTATATGCAGAAATTAACAGCTACAGCTAACTCGGCTTTCATGAAAAGTACAATTTAGCCTTGTGGTAATTTCAGAGCAGAATAAATAGCTGTACCAGAGTAAAAAAAAAAAAAAAAGGGCAAGAAAGTATTCATACCAGATACAAGTATTTTGTTATACAAGTCAAAAATGTAAATGGCTAAGACTAAAATATAATTAAAAAACCCTGAATATTTGTGTGATTGCATTTCTTAAAATCTAAGAAGATGAAGCAGAGGAGGAGTAATCTTGACAGTATCATCTGAAAATCAATCCACTTTTGTACAACTTGTTAAATAACCATTACTAGGTAAACATAAGGCATTTTCACAAGCATGTCTCACTTCTCAGAATGAGTATCACACAAAGGTATACTGATCTTTCAATACAATAATTTGTGCACAGATGCAGGTACAAAACTAATATATACAGGAGAGAGCTGCTTTAAGAGCAATGCATGGGGTATGCACCAGAAGAGCAGCCAGAAGAAGGCTCCTCTGCAGAGATTTTTGAAAGACCTTGTGAAAAGCAGGAAGTACTGTGAAATCGCCTAAACAGTTTCATTCTCTTTCACCTAGGCACCAAAATTTTACACTCTCTTTTTGAAATTTTTGTCTGTGTTTCATCATTAATGACAGACAATTCAATTACAGTGTTATATTGTTCTCTGAATGAACGCCATCCATGAAGAAAGTGGCAACAACTGTCTGTGACTTATCTGAACGTAACACTCCTGAAGGATGTCTTATCTTTTATTTAGAATTTTGAGAAGTATAAACAAAAAGAACCTTTAATGGATGGTGTTTTTGTGTTTTTCTTAGTTAAAATGAATGAAGATCAGTACTCTCATTTTACAATATAAGATTGAATACCGTACTCCTCACTCAATCTTTGACCAAAGAAAAATTCTCATTGCTCTGAAGTAAGAATTTCCTGAATAACAACATCTGGAGAAGACGTGGTCAAGATTTAGCCCTCTTATTTGTTTCAATATCATCATCTACTAATTAAAGGAAGGAAGACATCATCTCTCATTCTCTTTTATAGAAGGAATAGATTATGAAGGATCATTTTAGCTGTTTCCTAGTTGGACACTGAAACAAAAGTGACTCATTTACCATTTCCTCAAAATACATGCTCATATTCAAGGTCAGGGGAAGATTAAGCAAAGCCTTGGAAGAGTCTCCACCCCTGCCTCCCTGCTTCCCCTCACCTTTTCCACTATCTCGTAGTCCATCTTGAAAGCCCAGAGCTGGAGCCTGGCAGACAGTTCGCTGATGGAGGAAAGGGTGAGAAGGAACTGCTCGGCGCTGCCCAGGGGGACATCGGGATTCGCCAGCTGTGCCTCCTGGATCTTTTGCTTTTCCTCCTCGGTTGGGATCATGGTCAGGATTTTCTGTACAGGGAGACAAAAGGCAGGCATCAGTGGCACAGCTGAGAGGTGTGAGAGGATTGGATGCTGGGTGACTTCAGTGACTTCAGCAGCAACAGTAGAAGTCCTCAAGTCCCTGGCTGTTAAATTAGGACAGCCCTGTAGTAACCAAGAACTAACCCATGCGCAAGAAAGCAAAACGAGGCCTGCCATCTCACACACCTGAAGTTTGTTGAAAAACATATCTTGATTAAAATGCCTTTTTTAAATCTGTACTCAGTAGATACAGCTAATCATGGGATGAAATACTGAAGGACAGACAAAGGGAGACTGGTTAGCACTGATCTCATCAGCTTTCATATGTTTAAGTCAAAACTTAACAACTTTCTGCAAATTACTTACGGAAGCAAGGGTAAAAGGAGAGCAGTTTTGTGGCCTGTCTTTTATAGCAGATCAGAGTAAATTTTAAGGGTTCTTTTAGCCTCAATGTCGAAGAATCTTCCAGCACACTTGCAAGTATACAAAAATAACTTGAGGACTCCTGCCCCTTGCTGTTCCCATAATTTCCTGCTTTTTGTTCTGTCTCTTTTTTTTTTTTTTTATTAAACATGAAAACTATTGCAGCTTACTAGGTCACTCCCAAAAACTTCACCCTAACTGACAACTTCCCAAGGAACATACATTGAATTTAAAGCTGAATTATGCATTGCATAACATATGGCCTTTTTCTCTTTTAATTTGAAAAGTCTAAAATTTTGATGAAAAAGGATCTCAATATTTTTAATTTCTGCTGCCAGTGTGGCTCAAAATATTTAAAATTTCCCTTTAATTCATGGATTTTACAGGCTTGTTTATATGTGGCAGCTTTTCTTCTCAAAGTAATACTCCCTAAGGTATTGCTTCTTAATTAGTTTTTAACATAAGAAGTGCATCTTAAAATAAAAAAGAAAAGCAAAATAACATAAAAGCATCAGATAAGTTGAGGTCTTTACCCTACCAATGCCTCCTTAAAGCAAAGCAGATTTTTAACACAACTTACATTTATTCATCTGAGGAATGACATGCTTTTGCTGCCTTCTATAATGACAGAGGCTGTTTTGAAGGGGAGGAGAGAAAAACAAAAACACCAAAGAGCTGTCAGACCTGCCAATCTAAACTGCAGCCTTGTTCCAATGCTGAAATAGTCAATTCATCAAAGCAGCACAACTGCCTGCTTCCACTACTGGTAATTCCCCTGGCTGCCTGTACAGCACTGAAGCTAAGCATGGAGAGCAAGGGACCTTTCCAGGGGAAGAACAAGATTTGTTGAACTAGGACTTATATAATTTCAGACACACCATTTGTATTGTTGTCCATTTTCTTCTGCTGACTTCCATAAACATAAGTAAAGAAGTATTTCTTTCTGTTAAGTTGGCTCTGTCTCTCAGTTACAAACAACAACAAACAAAGCCTCCTTGCTTGGACACTGCAAGACTCTATCTTAATAAATTAATATCCAAAGTAAAAAAAAGAGAGGAGGAAAATCCTTCAGTACGCTCTGCTGCTTTTCCTTAGCCTGTCAATGACTGCTTGGAAAATATCTTGATGTACACCTGTTCCAATTGATAGCATCTGTGTATTGCATCCACCTACCCACATATGCTAAAATCTGTAATTTGGGTCATACCTAACATGAAATTAAATTTATAATTAGCTGCTTCAGGACATTTCTCAGTGCTTAACCAATACTCATCTAAAAAAGTTAATAAAAAAAAAAAGACACTGATTCTGAAACTCATAAGAAGTTTTGCAGTGTCTCTTGAAGAAGCCAGGCCTCCTAATGTCTACTTCACTCTTCCATAGCAAGAAGAAGTCAACACGCCCTCAGCTGAGACCGGGCAACTTGCAAATAGGATCATATTGAACACCCATACATGGAGAGTTAGCAGTAGCCATGTGATGGATGAAAAAATGCTTCTGATGCATTTTTAAAGGCTAACACTTCAGCAGTATTCTCAATTGCCTCCTACAAATAACTAGGACTTTTGGCAGCTACCCAGGGATCCCACAAGTATTTTGTGGTGGGGCAGAGGCCTCACTCCAGAGATTTTGCACTGCTTTGGGGCATTTTCAAGAGAGGAATGAAACAGTAAGCTTTATTTCCCAAGGGACTCTCCTCCTCCTTGAGCTTTATGTAAACACTACAAGATAGATGGAGCTGACAAAAAGCATTCAAGTCCAAATACTGCAAAGCTGCTGTGCTCTGTACAGTAGTATGTGAAACAGAAATGCCAAACAAAAGAGCCTGTACTTGTGGTGCCAGCTGCTGAGGATCAGCCCTGCTGCTGAAAGCCATGCCTGGATGGGACTGGAGCTGCAGGCAGGTCTCACATCATCCAGGGTGCAACTGCCCCCATAAAAATGACCTACCCCAGCACTTCTGATCTGCTTGGGAAAATAATTCTGATCCTGCTGGTCATCATCCTTGGTGTGCCCCTGAGCTAATGGTAAAATGCTCCTATTCTTGATTTCCACTCTATGACTAATTTGAGCCATTTGTTCAGTGTTGGAAAGTGATGAGTACACCATGTGTCACTTTATTATTATTTTAGTTTTTATTACTACTATTTTTTGAAAGATCACCGACAGTAAAAGTAGCATAAAAGCACAGCAGGGCAGAAGGTTACTGGCACCTGATGTGACCATTAAATCACAAATAGCTTTGAGTCAAATCATTAGTTCACAACACTCTCCTCAGTACACAGAATCACGGAATGTGTCAGGTTGGAAAGGATCACAGTGGATCATCTGGTCCAACCTCCTTGTTCAAGTACGGTCATCCTTAGAGCACATTGCACAGAATTTCATCCAGATGGTTCTTGAATATCTCCAAAGAGGAAGACTCCACAACCTCTATGGGCAATCTGTTCCAATGCAGAGTCACACACACAGTAGAGAAGTTCTTCCTCATATTTAGGAGGAACTTCCTGTGCATCAGTTCCTGCCCATTGCCTCTTATCCTATTGCTTGGCACCACTGAGAAGAGTCTGGCTCCTTCCTCTTGGCACCCTTCCTTCACGTACGTATAGGCCTTTGTAAGCTCCACTCTTAGTCTGCTCTTCTCCAGGCTAAAGGCCCAGTAACCTCAGTCTTTCCTCATACCTGAGATGGTGTTGGTAGCCAGCAGGTCGATTAAAGAAGAACTGGTTATTAACAAACCCTATGCTCATATTCTCTAGTATGTGTGACAAGCATATTTTACCTTCATGCATTCTCACACAACTATCTGGGCCAGAGGTCATATATTCTGAGGAAAAGCAGTGCACAAAAAATGGAGGAAAATAAGTAATTTTTGCATGAGATTATGGATCCTAATTATTCTGCTGCTGGATTGCTGGAACCAGCCACTTGCTTGAACGTTCAGCATAGGGATCAAACTTCTTACTTCCTGGACTCTGCCATCCTGAGGTATAATCTCCAAAAGTTCCTAAGAGGAAAGAGTTACAATGGTCACAGGGCAAAATTTATAAACCCCGTAAGGCTGAGGGTCATGGGCCTCAGTGTGGGATACAAGGAAGCACCTAACCAGCAACTGCGAATAGCCCAGAGCCTCTGAGGAAATTAGGTGCTTAAGTTATCTCTTTCATGAGATATCAGGGCTTCTCAGTGATGATGAGGTTGCAAGGATGTCTTGGCTTTAATATTTGGTTTCAACTGATCTTACAGGTGAACAGCCTGGAAAAAATTAGTAACCCAAATATCTGGTTGTTGTTGGGTCCAAAGCTTCTGTGGTTTGAAGCCCACAGATTCATAAACTGCATAACCAAAAATGTATTAGTGGGTATTTCATCAGATATTTGACAGGTCTCAGCAGACAATTCAACTCCTAAAAGGCTCTCTCAAACTTCAGCTTCCCAGGCAGCTGTTAATGAGACACATTGCTGGTTTGCTTACCTGTAGAAAATCTAAGAAATTATAACAGCATCTGAAGGTCAGAACTCGCAGTAAGTGAGGCTGCCTGCACTAATTTTATTTCAACTCTTCCAAAAACAATCCAGTTCTGAGAAGGGACTACATCTAAAACGCTGATGGCCATCCCTGTAAATCAGGAACTGACATCATTGCCTCAGTCACATCACTCCACTTCCTCAGCTATCTACTGAAACATATGAACGTGCCATTGCTGGTCACAGAAGCTGCAGAAGATGTTTAGGTTTGCTTCAAGGAGAGAAATAGTGGCTTTTCTCTTTAAATAGAGTCTGAAACTGATTAGGGCAGTGGTAGGCTGACTGTGAGTGTCCAGCCAGCAAGGGACCATTGAGGCCATTCTCTCTTCCGTCTAGACTTGTAAAAAAAGGTGTTCTTTCAGGTCACATGAGTTAGCATGGGATTTGAAACATCCCATCACACTTTTACAAAGCATTAGCTAAACAAATTGGAAACTGCAAATGCCAATATACCATGTCAATGATCATAATAATAAAAGAATAAAAATGTAAATACCATAATTGTTTCCAAAAATTTCATTTTGATTTTTGTTTATACATGTTCCCTTACTGAGTAGCCCTTTACAGAGTGATCCACTCACTACCTTTGCTAAAGACAAGCACCAAGGACTGCTTTGTTGTACTCCATTCTTGCAGTTGCCCATGATACATAAAAATTAGGTGCCAGGACTTTAAGTTTGCCTCTTTTGCTTAGCTCATAGAAAGACCTCATCCACGCTAAGGAGGCTGTTCTTTATTCTGCAGCGAGCTCCAAGCTGTTTGAACACAATGAATGCCAAGCTTTCAAAGAAAGGAAAACACAAACACTTTGGCAAATGTAAGGTTGCAAAATCTTTTTTAGTTGGACTGACGCTTGCTTGCAAACACACAATGTGCATTCCTTTGAAAATACGTCTTTAACAGTGCCTGTTTTGCATACTAAGTGGACTACATCTGCCTTTCTAGCGTCATGTCTCCATTTTCTGCCTTTTTTCACAACTCAGGGGTACCTAACCTCTTTAAACACATGGCCTAAAAATATATAACATACTTAGGTATAGAGAATTTTAAAATAACTGGAGAATTTTTTCTACTTAATTATACATTTAAAGTTAATGAGTTCAATGTCATAAGCACAGCAGCATTCAGCAGAATGTAGAACAGTAGTGGAGGGTTTACTGGGTTACTATGGACTTGATGATGAATTAGGCTATCACTAACTTGGAGCCTGCAGCCTGCTGCATCACTGCCCTGCTGCTAGAACTACAGTCAGCCCTACTTTAATCCACTGTCCTTAAAGTAAACACCAAGGTCACTTTTAAGATACCATTTGATCCAGCAAGGTGCAGAACTAAAGCCACACACACACACTAGCATCACAGTGACAATGCTCCTCAGTGAAGGATATAGCACAGAGCTCACAGCCAAGGCAAAGGATGGCTCAGGTGACTTTTAATGCTGTTGGTGCTCTGCTCTGTGTTGGATCTGATAAAAGCTGAAGATGATCCTAAATTGTAGTTTCTCTGAAATTTTAGCAGTGAATGTTAGGTTGTCACTGCACAAATTACACCTCTTTTCCTGCTTTCTTTACATCTCTCTCTTCTGCTTACTAGATGTGACATCTCTTTAGACAACTAACTATGCAGAAATGCTTTTGAGTATCCACTGTGATACAATTTTTAAATTAGGCCAATTGCAGAACTTGTTTGCATATGAGTCCTGCCTCATTCAACCCGTAGATAAGCTATCAATGACATTATATAGCAAATAATATATTTTATTATCTGTGTTTTTTTTATAAATGAAGCTGATTCTTACATCATTACTGATTCATTATCATCGCTACCAATTATTTCCCAATATTTAGGAACCACAGATATGAACCAGAAAATTTTCTAAAAATCTCTCCCCTCTACACTAACTCAAAGGCTAAAGCCAGTGAACGGACAGATGCAGAAAAGAGAAACAGGAAACTAAGCTTGTCTACACTGTAGACCAAAGGGGCAGTTTTCCAAACATGGAAAACTGAGGCAGGGTTCTGCCAAAAACAGTGGGACTCACAACAATATATTTCTGTATCGACCTGTGTGCTTCCTGGCCAATTTTGCATAGCTTAATCCAGCCCTATATCACCATAAACATCTGTCTGACTCTAACACCATACTATAAGAAAAAATGGTAACTTGGAGACTGGGAAAGGGAGACTGAATTCAGTGTAGGGTTCCACCTGATAAGTGAATAAATATGGAATATTGAAGAAAAAAAGCTCTTTTCTGCATGAACATCATCCTTCCCAGCCAATGAAGGCTTCATCTCTGAAAGTGCAATGTACCTGGGCTCTGCTCCACTTGTAGGATTCATCTCTGAAAGTGCAATGTACCTGGGCTCTGCTCCACAGTAGGATTACTCACATTCTTAGCATCAAACTGTGGACATAGACCTCAGAACCCCCATTTTCTTTAGCACTGGGCAAGTATACTAACAGGGTATAATTTCTTGGTTTCTTGAATTCTTCAGTTTGAAAGCTGCCTGCATATATATATTTCAAATGAAATTATGGGTTCCTGGTAGCTAATGGGAAGGACACCCAAAGGAGGGTGTGGTGGTACAAGGCACTCACAACTGTGGACACCACAGGTGGTTGGCAGATGGAGAGCCCAGTGACAAATGTTGGCAGTGGAAAGGGTGGGCTGTGCAGAGCATCTGAACTGCTGCTAAGCAAGCTAGAGAAGGACACAATTCAGAGGAGACAATACATGGGTGTTAATGAAGATGTGTCCTTTCTTATCAGGTATTTTATGTTGGACTTCATATGGAAACCTTGCCTACAGCACTGAGATCTAAGTGAGCTGGGCTTGGCTGGAGGGGTACTTCTTCAACACCGAAAAGCTTAGTACTCCTGACTGCAGTGGTGGGTACATGGGCCGGGTCATGAAAAATTACCTTTACAGACTGATCTGTCACCTTCATAATATGAGTAAAGTATTATTATAGCAAATAAGTAAAATAGCTTTGGGAAGAAACTATATTCGAGTAAGGATAAACAAGACCTTGCCTTCTAGCTAGAACAATATTTTGACTTGGGTATTTCTTTCACATGTAATTGTTGGTAACTTCATTGCCATTCCAGCAAGCTTTTTTCATTTTCTTATGTAGTCAACACAGTGAAGGTGGAAAGGTAGAAATCATGAAACATGGTGCCAAACCTCTGAAAGGTGACTGTGAATCAATATATGATCTCTGCAGCCCAGCCACTGGTTGAGATCAGTAGTTGTGCAGATTACTCTTACTAGATGATATAGGTTTATTGAAAAGAAAAAATAAAGTTTGAAATGAATACAACTATAATGAAAAAAAACAAACAGGGGAGCAGCAGGCTTCTTTTACACTTCATAGAAGAAAAATGTTTTGATAAAAAAATAATAAACAGAGCTCATCTTGGATCTTGGTAAGAATATCTGCAAAGTCAAACGTGTAATGGTAAAAATTACATCATCTGTAATCTTTATACCAACTGCTTTTCTTCAAACAACAGGAACACAGAAATGCTATTTTGAGCAGAACTAGTCACTGTATTTGTTTTCAATGAGATATACAATCTAGAATGACTCCAACAGCTAGCTGGGCATGAAATTTATTAAATTCTGTACGAGTTGCATCAGCCCTAGTAACTCACTGCCTGTTCTTGCTGCTTCACAGTATTTCAGTCTAGCTTGAGATAATACTCTGAAAATCTCGACAGGAATTAGTAGCATTGCTACTCAAACTTAGATACAAACAGAGTAGATAATTGACATTTATGGAGCATGCCCAGCCTCAGGTGGATACTACACACTTCTGAGCTCACAACATCAATCTGACAAATTTCAACACTCAGACATGACATAATATATCCTCTTCTCCCTCTTCCATGACAAGTCTGTCTTGCACCATGTGCAACATGGAGAGAAAAAAAGAGAAGTATTGAAAATGCAGACTTGAAGACATCAACTATTCTTTCTTACCTCTATTCCTTCCTTGTTTAAGGCATATTCGTCAAAGTTCAAAATAGCAGTCTTGATAGTGCGAGGAGGGGGCAACACCGTCAAGCCAATATTGATAGCATTGCTTCGTTTTGAGTCCAATACAATGATCTCCTGTCGCTTCCCATCTGCAGCAGTTTTCTTGGTAAAAAAGAGAACAAGAGCATTATTCCTCTGACCTGTTTTATAAAGAAAAAGTCATTCCTTTCTCTAATGACTTCCCCTACTCAAGGAAGCTGATACTGAATGTAAATCTAATTGATTTGTAGTCATCAAAACAAGCTGAATTCTTCAACCACGTCCTTGCTAGTATCAACATGAGTTGCCAGGATTCAACCAGAGATCTGCTGTTCAAAGCAGAGATAGCCTAAGACACTGGAGTGCCAACAATGGGCAGTTTGGGGCACGAGTTGGTCTGAAAACACCTGAAGCTGTCTCTGCCAGTCAAGAGCTCTGCTATGCAGCAGGACTGGCCAGCACAGGGCTGGTGGGGCAGCAGCTGGGCAGCCGGTGGGCTCCAGGGCTCAATTCCCTGTTGGATGCATCAGCCTGGGCTGGCTGCTGGCCCTCTCTCATGTATGTGGCTGGCTGGGAAACAGACAGGGTAGTTCTTACCTGCCTGCCAGCACTCTCCTGTGTTATGAATCCACCTCAGGCACTGGCAAAGGAGCCATAGAGGCCTTCCTGGAGGCACTGGCATGGTTCTCTGACCTCTGGCTGCCAGGGGAAAGTTATTCTACCTTGGTGCTCATGATATGTCCGTCAAGTCTTTCACAGGCGCAGGACAATTTCAACCCTTCTGTTTTTTCCTAAGTTTTAATTGGAACTAAACATATCTTTGGATCTTACACTCTCCAGCATAAATAATAATGAAATCACAAAGAACTAGCAACACATGCTTTAAATTCCATCCTAGAGTAGACCCAAGGAATTTCTTCCTCTTTCTCCCCATTCTTATACTGGCAAAATGTGAACCAACTATGCAAGGTGACACACCAACCATTTATATATGGTATAATGTACTGCTGAATGTGGTCTTTGCTTTTACATCTCAGCATGCCTCTCTTTCTGTCATTATCCCATGCTAGAAGGTGTCTCTTTGGTAACTACATATGTTGTATAATAGGCAGCTGAAAGATGAGACAACTGTGCTCCTCATACTCAGGGATTTTTCCTCCCTCTCTGCATATGTGAACTTTGTAAACACGTTTTCTCTGGTTCTTTCTCCTTTGCCTTATCTGAGATGGGCTGGGGAGTGCTGTCAAGCAGAAGAATGTGGGGAGAAGTCCTGCACACTGATGCAAGCAAGTGCAGAGATGCTTTTCTATATATAAACCTGCAGTGCAGGCTGCAGAGATGGAACCGTGACCTCCCTGCAGACACTGTTACCTAGCTATGGTTTGTAGTTCCAGCAGCAGCAACCATAGATGCACCTCAATGGGGCAAAGAGACTAAGCAATTCCTCTTTCCAGGTTGCAGTGTGGCAGCCCATACAGCTGTTCAGAAGGGGGAACCATCCATGGATTTGGGGAAAGTCCAGGACGAGACTCTTACTGCTCAGGATTGCTTTTTAGACCATCAAGCTTTGTTCTTACTTTCTTTGAGTCTGCACCACAGCCACTGAGACAAAAAACACCCTACTGCTAGGCCTATGTGCTGTTTCTGAATTGAAAGAGCTAAGCTAGTAAATGATTTCATCAAAGTACCTCCAGCTGTGGGTCAGCCCATAATGGGGAATGCAGCTGTATCATTACAAAGATACCTTTTTATGGCATAGCTCAGTTCCTTGCTTGCACAGGGAGAGGTTTGCCCACCAGTCCCAGCAGACTGCTTAGCACCTGTGTGGCATCACAGACCTTTCATCGTACCAGAACAATTAATATGGTATGATGCAACTTCTGTGAGTAGATGGGACTGAAGGCAACCACAGTTTACAGGAGTTGGGGACTACCACATGTGTATGATCTGTGAAAGTAATAAGAGAGTTTGGTTTTTCTAAACCTAAAAAGAAATAACAATTTTGCAGTAAAAAGGATAAATTTTAGGAGAGCAGAGATAACATTTATTTTCAATGTTTCTATGTCAGTTCTGTCAGAACTGCTCTCTTCTTAACACCTTAGAAGTATCCCTGATGCCTTCCTGTACTTTTCTTTCTTTGAGTAAGAGACTCCTCTTTTTCCTGGGGAGCTACCTGAAGGATGTGAAATGCAGTTTCTCATTTAAAGCAGTAGTTTTTTTCTTCCTGAGCCATTAATAACATTTTCAGGACCACAGTTAGTGGCCAAGACCACATTAAAAACAAACAGGGTTCATGAGAGACTGCTTCCTCTTGAGTTTGTATTGCACTAAGCCTTTTTTAAACCACCAATTTTTACCTTGTCCTTTACTCCACAGAATTACACAGCTCCAAAGAATTTATGCAGAAGGGAAAAGGCCTGGGGAAAGGAGTTAAATTTAGGCTTCCCACAAGTGGTATGGGTAAGTAAGCCTCAAATCTGCAGCTCTGTTTTTAGGCTCCAAAGTTTGACAAGAGAGACATATTCATTTGGGGGATATACGACTGACCACTGGGATGATGGCGATCGCAACAGCGCGCTTGCTCCTTAGCAAAGACTTAGGACAGACAGATGAGCTGTACAGGGGATGTATGCATGTAGGTATTTTCCAGAGCTATAACTGCACATGGGATATAAAATTTTGGGGTTAGTAACCCTTTTCAAAAACAGGGGCAGAAGAGATTTTAAACCCATTCTGGGGACAATGGCTGAGTTCCAAAGAAATCCTTTCTAAATAAATAAAAGATTGAAGAAAAGAGAAAGATTTTACTGCTATGAACTTTACTACCTGACCACTAGGAAAAGAATTGCTTTTTGTCTGCAATGAAATTGCACATGTGTAAGTGTCTGACTGTTAAAATAAGCTACAAGTATTAATTTTTATTACAATAATAGGTGACTTCAATCTGAGCTTTATAAATTCATTAACAGAGAATGACTTCAAATGCTTGAGAGAACAGTGAACTAGTGCATTTGATTTTATATTTTAATGTGTCAGTATGAAACATAATCCCTGAACTTCTGAATACTATATTATTCAATGCAAATGCAAAAGTAATTATAAAATACAAAACTGGTGAGATAATTTGTGGGAAACAAACATTTCTGCAATGTATTAACTATTACAGTCAAATTAGATATTCACAAGACCTAACTGGCCAGACTCTTGCTTCTGTTGAAGACTGGGTAGTCCAGATAGATTTAAAAACTGTTACATCCCACAGAAGGTGATCTGCAGTCTGATGAGCGCATAGTCTTTGCTTTAATTAATATAGGAAGCAGAAAAATTTAAATAACTTTTCAAGTGGTAATATAAATAAATGATTATATATGAGCATCAAGTCATAAATATCTCCTGCCTTTAAACTTGCAGAAGTCTGCATCAGTAGCACAGAAAATTTCAGTGATCTCTTACTAGTGAGATGGCTTTTTTTTTTTTTTATTTCTATCTCAATTAGCAAGGATTTAGTTCAGGAGATTTTAAATGGAATCATTCAGCTGACTGACTTTTTCCATGATACATGTATGTAATTTTTTTCAGAAATTTCTGGTCCACATTTATGACTTATCTTGGCATTCATTCAAATTGCAACGAATCCTTTCAAAAGGAATATGTGTCTAAGCATGTGTACATGTGTACATGAAAACAGATTACTTAATTTTTCCCCCTTTCAAGTTTTTATATCTGTGGCACATGATGCATAACTATATCCCACAGGGTATACATGAATCAGCAAAATAATACTTTCATGCAGAACCAAGTGAATGACAGAAGGGCTGAACAACAAACATCTGATTCAGGTGTCTGCATGTTTTCATTTCTGTTCACAGAAGAGTAAACACTTTGAAGTACTTTGTCAAAATATCTGTGTGGTTGGTGGACTGAGAAGAAAGGAAATACTAGAGTGGCTTGGAGGGGCTAGTTGATCACTCTCTATTCAAAAATATAATGTCATGATCCTCTATTCTAGAAAATAAACATTCTGCAACTAAAGGTGCTCCACTAACTATAATCAGTGGGCAAGTTGCCCAGTGTGGCATAAGTTTTCCTAAAAGCAAGAATCTCCCCTCCCAGCCCCAACCCCCCAAATCCTGTATTATATCCTACAATTTAAAATCCACTTTATTTTATTACAGTCTGTTGTGTTTAATGAAAAACTTCTCATGAGCCAGGAAGTAGCTGTTTATAGCTGTGTGTTGTGGAAATCACAGTGAAGGATTAGAAACTGGAGTAAAATTGGTTACAGCTGTATGAAAGAGCATATGCTCAAGAAAGAGCTAAGCCCCCCCCTTACACACCCTGACTTTGCCTTTCTTCTCATCCTTCTGGACTGTTCCTTTTCCATGCACCTACTTGCTATGAAATCTGGAGATCTGACTTTTGATTTGTTGCTCTACATTCTTTTTTTCAGCTAAACCAACTGAGCTGTGAGTCAGACTTTACGATATTATAGAATAAACCTGTTTTGGATTGCAGCCATTGGACAGGAGAAACTAGACACAACGGGGAATGTAATCCCTGGAAATAAACCAAGCAGTCTGGAAAAAGCGAGAGCTATCCTAATTTGAGTGTAATCTTCGTACCAAACCTCAAGTCTTTTACGGATTCAGAGGTCTGCTTAATTATTCCTACTCTCATTTGATCTGAGGACCAACTCCTACTCTGTAAGATTTTCTGGTGTTCACCAAAACCAGGCAGGAGTTTCAGAAGTGTGCGTAGACTTCTACTACAGGACTCTTCAGTCCCCATTGTCTTCTCTACAGAGACAATGAGAGTTCTATGTCTGTGTTATGGGACAGGGTGGAAAGAGTGCCAAAAGTACAATGTCTCATGCAGAGAGCAGTTATTAGTCTCCAGGAGGAAAGCAGTCATCTAAATCATTCCTCAGACTTGCACTAATTTCAAAGAAACCTGCTCACTCATCTTCCAGCCAGGAGCCAAAAGCTGTGCCAAAGCATCAGGCAGGTTTGAGAAGCAAGTGTGAGGGAGGGAAAATGGCCAAGGGCAGTTTGGGAACGCACACAATGAGTGACTGGAAAAGTAAACAAGTCATAATTCCAACAATTTGACATTTTATCAAAATTTCGTGTGAGAATAAAAGATTAAGAATCAGCCAGAGCGATCCATTACAATACTGGCATTTAGCACAAAGCTAAATTTTGGAAATGGCAAATATGTCATCATTCCACATTCAATTCATGGAATTAAATGTTTTATGGATCTAAGAAAATGCTCTCATTCCTTCCATCTATGAACCATCTGTGGCAGATTTGTATTTACGGGGAGAGAGATGAGGAGCAGCATGCCAAGACGTCACCAGCATTCCTTCCTCAGCAGAAAGGGAATTAGAGAGAGAAATTAATCTCAGCATTGGCTAAATGAACAATCAGCTGAATGTGTTTTTAAGGCTGCTACATCATACGTTTCAGATCTACATGCATCTGTGTCACAAAAAAGTTCAGCTAAGAACGGTGATGGCAGGATCTACATGAGCCATCTCTTTCTGTACCTGTTGTTTGACAGGTACTTAGGGGCTTGATTGTTGAAATTACAATGTTTCCACTTGGTCAAGAAGATCAAGAATGAGTATTAGAAAATTTTGAGTTAATAATACAGACGAGTGACCTGAGAACTTCTACTGTGAGATATCCAGACTCTCCAGATTAAGAGTAAACAATAACATCTATGATACATAACAGATATAACAACTTTCTCTAGCTAAAGAGAAGTAAAATATTCAAGGTGCTGACTGGTTTTTATGTCACTATAAAACATATAGGCACACAGAGAAAACACACAAGCAATTTATTTATTTTAAGAGAGACAGACATTTCTTACTAGCATTTTAACCAGAAAAAAACATTGTTTCCCTGATACCGATTATTCTGCTTAGAAGAAAAAGACTTTATGTAGCCATGAAAAACAAATGTTGAAGCTAATAACTTTTTTAATGCTACTTCAAATTCCTACCAAATGTAACTATAAAAAGCTTCCTTTTGTTGTTGATTCTAATGTTAAACAGCCATGTCACCAGCCTTTGTGAATTTATTTTATAACGATACTGAGGAAGAGGGAATCCTAGCTACAGAGGTATTTCCTGTGCCAGCTTCTATCCTAAAATTGCCACATTGCATAAATTAAGGATTTAAAATAGGCCTGTTCACTAGTATAAAATAAAACCCCAACACCCTGGCAGTTTAGCTGTAACTTGGTCCAGCTGATAATTCAATCCATCAGAACAAAGCACACGTGTAGACTATACGCAGAAGATCCAGTTTGATACTCTAACCTTTCCACATAATGATTAGGAAAATATTACCAAGTAAAGAACTGCCAAATACACAGTTATGAGTCACCATGCTGTGACCTTCATATGAATGTAACAGAAAATATTTCAGAGTCCAATACCTAGTTTGGCACTCAGCTACAGACAAGGTAATGTAAACTTTCTTGGTATCTGCCTCCTGAAATGATATCCCACAACCGGTAGATCTGAAACAGGAGGGTAGCTTGGCACGTACACCACCCTAGGCTCATCTCCTAACATCAGGCCATGGAATATCTTCCGTCATAGGCCAACCTAGAAACACATTCAGTAATTTCCACTGTTTTTATATAAACAACATAAATCATCTAGATCTAAGTCAGAATGAATACCAATACAATAGCAGAATAATAGCAAACTGAATACAAGCTGTACCTTTGTGACAGGCAGTTCCTTGGATTTAGACTCAAAGAGATGCTCCAGTTTGGAAGTGTCCACCTTAATGGGTTCCAGTTTCGACCACAGGAATTCTCTGCAGCGTTTGTTGTTTTTACACTGCCACTCAAATGGCCGTACCTCATTCCAAAACAGACGGATGGTTTTCTTCTTCTTTATAAATGCTGGCTGACCCCTAGAAACCTGGGGTGACCCTAAACCCTGAGGAGTGCTGAAGAGTGGAGGAGGAGCCAATAAATTAGCAGAGGGTGGAGGTGGAGGCGGACATCCAAACAAGGGGGGAGGTGGTGGCGGAGGCAAACCCAGAAAAGAAGGTGGAGGTGGAGGAGGGGGAACAAGGGAGTCCCCAGGACCCATATCCATGTCCAACACATCTACATCATCCTCCTCCCCCAAGTCTGTAAAATCCATGTCTTTGATTTTAAGTTCTCTAGGATTAGCCATGAGCTGATCCCAGATGTAATCAGATTCCTTCTTTGGCTGTGCTGGTGTTTTCTCGGGGACCTGTTCACTGATTTCATCTTCAGGCCCGGCTGTCCCCTTAGCCAGCTCACCACTGCTGAATTTTTCTGCAAAGGCTTTCACACTGCCTTGGTTTTCCAGATTTCCAATCTCCATCTTTTTGACACTTTCATCTTTGGCCTGCTTGGTGGCCTGAAGAATAGAGATCCTACTGGCTAGGCTAGTAAGTGACTCCTCACTTTCCTCCGTCTCCTTCTTTTCCTCCTTCGCCTCCAGCTCCTTCTCCTCTTCATCCTTGGGCTTTTTGTTATGCGCATACAGCATGTCCAACATAAACCGCTTGTTGTTGAGGATGTTGCTGCACTGCTCATTCACACCAGCATCCTGAATGGTCTGTGACCATGGACCTGCAATCACACACACAGAGATGGGAAGAGTCAAGGGAAAGAAGTCAGAGCACCAAGAACACACTTCAACCCACCAAAAAAAATAACTTGGAGGACAGATGTACAACTAGTCTGAAACTGGGCAAGAAGTTACTGTGAAAATTTTGAAATAAGTGACTGTGCTGATATATGGTTTGATCTTGAGGGGTTGGAAGCAATTCTCAAAAAAGGAATGGGAGTAGAGAATAATGTGTAGCTCGCAAGGGACTCTATAACTCTCAGGATTTGAATGTTCAGGTTTCCCCTGAAATCTGTCAGGTTTCACTTTGTACTTAATACCCCAGCTCATTTTACACATTGCATAAATCCTCATAACATTTAGTATTCTAGAATGGGGCTTAAATATCATGACAATGACACAAAATAGGTTATCATCGTACTCTTCACCTGGCCATAAACTAGAACCACCCCAGGAAAATTTCCAGATGAAAGAGATCTTCCCTGCCTGATATTAAGGTTGACATGCAGCTGCTTACTTCTCCTCCCACCCTGCTGGCTAGGGGAGGACAGCTTTCAGATCTGGCATGTCCTTAGACCCCCTGGCTGAGGTTCCTGGATACCTAGCCCACCTTTACAACACAGAATATTGGAATTGCAAAGTAGGCTGCATACCCAGGGTATGTCAGGGTAACTCAGTAAATATAAGCATGAGCAAGATTTTCAAAATTCTTTATGAGAACCTTCATATAATATTTTCGAATCAGCCACTGTTACCCTCCCTGTTATAGAATGGTGTTGAAAGACTAATGGCCTTCCCACATCACAATCATTTAACATGTCACTGTAATAAAGCTTCATCTTTCTGACTACAGCTTTTCTCACCAATAATACACAAAATACCATGTTTGAGACAGCACCATAAATAACAAATTATAGTGGTCAAACTGTAAAAATATATGATGTAAGCGTCTCTGTGACTACATTTCCCTGAATATAATACTGCTAACCAATGTGGATAATGTGTCTAAAAATTATGGTGCTTCATTTTCCAATGAGCATCAGTTGAAGTGATTAAACATGAACAAAAATAATTCTTCACACTTACTGTATTTCTAGTATGGAATTCCTTCTGTTCCCCATAGTCTTTACACATTTTATTAATACATTTTTCATAAACACTGTTTCTTTAATTTTTATCATTTTAGTTTGATTGCTAGCCTGCCTTCCTTTTGGGTCCTTGTGGTTAAAGATTTTCCTTTATATCTGTCAGTTACCCTTTTTCTTAAACTTCCATTTTATCTTTGTTTCTCCACGTATGCTCCCACCTTTTTCAATACTTTAGTGTTTTAAACATTTTTTACAGCTTCTTTTGTCAACGGACTGGCTTTCTTACCACAACATCTACATCCTGTGCTCTGAGAAGGTGTCCTCTTGGTGAGATCTACATCCAGGGCCCCACAACTCCCCCCTACCCTCAACTCCCTTAAAATAACACCATGTTAAAGTGTAGGGCCTCATAGCACAAAGAGTATGGACAGCAATGACTCTCACCTCTATTCAGATCAACCTCTAAAAAACATTTTAAAATGAGTTCAGAGGTTTAACCCCAGACAAAAGAAAGACTTTTTTCAACAATGGATACAACCTACTTTCCTGCAGGTGGCTTGACTGCTTCCATTACCTGCTCATTTTTCTTTGGACTTTATCCATGGGATTGCTTTCTTATCAATACTTGTCACCTGAGGTAGTCTCTTAGCTTTGTCTCTGAGGTAGTTTCACTAGACAACATGATTAGACAACTCCTTCCCCATACCACAGATTCTACTCAGCTGTGCCCTCACAGAGGATTTCCCCCTACTCCCAGCCTTTCCTTTAAAGATGTTCATGATTGCTCCAAAGATCCTCTCTACAAATCCCACATCGCCACGTGGGATCCTCCAAGATTTAATCTCTTTGCAAAACTGCTCATCAAAATTCCCCCAGACACAATCTCTAATTTGGGTTCCCCAAGTCCAACTCCATCTGTTCTAGCTGATCAATGATCACTGCTGTGAAGACTCTTGCTACCTTGATGGCTTCTTCTGCCCTCCTCTCCATAGGTAAAACTTTGAAATACCATTGGAGAAACAAGGCCTCGTGGAAGCCAAATTCGTCAGGATGGCTAATGAAGGAGGAGCCTGCACCAAAAGCTTTATTCCTTCGTTCTTAATGCATCTGGGTAGAACCAATGAGCCACCTCATAAATGGCAAACTGCTTGTTGGGAATGTCAGAACTGCTGGAGAAAGTGCTCTGATTTGCTTTCCAAATCTCCTCATCTACTAGAGAGCAAACAATTCACCACATGAGACCTCCTGCATAGCACCACAGAATAAATCTTTGGTCTACTGGTAGTGTAGGTCAATTTTAAGATCTTTATTTTTGAATAACAGAGTAAATTTCTTAGCTTTTAACAAAAAGTCCATAAGGACTTTAAATTGAGGTAAGAGGTAACAGATAACAGATAAATTGAGGTAACAGATAAAATGAGGAGAAAAAACCTGCAACCTGTTCTCCCTTATTTGCACTTGGACTATCTTGGACTACACCACAGTGTAACAACATTCTTCATCTCTCATACCTCCCCTGCCTTTCCTACCGATACACCCATCTGCATCTTTTATGAGTAAAATTTACTAATTGTAAATTAGTATAATTAATTATCTTTATATTGGTCCTGGTTGAAAAGAAATAAGGTATTAAACTGAAGACAAAATTCATGAATGCTTCCCAGAAATAAAAGCGAAAAGTTTAAACATGAACAGTTCAATCTGACAGTTTATCTCTGTGAGGCATGCCTTGTGATTCAGAGTTATCCCTCTTCTTTCAGGAAAGAGCAAGACTATTTCACACTTTGAAGCACATCTTGTTTTCTTATCTAGAATTTAGAGAACTTAGGACAAGGCCCTCCATTGTTGAGTCTGAGGAAAACTTGGGAAACAAATGCCCTAATTACATTACATTCCTTTATCTCCCTATTAAAAAAGGAAAAGAGTGATAAAAAAATTCAAAACTTGCCTTTCATTCCCTCCCTGCCTGGGCTGCATGACAAACTCTGGTTATCATTATCTCTCTGGGCAGAAAGTTGGTTCTTAAGGTGTTTTCCAGGCTGTGCCTTTAGAGGTATCTGATGGTGTATCTGACCAGAATCCTTCATCACAACAGAACTATACTTTTACAGACAAGGTATATTTCACATGCCTCTTCCACATGAGCAAAAGATGGCCACAGCCCAGACTTATCTTCAGCAGCTCCTGTGTATCTCTCTCAGCCATTTGAAGCCTAACCATGACAGAAGAACTCAAGGAAAGGAGCAAACACCCCAGCCCTCACTGCTCTTCCTCTTCCACTAAAAGGATAAGAAAAGGTATTTGGCCTCTCACAACAAATCATGTTAGCACAGTCCCTTGTTTCATTGATTTATGTGTAGAAAATCCAACTAAATTCCATAGGAGCTGGAGATGCGAGTTGCTGCAATGGTGATTCAATAGTTAATATATTAATCTTAGGATAAGAAAATAGTCTTGAATTTAGGGAAACTTAATTTCATCAAGGACCTATTGTCCCTCAAACATAGAAACCCCAATAAAGTCTGTGGATGTCCAAGCAGAGAGTAGACAAGACTTGGCCATGGTGAAGAAAGTCTTATATAGGTGCAAAGGTTTATTAGGTAACTAACACAAGATCAGAGCTGCTAATTTAACATTTTTTTTCCACCAGAAACCCTTCATTATTGAAAAAGTTTCACTTTACCAGTTTCATTGTCACTGGTTAACTTGTCCTCTCTCTCTTCCCTCTCTAAAGTGCTGCTTGCTGAGGATATACTGGATGCAGAGCAGTTGTCTTTTTCATTCACTTCCTCATTCTGCCTCTCTTTTTCACTGAGTATTGCACTTTCTTCTGGCTCTCTCTCTGGTCCTTGCTCCACCTCACTCTCTGGTCCCACCTCTGTAGCCTCTATTTCCTTGGATGTCTCCGTTCCCTGCTTGGCCTCAGCCTCAGCCTCCTGCTCTGGTTCTGGTTCTGGTTCTGTCTCTGTCTCTGGTTCGGGTTCACTGGCACTCACTGGCGGAGAGAACAATGGGAGAAAGAGATTCACTTAACAACAGAGTTGTCTCAGGCTCACCCCTCTAAGCGAGAGTGACGTGAGAGTTGTACAAGTGCCTTATGGAAAGAAAATAAAAAGCAAGTCCACAGCATTGGTAGCACCCGACTGATGAATGTTGTGTGACGACAGCATTGCTTGTGAAAGTGGCCTGGCAAACCCCCTCACTTGCTGTCTGGAGCCAGCCCACTATTTTTATACATACTTCCACAGCTGCAGTGTTGGACTCACACAAGGATTTGAATAAACCAGTAGAAAATGGGCATCCCACCTGAGCATGAGATTGACAACTCAGTGCCTAGACAGAGCCAGAAAAGAAGAGATCTTTTGAAAAACAAAAAGGAGGTAGACTGTGGCTTTTGATTGAATTTTCTGTGGGTTCTGGAAGAATTCTTTTTTCACCTGATGAAGAACACTTCAACAAAAAAAATATAAATATTAGTTTTAGTAACACAGTTGAATGTCACAGTCTTGAAATGGCACTGTCATACATTTGGCTGACAAAACCCATATGTTTTTTCATGCACATTTACTTCAGAATAGCCACTTCAAAACTGCACAGTTTCCAGATGCTTGGCATATGGCACAGATTCAGTTTCCAGTTGGTTGGCATATGGCACACGATGAGCTTTTTATCAGTTGGCACACAGCAAACCCTGTTGATAGTACACTTGGTTTCTTTTTCCTGCTTTATCACTGACAGTGAAATTAATTCATTCACCTTTAGGGTTTTTAGCTATAATAGCAGATTTTCACATGCAAATATTCTCTGCATGCTTCAAAGAAACTGAACAGCATCCACACATATTCACATCAAGCAGCTCACAATTTTCTGAAAACTGAAATGGCCATGCAAAGAATGGCAAAAATGGGCATGCATGTTAGTTCTGCATACTTCCCAAATTCCCTGTGTACTAAATCTTGTTTCAGGTGACTGAATTATAATGATCAAGTCATACTTGTTTTGTCCCTCTGTGAACTATTTTTCCTTATAATATTCGAAAGCCAAAACAATGAAGGTCAACAATGCTTTCCTAAGCCTGCTTAATGTTGCATGACTATCCTATTTTCTGAGAAACCCACACATAGAATAGTGATTTCTAACAATACCTGTGACTATCTTTACAATAACACATATGTTTTTAAACTAGTTTTCAGTAAGGCATCTTCAGTACCATGCTATTTCACTTAATTTCATATAATTTAAGGGTAAAAACTGCAAATAATTTTTTTGTCTCTGACTTCACTGGAGCTAAGCTTCTACACTTCAACAATTGATTTTAAAAGTGTAGTTAGAAAAATAACTCAACATGCATATATAATACATTTATATAAAGGAAATGTACACATAGTGTATTTAATATATAGCCCATGCTCACTCAAATCCCTCTAAGATGTTTTAAAACACTTCCAATTAGAAGCTTAACTTTCTCTCTCTTCTACACAGAGAGCATCTAATAGTCTAAAACTAGATATGCAAGCACTTCTGCACATGTCTTGTTTCTCTAAATGTACTGTACCTATCACTGTACCCTGGACACTCCTTAGGAGAGAATCAAAATTATAGAAGGCTGTCGAGAAGTTGGCAAACACTCCAAATCCCAGCGGTGTGTTTCTCACCACAGCTGTCAATGTGTAGGCACAGCACAAGAGCACTTTTAAAGTCAAACCAAGATTTGAACATAACTGAGATGGATGCTTAGGAATCCTTCAGGAGTTCCTGGAATTAACACGGTATGGTAGCATGAAAGACTCTCAGCTTGCCATACTGCATTTGTACATACATACAAATGTCACCAATTAATCCATGAATAATCATAATAATCAGAATAATCTCTAAAAACAAAGACTGTCATGCAATAACCATAAAGGTCAACTCCAGCAGCTCAGGTGGAGAAAGAAGCTGACTAAAATGTGGCCAGGACTGCTAAGGTTTATTGTATGTTTGTCATCATGAAGCTATGCCGAAGATTCAACGGGAAAAAGTCAGGGGAGATGTAAGAAATGCTTGATAAAATTAGAATGTTCAAAAGAATTCTGGATACTCTTCTAAGAAGGAATATTCCACACATACCAGAAAGATGCAGTAACTTATCAGAACCTAATACATAACAAAGAGTAAAGAGCAATATACTGACATAGGCTGCTATTTTGAGTTCAAGGAGAACCAAAATCTAAGCACTTCTAGAACAAAACAAGGGTATGTTGACACTCATTTTGACAGCCTCTCTCTCTTTAGGGATAACATCAAACAATCCACCTATAACTCAAATCACTCATAAACAGTGACCTAAGTCTGGTAGCACTTCCCTTAAAAAGCAGCGCAAAAATCAAATCTGTCAGCAAACACTGTCAGGAGAACAAAGCCAGCAAACTAGACGTGTCCCATCACTTGCATTTCCATCAATATAATCCATTGTGGTGATATCAGTGAGAACTTCTAAAGAAGTTAAAAAATACAGTTCTCAGAGAATGCTTGGTGGTGGTCTATCCAAAATGAGCTCAACCTTTCAGTCCTGTGCCTACTGGGTCCATTTTCACACCAGAGATAACACTAAGTGCTAACCTTACAGGTGGCAAGAGAGACAATAAGAGACCAGCTTCTGTCCCCTCTCTGCAGACTTCTGCTGGTGGAGAACGCAAAGATTCAGGAAAGCAAGCATGGTCATATAAAAAAGTAACAACAGTAAAGAAGGTGTACCTGAGATGTTAAGAAGCATGATACCTTAATAAGTAACAGGTACATACATATATATATATATATACATACTTTTTTTTTTAAACTGCAATTCTTACACATACATAGTTCTTAAAACCTAAACTGAGATTGTCAGATTCAGTAGGAGAGACAATCTCTTTTCACTTGCATATACTGTTTTTAACATTTTTCTTAAGGCTTAGCTCCACTTCCTGCACCCATTAAAACAAATGACAAAGCTTAGGTTTTTAAATACGCAGAGTTTTATTTGCAAACAGATTAATCAGGAGCAGAAAAACTGAACATGGCTTTCAGGATCAATTTTTGAGTAATTTTCCTACTTCTTTGTTTCTACCAGAATTTAATCTCTAAAAATGTATTATTGGAAAAAAATGTGAGGACTTTTTTGAAGAATGAAATCTCCCAGAGAAGCTGTATAACTTCATCACTAAAAGAGACAGTAACCAAGTCCTTCAATGAATGTGTAAAAATTCTGTTGTTTTGAGAGACAGTGTAATCTCCATTTTCTGACATTTTCAAGACTTGGTCACATTAAGTGCTAGCAACCTGATCTTCTATGATGTGATCAGATGTTGGTGACAGCCTTCTTTTGAGTGAGAGGTTATAAAAGATAGCAAGCTGTTCACTTCTGAAAAGCATGGCTAAGAACTTATAATGAACATAAAGGACACGGACATTTCCTTTAATACTTGTTTCCTTTAATACTTTAAAGCAGACACAAGATGTTGTATCCTGCTGATAAGACCTCAACCCTCCAGTCCTATAAGCCCTCTGAGAGAATAAATATCCCTCTGGGCCCACATCTAATCCCCTGTTAGGGTAATTGATTAGGCAACGACATCCTCATCTATTTTCTCTGCTTCCTATTTGGAGCTGTGAGATTCAAGTGTCTCTTGAGGACACATACAGTAAGTCTGAAGATGCTATGCCTACCCAGGACCCCTTGGTTCAATTGCTCGGGCATCACGTAAGGTCTTGGTTCTTGTCTCCCTTCAGTTCCTCTGGCATAGGATTCCTCTTCCTCTGAATTCTGCAGGTACTTCTGTCTTTCTCCGCCCCCACTCTAATCTTTTCCTCCCATTCTTTGTGATGGTAAGAACTAGTGCAGAGTGATCAAGAGTAGGGAACTGGCTCTTTCTTGATGCAGTCAGAAACGATCCTTCTTTGTTTCCCACCTCTACAGTCCTCCTCTGACTTTCTGTATCACAGTTCCTTTGGCTCTACAACCAGACCTGCATTGGCCCCACTGTGTTCTCATGCTCTGGTGCTTCCCCACCTGCAGAAAGGTTGTCACCAGTCATGCTTTGGGGAGTATTTGAACCTTGCTCAGCTACCAGTATGTTCAGAAGGTCTCCTGCTGGCCACCATGTGCACTTGGTTTGGCCTGCTTACTTCCTCAAATGCTAAAAAAGCTGCTCTTCTCAGAGAAGGGTTCACCTGCAATTTCTTTGTGAAGTGACTTCAGAGATGTCTCAGTTATTGTTGCTTCTCCTTTACTGCATATGCACACTTCATAAAATATTCTCCAATAAAATTACAAAAGAATAAGTAGCTGCTCTGAAAAAAAATACTAAGTTCCGTTTGCAGTTATGGGACTGCCTTCATTTCCTCTAAAAGCCATACCCCAAGTTTTACAAGAACAAGTCTTACAAGACTTGATTACTTTAGTGGAACCAATTGTTTTATATGAGAAAACACTTCAGCTCAATAAGTCCAGGTTTTTATATTGGTTAATGATACAGAGACATTTCACAGTGTGAGACAAAGTTCCACAGACAGAATCTATTTCCTTCTTAAGACCAGTAGATAGTGGATGGCCACAGGATACTTCAGCACAAATGGAATAAAATAAATCTCACTTTGAAAATCCGTAATTGTTTTGCTAGTAGATGAACACACTTTCCCTTAGACATCAGATTCTGAATTCTGCAGATGAATATCACACATCATTTAACACCGGTCTTGCAGAGTCTTTGGAGCATCCTATGCACAGAGACAAGGAAATGTTTTCCTTCCTTGCTTGGGAAGATGATGACCCATGTTCAAAGCAACTGCTTGGGGTGCAAATAATCTGACTTTTGTCCATGGCTCTATTTCAGCTTTTCTACAACTGGCTTAAGGAAGTTAATGCTTCAGTTTCTCTGTCTATGAAGTCAGACTCAAAACACTTCCTAAGGACAGTAAAATTGAGATTTGAATTCATTATGGAGCATAATGAAGTCAGATAATAGAATAGAGGCCATGGCACAAAGTCTATATTAGTCCTGCCAGCCATTGGCTGATATCCAGTAATCTGACCACTTCCAGACGAAGTGCCCTGCCCACATGCTCATTACTTCCTATGACCTTTCCAATACTTTTGGTAGGCCTGAAGAAACACTCATTCTCCATGCACAGATCCCACTGAAGTATGTAGATTTCAGGCCTCTGTTTTGGTTCTGTCCTGGCTATCTGCCTGCAGCTGCTGGAAGCTTACCCTGCCCCACCTATATACTCTCTCCTTATGGTCCCTTTGCCAGGCTTCCAGGTGCTGCCCTCCAATGCCTACAGATATTGCCAGGAGTTTAGTAGAGATGTCCTATCTACCCACGTGTTGATAGCTTTGCCATATTCTGGCTGCCTGAAGTTGCCCTGTACACCTGCTCTAAATGTATTCTCCAAATGGATTGTGCTGCTCCATTTCATGCTGCAATTTTTTTTTATGCTTCCAGGAGAAATATGTTAAAATAATCATCATAAAAGAGATACTTGCTCCCTACCCAGCTCTGAAATCCTAATGGTGGAAAAATCCAGCTTATTTGCTCTAAAAGCAATATTACACTGAAATAAAACGTGTGTTTGGATGTTTCTGACTATCAGAATTGGAGGGAAATATCCATGTTTTTTAGGTTGAAATTATTCCACTGAGACTCTTAAGGTTCCAAACAAGAAAACTTGGGAGTAAAATTGGGAAAATATATAAGACTAAATAAAATAAACTTCACCTACTTAGTACAGTGAGGATAAACATATGCAACATTCAGTATTTGTAACTTTTTATTAAATTGCCTTGCTTTATAGCATGCTACCAGCCATAACACTCAATAAAAACAAGCAGTGCAAGTTACAAATGCATTAATCACCAATAGCGTGTAGCAGGAAATCAAATAAAATAAAAATGAATGATGGCGACAATTTACCCTCAACATGCATTTTAGCTCCCAGTGTTAATGCAACATCATGTGGTGCAAATATAAATCTGTATGGTGGGTGTTTTTTTGAGGACTGAAGGAGAGGTATATGATGCAAGTGGCAGAATGACGTGCACACACAAAAAACATTGCTCTGTACACCAATAAATTATATGACAGCAAACCAACCGTGCAAACACTAGTTATACTTTCCTTTTTGCTAATTGTCTGTGGTTTCTTTTAAGTCTTTTATGACTTGTGCTACCATTTGAAGTGCTTTTCTTGGTGTTAAAAATAATCAACCCACTCCCCCTGCCTTCAATTCAAGACCTTTTCTGTTTGTCCCATTCAGCCTGTGCTCTCCTGGAAGGTTATTATAATCTTGGCATTCATCTGTTGCATTTCTTTCAGAGAATCCACATAAGCAAAATCCCTTGGCAGGAATACTGTTTGTCTAGCATTCAGTAACTTCTAATATATAATGAACATGAAGCTAAAATTAAGACCCTCTGTATTCTGTATTTTCTAATTATTCCATTCTAATAGCAAAAGACAATGATCGTATTAATCATAGCAACAGCTAGCAGTGTATTCAGATTAAATGACATCTGAATCAATGCAAAAAAAAAGAAAGAAATTTAGGAAGACAGGATGAAACAATGTAAGACCCTTTACTTTGGTGCCTCATAGATTATATTCTTGCACTCAAGCATCAAAAATCAGCATTATCACAAGAGAAACTGTGATAAACCCACCGTTTTTAACTCTGCTCTCCTTTCCACTTACCTTCTGAGGGCTGAGGGGTCCCACAAGGGGTGGAAGGGGTCTTCAGCTCTTCCTGGGACTCTATGGATGCTGGGCTGACACACTTGGGTACAGGTGAGGATGGAGCTGAAGGAGATCTCAGGTTCAAGGACAGCTCACTTCTGCCTCGGCTTACACTCCGACTCTTCAGCTCCTTCTCATACTCCTCTGCTGCCAACTTCTCCAAGTATTTGTATCTGAAAGTTAAATTCCAAAGGGTTTCCGTAAAGAAAAAGAAATCTGTGGCTGATGCTTGTTTATGGATGAAACACCTGCAGAGAATGAGCTGACTTCCTGACACAAGGGGTACAGCATTAAACTGCCTGCCTGCTCAATCTGCCAAGAAGTGCACACCAAAGTAAAGACTATTGCCCTGAAAAACATTAAATTTCTCATTAGAATACAAAAGCAAAAACCAGCAGAGTTAAAGAACCTTTAGATATAGTATTTTGTCTGCATAGTCCTTCCCCTTTTGGAAGCATTTGTCTGTCCTGCTTTTCACTCTCCTCCTCCTTCTCCTCCTCCTCCTCCTCCCAGCCCTCCCTCTTCCAAAACTAAAACGGGAGGGAAAAAAAACAAAAGAAGAAAAAAACTCTCCAAAGCAAGAGCCCCTTAATACTGATGCAAATTGCCAGTCTGAGACTTGCTGTAAGGAGAGGACAATGCAGCAGACAAAAACCAATCTACCTGAAAATAACACCAATAATAAACGTTTGGAGTGACTATCTAAAGACTCTGAACCTGCTTCTATTTGCTCTGAGAGCAATGCACTGGAATTCACTTTGTTCTCTCCAGAGCCTACAATGGAAAGTTTTCTTTTTTTTATTCTAAAAAATTTCTCTGCCGGACTCAGACATCCAATAGCTTGTACCTGACGTCACATGTAGTTTATTCATCAAAGTCACTTTAAAAGAACAAAGATACATCTGTTTTGCATTTTAGGCAGGCAGAACTCACTAACTGTTTATTAAGACCAGCTACCAATCATATTCTTCATAGTGTGCTTTATACATTTCGACCAAAATAACTTTGAAATATGTGCCTCTTCCAGATGTCTGCTAATTTTATCCACCATTATTTGCTAAGGAATAAATTTATGAATACAGCTGGATCAGGCTTTAGACTGTTTGCCTTACCCACAAGTAAACTGTTAAACAGGTTAATTAAGACTACTACTTATGTCTCTGAAACACTGTGGTCATCCTCCTATAACCCAGTGTTGTAAACACGTCATAACAGGGAACACCTCTCCTCCCCCCTTCTGTCTCACTGACAGCCTGAGTTAGTGTATGAGGGTGCACTAAAAAGCAGGCAGGGTAAAGAAGTCAGCCATATGTGGTAACAAACATGCTTAATACATATGGTAGCCACACACACATGCACATTTGCAAACATCCATATAGAGCATAGAAATGCGTCTTTGAAGAGCAGTCCTTGCGTTTTCAGAGGCAATTTGCTTTATTGCAAACAGCAATAATGAAGAACAAACTCATTTTCTTTTATTCCTCCAGAGGTATGCACAGGCTTTGAACAAATTCTGCAAGAAAAAGAACCCCTACAGACTCTGGATGAAAATATAACAAGCTACATACTTGTATGGTTATAAAATAGGAACTGTTTACAGTTCTAACATGAAGCCAATTCTCGAGACTGAATTTTGCCTTTTCAATAGAGGAGAAAGCCTTTCACATCAGTGTCATGTGTTGTTACTATTCCTTTTAACATTGGTCCCTTACACCTTCTGTCTTCTCACAAGTAGAGATGGGGCTTCAGACTCATGAAGAGCCATTCCAACTGATCCCTTAAACCAAACAGGTACAGCCCAGCTGGCTGCTGCTGAGGGGGGTTTTGCAGTTTGCCAACAGACTACAACAAAGATCTGGATGGATTCTTCTATAATGGGGGGAGCACTTTTTCAGCTGTTTTAACATTTTAGGTTCTGTAGCTGTGTGCTGCACAGTCAACCAGCAAGGCAGAGAAGGCAGAGGACTATCATCAAGAAGTGCCTTCTCAAAAATGTATCTGATTATTACACTGAAAGAAAAAAGGGAACCAGAACAGCAACTCCAATGGCAGTATATCAGCATAACTAGTTATCAAATGGGAACACTAATAATCAGATATAGGAACTTAACTGAGAAATAAAAAAATCATTCAAGAATCCTTATTAACACTTCACACTTGATTAATTACATTATTTAAGTTATTTTTTGTTTCTGACCAATATCTTAGCAGTGAATGAATGCCAGCATCAAATATGCAAGGTCCAATGCTGAAGGAGTTGAAAGGATGAGCTACCATACCTCTCTGCTTTAGGATTGACACATTGTCTCTGCATATGCTGCCATATTCTTTTAAATCATGGAAACCTTCAGACATCATCACACCTCTGCTGACTTTTCTCTATAGATAATAATCCAAAACTCTGTGGGCTATCCATGTGGTATTCCTAATGAATGTGACACTGCACTTATCATCTTTGAGTAGATGAAATTATCATTATGAGTTCTCTAATCTCTGAGCAATACCCCGAGTGCAACTTAAAATGTTTATGTACCAACAAAGTAATGGGGTGGAGAGCATTTGAGCTGTACCTCACACTAGAGAGGACCTGGAAGCTCACCTTTCCTGGTTTTATTTTTTAATTACCACTAGAAGACACCTAGCCAAGCAAAGTAAAAAGGCCTCAAACCATAGAACAGCAAGAACTAATATAGAGGTAACATACAAACCATTTTTTAACTAGGATTTTAGGCACCTTAACTATAGGATTTTCTTACAGTCTATACACTCTCCTTAAACAAGTCAACATGCAACTTCCTATAGGAAATGAAACTTCATTTGTGCAAAGGTATTTATTAAAAAAGTAGTTACATAATGCTAATGTAATGGACTACTGGTGCAAGACTTCACTTGCAGGTTTCTCTGATATTTATGTGCTTCAAAGCAAATATATGTCTTTCCTCTTTATGAGTAAGAACCGATAGTTTAACATTCTAGTTCAAAAGAGCCCTAAGGATAAAGAAACATTCCTAATGACAAGTGAAATTGTCTCAGATTGCACAGCAGTGATGCGCTGCTGGTGAACACTTCCCCAAAAATACTCCACTTGGCATGTTCCCTGACAACGTGAAAGTTCTGGAGAACTTGCTTCTAATTTGTTTCAAATCTTGCAATGAGTATGTTTGCTGGAAAAGGTTTTACTCAGTTCAGATCAGTGTTTCATGCTTGTGTGCTCAGATGCCTTTCACTTCAGAAAATGCTGTAAACTATCTGTAACTGTTTTGACTGAAAGGACAAAGGAAAGGCCATCCATCTTTTCTTACTCTTAGAGATGTCAAAATAATGTTTTACTATTAGCTACTTCAGCCACAATAGATAAGACTTCAGTCTGCAGAAAAGAACTATCTATGTCCTGTCTGATGATTTTGTGAAAAAAACCCACAAAAGTAACCAATAAACCCCCCCCCCCCAAAATACAGCAACACAATGATTTCTGAGATGGTTGCTCTCTTATTTTGATAATGTAATTCCAATTCTTGACAGTTCAAAAGTATCTCCAGAGAATAATCTCTAGAGGACCATACAAGCAGAACCGAAGCACTCTGGATGATTTTTCATCTCCTATTTGTACAGTAACTTGCATATTTTCCAGGTAAAAACAAGTGCTCCCTCCAGGATGTAATTACTAGCAGAGGTAGAGATGAAGCTACTGAAAGGCAAAGGTCTTTAGTTGAGTATTCCTTGAAAAATGTGCTTTCATAAGCACAAAGCTCTGAGCCTAGCCCAGAGTTTCTAAACTATTTAATTGAATTTAAAAAAACTGAAAAAAACCTCCAAACCCTCAGTCCCTTTAAATATGCTATTTAAATAAAACTAAAGCAATGTCCCAATGACAAATGCTACTAAGCTTTGTAATTTACTCGCTGATGTTTAGAGATCAGCAAGAAAACTTGGCTCTGAAAGATAAAAATATGCTGGGAGTGGGTCAGAACCGTTTCCATCGGTCACTGTAGTTTTGCAATGCTTGTGACCCCAATTTCCTTTATCCTCAGTTGCCTTTTCTGACCCTCCAGAAAGCTTGGGACCCACTGAGTGAGAAAGATAGGCTTATTCAATTTATAACTCTACGAAATTTGGGCAAATTTCTGAGGCAAATGGTGTAAGCTTATTTCCCACACAAATAGATAAAAGATAATCAATCATTCTTATGCATTCCAGTCCCACTGCTCTTCATTTATTGCTGTGCTTACAGCTGGACTTAATTCTCCTCTTTCATTTAACAACTTCTTTCTTATAGGAGTCTTTTGGAATAAAAGTGTTCTGTGCAAGAAGAATTAAAAATGTAAATACATGACAGATCCACAGTAAGGAATATAGTAAAGTGCAAACAACCAAAGGGAAGGATGGATACACTATATACAAACCTCTCTTCTCTTGCTTGTCTTAGCTCTTCTCTTTTGTCTAAATAATCGCGGCTAGAAAGAGAATTACAGTAAATTGCAGCAGAAACAGAAGAAAAAGGTAAGTAGTAGAAGTATAAGTACAGAAACCAAGAGCAGTACAAACAAGCTGGGCAGATGTAACAAGGGCTGTTGTTGACAAAAAATGTTTGGTTTTGCAAAAATGGCTGAAAAATGTGTGTCTACACTTATCTATGAATACACCCTAGATATGTGACACCAAATATGTAGTTCGGAAGGTCATTAAAAGTAATTATATAAAAACCTCAAGAACTGAAAAACTTGGAAGCATGCTTTGAAACCTGGCGTCTGAAATTAGACATGATGAACTGCACCTAATGAGCAGGCACATTAGTGGCAATGAAACTATTCCACATTTGCTCCATCTTAGAATGTCCCAAAAGAGTGACTGCAGCACCTGGCAGGCTAGACCAAGACAGGGAGGATACTGTATATCAGCCTTCCTTAGCAGGCACCTTTCCTCAGTGTGTTTTAGTTTCTACAGTTGGAAACAGAACAGCAATCTGGCTTTACAGAGTAGGACAACTCTTCGTTCTTAGAAGGTGTGTGCAGGATTATTGGAGAGATAACAACTTTTCACTTCATTTTTTCACTCTGAGTTTTAGATACAAAACTTTTATGCCAGCTGCTGCTCCCGCAGCAACTCAAGTAACCCATATATTTAGCTTTTGCCAAGTCAACTTTGCTGGATGCTTGAGCACTATGATTTCAGGCAGGCCTGCCACATCCACAAATGTGGATGCAAATTTAACTCGGGCAGCAGAACCTAGTAAATGCCCAGCCTGCCTTGATACCACAGCAAGAGAGTTCCTTACAATATATTTTTAATACTTTGTTGAATCTACTAGACAAAATTGTTGAGACCTTCACCTTATCTGTTAAATTCTTTCACAGTAACTTGGGAGTACCAGAAAGATTTTCAGAACTACTCCTTTTATAAATAACCACTATTTTTTCTCTCTATATTGTGCCATCGAGTGAATTACTTATCATTTACTATACCAATAGCTATCAAACATCTGCTTCTAAGTGGTCTTCAAAAGTCCATTAACAGGGAACAGAGACTACTGTTTCAGGCTATCTCCACATGCTTTAAATCCTGAACTGGTTATACTTTTATCATATTTTCAGAGTATTTTAGGAAATCTTCAGCAGGCAAATTTTAACATCACTCTTTGACCTCTGAAAACTTTCGCCCTTTCCTACAGCTGAAGAACAGTCATTGAATTTTAGGACTTATTGTTCTATATATGCAGTGGGTACAATTGTCCTCCTACTGAGAAAAAAGTTTGTTCTGGAAAGCATTCCTTTAGTTAGCAATAGCTTATGAAGCTCTTTAGCATCTCTCCTAATCCTCCAGCTCTTTCACAACTGGTGATGCTCTCCTTTAAATTATCCTCAATTTGTCAATGATGATGCCAGAATCTAGTGCAATGTTCTCAAGGCAGAATTGGAAAGAATGAGATAACAAATGAGTCATGATGGTAAATCCAGTACTGCTCACGAGTTTAAAGACTGTGAATTGCAAGTGCTATTTTTAATCAAAAATACATCTTCAGAGTCTGGGTTTCTAGCCAGACTGATGATATGATAATGCAATCCCAAGAACTCTTATGAAACTGTCCGTGACTGTTTGCTGTGGCTTTGTCCTCCTCCTGCCAGACTGTTTAATCAACTGTGGGATGCTGTGTGTCTGCAAATTTGGTGGCTTTGGAGACCCCCTGGTCACAGAACTCAAATCTGGAAGATGAAAACACTGGGTATTTGAAAATCCTCTTAAATATGTTGTTTAGTTAACTGGTTTCTGACTCTGAAATAATGAGATGAAAATCTATATTTTTATTTTTTTCTCCCTGACTTTAAGGATGCTCTTTTAGCGACAGAACAACTACTGTAGCCAACCTCTACTGAAATGTGCAGATCTGTTATTCAAACAGGTCAATCTGCCAAATGCCCTGTTGGCTTTTTCGGTTTGGGAGCTTCTTTTTTGAAAGATCATGTTGGCTGTCCATGGCACCCTGCTGCAGCCTGATGATACCACTTAGAGGGAGAGTTTTTGGAAGAGGCTTGAAGACTGAGACCTTATTGTTTCTGTTTCAGGAGAACTTGGGCAGCTGTTGGCTGCCAAAGATCCTATTATGGTGCTCTTCCACCTTCCCTCTGCCTCTCATTTCCTTCTAAACTAGCTATCTTCTGGAGCCAGGAGAATATCAATCAACCAACCAACCACTCATAAGTTACTCCTTTTTCCAAATTCACAGAATCACAGCCTGTTTCCACTTCTTACTAAAGAGATGATTACAGTGAAAACAATCCTGCATACTAATAAACAAGCTCACATGAAACCCAGTGCCATCTTTTCCATAACTACCAATTCGAAGGCTACAAAACATTTATCTTACCATTCTTTAGGTTATTATATTATGTCTTCTAACTACTAAAAATATGTTTACTTTTTACTCCTGTCTATGAGGAAAAAAATTGATTTCTTAGCATACACTCTTCAGACCGTAGGCAAACCGTTTCAGGTATAGACTCCATATCCATCCTTAGCCCACCGCAGTCTTTGCTAACATCTGTGTGGAGATTTCCAGGCATGGATTTAAAAGGATAAGGGGCCTTGTCTCTTACTATCCTCAGGTAGCATACCCTGGGATCCTACATCATAAAAAACATTTTCTCAGATGTGAGTCCTATACTCAGCTGTGGCCTTTGTCTGGCCATGGTTTGAAGAATAATTTTGATAATTGCTTTCTGTCAGTTTCTCTTTCCAGGAGGAAGAGACACATGTTCAGAAAAGGAGGAAAAACTCATTAAAAAATGCTACCACACAGCCTGAGACAGCAAATCCTTTTTACTTTCCATAACACAAAAGCAAAAAGATGTTTCAGTGCTGTCCCTTCCGCCTTTGATACCTTTGTCCCACTGTTTCATCTTCAAAACTCCATGCCTCACTGAGATTATAATTTGGAGAGTATATTAGCTAATAAAAACAAGCCTCTGTAGATACCCAGACAGTATAATTAGGAAATACATAGCTGCCTTTAAAAAAAAAAATCCTTATTTCTTGAATGTCAAAATTCATGATGTGTGTAATCTGTCAGTTCTTAAGATACTTAGATCAAGAAAGGTATCTACAAACTATTCTTCAATTATTTTGCAATTGAATTTCTCAATGATTTACCAGTCTATCACACACAGACACTGTGAGTAAATTTGGGTCCTACTTGAATTTGTTTCTTTCTTCACGTTCTATCCTTTGCAACCTTTCTTCTCTCTCCTGACGCCGTCTTTCTCTTTCAGCTGCCAAGGACTCCTGGTGCTGCCGAAAAGATGATGTAAGGAGACCACCCAAAGCTGGCCTGCAGAAAAGGAAGATCAGATTTCTCAGTGTCACTTTTATTGATTATACTGGCAAAAAATGAGTAGCAATCATTCAGCAAGTAACATAATTCCAACCAGCAGAATGACATGGCAATATTTATGTATGGATCTTTCAAAGCACGGGCTAAGTGTCTTCTCGCTAAATTGATTATAGACACTGTGATGAGCTTAAGAAAACACTTAGAGTAGGCTTGTTAAATTGCCAAATTTCTAAGGTACAATAAACGTGTAAAAGTTCTTCAGTCTAGTTCAACTGCAATATTGTCTAAATATTTTTTTTAACTTTATAATCCTGTTAACACAAAAGCTGAATCCTGCAAAGGATTTTTGAAATTTTAAGGAAAAAACCTGCAATATTTTTAAAACACAAACATGTTATGTAATGATGTTAAAAACAGATGTGCCACAAACACCTGAGAATCCTGCATACAGAAAAAAAAAGTAAAGGAAGTAAATGTCATAACAGCCCTTCAGAATTCAAATGCCCTCCTTAGCAGGGGCATATCTTTCCTTTATACATTAACAAGTTCGGTTATGATTATTTCCTTGCTGCATGTGCTGTAAGAGCAAAACAAATCACATGTAAGGACATATCAGTAAAATACATAGGGACAGTCTTCTCAAACCTTTATTGAAAACTGTCAGAAATGATGGCCTCTACAGTAAAGACTTTTTAAATATATAAAGCTACATTTGCATTCACTTATAGTTTGCTGTTGATGCAGGGTTTTTTGTTAGTTTTACTGCAAGTACTACTTTGGCTGGGAGAGTGGGTCCTCTCACAAAACTTTCCCCCAACAGAGTAAAGATGTCTCTCTTTCTATCTTTTAGACAGGAAAAAAAAAATCTGTATTGTACAAGGTAGCTTTATACAGATACACACTGATTGAATTAGACTGATAAAATCAAAAAGACATAACTCGTGTAGAGCGGTTTCTGTGCATTGTTGTAACATGAGTTTTGCAATGAAAGGATTAATGAGAGAAATAGATACTGCTTTTTCTGAAAAGAAATTAAAAGAAACTAAACCCTGCCTAAAAGGAGGTTCCTTAACTAGTAATACAAACCTGAATAAATTTTCTTTATTTTTAAGGACTTAGACCCTTTCCCTTATTTATTTACTTGTCTCTGGCTGAACAATGTAGGCACTTAGTGTAATGGCACCAGATCACCAGCACAGATATGTGCAGGAGAAGACAAAAGAATTAATGCAAACCTATCTTCCCTGAGTGTCTATGTCTGTACAAGCAGAAATGCTTCAAAACATAGCCATTTCAGCCCCACTGGCAGCAGGGCAGTATGAATATGTCAATAATTTCAATAAATTGAATTTCAATATGTCATATCCCACCCGCATAAACATTACATAAGATGGTATAAAACTCGATATTCTGTAAGACTCCGTGCTGGCACTCCTCCAGAGCTACAGTATCAATGCTGGATCACGCTCAAAACCATAAAAATCTCTAATATGCTTCAGCACTAAGAAAAGGGGAAAAAAATCCTCATACACTGACAGTCAAGTACGTGTGGTGAATTTTCCCCTGAGCATATTTTAAATTTATTTTAACTTTTGACCTTTCAGTGCATGTTGCAAGAGAAAGCTCTCAGCAGAAACAGTAGCAGCACTGTACTAAAATTCAAAAGCTAGAGCTCCATCCCTGTCATAGTATGAAATACCATGGCTATAAGCTTGGACATAACATCAGAAATTGCTCTTGGAAGGGGAAAACTGGACAAAGCCTCCATGTGAAGACATATGGAAATAAACTAGGAGAGATGGCAAAAGAGGGTCCCTATCAAGTCTGTGCTTTTATGTGTTTTGAGTATTCGGCTTGATATCCCATCCTGTCCCACCGAGCTGCCGTGAAGTCTGCAAACTCAATTTAGAGTCAAAGGAAGGTATGGCTTAAATAACCTGAAGGAAAATTATTGGGAAGGATGGGGTGATACTGAGAGACCAAAGGAGTGATTGCAGGTCTGCACAGCATCTAGCAGGTTGGAAACCTTTGGCTCTGACTAAGCTCTTTGAGGCTCCACAATAAATATACATTCTTATTCAAGGGATTACAGGGAAATCACATGGAGATGCATAGTTTAGTACTGCAGATGGGATTCTAACCTAACTTTGGTAGCAAAATTCCTCCTCATGCCAAGACACCTTGTTTGGAGGTTTGATCCATAGCATAGTTTGGCTAGCATTGCTCACTTGGCTAAAATTTGCAGCTGTATGAACAGCAGCTTTACAATCTAAATAAAAGATCCACAGCCATATGTACAGAAGAAAAGCTAATGTTTAAGAAACTGAAAATGTTAGCTTGTCACCTCTTTGAAACTAATCAAATCAACAATTAGCCGAAACTTGGTATTTCTGTATTTCCCCTTTGTTATGAGTTCATACTTCATCTGAATTACAAGCTACAGTATAGCCTGCACATGCTTGCCTGACTTAATTCCTTTGTCCCAAACAAAGTCACATCGTGTACAACAGTTTAGTGCATGAGATGGTCAAAACTAACAGTCAAAGCTGCAAGAAGGTTCTGTTTATACACGTAATAACTAAACAGACAGGAACATGTTCAGCTGACTCCCTGTGTGGCACTGACTTCTTAAAACACAAATAGTCAGGTTTTGGGTCTTCCGTCTCATTTAGAAAAGGGCAGGAAAAGAAACAGTACTGATACTACTGAGTTAGTTAGTGCTTGCTTAGTGGTTAGACCTTGCAGTGGCCAGCCCACTCAACCGGACACCAAATGCTGAGACCATGTGCCTTATGAAACCTCATAAACTCACAGCCTCACTGTTGCTAACAAACATTATAACTCAGCTGCTGTTTGGGTGAATCAATACTCTTTTTAATATGAACCGCAACTGCAAATGAACAGATTTTAGCATTTTGTAAACTCCATAATTAATTTTCTACGTGTGCATAAACTAAACATGGAGAAAACAGGTGTTACTTTCGGGGTGTACAAACCCTTAAAACAGCCAGAGGAAAAGAAAGTATTTAGAGGTATTCCTCAAACAATCTAAACAATTTGAAAAGGGGTTTGTCTATGTATGGTTTGTCTACAGAATCTGATTTTTGTTTCTGTATTCCCCTGTCAATAACACTTAAAGTAAATGTTCCCTTTCAGTGAGCTCATGCTTGAATTGCAAATGGCATCAGTACTGGCCAAACCATCTGGTAGGAAGGCTTGGGCTGAGCCTTTGGGTAAGTTTGTTGCTTTGATGATGTTTGAAGGGTGACAGTGGCTTCAGGCCTCAGGAATTTTTAAGTCTTATTGCTGTAGGCTTCATCTTAAAAATGAGTAAGCAAGAAAGAGGATAAAAAAATTCTGGCATTGAATCAAAGGTGATAAGAGATTTTAACAGAAAAGAGTATGTGAATACTCAATGAAAGCATAATAGAGTGATCACTCACAAAACAGGGTTATAGCTGATATTTGCCAGCATTTTAATGCTGGTGTCATATGTTACCAGCTGGTAATATCAACCATTTGTTCAATTCCACAAATACAATCCAGAAGGATGCTTGCTCTGACTACTATTTTTAGTCTTGTAGAAAATGCAAGGCTACTAAGAACAGATTGTTAATATAAAAAATGTTAAGAAAAGCTTTCTTATGCCTGCTGGTTAAAACCAGTAAAAGCTAAACAAGCTACATTATTACATTCTCATTCCAAAAAGAAAACACACGACAAGAATGTGTCTAGGTCTTAGGATTTGTGAATAGAGCTCCATACCAGAGCATTGGGACCTGGGGCCAGAGAGGTCATTAGTTACTTATCTTGTTGGAAGAAGAGACAGGAAAGACAAATAATAGGAAAAAAAAAAAGAAAAAGAAGGCAAAAAAATATACACAGGGCAAAGGACATGAAGCTAAAACATCTAGTGTAGGCCCAAACTCTTCTAAATAAAAATTCAGCTAGCCTGACCTACAGCATTTAACACAGCAGTGAATTAGTAATCATTATTATAAACACAAATTCAGGCAGACACAAGATATCTCACACTTTTTTGCAAGTACTTGCAGTTTCCTGACAATGCTCCATCACAGACTATATATTTTGAAGGGGAATATGTGACCTGAATTACTCTAATCTTGTTGCAAGCTGAAGAAAATATTTCTGTCTTACTCTAAGCTGCTTTGTTGCAGCAAAATTGCAGTTCTGAAGTTCAAATGTTCTTCATTCACATAAGCTCTGAAACATTCTTTTGTGGCTGCATTTCCCTCTGCTTAGTTGAATTTTTAAGATTTGCTACAGAGAAATGGGTATCTCTAGGAAGAATACAAAATAAAAATGTATATTTTTAGGAGTTAAAAAAAATTAACAGATGACTTATGAGAGGAAATCCCTTCAGGTCATAAGGCTAGTATTCAGGGTTGTCTTTAATATAACATGGTTCAGAGTCATTAATAAACTTATTAAGGAAGCACTAATCACCTAGTTTTACAAAGTGCTCCTGTTCCACCAGTCATGGATTGCTACAGAGAGAGAACAACAGCCAACAGCTCCTACTCAGGCCTTAAGTAACTCTAAACGTCTCTTGACTTTAACAAAATAAATTCACTTTCCAGCTTAGAAAGAGACAAAAGGGGAGGAAAAGCTGCCAAGAGGCATATTGCTTTTCACTGTTAAAGAAACTCTCAGTGTGTTATGTCTCCCTACATGACACGGCAAATTCAAAAGCATGTTGATATAAGATTTTGCAAACAGACTAAACATTACTTGAGGAATCTTTACAAAACTCTCAAAAATAAACAGAAAATTGAGAGATAAAACTACTGACTAATGCTTCCTTTGAGAAAGAAACTTGAGAGTGACCAAGAGAAGAACTGATTAACGTTAGACTTTCAAGTGGCGTAGGGGACTACCCAAAATAAAGCTACAGTGGGGCAGAGCTGCACAGAGCCTGCAGCCTGACCTCTACAGGTTTTACACTGTGCTTCTTTCTCCAACTTGCAGCTTCTCATCCTCATGTGAGTTACAAATTACCTGTAAATGACAGGTAGATCCCACAGGTAGATCCAGGCTAAGGTGGGTGTCCCCTCAGCATCAGCACTGCACACAATGCGCTCAGCCAGCAACACTCTGCAGTCTGAAACCGTAACCCAGTTCATGCTTCTGTATAAACATATACCCTATGATGAATCCTAAAAAGCTGCAATCAAGAATATTGCTTACACAGTAGTTTGACAAGCAGCTCGGCCAGTGTAAGCCACCACTGCCTCCCAAATTGTAAATCAAGGAATTCCTAAAGTCATTTTTCCTCTTAAAATCTCAGCAATAAAGTTGAGGCTTTTGCCCTGGGCCACTATTATCAACAATCAAGCTATCCCTTCCTCATTATGTTACTCAGAGTGAAAGATGTCCTTGACATTTACCACAAGAAAAAATGGTCATGATCTCTAGTCTGAGAGCCCAGAAGTACATATTAAGACACACAGAAAGAATAGAAAGCCAAGGAAAGAGGCAATGTTCTTGGGAGAGCAGCAGCTTTGTAAGCTGTATAGAAGATTTTGTAACATAGGGTTCTTGGTTTATCTTAGTGCTTACCAGCTGGAGTAAGGAAACTCCAGGGTGCAGATTAGTGATAAATGGCTGATGAAAAAAAAAAGAAAAGAAAAAAATAGAGAACCTTCATTCAGCAGCATCTCCCTGGGGTTATCAACTATTGAGATGTTTCATTTTAGTAGACAGTCTAATTGAAAAGCTGTTTGGCATTCTCAGGAAGGTTTTTTTTGGTGATGGTTTGTTGTTGTTGTTGTTTGTTTGTTTTGTTGTTGTTTTGCTTTAAAGAGACAGAAATTTGAAAGAAAGCACCAGATTGCCAGCAAATCACTTTTTCAGGAACCTAGAGAGGGAATAAAGCTCAAAAGAAGAGTTTTTGCAGACTTTTGCTGCACTTCATGTTTAAGCTTCGGGTATAGTGTTTACATGTCAGTGGAGAAAAAAATCACCTATAATCTAGGCATGCTAATCTCAGTGTCTGTGACCTGGTTTAGAAATAAATGTTTGAAGGTACATTTTCTTTAAAAGATATAGAAGAACATGGAGATGAATACTCAACATTTAAGGCCCTCCATCATGGGAGCCCGAGGTAAAGTATTGCTGTAGATCACAAAGCAAGTAAGATGGAAAACATATTAAAGGATATGAAATATATTTCATATTTGTTAAGCCTATTTTCTAATGCTCTGGAAAAGCTGGAGATGCTTCAAACAGGAGCAATCTCCAAACACCACAGTAGGCCTTTACCACGCTTGGAGACTTGGAAGAACTTCTGAGGGACCAGCCAGAGGTGGAGACTAAGTTCACAGTGACTGGCTAAGAGGTTCAAGAAGTGGAGCTTTGCAAACTGAACTTTCTGGCATTTGATTTAACAGACAGAGGCACGAGAATGAGGACCATGAACTCCTGCTCCTTTGGCACACAGTGCCCAGAGAAGAAGACTTTTTGAGATAGGCTAACTATACTATTGTTTGACTATCAAGTCCAGTAGGAACTGTCTCCTTGCAAATGCATCAGAAGAAACCTACCCTGGCAAACACACCAGCAAGATATTTTTCTGGTAGTGGAATGAATGAAAGCTGATGCTGAATTCAGAAGCTCTTGTAAGTTATATTCCTTCATGGTCTCCTCTAAGGATGGCATACACTTCACCACCAAAAGGACACTATGAGGGGGCGTGAAGCTTTACAAGTAATGAGTTTGCTGTTCAGCTACAGATTCCAGGCTGCAGCTTTTGGTTCGAGTGACTGCCTTAGATTAAGAGTCTGAGAAGACAGTCTTTGGCTAGACAGAAATAGCCTAGGTATGAGCATAAGGCATGGAAATACAGACTAATCTTATACCTTCTGCCCCCAGGCAAGGTGGTAACTCAGAGGGACAGAAAAAGGCTTTTCTCCCTGGTGTGCTTCAGTCATATCCTGTTCCTCCCCTTTGTTACCAAAATTTATGAGGTTATGAAATTGAGAGTGATTTTCCTTTTCTTTACTAACTGGGGAGAGTTAATTGGTGATTTAAGTCGTGAATAGTGGGAGCAGTATATTTATGGAGCAAAGCAGTCTTTGGCATTTGAAAACAGGCAGACTGGGCTATACTCCTTATTCATTAAGAGCAACTTTCACAAGCAGAGAGATACAAGAGAACCAATACACCCTTTCTTTTCTCCCAATGGAGGGCTGAACAAAAAGTGTCCTGCAGTTTGCCCTCCTTCAGCAGGATTCCCATGGCTGCAATATGCATTTCAGAACCATGGCTCTCCACAGGGGACCCAGGGCAATGAGAGAGAACAACAGGATTGCAAGAAGTTGCCAAAAGGCCGCAGCTGAATTTAGAAACAGTTAAGTAAGCCTTTTCTTCTGCTGCACAATCAGAAATATATAGATGATGTGGATTTTAAAGAACAAAATCCAGCTACTTTTGCACTGAATTATACTGCTGTTATGATTTCCTACTGATCTTAGCCAAAGAAGGTTTTAAAAGTATGAATGTCAAAATGTCAACCACACTGTTTCTTTCCACCTAAGTTGTAGCTCTTGTTTACATAAGCAAAATGCAGCCAAGGGTTTGAAAGGCCTGTCAGGGCAACATGAATCATTTTGCTGGGCACTGCTCTGGATTCTGCTTCTTCCTTCCTCCTCATTCTCGAAGGTCAGATAAACGGTACCAGGAACTTCATCTGAAGCTCTTCCCTGCATGATAAAAGACAGGAATCTTTCTGTGAAGGTTTTGGATAACTGTAGTCATAAGCTGAAAGCAGAAAACTCACCTTGGAGCTAACCATAGATATGCATCTGCTTCTTATCAAGTGCTTTTTTCTCCCCGCCCCATCTTTTAACTCTTGTTTTTGTGTTTGAATCCATATAAATTTTTACCATCAGGAGGTAGGAAATAATGTTTACATAATCTAAGACAAACACCATTCATAGAAGACTGTGAAAACTTCCACAATACTTTCCATTTACTAATTAGTGCCAAGCATTGCATCATGCACTACACAGCTTACTCTCCAATAAGCAAATTCTATCCATCGATCTCTCCATGGGCATTTCTGCAATGCAGAACATTTCATTCCAGGACAATGAAATAAAAGCAGGCTTCTGCTCTTCTTCAAAGCAGTCACTTAATTAGAGCTTGCTGAACTATAGATCTGCAATGGTATCACATGCAAAAAGAACAAGACAATGCAAAACGGCATCTGAAACTGTAAATTTAATAATCTTTCAAAAAATAACTGCATCAATTCTGCAGGCAGCATGCAGCTTTTGTGTACACATATTTTTCAGACTTCTCAGAGATTCATATACAGGAAGCATCAAGCTGTAACATCCCTCAAATGCAGAAATCCTGGTGAGTTCATGAACTACCATGAGCAGCAGGCTGCGAATTTAAACAAGAGTACAGAGATTTTTACCACATGAGGTGGAAAGTGGTAAACATAACCTGTGGGAAAGACAGAGATGCTACTCCGAGCACTGTGTACAGGAACTTAGAATATGTAAGAGAGATCTGATAGTTGAAGGCAGAGCACTTTCCAGTTTCACAATAAAGAGACGGACAAAGTATGATGGCCAGAAGATGTTGCTAGAAAAACTGTCCAGAAAATATAAAATATTTTCCTAGAAGTGATGATAAATACTGGCATGTTTTCCAGGAGAAGTCATGCTGCCACTTGAAAACACAGGAAGGTAACAGGGGTCTTTTATTTAGCTTCCTTGAGACCCATTACAGGTCACAACAGATGATTGCAGAGCTCCCCTCTGGCCTGACTCTCCATGAATCTGTGAATTTTACAGCTTCATCCTGTGGGGCCAAGGCATTTTGGCTCCAAACCAGCAACGCACTTACACACAGGCTGCAATTGAAAGCTGGCTCTCTCTGCTGGAGCAGGGCCAGCGCCATCAACCTCTTGCAGGACAGGCCCAACCATCTTTAGCCATCTCAGCGTTTGACCACTTTGGGCTTTCTTTGCTGCAACAGCAATCAGAAGCTTACAACAGCAGGGACTTGGAAATCTAAAACTTCCAAAGCAGTGGGAGACTTTTAACTCTTGCTTATCTAGCATCTATTTTGCTGAGGTAAAAAGGGGGTGAAAATGCCAGTGTAGAGTTTTTTATTATGGTTTCACTCGGCAATAATTTAACTGAGATCAGGAAAGACAAGTTGAGGCAAGGTACTCTAGGAAGATGAGCAAATGAAAAACTTGTCTTTCTCCAAAGACAAACTTAATGTAATTACTCACTTGAAAAAAAGGATTAAATCAATACCTCATGGCTAGAAATACATGTATGCTGGAAAAACCTAACTTGAACCATTCTGAATAGTAGCCTGGAAAGGATGTGAGGCATTAGGAAGGTTCAAACATCTATACACACGCGCACACACAAACACTTATACACATATAGAAAAATTCTAAAAAAAGATTAACAAAAATTAACTGGAATACAAGCAAAGGATCCTGACCTTCAGTTCAAAAAACAGGGTGGGAGATGCAATTTTTATGAATTAGAGGCCAGTTTGGAAACAAACAATCCAGATCCCATGTTTTTGGCATAGTTTTATGAAACTATTATATTAAATTATTAAAATAATTTAAAACTTATACCTTTCCTTCTTAAACTCAGCATGACATCCTTTGAAGCTGTCATTTACTTTCAGGTTGTAACAGACAGTAAATTTCTGGTGGTCCAAATCTCTTGCCAAGCATTGCTTTCATGTATCCATAACATTTTCTTATCTTTTTTCTTCTTCTAGTATCTAACATAATTCAAAAGAGTATTTTGGTTGTTCAAAATACTGCTTTTTCGTTGCTGGTTTGTTTTGTTTTTTCCCTTTTTCATGTTTTTAAAAGTGAGCTGATAACTGGTAGGTTATTATGAGTTTGCTTTACCTACAGCAAGATATGTTTTGCCCTTGATGAAATACAATGAGATATATCACGTATTTTCAAGAAAGGACAAAATTATGGCCTAGGAAATTCTGAGTTAAGCATGTTTCCAAGATTTTGTAGTTGATTTAAGATGATAGAAGTGAAAATAGATCTGAATTTATTTTTAAAAATGGAAAGAAAATATGCTTTAATTCATCTCAATACTTAGAACAGCATATGTGTGAAGCAACTCTGCTTTATGCATTTAAGTGGAAGAAGCAGAAGTAGGATGGAAATACACTCAGGCTTTAACACCAAGTCAGACAGAAAGGCTTGAGAATGAGTGGGAAATGAACACATTCAGATTTTTGTCCATTTTCTTTCCAACATTAGAAAAAATCTGGTTAGAAGATATTTCCAGTACTCACTCAGAACAGTTTACATTTATCTCCTTCATCCTGTCTACAAAGAAACTGTTGTCAAAACACTGATTAATTTACAAACCTGTCAGATTTGGTCTCTTGAGGTGGTGACAGAGTTGTCCCATAACGAGTAGTGGGGGTTGTAGGGGCACTCACACCAGTATAGGGTCGTGGAGAAGAGTAAGAGCTGCTGCCATAGCTATTGTATCTGAAGAAATGGGAAGAAAAGTAGGAGAAAGGGAGAGAAAGAAAGAATCTGTCAACAAGCAGGCATGAAACAGTAAATCCTCTTGTTTACAGGGTGCTAGTGATCCCATACCCAAGAACTTCTCAAACATTCACCTTCTGGAAATGTTGCTCTATTTCCAGCTTCCAAATACGCAACCTATCATGTACTTTTAATATCAACCATGTCATGAACATACGTGATGCAAACAGTGAACTATATGTAAGGAAAATAACGAGAGATTAGAATGGTCCTCCCAAGTGACAACTCATAGTAGGAATACCTGAATTACTGCTCAGTTACTGAAAATTATTAGCTGTTTTGGGAGCTGATATCCAGCCACTAGAAAAGGGATCAAACCAGTCCAAGTCAGCAGTATTCCGTATCCAGTGAAATTAGGGAAAAAAGCAGCATTCCCAAGACATGATCAGAACGTGGACATCATGATTTGCAAATGCTTGCATTTTAAATGGAAAGCAACCACATTCTTTTCAATTAAAGCCGGCAGCATTTTCTTTCCCTCCCCCAACGTAAGTAATAGCTTATGTGCCATTTCTTACAATGTCTGTAAAAAATCATCACCATGGTTAAAAAGACATGTCTCCGGAAGCACGGTTTCAGAAATTTCTATCAGCCCTTCCCTCTATTAAAAAAAAAAAAACCATAAACTCGCTTGACTTCAATGCGAGCTTGCTGATCAAAGAGAAATTGTTTCCAGGACTCCTGGAACAGTCGCCTCCCCAGAGTCCCTTCTATCAATGTTTTCATCCTGGCTCCTGTACTGAATAGAAAAGGCAGTTGTGTTGCTTTGCTGTGCCTTTTAACCATTGTACTTAACCAGCATGTCAAGGAGAGATTCCTGATTTGGCAGAATGTTAATATTCCTGTTCACGAACAATGCTATTTTACCACATGGAAAGCATATGACGCTCTGTAGGTCAGTACTCTGCAAGGCCAACTCATCCAAATGACAAAATTAATTTCAGGAAATGAGGAAACATAATTTTCATTATTATAATTCAAAAGATATAATATAACCTCCTTCACCATATCCTTTCTCTGTTGCTTCTTCCCTCCCACACATCAGCACACAGTAATTTCACTTGGCAATTTTATTTGAACAGGCTGGTTGGTTTCCTTCAGCTCCATTTAGCACACTCATCTAGCCATGCAAAACTTCATTCAAAGTTTCAAGCTTGATTCCTTAGGGTTCAACAGCATTGCTGCCTGCCAAGGCCCACGTTAAAATCAGAAGAGATTTCAGTTAGGTGCTTTTATAATGGAAGGGATTGTGCTTTATGGAACGTGCCCTCTTGGACAACAATTCCAGGTTTATGTTTTAGAAAACACCCCACCACGAGCACCATCTATTTTAGAGACACGATGCTGACTGCCCAGCAACAGGGGAATAATATTAGCAAAAAATTCTATCATGCATGTATCTGAGCTACACAATGAATTTTGCAGGAAATAATTGCCATCCAGGCCTTCTTCCCCTATAAGAAAACTCACTAGAAACTGGAGACAGTGGCCCACTGGAGGAATGTGTAACTGGACAGTGTGGAGCTTCCCTGGTAGCACAGCCCTAGCTCGGGTCTTCTCTGTGATTCAGCCAAGAAAATATTCTGCCTGTACCTGTACTGAATGAGCGATGAGAAAACTCCACTGCCCTAACAAGAATGCAGAGCTCACTTGGTATTTTCCTGACACTAACAGAAACCTCCATTTACATTTTGATCAACTGAAGGGAGACCTTCTTGTCAACCATTACATATGCTTTTCTTCTCCTCTGCCCCATGAAAAAGCTGACATAGTGCAGAATCCTTTTTCAGACCAAGGAATTTCAATTAGTCCAAAGCTAACTCTCTTGAAAACAGAGGAAGCATACCTCCTATGGACTCAGACCTACATCTACTAAAAAAATAAAATTCACAGGGATTGGTCTGGACACAACATCCCATCAGACGGAGACTGAGATGCTGGAAGAGGAACATGGCAAAACCAGAACACCATAGATTCACAGAATATGCCGAGTAGGAAGGGACCCACAAGGATCATCAAGTCCAACTCCTGGCCCTGTACAGGACCACTCCCATAAGTCACACTGTGTGCCTGAGAGTATTGTTCAGGGTAAGTACGTATCCTGTACACAAAGTTTATCTTTCTAACCTTCCTGTGGTACTGGCTATTACTTCCATTTTCCCTTATCCCAGGAGCCTTCATTCTCAAGAAACCCCAGACCTTTACCTCTTTTATGGACATATTACCGCCCAAATTTTGCAAACTTTGCCTTCCCTTTCCTCCAAATAAACCCATCAGAATTCCCACACATACCGCACCCTTGATCCTGTGTAGCAATTAGAAGTGCAAAGGATGGTCAGAGGAAAAAAAAATCACTGCATAAATATTAAATATTGTAGGAAATAAAAAGGAATCTACTCTCTAAAGTATTTCAGCAGCAATGGGAGAGCAATAAATGAGTGTGAGAGGTCTAGGGGAAAATTGCATCTATGCAGAAAAATGTAAATGTAGAGGAATTCCAGTTTTCAAGTTGCAGGTAAGAAAAAATATGTGAACTAAGTCCCTTGTCAACTGCTACTTGGATTTACAGGCTTTTCAGCAATGTGAAAAAGTGACAAAACACACCCACCTATTAGAAGAGAAAGATCAAAAATTAAAAGGATCAAAGGAATCAAAATATTTGGTCACATGCAGAAATTCAGAAAGACTGCTGGAGAGAAGAAGAAATAAATATACATACAATATATGTGTACATTTTCAGCACCTAATTCAAAGAACACTGACAACTGGGAGAGACAGCAAAAAATCATAAACCTCTTTTCAAGGTGATTCTCTATCATTGTTTTTAGTGCTACTTACTGTCAATTTGTTTTACTTGAAAACAGACTGAGAAAAAGCAATTTTTTTTTTTAATTTTACATGAGTGGGATGGGGAAATTAAAAGTAAAAGTTAAGAGAAATGTAAGAGGAACAACTGAACTGAGCAGATGTTGTGGGGATAAAACTGTCTATTCTGAGTGCTATATTATCTTTATAGAACTCTTATTACAAACATGAGTTGAAATTGCCCATGACATGGACATGCATTGTAATCTAACAACAAATTTTTGATTTGGCAGTTCAGCCTTTGAAGCTAGGATTTCACCCCTGAATTTCAAGTGCTGATCTGACCTCTCTTGGTTTTATAGCACAAGAGCTCCATTAATTTTCATAAAATTATGTCTTCAAATTACATTGTTGTAAATGAGAGCAAAATGGTGCTCCTTTCCGTGATCTCCCAAATCATGGGTTATTTATTTATCCACTGCTCTATAGAGGAAACCAGGATACTTATTAACCATAGACCTTGAAGAAGAGTAAGATGAAATGAAGGCAACAAAGGCAACAAGAGAATATCAATCAAATCAAAATACAGGCTTACAGGACTAAAACTAATACAGTATGTTCTGGAAATAATACAACACATAGAGTGCACTATTACCGCTATAAAATTCTTGAAAGGTGTTATTCATTAGCTAAAAATTAATGTCAGCTGTATAGAAACTACCTGTTTTCCCTCATCATTTCTGCTTCCTTCTCTTTCACAGATGCCGGAGACTCTTCAAAGTCATACGAGAAGAGGTGAAAAGGAGTATGTGGTACATAAGGTAATTTCTCCACTGTTGGAGATGCCTTTGGAGTAATGGATGCTGAGGAATTTTGGGGAGAGCTCAGCAATGCTGTCGCAGGTGAAGATGATGATGAAAGGACAGAATTATGATGACAGACAGATGAGTCAGGCACAGAAGTGGAGATGCTAGAAGAGCTCTTTGCTCTGGAGCAGGAAAGAGACCTCTCAGCTGGAGAAATGGTACTGGAGACAGCTGAAGAACACTGTGAAAAGTTTCCATTCACAGCCTCCCGCACATCTTGAACCTCACTGCAGGAGGAAAAAATCATGAGAAAGGGAAGAAAAGGAGAGAAACGGGGAAAAGAGAGATCAATAGATAGTAACACTTGGAGGGGGAAAAAAAACAAGTAAAGGTGTGTCAGACAATCAAAAGCTTTCCAAATTTAGAAAATCATCACCTCTTTTTAAATAAAGTAAGATAACTCACATCTTTGTATCCCAGTGGGATTCTTCTCGGGGTTGGAAATACTGGGGAAAGGAAGCAACTCAGTTTAAAGGAAAGGACAGTATTTAACCTACAGGCTTCAGAACTAATTTTCATGAATCTTTTCACAAGTACTTTCTGAACAATTTTCATTAATTTCAAGTTAGGCATCATCAGAGCCAGTACAAGCAGACTCAACACACTGGATAACATGGTCCACAGAGTACAGATGCTTCAAGATGCATGACTGTTTCTTGAAGTATCTTCAGATATCTGAGTATCATCCTCCCTGGGGATATGATATTTTTACTAGAAACGTTCATCCGCCAAAGATGAAAATAAAAAGGTACTCAAATCACCACTGTTCTGTCAAAATTCAAGTTTAGAATGATCTTGAAAGCAACACCTTACCAGACCATTTGTCTAGGTATGAAGGCACTAATTTCTGATTTCTCTGAGTGTCGGTATCCCATGCTGGTATTAGATAGAGACTTGCAGAGTTGCATCAAGGGAAACAGAAAACACATCTGCTTTGCTCTACTGAAGACAGATGTTGGTGAGTGACAGAAGGCACACGGCAGGTGAAAAGCCATGGGATCTGCACTCCAGGATATCTGTTTTCACCAGTAACTCCAGCAAAAACACTGTGCATGTGCTTTGCGCTGAATCACTTGGCAAGTGGCTGATTTCACTCTACTGAGACCACCTCTGTGCTCCACTGACAGGCATGGCCCTTAATTGAGGAGTGTGGGTTTGGCACAGCATATGCAACAAAAACACAAAACATATATGTTGGGATATTATGAAGTGAATCACCAGATATATACCAGCTAATTGTTCTCACAACGGAAGCACAGTGGGCAATCTGGAAACCTTAATCTGTTGCACCTGCTGTGCTTGACAGGAGACACTGAAACCAGGCTAGTCCTACCTGTCCTTACAGCACCTGACAAGAATGGCCAAGGTACAGATCATTTTTGTAATGCTACAGTGACAGTGAAAGGAAGTACTCAGAAAAGTCATGGGAATATCATCCAGTTATCTCAAAGTGATTATTATTTTAAAAGACCAATGACCTGAAAATACATTATGATCTCTACGTTTTTTAATAGTACTTTAGTATATGCATGCAATTTACTAACAACTTGTGCCTTTACTTTGACTTTTAAGAATCAGATTTGAGGAAATTATCACTTAATTTTGAAATTTCAGGCAGCCATTGGCAAGATTTGCAAACTGGAAGATATTAATAACAACAGTACAGTATTTTCTTTGGAATTCACACATTAAACAGTTTCCTTTCTTCCTTCCGTGCTGTACAGTGTCTGCATAAATGTGGTTTATTTAAAAAAAATATCCAATCTCATTTGCTGAGTTGCAAAGCCAAATAATTTAACCTAAATCAAATGTCTGTCTGGAACAAAGAATGTATTTTCTTGCTTCCAGATTATTAGAATCAAGTTGCTAAATGCCAAATACATATATATCTCACATCTAAGTGGAAACTTTTACATGAGAATACTGATAGGTGATTTGTTTATATCTATATTTACAGAGATGGGCAAGTGTTTATGAAATTATATATATATATATATACACATATATATCAGTTTAGCCTCATAGTAGTTCTTTGCTATTAAAACATGAACAAAATAGATAGAAATCATAGGCAGCACTCAAAAATGCATATGCTACTGCATAGCAACAGATATTTCTAACAAGGTGGCATTATAAAGACAGGGATGAAAACCTAAGAAACCAAGCAACATCTTCAGCAAAGCATTGCAAAGTTTCACCCTTGCCTTAACTAAAAAGATAAACCTAAGCCATGCTTAGAAGCTATGCTTTCCAGTAAACCCTTTAAGATTTGTGAGCATTACATAAAGGAAGTGAGTGCAGACAGTGTATTGAACCTATATAACTAAACATGTTTCTGTTAACACTGCCATGCCCACAGCCCTCCCCAAAGGTTTTAAATGCAGAAACATTTCTTTGGGCAGTGGCTTTAACAGGTGATCTAGGAATGTGAATGAAAAACTAGATGCTGCTGCACACTGTGCTGGTGAGTTCATGCCAGAGCCTGAAGAAAAGGTGGAGGGACAAAGCTGAATCCTGATACCTGGCTTTGACCTGCCTATTGGCCTCTTCCTCCCCCTCATCCTCAGTGTTGGGCTCTGTGACTGGCTGTTCTTCTTCCTCCTCTTCATACTCGTCCTCTCTGAGGTCAGACCAACGAAAGAGGCATGCAGTGGGATGGAAAGACAGAAGGCGGAAGAGAAAACAACATGAGTCCCCAGAAAAAGAAATGGAAGGAAATATTAGAAATGGAAGGAAAACACTGAGGAGGAGGGAGTTTTGGCTCCTCTATGTTAAACAGAAAGCCACCTAAAACTTACTGCTAAGTATGTGCTGGTGCAAGGGTAGCTACCAATATAAAAATGTTATCCTCTCCCCTATCTATATTTTTAATATTAATTTTTGATATTCAAAGATGTCATTATTTTTTCTTGAGCTTGGTCTTCTATTTGCTGTTGCCCTACCTGCAGAGGCATTAATGGAAAACATTCGTGATAATGCGAATGTTCAACACATTAGTCATTAAGTTGTGCCTTTCTGGCTTAAAGGACAGTACACACTGTGTTGGCATGGGACAGCTGGCATTTGACATCACACTTTCTAAATTAACACAAATAAAACATTCCTGTTAAGCAACCAGTAGCTCAACTGGAAAACAGGGTGAACCACTGAGTTAGAAATAACAGAGAGACTAAATCAGTTCAGGACTATTTGCAAACAGCAATATTTAAGTTATCGGATGCCAGTACATGAATTATTTCAGTAGAGTTATTAGCATGGTAAAAGCAGGCTTCGGTTCGGTAGTAATTCTGGCAAAAGAGAATTGTAAGTCATGCATAAAGGCTCCATAACCTACAAACCACATAAGGAAAAAAAGAAAACTATATTACACATGACAAAAAAGGCTACATTGTCTTGCCTCCTCTCCCTCTCATCTATGCTTTTTCCTCCCCAAACCAACAGACTCACAGAAGATTTAGAAAATATTCTCTCTTTGGGCTTCTTTTGCATTTGCAAATTCTCCATTTGATTTAATGCTGTATACCATTAGGTTATGCTCCGTGCAAAAATGAAAGCATACAAACAGTCATGAAGTTTGTAAGACAATCATATTCCTTGCATTTTCCTGAAAGGTAGTTTTCTTTCCTCTAATTCTGAAGGGATGCTCAGTGGATTTTTTTCCATTTAGAATTAATTGCCATGTTATAAGAATAATGAATATTTACAATGTGAGATCATGAACTCACTGAGTGCAATGCAAAGGGTCAATGCAAAATTTGTTGCATTTATATGGAGTTAGTTACAGACTAATCAGGAAAATGGCAGCACCTGGAATTTTTCCAATATTCTGGCAAGCATCTACAAGGTAGACACTTCCAACCATTCCTAAGGTCACCTTACTTACAGAGACACTTCTCAACTTCCACATATATACTGGTACACAGAAAAAAAAGAAAAGAAAGAGTTGACCAGGGAGCATTCATATAATCCCTTCTCCTTACTAGCAAGTAGCTCAAGATTAGCTCTGCTATTATCTCCTGTGAAGGGAAACATCTGCACCTGTTAGTCCTACAGCAATCACACTTGGGAAATAACTCCTGAAGCTCTGTGGGATCACGGTTCTCTGATAAGACCACAATGCATCCTATAATGTTGACAGCACAGCTATTGTTTATATGAACAAGCGTGGCCCCATTAGTATTGTGTTTTAAGCTCCCACCAGGATTCCGGATCAATGATATCAAAATTTCTCCCCCACTCAATTGCCTCAAAATGCCCAAAATCATAAATGAAATAATCATCTGATAGAGTGAATCTCATAAATCATAAATTTGAAAAGGTTCTTTGAGAATTTATTCCTTCACATGAGGGCACGGTAGTAAGGATGGGAGCTTACACAGCACAGACTGAACTGGGAACCACTGAGTTATAATTGAACTGAACAGAGAAAGGAGCTGAAAAGAAATTTTAAAGATTCCAGCGAGATCATTCTTCTGTCAGGCCAATAACTCTTTCCTTAAGTCTTCTTATCTTCTAGATCAAAAGCTTAGAAGAAACTTTGATTGGAAAGCTCTTTGCCAATATTAACTGTAGAAGGATGGCAACTACATGGCAATTGCTTGGAAAAGCTGGAGGGAGGAGCTGGCTCTGAGTGAGCTGGTTGCAGAGACGACTGGTGTGCACAGAGGCAAGCATGCTTTTCAACCTGGGGGAGCCGGTTTGGTCAAAGGAAAACTTGCACAATGGAAATAAGTGTGTGCTTATGAGAGGCACTCAACACTTGGAAAGTCCTCTTTTCACAACTTAACCCACAGTTTCAGACTCCTTGACTATGCCCAGAAATGGATCAGAGGAGAGGGGTAAGTTCCCAGGTAGGAAAGATGTGTGGTCTTCTTTTAACCAAAGTAATAGTAGCAGTCGTTTCCCAGTCTTGTTAGAGAACACATATTCTGCCCATGAAAACAGGTAGTACCTGCTAGCTAAATCTTTCCTAAAAGGCAGAAAAGGAAAAATTCCACGTGAATATTTATTAAAACAGGAAAACACCCACTACAGACAGATGACATTCGGATGCTCAAACAGAACAGCAGACACATTTGTGAATTCATATGGACTGTTCAGGGTTATGTGTTCATTTTTGTGTGCAATGGAGAAAGGATGATGTAGAAAAGCTCACTGTCCCTCCCACGTACACATGCAAATTTTGTGTCAATGCAATAGTAGAATTAAATTAGGAAAATTAGGAAAAAGGATTCATCAGGAGGTTTCTAATTAAACAAGGCTGCAGAAGCCAGTGTGTTTTTCAGTAGTGCAGAGGAAACTATCCTGTTTAACAAAAGGCAAGTATTTATCCTGCAGCAGGGAGGAAGGGCTTCAGCTAATGCTGAAAGATTGGATATATTCAGCTAACCTTAAGGCTATTCCTGGGTTACTTCAGTTACGATGATAAAAGTATTAGATTAGAAGTATTTATACAAAAGCTTTATGGCACTGAAAACAAATTTCAAAACAATCACTGTGTTTATTTTCATCTCTAAAATGGATTACTGCTACAGGCTAACACCCCCACTAAACAAATAAACAAAACCCCAAGCCCCCACAAATCTTTATAAAATACATCATTGGTCATGGCAACTCACAAACATCTTCTAGGGCACAGGTTTTGCTCAGTTGTTTCAACTAAAGTTTGATATGAAAGCATTTATAGCCCCTTAAAGTAATGTGCATGTTAAAAAAGCCCATGAAAGTGCAATTTATGGATTGAGAACCACTAGGGCAGCAAAACAAAATCTAGACAAAGGACTGAGAACTAAAGGATTAACTTTTCTCCTTTTTAAAATAAATTTAAAAAAAAAGAAATAAAAAGAGTGCCAATTAAACTTATCCTGTTGATATTAAATAGCTACTCAAAGCTGAAGAGAGAAAAACATTGACAAACACAGATTGATAAAAGGAAATGATAATAAAGGGAGCTAAATTTGTCCATAAGTTTAGCTGAAGGGAGGGGCAAAGTCCATAAAATGCCCGTCATCGTACCTCATGCACATCTAACCTAGTCACAGTGAGATGATTTTAAAAGTAAGGCACCGCTCTGAAGACCATGACTCTTACTCCACAAGAACTCAAGGCACTAAAAAATGCTCTCCATCTCACAGGACCCTAGAGCTGAACAATTAGTGTGTACAAAGTTGTATGTAGCCTCTGTCCTCTCCAGGCTCTCCCCAATCTCTTTCCTCTGCAAAGTTTTGACAAAGGCAGCTTGAAGGAATTTAGGATTTCTTTGTTCCAGCTTGTAACCCAGAAACACAAGTTTCTCACTGCCCCTTTCCAAAAAAATCCCAAAGGCAGAGGTAATAGAAAAATCAAAGGCTGTGAAGGAATAAAAAAAATGAAAAACCAAAACAATCAAAGAAAAAAAAAACCACAAAGCAAAACAAAAAACGCCCACCAACAAAATAAGCATGAACACAGAAACACATCCTGCTCTGCTTGGTATCGAAAGAAATTTTGGAAGTGTAAGATAAGCTTTAAATCATTTTAATTTGGGAACAATTTGATCACTAATTTTTGAATATACAACAATAGAAAAAAGGAAGGTCTTGCCATAATTAGGCTACCAATGATTTGGTCTGCACATACAATGCACATAGAAGTTAACTCATGAGATAACAGCACATTAAAATATCTTCCTTGTGGTATGATTCCACTTTGTATAGGGCTCATTTAACCTTTCTAAAGTATTTTTCCTTCTAAATTTTGCAACTTTAAGTGTAATTCTGAGCCTTTTGCAAGCATCCACAGATTTATATAGAAATTTCCAAGAAACAAAAACACTCAACTTCAGCGAAAAAAGGAGTCTTTGAGTTATGAAGTGACCCAGAGGAAAAAGTACTGGGGAACTGTAAAGCTATTGGTTAGTTTTCCCACACGTTCTGAAAATCACCTTATGTGCCATTAAAGACATTAAATACAGTTTAGCTTCTTCAAATGACTTCCATTTAAACTTTCACTGCCTTTGATTCCCCATCCCTGGAAGTGTTCAAGGACAGGTTGGATAGGGTTCGGAGCAACCTGGTCTGATGAGGCGTGTCCCTGCCCATGGCAGGGGGTTGGAAGTAGATCTTTAGGGTCCCTTCCAATCCAAATCATTCTATGATTCTGTGACCAGGATTACAGATTACATTCAGTGAAATAGGTCACCATTAGCCACTCCACAATATTATTTTAAATTAAATACTACAATCGATCTCACAATTTTTCCTTTCACGATTGTTTCCCACTCTCCCTCCTATAAAACCTCTGACCTGTATTACCTCTTATGACTTTGGAAGCTGCATCCCTGAACCCCTAACAGGTGCCATCAAGGAAAGATCTTTACAAGTCACAGTGGATACAATTTTACTTTCTCTTGTCATTGTCCTTATGAAGGAAAATGAGTGAAATTCCAGTTTCACAGGTTAGACAGCACAATTCATAGCCAAATTCCTAAGTCATTGTAAAACAAACAAATGCTTTAGTACACTTCTGCTGCTTCTTCCTTTCTTCTATCCTAGCTGCCAAAACAGATTCAACTAGTCTTTTATGAGAAAGCTGAAAGTGGTAATAATTTAAATTCATAATTTATTACTCTATATAAAGATACAGCAATATATTTTCCTCTTTTATTAAAAATAAAATGAAAGAAACAACCTATTAACCCCACTGCAATTTTCCATTCCACTGCCACACGTGACGGACCACTGCAGTTGGTGCAACTATGCAAAGATGAAAGTACATGAAATGATCTGCATAACAACATACTTACAAAGCCTCAGAATTTGACCTTCTGCATACAGCAAGACTAAGATGCATAATTACAAAGGTCAAAAGGAAAATGATCCTGGTATTTCTTCCCTAAACAAAGAAAACAGTTCAGACAAAAACTTGAGGAACTGACAAATGATGTGAAGTACATGCACTCACTATGCCTTCATATGATGCTGTTCTTTAGGTTACTGTTACTTTCTTATCCCTAAAATATGATCAGCAACAGCTTTGCACACCTAAATAATATCTAGGTAACAGCTCCACACTTGTTATATAGGACATATCAAAGCAGAGCAAGACAGCAGAGTATTGCTTAAGATACTGTCAAGGCTTTGCAAAGACTTTTCAAGAGTCACAACTCTGATCATTGAATATGATTGCTGTTTTTACATTTCTGTGAGCAGAGGGGTAAAGAAACATAGATAGATGTAGCTAGATTTTTGGAGCAATATATACTGAAATATATACAGAAAGAGAGGAGAAATGGCATTTTCAGAACTTGGAACTGCATATTGATTAACACTTGAAGGTCACTGTTCTTGATCCTTACTTCAAAGAGAAATGGCATCCTGCCAAACTGCTGGGGTTTTTTTCTCCCATTGCATCCTATGTGTTAAAAAAAATTTCCTGGCCTCATAGGATCATGTTTACCAACACTGTAAAACACACTGTAGAGGTGAACTCTCAAAGGCATGTAAACTCCAGTGCATAAGACACTATCATGCAGATCCAGAGAAACACATTCACCTCCTGGTTTGGCATTGCATTTCCTCGGGTAATTCATCAAAGCTAAACACTCAGTGGAAAAATAAAGTAAAATAATGAAAGTCAATGCTGTGACTTTATTTGCCATACGGCTATAATCTCATTTACGCTTCAGTGCCTTTTTCATTCCTCTTGAAGTTTAAATAGGAAAATCTACCATTGCCTTTACAGTAAAGTACAGTGCTGCCAACTGGACTCTGCATTTATACCAAGTATTAAATATTTCCTTTCATCAAGACCCACAGTCAGCAAAGAGTATCCCTACTAGAAAACCTGATATATCTACAGAGATATTTTAATTCAAATAAAAAGTGATGGTATCAACAGTAATAGGACCTGTACTTGAGATACTCATCAAGCTGTAACTTTTAAATTTTTGTGTTATTATTACTTATGCATTAGTGGGTCAATCCTTACCTATACATCAGTGAAGTCTTTTTTTATGGTATGGCTTCAAAGGAAATTTTTTCTTAATCTATTTCATGTCTCTTCCTCTACTGCATTCCTTATAGGAGCTTCCAAGATATTCTTACAAAGACTAAGATTACAAATTTCACACTTTTATTCTTTCCCTTCAAGTCTGCTTGACTTCATGCTTCAAATAACCCCATCTGCACAGAAGAAATAAATGTATCCTCCCTACTCCAAACCTAAAACAGCAGATCAGATTTTGTATGTTGTTGCTGTCAAAGACTAATAAAAGTTTGATGCTATGAACAAATGCTACCTTACCAAGCCATTTAATTTCACAGATAAATCTTCCCAAATCCACTTCTTTTTTATATTCCATTTCCATTTTTACCCATACCAATCAAATAGTGAAAAAAGCTATTATCTCTCCTACAACTGATCATATGCCATTCTAGGTCAAAGCACACCCAAATGCTAGGTAGTTCAGCTCATATGTGTGTGTATTAAAGAGATTCTTAGCATATCCACAGATATGTGACTGCGTGTTTATCTTGAAGATGTTTTCTTCGTCAAGTTTCATGCCTCAGTTGTTTCAAATATCCAAAACTAGGACCCAGAGATAAACATCAAGGGAAAAAACACCACCCAACATGTGTTTTCTTCTATTACAGCAATAAAAAAGAAATTAACTTCTTCTCTCTCCTGGGCCTTTAATTCCATACCACAGCCTCAGTCTTACATTAAATGCTGATGTTGAGTCTCCCCACTTCGCTGTTTCATAGCTATCCTACCACTCATCATATTTGACACAGATAGCAAGTCTAAGAGATGGGGAATGTAGCCATCCTAAACAAAATAAAATAAACCCCACCCACCACTATAACAAGCACTTTGATTTATAGCCATAAATATTTATAAAATCAAAACATTTCATATAGTGTTGTGGAAAGTCACTATAACTTGAAATACCATGACAAAACCTAGAATTTTGCCATAGTAAATGCTAGAAAAGTCACAGATTAGTTATGGTTTAGGATGTCTGAAAACCTGGAAAATGATAATAATAAAAAAGAAGTCTCAGCTCTGTTTTGGATGAACCAACCCTGCAGCCCTGGCTGTACATGAAGCAATTTGAACAATCAGTTCATGGGGTCTAACAGTCAAGCTAAGGCCTGTGCTGTTGGTTAGAAACTCGACGGGAATCCAAAGCTAAGCACAAAAAATGCTTAGCATCAGAGGCTCAGCTGTATTAATTGTTTTCTGGTAAAACCAAAATAGCGTCACGATCTCTGCCTGCATCTTGGCAATCCTCAAGCATCAGGAACATGTATTTTCTAACAAACAGATCCTTATGACTTTTCTGCACAGCTTGCTTTATTTAGACAAAAATTTCCTAGTTTTCCCCTAGGGCCATAAAGGGTGTGAAAGCTCTTGAGCCCAGTGTGCCCCATGCAATCACACTGTTTCCATCTAGTCTAGAAATTTGTGGGAAACTTTGGAATTCCCTGTGCTACTCTTTGCTCAGAGGAAGAGTCCTACCAGCCTTTAAGGTAGGACCCTAACTAAAGTTCATAGACGTGCAACTCCCTGTTTGCGTCTCTGCTGTTTTTATCTCATAAAGCTTTAATCTTATATAGCTCTCCTGAAAGTTTGTTCAGATCAAAAAACCTGGAAGCCTCAAGTGAATCTGAAAAGTTAGTCTTCCTCATATTTTTTAGCCCCACAGTCTAAAAAAGATAGCCTGCTGAAGCCAGCTTTGGTCACTGATTCAGGATTCAGGCTCCACTCTGATGAGTTCTTAAGATGGTAGTCAGTTCTTTCACTTGTTAAGTGTCAAACACAGGAATAATGACAAGAAAGTACCAACCACAGCAAATTTATCTCTAGATGAACATATATAGTAATTCTTTGGTGATTTTTGATGATATAAAATAAATCAAAGCTATGAAGAAAAAAAAGAAAGCAGAGAGTCCAGCAGAGTGAGGTAAATACCTAATCTTAGCTATTTGCAACTTCATGAACATCAGTCCTTGATTGTAACTAATTCCATAAAGCTTTGATGGAGCCATTCAATCCAATGTTGGTAAGAGGTGTCAGTGTAAATCTCATAGAAGCTCCTTTGAGTGTGTTGGCTAAGTCTGGATAACACAGCTCTGATAGGACACTGTGGGAGAGAGATGAGTATGGTCTCTGCGTGGTAGAGAAGAAAGGGAAGTGCGCAGCAAACCGAGAAACACATTAATCTGAAAAACTGGGAGAAGCCCTTGTTTCTGCTTTGTATGTACAGAACTCCTCAGAGCAGTGCTGAGAACTTCTGAACTACCTGCCTTCTACTCCCTCAAAGCCAGACAGGACAAGACTGAAAGATAGACAGACAGAAATTTGCCTTTTAATGCTTATATAGCCAGAGATCATTGCATACAATAACAACATAAATCTAGTGCAAATTCCATGCCACTCCTTAGATTTTTCCCTGACTCTATCCACGCGTGTGGTTGGAAAAAGCTAGCTTTACTTTAAAAAGAAAAAAAACCCTAACACAATCCATGGAAGAATGTGTTTTAAAGTCTAATGCTTAAGAAACAGCATGCTAGACCACAGATTGAGAGTAATCAATTTGGACCAGGGCAGAAGATCTTAGGAGGTACCCCCAGCAAAGGGTTTTTTAAAACAACGTTTTGACAGGACTGAAATTCTCCGCAGGCTTATTGGTGTTCCACACCATCATTGTAACAGAAAGCAGTTTAGGCAAAACAAACTTGCTGGTGGTCGGGACAGGCATCTTAAAGTACACTGCAGTAGGTACAAACCCTTAAATCAACCTTCAGCCTTTCTTAGTTAGCATTTGTTATCTACTTCTTTACTTATTTATTTAGTAACAGGCACATCAGGATCCATGAAAACTATTTTAACACAAAGCATATTTGAGTCCTTATTTATTTTGAACCACAAGCTAAAAAGCAATACATTTAGTTTGGAAGAAGGCTGCCAAATGGATGAAAAAGGCCTGCAAGTTGTCCTTTTGGTTGCCCTTAGCATTTACGGTCAACTTTACCCAGCTCAAAACCCAAAGTCTGCTCTCAATTAGCCTGGTGTAGATCAGAGCAACTCCATTGACTTCAGGCAGCTTTTCTGGATATAGAGCATTGTGAGACAGAACAGAATTTGGCCAATATTGTCTTTTTTTTTTTACTGGCACCACGGATTTTTCTCTTTTTGGAAGACTTATTGTTGACATAGAGCAGATGACTGTGGACAATCTGTTTGATGTGGTAAACAAAAGCAAAGTAACTGCCAAAACAGCTGATGAGCTAGAAAGAAAAGAAACATGAACATTGTGGGAAGGAGAACGTTGAGGAAGAACTTGAATCTTCTACTGACTTTGGTACAGAAGTCAAAAAATAACAAAGAAAATTGCCCAAAATAAAATTTGGTAGAGTGTAAGAGTGTGACTTCAATCTCTAACCATGTCCATCAGAAGCAATTCTGCTGGGTCTAATCCACCGCAAAACCAGACATAAGACATCTGCAACCACACACAAAGTTTAGCAGGAGCAACACAATAAGATTATCATTAGTATTGTTACGTGTTTCCTATTGGGAAAGAAAATGTAGTGAAGGAATACCCATTTTGAAGACTAATTTTTGGAAATACGGCTCTGCAAAAACTTACTGCCAACTTTTTCCTTTCTCAAGAGGGACCTGGATTATGAACTAGAAGAAGGTCATTAGCAGAAGACAGTTATTTTACAGGTGAAGAGAAGTCACTTCCAGTTTACAGCAATTTTTATCCATTTGTACAGATTCTTCTGTACAACATTAACAATGGAAGCAGAAGGGACATAACACACTTTTCTTTTGACAAAACCAGGTGATGCCTGCATCATATTTTAAAATTTCAATGCAAATTGCAGCAAGGTCTACACTGATGATACTCTATTAAGGTCCTTTAAACTAATAAATATGTTGTATTGGAGACCACGTGCTCAAATTTGAAAACTTGATTCCACAAAACCTTTTTCCACTTAAGGTTAATTCAAACTTTATAAATGTGTAAAAACCTTGCATGAGTCATTCAACAGTTGACTAACTTCTTTTTATGGTGACTTTAAAAATTTCACTGGGCATAGAACTTGCATCTTCAGGTACTGATACATATTCTGTAGTCTGTAATGTCCAGTTGCAAAAAATCTTATTTTCTACCTACAAGTAATATTTCCTGTCTTTCCCTGCTAAGAGGAGGGCAGGAATGTTATTTAACTATATGCAAAGTAAAGATCAGTGTTACACACATTCATTGCTGAATGCCTTTTTCCTTACAGAGGCAGGTGAGTAAGTTAGAAATTCCAAACAGAGTTGAAGAGAACCTAATTATTCTCCTACAGAAGATTTCAAGGACAACTGCAACACAAAATTAAATTTGACTACTTAGATAAAGACTTTCCTGGATTTAAACTTAAACTATGCTTTAAATTATGTCACTGTCCAAGAGGATGTGGACCAGAACTGGATAATTTTTTTTCAAAAAGTAGGATAATTATTCAAATTATGCTATGTTGGTGAAAAAAATATTTCAATGAACTTATGAAACAACTCTGTTGTGTTTTTATTCCCTCAATTTTATTCCTACTAAAAATCAGCTCAACCCCAAATTTATTAGGAGTTACTCAACACTGCAAAATAAAGCTAGCAAGCAAACATTAATATTGAAAAAATGTATTGGTAGAAGCTGCTATCCTGCATGGCTTCTATTTGTTTAATTAATTAACAGTAAGAGAATGAACAATTTCTGTAGAGCTGAAGAATCTCCTCATCATCAGTTCATCAGTTTAACAAAAAAAGCCAATGATATCTGCTACACGTCCATGGACACAGATTTCCAGTCACACTGTTAAGTCATGAAGCAGGGCTCAAGGTCATGCACCAGGCAGAGCAGCTGAAGTTCCCAGCTGTACTCACACTGAAGATGCTTTAAACTCATCCTCAAATGCACTGTCATCCTTGTTATCAGCCTGTAAGACAATGGGACTCTCAGCTGTCAGCCCACTGAAGACCCTGGCCACAGAAGATGATGGAAAACAGGTATGAATGTGTTGCCAAATTCAAGAAGTTAAAAAAAAAAGAAAGAAAATAAAGTGCTATTATGTAGTATACAATATGCAACTACTGTTTCAGTTATCTAGAGTCCTTCATTTTCATATTGCCAGAATCCATTAACCTTTAATCAACTCAGTCGACTCAGTCTGCTTTGCAAGAAGGACTGCTTTACATGTAATGCAGGATTTTAAGGCTCTAAATTCATACCCAGTGCTAACCAACAGAAAACCTCCTATGAACTTCCCAAATGTTATAATTAATACAAGATACACTCTTCATGGACCCTGCTCCAGTTTTGCAAATGGTATCTTCAGCAGTGGGATGACAGTGTCCAGCTTTAGCTATCTGCAGCGTATGTATCTTCACCCGAGCTGGTCAGCCAGATTCCCTTTATAGTCAGCAAACAGCTAGTTTCAGAGCACGATTCATCTTGAAATTTCAGGCGTGTAGAATACATTAGATAAGTGAAAGCCTACCAGTGCTTGCTGCACTCCACTGACATCAAAGGGAGTTGAGCTGATCAGACATCTAATTTACGTAAAATTAATTCCAGCCGTCTTGTGCAGTAGTCAGACATTCTGAGGATCTGCAGCTCCATTTTTTCCTAAGCATGCATAGCCCAAAAAAACCATTATCGGACTGGCAAAGACATTGTCTTTAACTGACTCCACTGTTGCAGACTGCTGCTCAACTAATCATTACTGCCTCTCTTTTGCTAATTATAAAACAGTAGATATATTCACTGCTACCATGTAGCCCCAAAGGAAAATATTTATGCTGGAATGCTGATTGTAAAGGAGGAAAAAAATAAGAATGAATTGTAATATATACAGGACAAATAGCTCTGCACTAATGGTACAATGCTCTTGTTACAATCTTCTGTTATGTGGACATAGTGAGCATAAAATCTGTCAATGGATAAAATTAAGCTTAGTTCCCATATCGAATGCTCTACCACATGTGATTTGGGTCGACTTACTTAGGATGGATGGTGCCAAAGAACTTAGCTATGTAGGTAAGTCACCTACAAATCCATCTCTTTTTGGTGGTAGGTTTTTTTTTTTTATTTCAATGAAAAGAGGAAAATAAGGAAAAGTCTGTCATACTAATAAAGTGCAATGAACATAAGGAAAAGTAATGGGAGAAGAATGGAGTATTCCTCAGCTCATGCACTTACCTCTCACTGAGTTCGTCAACGCGCTGTCCATGGCCCAGCATGAAGCTGGACTGGCCACATGGACTCGCAGGGGCTGATAAAGTGCTTTTGACATTCTGTACTGAGTGCCTGCGGCTCCGTCGGCGCTCTAACCCCCTCCTCTCACCAGCACCAAGGCTGGCCCTTCTCCGATCCTTGCGCCCACTGGGAGGGGGGTCAGCACTCTCATCTCCATCTTCATGCCTCAGTGTCATCTGAGAAAGAAAGGAAGAAACCCGAGGCTTCTGACACAGTTTCTTTAGGCATCACAGGTCTTCACTCCTTGGCTTAAAAATTTACTGATCTCAACACGATTAACTCCTATTAGCATTGCTATTTCTACAGTTTTCCCCATAAGCTGCTGTCTATCCATTAGTGCAGCGTGGCAGCATTAATCATGGAATTATATACTAATGCCTTGTATAGGACACTACAGGATCTGTAACAACACATTTATGTATCTCCTAATTTGTCTTCATTTTCTTTTTAATGTAAGACTTAATTTTCAAGGATGTTGAGCAGTGTCCTTTATTTCCTTCCAAAATTTTTAGATGAAGTTTTGGCTTTAGTGAAAGTAACAGAAAAAAAACCTCTCATGCTTTGACTGACTGAACACTTCCTCATGTTCAGACATGACACTTGCAGTGATCAAGTTGAAATTACCACCTAACACTTTAGAAAGTGTTAGAAATAGTAGAGGACTAAAGTATGGGTGCAATACCCAAGTATCTCAAACTACAGCACACCACTGACATTCCAATGGGACATACCTCTAATAGAAACAAAGCAAGTGTTGTCTTATGGTACATGAGGAGAGATATCCCTGGTAGAAAGAACAAAGTTACTAGTGGATCTCATCTGAAATGCAGCCTAACATTTAAGTAATTCTTACATGAGAAAGATCGACTCAAACAGGCAGAGGTACAGAAGAGGGCAATGTGGGTGATCAGAAGAATGCATATCTTCTTGTTTCTATTAGTCTTGTAATTCTGGTAATTCTTACCAGAAGTGACTTAAAAAAAAAAGGGGGGGAGGGGAAGTGAGATATCTCTCTTTAGGGTGTAAAATCTGTTTCTGTGAGGAAGAAGAGATTTTTTATATAAAAACCAACACTGGCAGAGAAAAAGAAGAACCTGCATAGGCATGTCTAGAATTAATCTGGTCATCAAGAGAAAGTTGGTACCCAACTAAGTTAACTGCTAATTTTGCAAACAAGTCTTTCAGTAGGCTCAGCACACACAAAAAACTTCTGTATTTAAGATTAATCACCATATTTAAAAAAGTGAAAGCCTCAGAAAAAGAAAGGATATGGTGCCCTTTCACTCCCTTGTTCCTATGCTGGCCTGGCTCTTCCTGAAAACTGATGTATATAAAACTTAACTCTGCTAAAGTTAGTGAAGTGGCATGAATGTAGAGTTGATGAAGGAAATGTAGAAACAAATCTATCAAATCCTTCGCTGGACTTCGGCAGAGATGAAGTAATTTAAATTCATCGCACCAGAATATGAATTCACACTTACATTACATTAACTTCAGCCTAAACCTCCCCATTTCAACACTTTCCAAAGTCTGAAAAGAGGCTAATTATTAAGAAACTGGATATCCTACTCTTACATATAAATGCTTCAAAAGTAGTTATTTTATACCTAGGTGGTAAATGTGGAGTCACTCATTACTCCATTGCTGCAAACTGCATAGGATCTGGTCCAGTGTAAACTCATAAACAAGGACTTGCTGGATATTCAGTTGCAGAACAAGTGGTATTTGTGAAGTTGAGCTCAGTCGAATCTTTTTCACAAGCTGCATACTTTTGCATATGGAAAGAACTTCTACTTATTTCAGAATGTGTAACTAGCAGTTGCAGAAAGAAGGCCAGTAAATGTGCTGGTTTGCCTTGGAGTAGGCCCCAGCTTTAGTATGAAATGCCTTTGCATTAAATACAGCTATGTACTGTAGTAGGTCACATATACAAATGTGTATAATACTTCTAGCAACCAGATGTTTTTCTTTTAAAATAAAATAGATAACCAAATGTCACCTAGGTTACATTCCCTCCCTCCTCTTGGCTTTGAAGTTTGCGCAAGCTGTAAGATGCATAAAACAGGGCATGTTATGTTACCTCATAAATGTTAAATTGCTCAACTAAGTCCAAGTCTGTTCCTTTCTTGTTCAAGTGTCTCTGTGAAATAGCTTCAATGCCTAGCTCTTCCAGACAATCCACCACATCGTAGAAAGAGTCTTGATCTGGCAATCCCGACAGCGTCTAAGAATCAAAGGAAAAACATTTAAATCTGTTTGTTTTGAAAAGAATTAAACAAAGGATTTTAAAAGCAGGTGGTAAGTGGTGCTATGCATGATTTCAATAAAGTAAAACCCATGATGTGGGATTAGAGACACCGCTAGAAAATAAAAAACAAGTGGCACAGCTTTTAACAAACAACTCTGTGCACTGTGTAGAAAAATGAATAATTGGCAAAACAAATCAATGTTGTTATTTCGTACAAAAAAGTATGGAAAATGTGGGCCTTTAAAATACACAGTTGGATTCTTCCTGACTTATTCAAGTACAGATTTAAAGAACAGAGAATGTCAAAGCATCAAACACAGAGATAAAAGCAAAGAAGGAGAAAAAAAACATTTTAGCTGAAATGAGTAAAGCTGATTTCCTACTGATTCCTGTAAGTTTAGCTCTTAAGAAGAAAAAGTCCAATGCACAGCTGTGTGATGTCAGGACAGCAGGAAATATCCTGCACCGTGTGCCTACTGTCCTCCACACCTGCAGCAGCAGTCATCTTCCCTGTGCACAAATTGTTTTATATTACAGAGATAGTGAATCTTCTCCTCCTTTTCAACTTGAAAAGTCATATTAAAGGTATTCATTAACTCCTATAAAATGTTAAGAGTTATTAATTCCTGATTATATGGTAAGTTGTTACCAGTGACAATGTAGAGGAGCTTTTGCACACTAGAAAATAAAGAATGCTAATAATAACGGTTATTGAAAACTAACTGCTTGAGGCACTGATTTCTACTCACCTTGTACTGATTTTTTACTGCTCCTTATGGATGATTCAGAAAAATTAGTGTAATCCCGTGCATATTAAGCAGAAACTACTGACCATACTGTGCAACTTACTTGCAGAGCAACATACATGTCCTCACAAGAACCAGTCTGTGCAGAGCTGTTTCTGCAAAATACCTGAGAATGCAGACTGGAAATAACACGGTTATTCTGGAGTAGCTCACCAGAGGGATGTTTATTCTAAAGTAGTTTCCTCTCTCCCATTTAATTAGTTAAGTAACTTATCTATATTCCCAGTAGAGGAGAGAAAGAGTAAGAGGCAGAGAAGCAAAACCCAGGCCCTTTCCAAAAAGAGTTTCAACTTCTCATGCCTTGGATAGAATGAACTGTGCTCTGTGAACACTGGTTTTCCAAAGTGTTTCTGAGCAGCAGAGTGCAGAAAAGAGCAGCTGCTCTGGGCTGCCTCCCTACACCAAGAAGCTTTACATTCAGAAAAATGGGTCTGAATTACATGACTAATGAGAGAGGAATAGGCAGCTGACATATCTGGCCTTTAAACACCTCTTTCCTGTGATGTGAAGCACTGGAATATGTGTATCAACAAGGTACTTTTTAATCTATCTTTTTTTCTAACTAAACACAACACAGCAACATTTTCTTCTTCAGTCATTACAGGACTGGTGAAATTGCCGGGTGAAAATCACCACAACAGGAATTCTTAGCACAAATACCAATGAAGTTTTCTGGTTATATGTTCAGGCTTTAATTAAAAATTTGTCTCTGTCCAGGACAGTACTTAAGCCTCTGTTTAAAACCCACAGAAGACTATGAAACTAAAACTTCCTGAAAAGTGCTGCAAACAGATACCACATATATTTTGTTCCTTCCTAAACTGACACCTAACACTGAGTAAAAATCTGAGGATTCAAATGAAGCTATCACACTGCAAATTCAATGGAGCTTTAACATGGATATGGAAATATTATAACAGAAAACGGTGTTCAACTATCAGGCTTTCTTTTGTAAATGAAAGATGTAAACTGAAACTATTCTGACCTGAGGGCCTTCATGCACAGTAAGATGTAATGTTGTGTTTAAAAAAGAGGGGATAAAGAGTCATATCTTCTGAGCATTTACTTCTGAAAATATCAGGAAATGGTCTTAATATTGATATGCAGATCACCCATGTTCAAATACACCTTTTTTAAAATCCAAGGTAAGGCAAGTTGTAGAGTGGAAAAACAGCAGCATAAGGTAGTATTTACTGGCAACTGCTTTTGTCAGTAGCCTTTTATATGTTAATATAATTTTAAATCACAGAGCAGTGGAAATCTAATTTTCACTGCATATTACTGGCCAGAATTGGGCAACTGAACTCTCAACTAGAGAAATCAAATATTTTTCCTTTGCACAGTTTGTCATGGAACTCACAGACTAAAGCATATTAGATTCAATTTCTAACATTATAATGTGGAATGTAAAAGGGCACTACTGGTGTCTCAACGAGGTCAGTTCAATCCATCATAGGAAAAACACTTTTTCAGGAAATAAACACAAGAAATGTGAAGTGCTTGCATAAATGACTGATTAATTCTGGGTTGTAATATTAGAAAACAAGAGTGGACCTCCATTTTCTTGGTGGCTTTATAAAGGAAAGAAAACTGCTAACAGAAGACTGGAGATCATAGATTGAGCAGGTCCTTCAAGAGCCTTTGCTCCTCCTGAGTACCTGGTTAAATTCAAACTGATACTCCAATATCAAAATACACATACAAGTCCCAAATAGTTCTTCATGTTCTGAGGACTAAACCTTAAAAAATGAAAACCTGTCTAGAGAATTAAAATTTAGACACTTGGAGAAGCATGTTTAAACCATACTCTGTGGTTTGTTTGCTGAATTTTGTTACGGTCTTGCTATCTTCAACCAAAAATGAGATGTCAAATCCAAAACTCTTCAGAACTCAGGTGTAAAAACAAAGCATGAATATGAATGTCAAGACTCACTCCTATGCCTCTATCCAGTTTTGGTTTGAGGAAACATCCCTGAATTAAGATTTTTATTGGTGTGTTGTGTCATTTTCCAAGTTGCTTTCTCAAGCCCTTGTAAGAAAGGCTTTACAGCTTTGAGCTCTTCCCTCTCAAGTGGTTATTTTTGGAATCGTGAACTAAATTAAAACCAAAAACCCAGCCCAAAAGTTTTGAGCCTGATATATCCTCTTAACAACATTTTACCAAACCCTCAACAATATGTTTTTCTTACCACTACCTTTAAAAGTCCCAGTAGAAAGAAAGGCAAGAAAACATGAAGTTGTATTAGGAGTGGAAAAAGGAAAAGCTTTATGAGAGTATATCAGCCAAATGTGATCCTAAATGATAAGAGCTATAGACAACATAATTAGCTGGTAATAGCAGAATATTCTTATCACTACATATCCTCAGTTATGTCTCTGAACAAATGCTGACATAAATTAGCCCCAGACTGAAAGGTTCTATGTATTTTCAGTTTTTAAAATGGCTAACACTTGTTAGTAAAACTAGTAATTACGGTGACTTTTGTAATTTACAAAACAATCACAGTACAAAGCAGTGGTGCAGAGATGATATAGACAACAGGAAGTCCATTTGGTGTGTAACGTTTCATGAAAGTCCAAGTAATACGAGCGTCCTGCCTCGGCTACCAAATGCCCAACAGCCTGCATTCCACTAGCAGGCTCACGCACTAGAGAGAGAGACATGAGTTAAATCCTACATGTTATGGTGAAAAGCACTACATGGTGAATAAACACACTTTAGGGCATTAGCCAAATTTTCAGTTGCTTTGGGATAGGAAGAAGCCTCTCTCATTTTTCCCAGGAACCACAACTCCTAAAACATCTGGTAGGGTCAATGTCAGACACAGAACTTGGGGATGATCACTGTTGCAGTGCAGCAGTTGCAATGTTCTCAAGGCAGGTCATCAGTAACTGATGTGCCAGCTGCTGTATTAACACCACACCGACCTGAAACAGCATTTCTTTAACCATAGTTTATGGACTACTGGTGGATGGTACTCTAGGCTCCCACTTGGACTGGAAGTTGGAGCTTAAATTCTAAAATTATACTGGACCTTCTAAAAACCATTCAGTGTTTAATCTGACTACACTAATACATATTAATTTTTATGTAACTTGTAATTATTTTATCTATTTAAAACTATACTGTATATGAGAGAATAAGCAATATTAATAACAGGTAAAAAGAAAATCAGCAGTAATTTTAAAACTTACAAAGCTTCCAATGTAATCTCAATGATGAAGAGGTTTTATAGCAGTTGAATAGAAAGCGAATTAAAGGCAACACAGAATTTTTTTCCTGCATTTGATAAGTAGTTGGTGAAGTTCTTTTATACAAAGGAAACACAAAGACTTTAATCTATCCAGACTTCAGTAATAAACACAAGGAAGTAGAGATTAGAATAAAATCTAACAGATCATAGGAACTAACCCAAGGAAGATTACAAAAGTTATACCAGAGCTATACATAACCGGACATATCTGCATATCTGCAATGTGGCAGCATTGGTATCACTCTCATTTAAGAGATTCATTAATGCCTAAATCCTCACAGATTAAGAGAGGGCTAATGAAATATTAGCTTAAGTAAATTGGTTAATCATAAGCAAAAGAGAGGGAGAGGATAAAAGGACTGGAGCAATTTTTAGGCCTGAGTAGATGTGTTTTGCTCTCTTAAGTAGGAAGGAAAACAGTCTGTAAATGTATACATGGAGAAAGATGGAGTAGAAGTAGGTTTCCTTAAGACAAATCCTTCGCGAGGACTCTGCCTGCTCTGAAAACTTTGCTGTTTCCTTGCCTAGAAAAGCTGAAACCATCTGAGCCTTCTTTGTATTCTCTGCGGGGGAAAAAATTACAACTGTTACATGCTGCTTGCTGTTTTCTCTATAATCATGAAAAATATCCCATTAAAAACATCATAAAGTTGCCCATAAGCCAGATCATAATTATAAGTGTGGATTTGTGGGATTCCTCTCTTCCTTGATCTTCGTAACTACGTTGTTCCTTTGACTGCGAGATGCTTTCTTTTTTTGTGTGTTTTTAAAGAACTATCTTGTCCTAAAAATAGTTTTAAATGTACTGAAAAACTGAGACTAAAGGAATCAACTATAGGATAATAAAAGAGTCAACAGAGAACAAAATCTTTGAGGAAGTCAAACACTAGGTAGATTACAACTGTGCAAATGATGAAGAGAATTATCTCAGCAACAGGAATCGGTACACAAGAAAACCAAGGTGTAAAGTGGAGCTGTTAAAGACTGGGTCACCTTGCCTTTAATAGCAGCTACAGACAGAAGCATATGTAACTGGTGATGCTTTTTCAGAAAGAGTACAGCTGTAAGATAAGGTGGTCTTTTAAACTCAACAGGAACTTTACTATCATGGAAGCAGGAGCAAGGGTGACTCTAAGCAAAAGTAGAGTAATGTCAGAAATGTCACCGGGAGAGGTTAGTCCTTCTCAGGCATATTTGCTGGACAATATCTGCCATTAAGAAATCATTTTATAAATAACATCAACAACAGAGCAACCCACAACCCCTACCATGTAGCCAAGACCCCAATAAACTGGTAGCCAACAAACTCAGGATCTTCAAGTGAATATAATGAGTAATAATAATATTTCCAAATACTCTGTCCTATTAAGTACAACCATAAACCACACAGTTAGTTTGATTTGTCAGTAGTATGCTGATCTTCTGTCCCTTTAAAAATTAATCTTCAATTTTAGTTACCCTAAGATTTGTCTAGGACTAGATGCTGATTTTTAAGGTATTTACACTAATACATTTCTAACTGTCATGGACCTTTCCATTTTCTCCATTTTTTTCTGCTCAATAGCACAAGTGAATACTTCTGAAAACATTTGATTTTACTGTAAGACTATTACTTGTAAATCAGGTGACCATAAAATATAAGGAAATAAGAAAAAAATGTAACCTTACTTTTTTAAGCAGAAGTACTCTTATTAGCACTCAGACCTGTTAAATTCATCATACTTAGTTTGCATTAAAAAAAAACTACCTAAACTATCTGAACTAGAAAACTGTGTACAATGCAAGCCTTTGTGAGCATGTGTTCTTTTCACCAGCACTTGCTTTCTTTCTCCTGTTGGATAATCTGTTGAGTTAGTTTGTTGAGTTTTCATTTAGCACTGCAGCATTGGCATTGGGAACCATGTCATACCACAGTTCCACACAGCATCTAGCAAAATAGCAATTCTACTCCCAGCCACTGCCTTTGGGTGACTGCAGCACAAGTAACAAGAGTGTGCTGATTGATTACAGCATGATCTGCAACTTCTCCATGACAGGTCTCTGTCATGTACTCTCAACAGGGAAGTTTATCATACAACTGAAAACACTATGTCCACCAGTTATGCTAAAAAAGTAAACAAACCTTGTTAACCAAGGTCATTGCGTAAACCAGTAGCTCGGTATCAACCCCATCCTTCTCCTCCAGTATCTCCATGATGTTGGACCATGGCTTGGTTCCTAGAGGAAAAGCAGAAACTCTTGGTTACAGGGATCAAAATGGAAAGCTATAGCACCAACACTTATCCAAGAAGTAGCACAAGATGGTTTATGTGGCCAGAGGAAAGTTCCAGTGGAAAGATCCAGCTTTCTCTACAATGAAAACTACAGTGCAGCCTAATCCAGGGATCTAAAGTATGCCAGGTACACTTTCTCCAAAGGTACCAACTTCTCTTCCTTGGTGATGAAGAAAGCTTTGTTAGCCCAGTGTGATTGACATAGAACTTCTAAAAATCAGGTGGGAGGAATTTTACTGAACCTGATATAGGTTCACATAGGCTTTGATAAATCTTCAGCAAAACCCTATAAGTTATGCTTTCAGTGTGCCTGTTGCTCATATCCCTGGTGCTATTGCTGAATTATGCTGCATTAAGGTAACAAAACAGTGTGGCAGAGAAACAGTCTTCTCAAATTACAGGTTAAAGAAATAAAAGAAATGATCAAAGAGGGGAAAAGAATTTTGCTGTGGTTCATTCTCAAATTATTTTAATAAGAAACCCATCTACAGAATTTTCAGATACATTTCTCTCATTTTCCACTAAGTAAGGTCAAAATTTGTGCTTTTAGTTATGACATGCTTGATTTGCATATTGATTTGAATTTGCATATTTATCTGACAACCAAACCCTAGTGGCATAGTGAGATATTGTGCTAAAAACATCAGACTCAGGACAATCTCTTGTGTGGAAGGTACCGTGTAAAACCATCCTATTTTATTTGGCTAAATGGTAAGATGGTTGCATCTACTAAATTTTATCTATGAAAAGTGAAGTAAATACTGAAAGACTATAATTCAGTGTTTTGTTTGGAGTAAAGTTAGAGGTGAGGAGGACGAAGTAGAGAGCTAACCTTACGCTAGAGATATTCAATTCAACTACACAAGTGTAACTGTGAGAGTCTTTGAACTTCAGAGGGAAACAGAGTATTTCAACAGTCCACATCCCCATAACATTATAGGAATGAGAGTTGAGTATAATCAGGCAGTAAAATGCAAATGTGCCATCACAACCACCTGTTGCTGACTGATCAGTAACCCTGAGGTCTAAACTCTGCATTACTCTCACAGTGATAACAGCCCTTGTTTAATCAAGCTAATACCTTACATATATACCCTGCTACACAGACATCAGATTTCTGCTAACCAAGGATCTGCATTTTCAAGGCAATGGTAGTGCAGCATGTGGAAAACCTGTCTACTAATAAATGTGCAGACAGCAATATTTCTCCTGTTTTCTCTCCCCCTTTCTTTGAGACAGCCTCTGATCCTTACTACTGAATAATAAATCAGAGCTTCTTTATCTCAAGCAAAATCAGCGAAGGAGGGGGATTAATTCTCAGCTCTCCAGAAGTATTTATGTGCATTACTAATTAAATGCTAATTCAAATACATGTCTGTAATGAAAATACACTAGACACCTCTTTACCAGGTTCTCTATATTGCCAGACATTTTGGGCAGTGCATGTTCAAAGACATGTGGAACAAATTCACTCAGCTCACAAATGATATATGATCAGTAGGAATGATATCCTCACTACAAAAATGCCTTCCTGTGGTTTCCCGTGAAAAAATAAAAAATGGAAGGAAATAAGAAAGAGAAACAAAACAGGGAAACCATGCAAGTCTAACTTATAACAATACCATTTGGAAACAAAAATGAGTTGGTAACAACATAAAAAATGAATTATTTAATCCACTGCATTATTTAGTGAGAGTCCTTCTAGCGAAATCTGCCTTTATTTTTGCAGGTAGGTTTTATTCTTATTGGAATAATACTGGTTTGTTTTTTAGACAGCATCCATGTGTTTGATTTATTTTTCTTGAATGTCTCAATATCTCTTGATTATTACAAAAGAATAATTTTAGGGTCACCTCGCTTTTTCCTGCAAGAATGATATATAATTTTCTTCTACATGTACTGCTTTTTTATTTTAGAATACAATTTTTAAAAATTGTTAATCAGGTACGCTTACTAGTAAGGCAAGTATCTGTAAGGCAAGTAAATAGCTGAAAGGCAAGTAAAGCCCTGTAATAGCTCATCTATCTTTTAGAGGCTTTCATTATGCTGCTGCTACTAAACTTAGACAATTTCCAAAATCTAGGTTTTAATTCCAAATTCTTCATCTATTCCTTAACTACAGTCAAGAGGAGGCAGTACTCTTTATCAATGACTTTGATAAAGCTATACTCTGTACTAGATGAATCCTTTCCTTTGAAATTATATTTTCCCCATTATGATCTCAATCTGAACAGACAAGAAGTGAACATGGAAATAGCCATAAGGCCATCTACCCACCCAGGGACAAGGCAGTTCTGGTGTGGAAGTTGCACCATGAACTTACTGCGTTACTGTAGTTGGGTTAATAGTCCTTGCTAAGATATAATGAGGGCCTATAGTTTCCAACCTATGATACAGACAACATGGGATATGTGCAGATCGAGAGCAGGTGTCTGCTCTCATCCACTTCCAGATCCACTTTCCAGAGCCTGTGCAGTCCAGTATGCTTAAAGTAAAGAGAGACCTGTTCAGACTGGGATCATAATGAAGAAAACAGCATTTGAAAAGAAAGGTTTAATCTGGTACATATTAGAATAGTTCTATCAAAGTCATTGACAGTACCACCTCCTGTTGATTCTAGTTAGGGAATAGGTGAATTTTCTCCTTCAGTCAATCCCGATGTAGAAGAATGATGATGTAGCATCCCAGAGATTCTTCTGGGAGCAGATCGGGATGTTCCCATAAGGTTATGACTTTTATGCAAAACTTGTGGTAAAATTGATAGGAGTGATGAAACAGGCTCTGTGAAGTAAAACAGCAGAGGTCGAGTTTTGTGTGCGTTCTCCTGCCTTCTAATGGGTAAAATGAGAACTGCTTGACTGCCCTTTACAGGTTCGTCACTGGACAGAGGTCTTTATTGCAGCCATTCTCACAGGAGGGCTGGAGCCTCAACCCTGATGCTACTTACAGTGTTCCAAGTAATCAAGCATGGTGCATAGACACACAAAACTGTGAGGCTGCAACAGCTAAGCCTATATTACATTAATACACTCTGTTTATTGAATAACATTGGCCATTAAGTTTCAGAGTTTTCTCAGTTTCCTCTTTAAATCCTTATTTTAATGGTGCAATTCATGTCATACACAGAATCTTGACATCCCAGCTACAAAGGATGTGCACAGTATATATAGAGCAGGAAGAACCTTGCACAAGAGCAGAAACTTACATGAGTAATGCTATCGACTTAGAGAGTGTCTGTCTCCAACAGACACAGGATGGAAAGGTATTAATACGCTTTGAAAGACCTCAACATCTTGTACTCCAGGCTATTTAAATATGAGTGAACTTACATTCTTCCAGATGCTCCTACCCAGAGCATGGGCATTAATTTAGTGCATATCTAACTATGAATAAAATGGCAGGAAAAGCAGAGAACTGATAATGAGGGCCATTTGCAAATAATATAACAAGTTGGGTAGCAGATAATTACAAATAATATAACAGGTTGGGTAGCAGATAATTCAAAATTAGTACGTGACAGTGTCCAGATCAGTCACGGGGCTTTAATCTCTGACCTAAAATATGCTCATGATAAAGCAGCCTAGACAGTAGAGTGCAACACTAGCTCCACTTTCCAGAGCCTGTGTAGTCTGGTATGCTTAAATTGAAAAGAGACCATATTCCTCTGGGGTTCTAAAACAAGAAAGAGTGGGAGGAAGGGGGGAGCTAGATGGAACTGTAAGTAGAAGCTACTTCCTATGTGATGAGGGCCATGCAGTTATTCACTTATGGTCTGCTTGCATCTGAGAGTAAAGCTGGTACTTCTGTGGATCTCTGTACTTCAGTTTGCATATGGATGTATTCACACATAGAAACCACAGATGGGATTGCTTTGAAACCAGGTTGAGTTAATATGGGGTACTTTATGTTAATCACGTGTGGTACACATGTTGAAGAATTATGTCATATCTCATCACCTTGTATGTACATGAAACACTGGACTTTTATCAAAGCAGCGCTAAACCTAATTACATACCTGTGAGATTTATGACAATGGTTGAAGAAAAGGCACACTGCTTTTTTCTTCCTCTGTATTTCTGTTCTGTCAGTCATTAAAGGTTGGTACTCCTCAATTTAAAAATATAAATTAAAACATAGCACATCCACAGCTAAAAGTGAAGGGCTTTGACACTGTCTCCGAGAGCATTCTCCTGGAGAAACTGGCTGCTCGGAGGTTGGACAGGTGCACTGTTTGCTGTGTAGAAAACTTCTGGATGGCCAGACCCAGAGCATAGTGGTGAATGGAGTTAAATTTAGCTGGCAGCTGATCACTAGTAGGATTCCCTAGGGCTCGGTGTTGGTGACAGTCCTATTTAATATCTTTATCAACAATCTGGATGATTTAGGGTACCCTCAGTACCCTCAGTTTGAGATCAATGACACCAAGTTAGATGGGAGTGTTGATCTGCTGGAGGACAGGAAGGACTGATGACACAGGGTGAATCAATGGGATGAGGCCAATTGTATGAGGATCAAAAAGGTCCTGGCACTTCAGACACAACAGCCTCATGCAGCGCTACAGGCTGGGCACAGAGTGGCTGGAAAGTGGCCCAGCAGAAAAGGACCCAGGAATGCTGGTTGACAGCCAGCTGAACATGAGCCAGCAGTGTGCTCAGGTGGGCAAGAAGGCCAATGGCATCCTGGCCTGTATCAGAAACAGTGTGGCCAACAGGTCCAGGGAAGTGATCATCCCCCTGTACTCAGCCCTGGTGAGGCTGCACCTCAAATCCTGTGTTCATTTCTGGGTCCTTCACTACATGAAAGACAGTGAGGTGCTGGAGTGTGATCAGAGAAGAGAAACAAAGCTGTTGAAGGGTCTGTATCACAAGTCTTATGAGGAGTGGCTGAGAGTGGTGGGGTTCTCTATCCTGGAGAAAAGGAGGCTGATGGGGAGACCTTATCACTCTCTACAACTACCTGAAAGGAGAGTGTAGTGAGGTGGGGGTCAGCCTCTTCTCACAGGTAACAAGCAACAGGATGAGAGGAAATAGCCCCAAGTTGCATCAAGAGAGGTTTAGACTGGATATTAGGAAAAATGTCTTCATGGAAAGGGGTGTCAAGCTTTTGGCTGCCCAGGGAACTGGTGGAGTCACCATCCCCAGAGGTATTTAAAAGACATGTAGATGTATCACTGAGAGACATGGTTTAGTGATGAACTTGGCAGTGTTTGGTTAATGGTTGGAGTCAATGGTCTTGAAAGTCTTTTCCAACCAAAATGACTCTATGACTATTACATCGATGACCTAAAAAGGGAACTAAATATAAAATCAGAAAAAAATCTCTTATGGAGCTAAGTACAACTTCTCAATTAAAATAATTTTTTAAAAAAGGAAGAAGGGAAAACTGGATATTTGGGTTATTTTCAAGACAATCCACCAAAACACAGGTATGAGAATTCCCATAAAACCTCTCATCATGCTCCTAACATATACTCATCTAACTACACACATCAGGTTTTTTTCAAGTCTTATGCGGCTACTTAAGTTGTTTTATTACTTTGGGACATGTAAATGTTTGCCTAAGGCTGTTCTACAGATACAGAAGGGAATACACAAAGCATAGTAATTTGTTTAGGATCCTCCTTTCTCTTTTTCTTTAATGAGGTTTACCAGCATGTGAACAGATGGCACTTTGCACATGTTGAGAATACCAGTGAGTTCAGAAAGCTGAGGAAATCCTAAGAATGACTGCGAAAATAAATCATCACGCTCACAATTACATGAATATTGTAATTACATTTATGCTTATGGTATTGTAAGGTTTAATAGTTTTAATTCAAAACAGAAAGCCAACCTGCAGAGTTCATTGTTTTTGAATTGCCCCTGCCTGCTTCCCTGCCATAAGAGACAATTTGTGTTTTTTCTTCTCAATGAATTCTGATAGTTGAAAGTAAAATCTGGCTCCTTTCTCCTATTTCTGGCACCACCTTTCTTTTCTCCCTGACCCCCAACATTTTCTTGTTTCACTTTTACCATATCAAGTCACTCAAACAAGTTCAGCATGGAGGCAGTTGCTCCACAGAGGGAACCTTGCTTTCAACCTCAATGTTTGAGACCACAACAATGGATCTCCTAACCTCAAAAACGCTCCTTGAGGCAAAGGAATGTTTTGCATCAAGAGAGAATGCCCCAGGAGCTTAGTGATGGCTTTGTGGGAAGAACAAGAAAGAACCATTTTTGTTCTATTTATTTGTAAAAAATACAGTATACATATTCAAGTATTTTTCATGAGCCTGAAGGGTAACAGATTTCATAGCAAAATATCTGCTCAACGGCTTTATTTTAATGTAACAACAGATGGTTTTGCTTTTACTATAAGGCCTGTACTATTACTGACCTCGTCTTTCTCTTCAAAGGGATTACACTGATTAGATATCATTTTCTCTTCTAAATCAGACTGCTGCTTCTCAGAAGGAAGCGGCCTTGCCTGGAGGAGCCTCTGAGGTTGGAAGATACAAGGGGGTTTACTTTGCATGTGGGTGCAGGGACGGGGCAATGACTGTGGTACTCAGGGAGGCAATCGAGTTCCTCATCTTTCCACTCTTCACTTTCTCATTATAATTAATTCCTCAGACAATCGTAGATTATAAAAACACAATATGCTGTTAATCAAGAAATGAAGGATATGTTGCACAAAGCAGGCATCATGACAGCAACTCTATAGCCACTGAAATCAGTGATAAAATGCCACCTTGATCTCAGTGATGCTGGAATTTTGCAACCCCCAAGTAAGGTTACTCACCTCTCTTTTCATCAACAGTAGATACTGCCTGGATTAAAAGCGGTGCGTTGGATTCAGTATACTCCACAAACACCAGCAGCAGCTTCAGCGCTGTCTTTACCACCAGGCGAAACTAAAAGAAAAGAGTGCAACTTGTCATATTGCAAACCACAGCACTTCCAGATGTGTGAAATGACACTGGGCAAGATGCAAGTGCAGCAGTCCACATCTGGTAATAACAGACGAACAGACGAGATTAAGCTGTGACAGCACTGCAGAAATGAAAGGTAGCCAGCTGGCTGAAAATTTCATTCACTGGACACAGTGCTCTTCCAGGGAAGTCCCAACAGTCAGTGAATCTAAATGAAAGCTTAACACTGCCACATGTAACAAAAGGTTGAATATCCCACCCATGCATATCCCCAACGCTGTTGTCCAAGGCTTGATGTACTTAGAACCTACCGAACTAACAAAGCATATATTTCTCTATTTCTCAACACGTTTATTTCCTCCTTTCGCTGTAAGCCTTTAATCTTGTCAAAATGCTGTATGATGGGATAATTTCCTCCTTACACTTCCTTCTTATTATGTTACTGTTTAATGCTTACATTATTAAATAGATTGATCTTCACTATTAAACAGAACTTGGGAGGAAGTGTGTTTAAACTCCAACTATCCCACCCTGTCATGATATGTGTGATTTACTGGAACTGAGCATTCTGCCTGCAAGATTTCAAATTTATTTTTTTTTGTACAACCCCAGGAGAGAGAGTTCATCAAAGAATCAGCATTGGTAAAATTGATCTACTGGAGATCAATAATTTCATCACAGATCTCCTATTTCCAGAGAGGATCATTCGACTAAAAGAGCTGAGTGAGAATTTCTAGGGATGATCAAGTACGATTGCTTGGCATGACAAGGTATGTGAAAAAACAGCCCTTTATTTAAGGCAGTATTTGGAGTTTTTAATAAGAGGAGATGTGAAAGGGAAGGATTTTTTAATAGCCAGGGTTCTACATGCCCAGTTGAGAAGGTTTTTACTGCGACAATTGATTCTAGATTAAATTTCCTATACCCTCAACCTAAACAACGGATTTAAAGCCAAATAAATGGTGACACGCTGCTGGTCTCAGAAACACACTTTCCAACCTACTGTGCTTGAATCAAACTCCAGAAAAAAAGCCCATGTATTTCTAAGTTTACTGTATTTTTCTTCTACATTGGTCTGCAACGAATATATCCAACGACATATAAGATTTTTAATGAGATAGCTACAGTAATGTGGACATTACTCTCTCCTCTGCAACTGACAAATTTTTTAAATCTATTTTAGGATGCATTCATGCGGAGATAAACCATGTTCCAGAAAGTCCATGTCTTTGTCTCGTTACACTGAGCTGATAGGCACTCTGAAACATAACCACCTGGTCATTAAAATGTCTCACCCAGAGGCGAAGTAAAAAACAAAAAAAATCGTTGCTAAAAAAAATCATATTGCTAAACTGTTTCAGAGATATATACAGAGATATATTCTGTCAATATTGGCTTAGTCCCATTCCCTCATTTTTTTTTAAGTCTTCTCAACACAACTCTCCTAAGAGACAAAAAAATCACCGTTATTCATTTAGCATAGATGCATACTAAGACAGCAACTGTGTCTATTTTCTAAAAAAGACTGCAAGTGCAACAGGCATAGGCTGCGTTCACGCAGCCACTCACAGAGATGTACTAGAGCTCACTTGAAGGTAATGACCTACAATGCAGCTTGCTGCTATAAACACAGACTTTAGTGTCACCAGTGACCCAGCTATTTCTGTAGCTTCCTGGGTTTTACTCACTCATGTGGAATTGAGCTTAATGCACTGCAATGGCACTACTGGCAATGAGAAATATTCCACTGTTGAATCTAGACTCTTTCAGGCTTGATGTATTATCAAATTGTTTCATTTTAGGGCTGACAGCCAGGAAATCCCAGTAACAAACCTGACCAGGCCCCTTAAGACACTTGGTTAGCCTAATTTGCAATTGTACTGCTTCAGTGATACTTCGCAGATATAGGGGGTAGTCAAAGTAAAGGAAATTGAAACCCAATAACACAACAAATCACTTTTCCCAAAATTGCACTGGACAACTGCGTATTTGCCTGTCAGGCCAATACCATGGTGTTTCTGCTCTGCAATGACATTTCCCTTAGCATTCAAGTTCAATTGTTTAATAGACATATTGAAGGAATTTCCAAAATGTCTTCACTTGTTTTGTAATGTTACTTTGTAAAATAGCAGTTATACCAGATTACTGTAAACTATTCTAGCAGTAACATACTTCCCAGATAACCACTTACATACTGCCTCCTAATCTGATCAGGATCCTTTCCCTAGAACGGAAATCTTGGATATTGCTTTTGATGGTTCTTAAAACTTCAAGGCTTGGCCACACGGTGACACTGAGATGCATTTACACGTAAATGCTGCATGGCAAAGTTCCCATACGTTTCCATTTGACAGCAATCAGTCGGAGATATACCAGGCTTAATTCTGTTTTTGCAAATCTCTTTTTCTTCCAGAAAGAAGAACCTTTGGCAATATCTTTGCTCAAACTGATGCCTGCTGGCCATGGCAGCTGCTGTAATAAGGAGCTACTCCCTATGCACCTGCCATGAAGCCTCAGGGAGGCCCATTGCAGTTGCACCAGACCAAGGCTCAAGCTGGTTGATTTTGGGTGCTGTCTGCCGGTATCAGCCTCCTGTGTCTACCAAACTAACAGATGGTATTTTAAGGAATAAATACCACTCAGAAGTAGTCCTGGAGAAAAGGAGCTATTAGAAAAGCTATGTTTTGCTTGTCATTTAGGTACTAGAAGGATACTGTAAGTTCAGTTCCTCAATTTGCAAATTTTCAGAGCTTATCCAACTCCCCAAATAAAGAGTCAATCAGTGCTGGAAGGGGAGTTTCTTTCCAGCGAAGGTGCATACCATGGCCGTGTGCCGGGGTTTGGAAGTTGTTAACTCACTTGCCTACCATTGGTTTCTGTGTTGCCATAGTTATTATATTGTCTCCTTGCATTGGCTAGCCAAATGGCCAATCCCCTGCTTGGCCCAGCAGCCCTTATAAGCTGCGGGAAATTTGAATAAAGGCTCTTCTTCGCTGCTGGATTCCCTGCGTGCTATGTGGTCTCTGTCTCCTGGCTTAAGTACCTCCGCCGCCTGTCCCTGCCACGAGGGACAGGTGGTGGTGGGGTGATTCCAGCCCTGAAAACCTTCACAGAATGGGTGGCAGTGACCCCCCAGAAGCCCCTCGAACTGCAACAGCTGCGTTCTGCTTGCAATCAGCACAGACACTAGCTTTGAGAAAACCTGCGTTTGAAACAATGCTTTTTCCTGCTCAATAGAAAATGGCACTTGAGATCCCTGTGGGCACTTTTAAGCCTGTCTGCTGCTTTGGACAGCTTGGGCAAGGACAAAACTAAGCACTGCAGTCCTAGACTACGCTGCACAATGCCTATACTGGGGACTTACTAACTACCTTAATCCACATAATCTTTGTGCTCATCCTGCAGTACTTTCTAATACTGCTTTAACAGTGCTTCTTGACAGAAGCTGCACTGCGTCTAGGAGACTGAAGTCTTCAACCAGCCAAAGACCCTCCAAGACATGTGATTGCCTGTCACCTCCAGACACAGGAACAGTCCAGAGTCTGACATGCTCACACTGAAATCAACTCTAATTATCCACCGTGGCACCAAGAAGTCTCTGAAAGGTCTGTTAAGGGATACCTGCTGCCAGGACCCATGTGAAGCACAGTGAATTTTCTCACATAGCCTATCTTCTAAATGTTCACTTCATGATGACCTGTGGGCCTGATCTGCCTGTGGCAGCTCATGCATGCTGCTGGTGATATGTTAAGTGTCGGGTATCACAATGGGAAGGGTTTCAACCAAGACCAAGAATGACTGTTTCACAACTTTCAAAATACCAGAGCTATTCAGAAAGTTCCCATTTGTGATTAACTGTGGTGATTGTCAAAGTAGGAGATCCTCACAGCTTCATGAGTGAGTTCTAAAATGTGTTTGCAGGGCATACCTTTTCAATTAATTAAATAGTAGACAGCTACATTGCAAATAAAATAACTAAATCTCAAAACTGGGAGATTGCTTAACAGGAAAAAAAGAGTAGCAATTCTTCGACTTTTTTGCTTCCTTTTGTGAGGTCACGGGAGATCTTGCCAGTCACTGCTACCACTTTATTTCACATGATGTACCCAGATGGCACAGCAATGGGAGCAATAGAAACAAGTTTCATATTTCATTCACAAGTAGGTGAATCACTAATAATTTGAATCGCTGTTAAAAACTTCATGAAAGCTTTTAATATGTCTTCTGGGATATTTTTTCTGGTTTTTATTTAGTATTGAAGATGGGCTCAACTGCTTTGTGAATCTGCTTCAATAGTCACAGTTCTGTTAAAAGTCCACAGACAATCACACTATTACTTCAAACAGAACTAGATATCAGAAGGGCAATAAAAGATTTAGACATGCTAGCTCAAAAAAGGTCCTGTTATCCTCACTTCGCAAACATTGGTTGTTGCAATTAAATCCAAATTTCCATCTTAAATATTACTGCTTAGTTAAAAAAGAAGGCTCATTGAGGCAATATACACACTCATTGGCTTGGTAAAGTGATATTTTAACAGTTCTGAGATTAAATCAGGATTCTTGAATGTCAAAGCACTGAAGTATCAAAACTGCTATTAAGTTAGAAAAGAAAGTTCATATTGTGTTTTTGTATGATGTGCAAGTCAATTCATAGACAGGAAATGATGTTAGCATCTTCTGGCTAAAGATAAGATGCAGCTGGCAATGTAAAAGGAAGAAAAATTATAAACCTTTTCCCTCCTTCTCACCTTACGTTTTACAGTGCAGTTTGGCAGCACCTTTCCTTTTTATCTCTTTATGTTTAGACAATTACAGACTCAGCCAAAGATACCACACAACAGGCTGCAAAACTCATATCTCATGGAAGGGCTTATCCCAGTTGTTAATCACTTGTCAGGAAAGATTTTAGCCTTCACAAGGAATGTTGTCACAAAGTTCATTGACTTAAAGACCAAAGCAATATTTATAAAGGTCAGATTTAAACATTTAGGATTCAATTATTTTTTTTTTAAACAAGAAAGGAAAAAGAAAAATGAACAAAATATTTTACTCTGGGAGTTGGTTTGGATTTACACTATTTAAATTTAAAGGAGAAATGGGCATTGGATTTTTAAATGAAGATTTACTACAGCCACATCCTTCGGGTCCTATTCCAAGTGCAGACATGGACTTACTGCAGGCCACATGCTCATCTGCTTGATAGGATACAGCCAAGCAGTGCTGTAGCTAAAGAAACACCCAGTGCAACCAGTGTCCAGCCTGCCAGTGAGAGGTGCATAGGGAAGCTGGAACCCTTCTTTCTTGTGAGGTGCAAGGATGCCTCCGACTTCAGATGTAGTGCTGCAGAAAGAGCCCACTGGCATCCTGCCAGCACCTGTAATGCAGTTAAATTTTGTGTTTCACAAGGGGCTAAAATCACCTTCCATTCACAAAAAGAGGAAAGATCTTCCCAGAATGCAAGGTTTTATATACATATTTAAATAAAATACATTATATATAGCATATATATATAAACCCACTATTTATAATAAATAACAAATATAGTATATAAAATAAATATATAGTATTTATACGGTTATATTGTAATATCTAATATTATCATAATATAATGTTTTCCTTTGTAATAATCAAGAAAAAGGAAAACATAAATATTGGCCTTGAGAGAATCTCAGAGTAATACTTAAAGTTGGAATGGCCCTAATATGACTTTCCTTCTTATCTTAGGTGAACAAACCCACTTCCCTTACTCATATATCAAGTGCTCCACCCCACCTCACCATCATGGTGAACACACACTGGACTTGCTCCAGTAGGTAAACATCTATCTCATACTGAGGAGCCCAAAACTGGACTCCTGAACTTGTGGTGCAGTCTTATCAGCACCAAACAGGAAAAGGCACTTCCTTCAACTTGGTGGCTACACTCCTGTCAACCCAGCCCTAGATGTGTTTGGCCTTCATTCACACAATGGTATACCACTCACTTGTGCTCAGATTCATATTTTCTTATTCAGAATGAGTAAACAGAATCAAATGGTGTGATGCTAAAAGAAACACCTATAATTTTCCTGGATTTTAAGAAGAGAAGGGGTAGTGGCTTTAAATTGAGAGTAGGCTTATGCTATATGTTAGTAAGAAATTCTTCACTGTGAGGGTGGTGAGGCACGGGAACAGGTTGCCCAGAGAAGGTGTGGAAGCCCTGTCCCTAGAAGCATTCAGAGCCAGGTTCAATGGGGCTTGGAGTAAACTGATCTAGTGGAAGGTGTCCCTGCCAGTGGCAGGGGGTTGGAACAAGATAATTTTTAAGGTTCCTTCAAACACAAATCACCCTATCATATGACTATACTATGACTTAGTATCCTTAAAACGTAATTTTCAAGAATCACAGGCAAAGAAAAAAGAGACAGAAAAGGAAGATTTACAAAAAGTGCCAGATAAAACCTGCCATGAGAAAAATTAGTCCTAACAAGATCCACTCTGAACTTGCAGCACTACTGCCAAGGCCAGTACAGGTAATGTTCACTTTATCTATTAAAAAGTTAGATGTGCATAAACAAAAAAGCATTGAGATTCTCCTAGGATTTTGTACATCAGATGTTCCATATATTTCCATATCTGTTGTTCCCAACATGTCTGTCCTGTTCAGACAGAGGAGTCACACCTAAGAACAGCTTTAGCTTATTTGCCTCTGGATAAATCTCATGAGATGTACAAGGATAGAACTGTAAGGGGAAAAAAAAAAATCAAAGATCTATAGTGAAGCGTGATGAAAAGTGTGTATCATAACATTTCCAGATTATAACTTGGGATTCAACCACGGTTTGTATCAGCTCTATTTTTCTGTCATATTTGTTGTCACTAATAGTTCAAAAGCTCCTTTAGCACCTGGTAAAATCACAGATACATATATATACACTACATACACACTTCCACATATACAAAGAAACTAATATATATATTACAAGAGTATATATACTGGAATAAAAGCTTGTTTCTACCACTTTACTATTTTACTTTGGGTTTACACAGTACTAGAAACCTCAGGGTTCTGCTTCAACTCCAGCATTACTTGGATATGGGCAATGAGAGCTGTCTATCTGCTATAAATGTTTGCCTCTAATGACCACACAACACAATGTTACCAATGCTCTGGTATAAGGCGTCTGTATTTTGTGGCAGTTCCCAGAATCATGCCAGTTTCTTTTTTTGTTTTCTTTCCCTAGAAGGTAAAAATGCATTTGGACCATGTACATTCTTGTTCACAGAGAATCATCTCAAAATCAGAAATTTAATAGGGAAAGCAGATGATGATGAGGACAGACAACTGGATAATCTTATGTTGATATCCTTTGCATAGCATAACTTTGGTAAAAATTAAGGTATTTAGAGCCCATAAACCAGGAGCATATAAAACAGAGGGAGGGTGACCCTATTTCTTGACCAGGTAGGCAGTGTCAAGTATGCACATCCATGGCATACAAAAGCCCTTTGACAGGGATGCATATTTGTAGCCAGTCTTTTAAAAATATAGTTTACCTGACACATACAACATCCCAGTATTTTTTGATAAATATTAATTTCTCTCAAATCTCTGGAACAATTGCATTTCAGTATTTCACAAGCTATTCACCTGTATTTATGTAAAAGGATGTCTCCACTGCATTCAGCATCTTACTAGACATTTCCCACATTCACTCTGCAGCAAGACAGCCAAGAGCCCCAGCACTGAATGCATAAGCAGGAAGAGCCACCTCTGACAGGATGACTAAAGACCAGCTATCTCAGAAATATGCACGACTGGCTAAACATGGGAAAGAACAGTAACGTCTACAGCAAGAGTTTGAAAATGTGTTGTAGAGACCCCTTACATAACCCAGACAAATTGGGGTTTGGGAGTGTCAATAAGGAAGGGGAAAGACACTAGGAGGGGAAATATTTGAAATTCTATGTTACTAGGATTTTTAAATGCCTTACAGAACACAGAAACAATCCAAGTTCTTTATGTTCTCTCTCTATTCCAAAGTGACATTTGAGGTCAATTACTTCACTCCAAAAACTGGTAACAACTCTAGTTAGTGTTTCAGTTCCTTTTTATTCATAGTTCCTGAATGCAGGAATGATCAGAAGAATGAAATCCTTCTGTGTCACCTAAGTCAAGTGTTTCTAGTCAGCTTAATTTTCCATCCAAACCTTAAGGCAGCCTCTTTTAAGGAGAATGATGTAAAATTTAGAAACTTAACCTACAGAATACCACACAAAACTTTCCAAATTAGTTTAATCACCCTTTTCTAGGAAGGTAGAAAGAGTTCATATGTGCTGAGGCCCCAAAAGTTGCTTTACAGACTGTAATGAAGACATGCCAACTCCTGCCTTTCTTTTCAGAGTGGCATCATCTGCCCAAGTCAAGGCATGTGTATGGTACAGGGAGGTATCACAAAGCTGAGATGCATGGGAAGCAACAGTTAAATATAGAACATGTAATGCTAGGAACAGCAGAGAAATACACGCATTTACTATTCTTAAAACAAAGTTTCTCAGAACTTTGCAAATGTACTGGGTAATGATTGTAAGTACTGTGTGCTGTTACATATGTGGTATGTATCTGTCATTTATCTGTGGTGAGATTTCTGACATGAAGAGAAAGAAGGTTATTAAAAAGAAATTCATCTGGTTTACCAACAAAACACAGGGATAAGCAAATAGTGATTAGTGAATGGTCAACAGGAAAAAAAAAAGGCTCATGCCTGGAAATTATTATTTCCAACATCAATCATGGTACAGAAGCAGGAGGAAAAATGAAAAAAAATCTGTACACAGGCAATTCATACAACAAATCAAAGCATATTGCAGTCAAAGTGGTTCTCAGATGAATACAGGCAATTCTGATGAGAGCTTTGAAAGAGTATGTGTTAAGCCATTTCTAATGAACTCATGCAGCAATTGCCACATCAAAGAGACATTGTTTGAAAAAAACCCTAAAGGCTGCAGAGCCTGGAATGAGACAGGAGATGCTACAAGGTTTTTTTGGGCATTCCCCTCTCCACCTTTTGGAATAGCAATGACAATCTTGGGGAGGTAGGGAAGGGATTTTCTTGTCCCATGAAGTACTCTAAAATGATGGTTTTTTTGTTTTATGACAGGATGAATGAAAGACCATTCACAGCTTTTTAGGAAAACACATAAAGTAAAAGTAATCTTGTCTTGTTTTACTCCCCTTGAACCAGACCAATCCCCCCAGTGTCTTCCTTAAGAACAGTTCATTGTGTAAAAATTACATGTGATTATTGAGTTAGAAGGGAGGACAGGATAGGATTTGGAGATTATAGGACATAAAAGGATTAAACTTCTTTATTCTCAAGTGACTCCTGAGCTGGTGTCATTGCACCTTTGTCAAGGACCCAACCACATACTTATTAATTATTACACAGTTTTGAGCACCTTTCTCTTTTGCTCTTTCAGATATTGCTGAAACAGAAGGGTTTGGTTTCAATTAAAGTTTTAGTTTTTTCCACTGCAAAACACAAAACAAAAATATTTCACTGGTAATTTGCCATCAGCCTGTGTCCATAACAGGAATTATGCTTCGCTTGTAAAGATTTACACTAAGATTTTATTTTCTTTCTCTCTTCAAATTGTGCAGTTTCATCATACTCAATCTGTTGACGCTTTTATTAACCCTTCCCAAATGCTGGTATCTTTTAGGACTCCAGGCAAATGAACACAATCAGTACCTCTACTCTGTCTTCTGTGTCTGGGTAAAGATTGTGATTGAATTATCTTAAAGAAGGTATAAAACACTTAGCTCAAGAGAAATTACAACAGCACAAGAAGTAATTTCTGGTTAAACTCATGCTTGTGTGTAATGTGCCATCAAACAGTTTTTGATAAGGAAAAGACATTTTTATTCTCTTTTTGTCTTCTATAAACATGCACCTTGTTTAAATATAGCATCAGTGTTCTAGCATTTTCCTGTTATGGATCACAGAGTAAAATTGTCTAGTAAAGTCTGTTCCTTTCATTAGACAACATAACCTTGGTTGAGCACATACTAAACTAGGTTTATGCAAAAATAAAAAAAACTACCATGATGTGTATAATGTCATTCTAATGCAACTTAGCATCTGGAAATATACTGCCTGACTAGGCCATTTTTTGGTAGTTACTGCAAATGAATGAGGTCTGTAGGTCATAACCAAACCAGTTTAAACATGATGGGTCTTTAGGAATTAGTCATATGTCTATTAAATAAAACATGCGTTTCTGATGAGCAGAATAAATGAGAAATAAACCTGTTTCTCTTGAACAGATCATTCATTCCCTGATGATCTGTTTAGCAACAGATGCAACAGTGATATTTTATGTTTTGGTAACAGTAAGATAAATAGATAATAAGCAACAAGATACAAAACCATAGAGAATTAGAATTCCACATTAGAAATTAATTTACAAACTAAAATCAATCACAAGAATGGCATTTGTGTGCCTATATAAGGGAAATATGATTAAGGCCATTTGGCCTTTTTTTTTCATTACAGAAGAGTTACATGCCAAGCCTTCACACCAGCCCTCTAAATTGACTTATGATGTTAGCCTTGAACTATGCTGTCCTCAACAGATGGTCATTGGGCTGAACTTCTGGTAACCGGAAAATTTTAAGAGAATGGCAGTTTCAGCAACTTCTTTTCCTTGGGCAGGGCCAAGTTGATATTTCCTTAGCTGTGTTACAAAATGAATGGGAGAGGAAAAGATTTTTTATTAACTTAATTGCAGATAGGACTTTATCTTCACACCCCCTCTCCAAAATCCCTTTCATATCACACTCCCTTAGCTTTGTTATACTGCTGAGTGACATCCTGGTTTGTGAAAACATCTAATGTAATACAAAGTCACCTTACTCAAGACAAAAAGCAATCAATTATAAAGAGAGAAGGGATTAAATAACCTAGTACTAAGGTAACATCTCATGCAAAGCATTTAGGGATCTGAAAGCCATCTACAATTAATCAAGTGACCTAACAGTTCTATGGCATATGCTGCAATTGATCACATTTTACGTATGGAAAAGCTGAAGTACTGTAAATTTAAAAGGCAAACAGAACATGTAACATTGAATCTTACTTCTTTTTTTTTCTTTTAAGCCTCCCTGTATATATTTGACTAATGCATGTTTTCAGAAATATTTTAAATTCCAAGTGCAGGCTTTAGATTTAAGATTAAATCATTACATTATCATTTTCCTGAGTGATTAGAAACTATGTAGAAGGAAGTCCACTTGCTCCACATCAATTTTCCATACCAAACTACTTTCTGTCTATCATAGCCAGACCTCTGATTCATACAGCTAGCGTGTAGCTGATGCAAAAAGAAATTTCCTCATGACAGTAGTAGAAAATGTTTCACAAGCTTCAGACCTGCAGTATGTTTGATAGGGGAATGGTGTATAAAGCAGCATCTCAAAATTTGAGCGTCTTCATGATGTTAATTCTCCATCTGGCCAAGGCACAGAATGGCTCAGGTGGAGCTCAGAGGTCACCCTGTCCCTGCCTGTGAAAGTCATCACCAATAAAATGTGTGGTTCCAATGAATTATGGTCAAAGCCAAAGGAAAACAGAGAAATAAAGAAACTACCAGAGTACCTTCTCTCAGAGTTTCCTTTCAAAATTAAACCCATTCAAACACACGACAGCCATGAGAAGCACTGCATTTTCACCCTTGCTTCCTCAGGCAGCTTTGCTGTCCCTCCCACTGCCCACTTGTGGACTCTTTCCTGTTTCTATGGGATCTGAATTGTCTATAACTGAATTGTCATACTTGACAGTAACTGAGCTCCTCGAATTGAAAATGGCATTACAAAATACCCCAAGTCATTGTTCTCTTAAGAGAAAAGGAAGTTTCCAGTCATTTTGAAAGGGAGTCAGCTAGAAAATTAGTCCTCACGTAGCCTTCTGCCAGCCATGCTGCAGGCTGACATTTGTACCAAAGACAAGAGGCACAGGACACACAGCAAGACTGAGGCACCAAGAGCATGTGGGATGGGAAGGAGAAAGAAAGGAAGGAGGAAAAGAAAGATAACAAATTGCTTCATTAGTTCTGGTGCTTATGAAACAACTTGCTAGAGTTAGTGGCCTTGGCGATGTCCTGTTTAAATAATACCAAGGTTGAGTTCAAGGACTCCAGGGGGAAAAACTATTTGAGTCTGCAAGTACAGTGGAAAACTACTCTATTATTATTCTGTGGTTTTATGCACTTGAAATTTGTTCTTTCAACAGTTCCATTAAAAAGTACTCATATTAAATACCAAAACTATGGTTGGGTTTAAATAACTTCACCTGAAAAACCCTGTAAGCTTAATATATGATTGGCAGTCCTTTCCTGACACAGTAGAATCTCATAGACAACATCTCAACAGTAAAAACACAAAATCATAACAACCTATGCATGAAATGTGTGGAAATGCTTGAAGATAGTATGTCAACAAAGACTCCAAACTATAAAATACCTATTACCTATTACAACATCTTTCTTAAGCAAATAATTGTTAACAGTTTATCCTTTTTAAGCACCCTAAGCAGCAACATACTAATGGTTTGAACTACCAAAATGATAAAACTGTTGAAAGGACAAATATCACACATGAAACCATGGAACAAACCTATCACAAACTCCTCTTGAAAGAATTACTAATAAAGTAAAACTAGAGAAAGAATACATATATTCATATATATATTCCACTTATTAATGGAATGGTAAGAGTACTAGTATTTCATTGCATATACAGACTGAAGATTTTTCTCTGTTCTCAAACTTCTGAGGCACAAAAAGGAACTCAGAAGAAGAGGTTTGACTGCAAAACCAGACATACTTATTTAGTTTTAGATAACTTGCAAAATAAAGTTAATGAATAAAGATGCTTTCTGAGGGACATCTAAACATAACAGAGGCAGTCACATTTCTCCAGCAATCTCCTATTTGTCATGGCTTTCCAAAATCTGGAAGAGGTCGCTCTCCTCAAATCCAGTTCCCATCATCAGTCTAGTCCAGATGCTTTTTTCTAAATTCACAGAACTTCATGATGAAAACAAAAATGTAACCGAGCCTAGACACATTTCCAGCTTCCCATGTGGTGGTTTCTGAGGTGAGTGGAAGAATCTTTCACAGAGCCATTTAGAAACTTGATTTATGGGGACACAAGTCACTGCGTATCAGCTAAGGCACTGCTTAAGTACACAGCCCTAGCAGCGTCACACGATTCTAAGTCCCTCCTTTGCTGAAAGAGGACCGAAATGGAGATATTTTGTTTTCATAAATGCTAGTAGGTGTGCAACTTCTTGATATAGCTGGAGAACTACAAGAATACATGAGGTTATTGTAGATAACGGCACTCTTATATTATGGTGATTATTTTTTAACAAAGTTCAGTCTTCAAGGAGATAAAAACTTGAGATAGAGAGATAAAAAAATATCTCTATCTCAAGCTACTTCTTTCTTCTGACTTTTATCAACCAAAGCTCATCACAGCCACCATCAATTTTACAGCAAATCAAATAAACATACAAACTGAAAAGATGTTTTGAATCACAAAAAGGTGAAAGAGGTGCAAAAAGACTTCTCAGACTCCTGCTTGGATAATAAAAATGGAAGTGTTTTTATAAAGCACTTCTGGTAATGTGGCAAAGGTTCCCCAAGTTGGGGTTAACTTTAACCACACTCATGTTCATCTGTGTTTCAAAGGTTTGCAGATTAGATGAAGTCAGCTTCAGCTCTGTTATCATCCTTCAGAGAACTCTAATATTCAGATTCACCTCCATGTCCAGATCCCAACTGTAGTTTGACTAAAAGGAAATTTCTTTGTTAAAACTCATAAAGAAGATCTGGCTTTTACAGTTTTCTTCAAAGTACAAAGCATATGTATGTGGGTGCCACTACAGTAGAAAAAGGAGAAGGAACTTTGAGTGATTCACTAAATGGTTGAGTTTGGAAGGGACATCTGTGGAGGTCCCCTTGCCCAGCTGCCTGCAGAGCCTCCTACAGTTAGTTGTCCAGGACTATGTCGAATTTATAAAATGTGACTAAATAATAACAGCTATATGAAAAACATGAATGGAAAAATGAGGACCCTTAGATGTTTCTTTTAAAGCACCCTTTATTTTTTGAAGCGTGGCACCTGCAACTTACCTTCTCTTTCTCTCTCACACACCCATACACACATATACTGAAAGGGACATGCGGGTACAAAAAGATCCACAACACTTATTTTCACTAGATCACAGCAATTACCTTATTTCAATATAAAAAAGCAGTTCTACATATGTTAAGGTTCAGATGCCCATACATATGCTCAAATGTACTTTTCAGCTCACAAATCATGTGAAGACAAGACCTTTTACGCAATGAGGTTCAAATAGTTCTCTGTACACCAGGTGTAGTCTGGGATCACAGTAAACATCTGTGATATTGTAGTTTAAGTGACTTAAATTTTCTCAAGTACTGCAGAGAATACTGAGAGGCTTGCTGATGAACCTCCAGTGACTCACAGAATTTGTGTTTCAGTTCCTCAGCAGTACCACAATAATAGCCATTCTTAATTTCGGACTAGTTTGACACCAGACCAAAAGGGATAGAAACATGTTTTCTATACAGCAGACTCAGAACACGGCTATGACAAGTATTCAGGGCTTAGAAACTCATGTTCAAAACTGACAGGTCCAGTCGGGCTTCTGAACTAACTCATCTGCATGTGTAAAGTCTCCCTAAGCCTACTTTCCTGGAAATCTGGATGTGTAGCTCAAAGACAAGCCTGGACTGGGTTTTTATCTCCCAAGTGAGGTTAACAGAGCCTCAGAAATAAGAGCATCCTTTGAAATTACCTGAAATGTGACCACAAGCCTAAAAATACCAAACAGTAATTTAATAAGAAAACTGAAATCAAATATGTGCCTGTATATTCCTAGGAGGCTGCAGCTACCAAGCTATAGTTAGGTTTGCAGCAGTGGTGACCAGGACAGGGGAACAGTTAGTAGAGTCCCTGTTTCTCTACATTTGACCCTTAGTGCACTATTGTGAACCTGAAGACTAAACATATTTGACCAAACCACTGCACAGTGAGATGTGCCTTTATTGTGGCATTATTTAATGTATATTTCAGTTTTGTTTTGTCAGAATGAAACATATTTGAGATGCAGTATTTAAGAATTATTCAGCATCTGGGACTTGTATAGTTTTTAGCCAAATAATTGCCATGGTCATTCAAAGAGCTGAACCCACAGAAGCATGAGATCATAATCAGTAGTGATTTGACTTGCATTATAGGTCAATTTTGGGCTGTTGTTTCAGTTGTTTGGGAGCAGTACAGCATAAAGAGGGAGAGAGAGTAAATGGAAAAAAACCCCAAAACAACCCTTTCTTTTTCGTGAAGTAACCACAACAGAGTTCTTCCACTTTCTTCTGAAGTCAAGAGTAACTGCAGGCAAAATCAGTAAATACACTGATGCCCTAAAGAGGGACAGCAGTTCACAGAAGCAGTAAAATAAACTGCTGCAGAACATGATCCTTTGTATCCCAGAAAGCTCAAGTGAAATGCACTGCAGTAGTTGTGTAATGTCTGATGGGAATAGGTCCTATAGATTTAGCCAAAAGTAAACGTAGTTGAAATTTGACCCTTTTAACTCAGTAGAGTACAATTTTTGAAGAGATGACTTTACTGAGAGTACTAAAAATCACACTGAACCCTTACTTTTGGTGTTATTTTACTTGCTTTTAGTGTTTCATGGTAGGCTCTCACAGCACTTAACAAGGAACATTTCCTTAATCATCTAAAGAGTCCCATAAAAGAGATGAGAAGTATCATGGAGCAACTGTGTGAATGGGATGAAAGATATTACCACAGTGATCATGAAAACATCAGAAAAAAAAGCTGGGTTTTTTTGGTGGTTACCCTCTCACCCCTCAAGTTCCTGCATGGACACATTTCCTTTCACAAAAGTAAAATGTCTCAGAATATCTGAAAGAATTATTTTAGATATCCACCATGGATTTAGTTGTATAGTTCTTGACTACGAATAATAAAAACAATAACAACAACAACAACACTTTTGTCAATGCTACAGAGAAAATTAAGAATCTTGATAGTCAGTCACACATTTAAAACAGGAAAATAAGATATCAGAGCCTGGAAGGGACTGGATTTCAGTCTTGCTGCCAGAGATCTCTCTGTACTTCCACTGAGTTGTAAACCTGATCTGCCTATATGTGTAAGGCCAAACTAAAAATCTTTGCAAGCTGAAAGTCCTACTACTTCTCTCTATTACTGAGTCATATTTGTTCTAATCCACAGCACAATCCATAGGAGGCCCAGTGCTGCCCTGGTTCTGCATAACCAACTATAGCTCCTGCTCTGAAATTGCACCTTGAATTGCAGCTTTCCTTCAAGCTCCTAGACAGCATCCCACAAGTGGGTATTGACAGAACCTTTCATTTCCACCTGCTTAGGATGGCAGGGTGAAGGTTGAAAGGTATAGAGGCATAGAGATGAAAAAATTTAACCAATAACAAAGTAGAGACAATAGGTTGCACATAGATTCACAAATTAATACTTCACATTTGCAGCCCAAAAGCAAGCTCATGTTCTGGGCCCCCTAGAAAAACAAACATGTAAAACAACTACTTTTAAAAACAGAGACAGCCAGCAGCTGCAGTTTAACTATTTTATAACACGTCTTCCCCAGCCACACGAGTGAGATGAGGATGTGTTTGCTGGCCTCCTCAAAATCCCTGCTCTGGCAGTATTCCTCAGCAGGCGGCTGGGTAATTTCTCCCCAGCACCTTGGACTAATGCAGACAAAAACATAAACTGCACGATAACTAATGCCATCACTCCGATTAAGCTAGTGTGTTAAAAAAATACAAGGGGTTAAAAAGTACAAATTCAGATTACCAAAAATACCCCAAAATTCAAGATGTACTTCTTTAGATATGCAGAGAGATTGATTAGCTGTATGAGAGAAGACTGAGGGGAGACCTCATCACAGTCTACCATTTCCTTGTGAGGGAAAGCAGAGGGGTAGACACTGATCTCTTCTCTGTGGTGACCAGTAACAGGACCTGAAGGAACGGCCGGAAGGGGACGTTTAGGTTGGATATGACAAAAAGGTGCTACACCCAGAGCGTGGTTGGTCACTGGAACAGGTTCCCCAGGGCAGCGGTCACAGCACCAAGGTTGACGAGTTCAAGAAGCATTGAGATGACACTTTCAGACACATGATGTCATTCTTGGGGATGGTCCTGTGCAGGGCTAAGGGTTGGACTCGATGATTCTCGTGGGTCCCTTCCAACTCGGAATATTCTGTGATTCTGTGAAATATCCATAAAAATGTCCAAGGGAAGGACAGCACAGCTCAGCTTGTATCAATGACCTGTGTTAGGTATTAGATGGAATAATTGTTTTAAGGCATGCAATCGTGCTCAACATTGTATTCTCCCAGGAGCACTTTGCTCCAGTCCTGTCCTCAGGCTGTTTATTCATATCCATCTATGACTGCTAGGTGGTGCTGTGGGATTTTCTAAGGCAGAAAAACCAGCTTGTTGTTTTTCATTCCCATCACTGATATTTTTTTCCTTCTACATGAGAAGAGCTGCAGTGTTTTTTGTATCATGGCTGTACAGGATGTGTCCTGTTAGGTCTCTTTTCTTGTTCTTCACTTGCTGTAGGCATGCAGTGGCCACCACTAAGGATGCTGCTTCTCCAGAGCAGTCAGAGAAAATGAGTATATCAGTGTTCATCTGCATGCATCCATACCCACGCAGGAAAGCAGGAACCTCAGATGAAGGCAGAAGAGATTAATATCTACTCTAAAATCCTCCATATTTTCATTTTCCTTTGGTTCTAAAGATACAGAACTTTTAAACAAACTATTTTTATTGACAAAAAAGGACTTAAAATTAAATGAGACACACAAATTAAAAGGTTTCAAAGGAAAGAGTAAGACTAAAACTCTCTGAAGGTCCAATGAATGAAATATCTCCATTTTTTCCTCTCAGATTGCAACTCAATTCTATGAGGAAAGGCAAACTACTGCAAAAACTTTAGAAGGCAACCCTCTAAAAAGGGAGGTAATGGGTAGGATACTTTTTTAGGCTTCATTTTTGTTCTGGAACTAACCAATAACTCAAGTGGTGGGATACTATCAGTGCTTTAACATCCATAGTATCATAAATGGTGCAGACTGGGATTGAGCTATTCAGACCTGTAGGTAAAATAAGTCTGGTGATGTCCATCTGTTCCACATAACTTCACGGTTCTTTAGCCAAAGATGACGAATAATCCTAACCCACCCTTCTGAGCAAAAGGGAAGAAAAACAAAACAACCCCCAAGATGAGTAATTGCAGTAATACTACATCGGCTGATGACATCAGGAAAATCTTGTGCTCTGTTTTCAGATCCTGTCCCATTGTCCAACGCCTTGGGACACTCAAAGGTTCAGAGGAACCCTTGCTGCTCCTATGCAAAAGCCACCCTAGTAAATGTCAAGGCTATTGTCTTTAACACAGACTTCAATTTCTATGTAGTGAGTTGACATTTTCTGTTTGATGCTCTGCTATGCATGATCTTACACTGCCAGAAACTGAACTTGGGCATTCACATTGCATCCTCGCATCAGAAGGGGATGACAAGGAAACAAGAAGGGAAGATTCTGCAGGCCAGTGACAAGAACTGAAGTACGTCACGATTCTAAGGAAGTTTGCCACAAATCCTACTATTGGATCCAGATTAGTACAGAAGTCCATCTGAGCAAGTCACCAGACAGTGCCGATCTGGAAGCAAACCTACATTCAGGTTGTCTATCACATCTTTACCCCTACAGCCATGAAGAGAGTTTACAGTTCCCCTGAGCATGGAAGAGTGGTCCAACAGACACCAAACATGGGAAGAATGTGTAGATGGAGAAGCTAGATTGCAGTGAGAAATACAAAAAAGAAAAAATTACCTGATCACAAAGCACTGCAAACCACAGAGAGTGGTAGTGACACAGAGGAGCAAAAAATAAGAAGTGGAATTCTATCCTCTCTATTTAAAGGAAAATGCAACGAACTGAAACACAATCCCCATGGGACTAACAGTTTTGAGGTAATTCCATATAGTAATACCTCTTGGGGTCTCTTTCCCCCCTTCACTCTTTCCATTTACATTCTGCAAAAAAGCCTGTCATATGCAAGGCTTCACTGGGGAAGTGGAAGCATTCAAACTGCAAGTTAGTGAAGGGTTACATTTCCCTCCAAAATCATGACAATAAGATGCTTAGACAACCACACAGTGACATTTAAAGTGCAGTGTAGAAAAAATGGTTTCTGAGGGGTTGTTTTATTACTAAGCTAAAGAAGGCAGCAGTTATACTCTGCTGGAAAAGACAAAGCATACATTTGCTACAGTTCTGTGTCTTCTAATAAGAAGAGGAAATTCAAAAATAAAAGGGACCAATCTACAGAAATTCCATGCTGGCTGAGGTATTAACAGTATTTTTTATATTGAACACCACATTCTTGTTTTTTATTGATGTGGCCTTCAAAAAGGAAAATAGTGGAGAGATAGAGGGGGGCAAACCAGGAAGCATCTGAACTCCATGTTCAATTGCTGTGATCAAAGAGGATCAGAATATGGAAAGAGAGTACACAGCATGCCCAGATGCGACTCATTTCAGTGTATCATGGGAACCAGCTAGAGAACCTGCTGGTATGCTGGAAATTATTCTGAAAAGACTTTGTATGGTATAAACCACTACTAGAAGACTGTGGATTAAAAAAAAAGAAAAAAAAAGAAAGAAAGAAGAAAAAAAGCCTATCAGACAACCTTCCTTTTGATCTTATGAAAAGTAGTTAAGATCCACATATCTTACCAGAAACTCTTCCTTACTAGGGACTAGTCCTGTAACTGAGGAGACCAACATAAAATCTGTGAGTTAGCCTCGATAGTTCTGGGCAATAACCTGGTGTGGGACCTGAGCTGGCTGCAACTCAGAGGTTCTTGGGGTGCAGTACATGCTGAATATAAAGCCATCATGTATGTTTTGGTAGTTTACAGTTTTGATACAGCATATTTTTTCCTGTTATCTGAGTATCTTCAGCTAGTAGTTGTTGCTTTAAAGAACAACTATATCTAAGTAAAAGAATGAGTGATGCCAGAAGAACAGATATGGTAACAATTAGTATTAAGTTCAACTTTCACCTACGTATCTGTCTTCAACACATATAATCTATCCTTCCACTCCCTTATGTTCTTCCCCCAGGGCTCTAAAATCCAAATACCAATTTTCCAGATGAGGGACCATGGCAAAAAGGGATTTGAAAACTGATTCAAGAATGTGCCTGGGAGCTGGATTCAGCCTGGGTCTCCCAATGTACAGACTCCCTCCCTAGCTGGGCCATTCTTCCAGGCTAAGCTACAAGCAAAACACTGGTATATTAACTGCTGTGTTGGCTGAACTGTCTCGGATCTGGTTTACATGATGCTGCAAAAAATGTTGGATACCACCTTCTTCCCTGCAGGCAGAATTCCACTACTGCAATATATGTATGGGAACGAGAACAGACACTAATTTAAGAAGAAAATTAAGATGAATTTAAGAGGAAAGACAAAGGCAGTGAAGTATATACTAATTTAGTTTCTGCCTCAAGAATTTCCAGAAAGAGGACATTCAGAAAAATAATTCAGAGAGAAGATTAAGCAGCACAGCTCTGCAGAAAAAGATGGAACCTACATGCCTCATAACAGCAGCCACAGAGTACACAGTATATTCAGTTCATACTTTTAGAGAAGTATGAGATCCTTTCACAAACAAACATTTAAACAGACTTTTTGTGGAATTTCTACTGTTGTTTCCTTGCAAACTGTACTTGTGTTTCTGCAAAATCTTGTAAAAAGGATCTACACTAACTGTATGGTTCTCAAAAATCTTTAATAGCAATTCAAGAATCATCCAAATAGAGGTCAGAGGAAGAAGCAACTCGGTAACAAAGTTACAAAATTCACTATTAACAGTGAGAAAAATTAAGTGATTAATAAAAACATCCTACCCACATCCTATGAATTAATTAAACTATGTTTGTCACAGAATAAATATTGTAGCGTATAGTGATAAATGCTTGTCAGAAAACACTAGTAGCTAATATCAAATATTAACACCTAGGTTGTGAAGCACAGCCCTTTGCTGCGACACTGAACTACTGTAGTGAGAGAGACCAAGGCAATTCTAAAAACTAGCACTGACTTTTAGGTTGGTTTTCAGTTTTTCAGCTCATTTAATTCTAGTATAACACTTGCCTTTTTCTTTTTTCAAGCCTTTCCTTTGCAACAAGAAATTTGTACATCTGCATAGATGCATGGTATTTTTTGGTAATACTTGGACATATTTCAGTCATTGCTAACCGGACACTTTCTCATACAGATTTAAACAGATGAAACTGAGTGAAAAGTTGAGTCTGAACACTTGCCACGTTGTTGGCAGTTAATCATTACATTTTCTCATTCTCCACTTGAAAAGAGTTGAAATCAGATCTCTGATGTGATGTGGGGGAACTGTGTTTTCTAGTATCTCCTTAATCTACAAGAGTTCATTTTGAACACAGAAAAATGTATACTTATCCCTCCAAAATACTCAGAAGTGAATGCAACAGATGGAGCTACAGGAATATTTACTGCTGTAGGACTCTGATACGATCCAATTATTAAAATTATTAGACAGATGCCTGTGCCTGAAATAAGGTGTAAATGAGACCATGTGCTGAAGTCAATACTATAGATTCTATTTAACAGTAAATGAGGGGTTCAAGGAAGGACAAAGAGATAAGTGAAAGAGGTGGGAGTAGGGGGAGAGAAGGAGAGTAGCAGATTAAGTAGAAAAAAGATATCAGCCTTCCACAGATTCTGAAAACATCCCATTGGTCCCCTTCTTCTGGTCTTCTTGGTGGTTTCAGACTGTATCTGTTGAGTGGTGGGGGGAAAGACTCTACAAAACTCCCATTTCATGGGGTTTATATTGTGCAGAAGTTGGGTGGAAATGCATCTGTAGCTCCCCTGGATGATGGAATACTGGATCACGGGACACTTCATGAGTCTTTGACATCTTCTAAGATGTTACAGCTGCCTCTTACATCAGCTAGTTGAATCAATCATGGTCCATTATGGTCCATCATCCGAGATGAATAGCTCAGGCCAGATGTGAACATCTTCAATGCTCCCTGGAGGGGTTTTAACAGCAGAGCAATCATGTAAGGGAGGACTTTGCCTCTTCTCAGCCTTTTTCCTTATCTGGAAGTCCAGTTTGTAGCTTCAGGTATATATGCCCTTCTGCACCTGAGAGGCCACTCTGTGCATCACTAGCAAAGCAGCCATCCAAGTGTTTGAGCCATTAGCACCAGTTTCTTACAGCATCCAGGAGGTTACTGCAGGTGGTTGAACGTGAGCAGTTCAATCTCTTACATTTGGGACACAGTCTTCTCCTCTGACCTGGGATAGTTGGACAATACTAACACCTTATCTTATCTCAACGTCCTTTTGCAGTCCAAACTAGTAGATATATTCAGGAAGGGGTGGGTTTTGGTAGATGAACAGCTATTTCTTTGCAGTTTGCTACAGTGGACAAAAGTCTTTTTTGGTGATCCTAACAATGTCTAATCTATTAACCATTTCAGTATCTCACAGACTCGACTACTGTAAACTCTCATGTTTGATGGAAGGACTTTGAAACCTACCTACAAAGATGATTGGTAAGGAGCAGCAGCATTCATAGCAGTCTGCCTGCTGAGTCGGAAAGACCAAAGCAGACGCCTAACACAGTCTGCACTGGCTAGTGTATCCTATTCCAAGTTTATTGCAACATCCTGATCCTTATCTTCAAAGCATTAGTTAAACACAGTTCAAAATAAACTGTTCATGTAACAGTGCTGATATAGTTTCTCAGTGAAAGAGGAGGAAAGCGCTCTGGCAACCTGGGTGAGCATCGCCTCAAGTCCTTGAGAGGCAGGAAATAGGAAAGTTCCTATAAATCTAGGATTTTGTTTCTCCCTCACACAATCATTTTCATAACAATAGTTCATTGGCAAATGCATAGTAGGTTAAATTTAAGAGCCAGCTGCTAAGTTGACATGAATGTTCAGAGTTTCACTGAACTCAAAGCAGCTAAACCTGTTCACCACAGCTCAAGATCTCACGCATAGGGCAGCCCATGGGTGAGATTGTAATGATTTTAGGGCTTGAAGGGCGATATTAGTTTTGCTCTGAACCATTCCTGAAAGCCTGAAAGCCTGTAGGACTGCCACCTAACTGATATTTTTACCTGGGCTAGACCTAAAAACAGAACAAAACTATAGGCTGATCAGAGTTGTGGCTGGAGGTAAGAGAAGTGATGCAATCTAGATAGCATAACTTGTGTTTTGGTTGTATGTGGAGTCTCATTTGTCGGAGGTTGCAGGGGAGTTTGTTAACCATTAAGACAGGAGATTGAGAAGAAGAGAACATGCAAAATTAACCACAGTAGGTCCCCAAACGGTGTGATTTTTCCTGGATTCTTAATACTTTTAGCTGGCCAGCTTTTCTAGATCACCTTTTAAACATGTTAAGAATAAAGTGCAGGACACTTCTACAGCACAGCCTCTTGCTCAGGCATATTCCTATTTATATTCATTTGTATCATCCAGGCAATGTTAGTTCAGAATAAACCATCCATACCCACAATTATTTTTCAAAATATATGGCCAGAGAAATGAATGAGATGCAAATACTTGTATTTCCAAGACTCTCAACAATAGGGTATACCATCCAGGTCGGCAGTGGTTTCATTCAACGTACTTTGGGCTTTTGTACTACTAACGTCACTATTTTAGTACTATTTGTATCTGCTAAGCCCCTTTGATTTGTAACTTTCTCCATGGTTACAAACCAGTTTTTGATATTTATTTGGAGACCACTTGATAATCCATTTGTATAAGACTGGGTGAGAAATTTCCCAAGGAAAAGAACAGAATCAAGTTACATGGTATTCTCGGCTTCACTTATGACTTAGTTGAGCATGGGCATCAATGGCTTGTGAAATGGAGACTAATCTAATCAAGCTTTTCAACTGAGTATTTACCTCTACATACCTTAAATTATTCATGTATAAACAACAACAACAAAAACGGAGTTTTTTGTGAACAAGACTATTATTCCTCTCAAAATTCTCATTAAATGACTTAGTAACCATGCATATGTTTTAATCCTCCACTGGCACCATGGAGGAAAAGCAGCCCCTAATGGACTTGTTCAAAACCAGGTTGATGGGGCTCTAAGCAACCTGGTCTAATGGAAGGTACTCCTGCCTGTGGCAGGGGGGTCTAGAACTAGATGATCTTTAAGAACCCTCCCAGTGCAAACCATTCCATAGTTCTGTGATTGTATGACTTTCCTTTTGAAATCAACATATTCACCCACTATAACTATGTCCTGTTTGAATGTGTTTTTTTTTCTTTTGCTTTGAAATAGGAGGGGTTTTTGCTTCTTTTTGATTGAATAACATTTTTAAAAATTTGAAAAGTCATTCTTTTAATACCAAGGGAAGCAAAAGATTCACACAGGGAACAACTTGCTGGTTTAAGTTTGTAGTTAACATTGCAATCTAGGACCCAGACAGAAGCAAAGTAGAAAAAAAAATTAAAACAAGATGTGAGATAGGAATCTTTAATCAAGCTCGTTGTATCAGCTTGGGCCCAGCATTCCACCCTGTCTTCTGAGGTTACCCAGCGCCACTTTGAAAATGGATTATTTTCCACTGAAAACAATGCCAAAAAGGGGCTTTAGCTCCCTTGGGGGAAATTAGAACAGCCTGGATCATCAAATGGGAAAAAATAACCATTATCAGTAGCAGTCAGAAACAGGGGGAAAGAAAAGGTGAAACTAGACTCAGGTTTGAGGCTACTGAATGCCTTAGATGTGCCTTTGAAGACCAAGGTGAATCGGCAAAAGCCTATGGGTTTGTGATGCAAAGGAACGTTTGCTTCTCTAGAGGAAGATTTAAACACCTGGGTTTTTTCCAAGATATTTGGTTCATAAATGTACTTTTTGTAAACAGTCAGTAGCTAGTCCTGGAGAGGTTAAGGTACTGTATTGTCCACTTTCTATTACTAGGTCAGAGGGATTACCAACATATGAAGGTTAACATATATATTACCTCATACATAATAAAAGATGAAAAATACATTTTAAGGACTTAATATGGCTTAATACATATACATCTTCAACTTGATGTCCATTGTTTTGGGTAAGGGAAATTTTGAAACAGCTATTTAGCTGCAGGTGATCCACCTGAGAGCTCCAGTGTCAGCTGCCAGCACAGACAAATGCCTCATGTTCATTTACAACCAGTCTAAATATATTTGCAATACAACACAAAACCTTAATTCCAACTTCAGAAGTAGTAATTTGTAGCTGGCAGAAACACTGAGAAAGTGGTGAAATACCATTTCCCAGACAGTGAGGTTGAAAGACCCTACATATGCTACAGCATATGGTCATAATGGTCAGTTAAGGTATCATCCTTGACAGGCTAGTTTACCTGCTTTAAAAAAGAGATAAAAATTAAGGAGCAATTCTGAAAGCACTTTTAACTAGCATTCACTGACTCCTGGTTTTGTCTTCTAAAAAAGAAACTCTCTTGCATGAATGTCCTATGAGAGCAACAAATGCTAAAAGAAAACTTGGTTGACACAGATATTTCCTATTTACATAACTTCTAGCTTATATAAGATGGTTACAGCCTTGGCCCTATCATAGCCCTCTTTTGCATGCCTACAGCAGTACACTACTGACCTCAGTTATCTGGAAGCCAACAGCATGTAACCATACATCCAAAATTAAGTACATACTTGAACACTTTGTTGAACAGGGAAAGACCAATGAATTGCTACCTATATAATTAATGATAAAATGGTAGTAATGTACATTTAAATTGGGATTATACTGTCAATGTTTTATGCCAGGTATGTATCAACCACTGATGATCAGAAAGCAGTCTACAGCCAGCCTGTGAAAGCCCACTGGCACACATTGGTATGGTCACATATACTTGGATGCATCTTGCAAAGGACCAACAGTGGCCCTAAGAGTCTGATATGTGCCAATAATGCTCTTCTCTTCTAATAGTATCGTAGAAGAATGGTACTGCTACCATCAAACTTCCAATCTAGCACCTACATAATACCAATCTGCAACAAATGGTTCCTTTTGTGCCATATACAAAAGTATTGCTAGGTGCATAAAGTGATCTTGGAGCTGGGTAACAAAATTATAGCTGTTTCAGTTCTGAGCATGCCAGACCCTAAGGTCCTCTGCTGAACCTGTGTGCTGCAGTGGACCAGCACATAAAATAATACACTACTCAAAGTGAGCAAGGATGACAGAGTCAGCAGCCCTATGCAAATAGAGCAGAGCAAGCAACAGGGAAGGGTCAAAACCATTACAGAATTTGATTAAAAAAAAAGTAAAAAATATCTGTGGAACAGATTCAATAACCTCCACTGCTAAGCATATTAAACCTGGTCAGAGCTTTTGAGAAGCAAGAAACCATGTGTTGCAGCTGTGGTAGATGAATAACTATATTCCTTCTGAATCCTATTAGGGGGATTTGTCCCAAGACTTAATTGGCAATTTCACTATTCCTTTTTTGTTCAGCAATGTTAATGTGTTTTTCATCATCTTTGCTGTGGAGAAGGCACCAGCATAGCAGGGCTGCAAATTAGACTGTAGGTGCATTGCAAATTCCAGGGGTTCATTTTTCACAGAAAGTCAAAACCGCCTTTAAGTGCATAAAGCAGCTGTCCCACCACACTCTGACAGTAAGCCTACCATACCTTTGGTTAACTTCTGGCACACAGACAGGGACTTAGATCTCTTCCCAAGACAGTCGAAGAATAATGAAAAAGCAACTTTGATGCTACCTGAAACCAAACTATTCAAAGCACATTGCCTGCATTCCTCAGCTGCAGGCGCTGAGCCAGGACATGGAGATAATCATTCGTGCTACTGATGGGGGAGGGAGAAAGGAGCTTAAGGACGCAAGAGCTGAAGTATTCGGGGTAAGAAAATCTAGACAGAATTTAATATGCAAGGCAGCAATACAGTCATGTTTCTCTTCCATCCCACTCCCATTACGTGCATTAGAGAACTAAAATAATCATAAGTATTTTTCTTTTTTTTTGCTTTTTTATCTGTTCCACAGAAAATGAGGATCTATACTAAGAAAACCATTTCTCTCTCATCTTGCACTGCTTTTCCAAGTGTGGCAAATATTCCCTGTTTCAAGAGGACAAACAGCCCAGCATAATGCCCAGACAACAGCGGAACATTTTACATGGGGGAAAAGTTTCTCCTCATCGTCTCCTAGTCATGAATCATGCCCTTCAAGCCTGGGATTTGATAACCATAATTATCTTACTGTTACTTATCTACCAATATAGGTATGTCAACCCAAGATAAATCAGTTCTTTCAATACTGTAGCATCTGTCCTTTGACTTAATAATCTGCTGCAGCAGTGAAGCTTGCACATTGCAGAAAAAAATTTGCAATGGTTAAAAAAGACTCCTGGGACATCAAGCTCTTTCTCCTTGAGTTATGAAAGCTATCAGGGGAAAAGGGGAAAACAGCAGCATTTCTATGTCACTACAGTATCCATCAGCAACTTTCTGTGACTCAGACACTTGAGGAAACATTCCTGGAAATCTCTTAGTAACTATAACTATGGATTTAACTCCACCAATTACAGCAACTTTTGAGTTTTTACCATACTGTGTTTCAGCTATTGTGTCATACAGATCTAGCTATGTACAGGTCTACATGTCAAGAGCAGCAGCAGTCCCTGGCAGGCCTTAATAAAATTCCTAAAGCTGGAGAGCCAACAGACTGGAGAACAGTGAATTTGTGATTTACCTACCCTACGGCCCCTCAGGGTGGCACGTCTGTGTTCTGCGTCCTTTTCAAATTTTAGCAAAGATGGCCTTAAAGGTGGATTGTGCACTAAATAAATCACTATTCCATTGGAGAAGACCAACCCAAGCAGCATATATTCTGCCTTTCAGCTTTTGTCTCATATATAGGGACCAACAAAGAATACCCTGTAGGTAAGTACCAGACTTTGCCTTCTAGGGCTCTTCAGGTACAAGAAAACTTGACATTAGGAGTAATTTCTTTACCAAGAGGGTGGTCAAACACTTGAACAGGCTTAATAGAAAGGTGGGCCATGTCCCAAACCTGTCAGTGTCTAAGAGGCATTTGGACAATGCCCTTCATAAAGTGGTCAGGCATTAGAACTAGATATTGTTGTAGGTAACTTCTAACTGGACTAGCGTATTCTAGTCTAAGAAGGAAGTCACTCTGAATTGTCCTACCCCAGTGCTCAGCAAAGTTGAACAGTGTAGAATGGTGAGTAGAAAATGAATTGAATTTATAGTATAGAAGGGAAAAAAAACACCCCAAAAAGTGCTTCCAAAGAATGTCTTGGGAACTGCAACTACGAGACCAAAAAATCTTCTCCACAGTAAAGTGCAATGGCAGCACAGAGAGTAATGAGGGCATCTTTGGTATCTTTGTTCTTAAGAGCAGAGTATGTGCCAACAAATGAATATAAAAACAGTAGAAGAGACGTAACAGCTCAGTGTGACCTGGTTTCCATGAAGAGTGTTATGTAATATTTTAGAACCTAACACGCAGTCCATTTATACCCCAAAAGCATACATAATACAAATAAAATGCATTTAAAGAACACCAGAACCATATAAAATGAGAATTTTGGAGAGTGCCTTACCTTTGACCCAATGAGCGTGTACAGCCATTGGATAGTTTCATTATGATTTATTACTCCATTCATGCCATCGACATAGAGCATTATCTGGCCCAAAGCTGTTGTAAAGAAAAGAGAAAATATAGTCAGAACTTGTGAGCAATTTTTTTAATTCTAAGCACTGCTGGCAATATTTTATAAGCAGGGTTTTCCAGAGATGTGGAAAGCTCAACTAATGAAAGATATATTGGGCAAGATTGTGCTGGACAAAATCTTGGGAAACTGCACTAACTTTACTGACTTAATCTGGGTAATATAAGTGTGAATGTCATCCACCTGTTCCATTCTAGAAGATGCCACATTTTATGGTCCCCAAATCTGCAAACAGTACTCTACACACTGCTTAGTGTCACAATGGTTCCATCAGCTATAATGCTTTATATATTGTGAGCCAAGACTTTTACCATTTGTTTCAGCACCATACAATGTTTTGAATTAGTATATTTCAGTTGACTGTTTCAGCAAATTCCAATAATGTGAAATTAAAGCTGGGCAATTAACACCAATAAAAACATCAAATATTCACCATTGCACAGTGCACTCTGGAAAATGAGTTTTACATTTTAGCGAGAAAATACAAAAAACAAAGTGTGTTTATAACAAAGAAGTATCTTTATTAATTTATTCTAAAGCATTTACAGCAGAATTTCACAACATGCTACTAAAATACTTTGTAACAGTAATTCCATAGTTTGCAATCCTGATAATATGAGACTTTCGAGAGACAACAGCTATTAAATCTTTTCTGACTGATAAGGACAGACATTTTTTGTAAGGATTACAAAAAGTGAATTAGTAAAATTCATCTATGATCTTCAAAAGTTTCCACTGTTAGATCTGCTTTAAAGCAGGGGATCAAAAGCACAGTGGGATGAAAAATAAATCACTGATGTAGCACCTTTCAGCACAGCCTATTGGCATAACAACTCAATTACCTAACGCACAACCTTAGGAGCCCCTAGTATGCTGCTTAATGGGGAAAAAAAAAAAGGAAAAAACCCAACCCACAGGGTTAGGAAAGTTATGACACGATTAACCTCCCAAACACATTCTGAATGTTTGCTAACTTTTGCACAGGTTGTGCATAGTGCAGCATTGTTTACCCTCAGGGCAGATTTTCAAAGACACTTAAGTACCTGTACAGCTAAGCAGCTAACATTCATTTTTGCACTGTCTCTTCCTTTTTTCTTTGCTCTATTTGGTCGATTTACAGTTAAAAATCTGACGTATTAGTTTTAGGTACTTATATTCTCTATCTAATCTATCACACGAGAAGCAAAGTCACACTACGTGATCAAGGAGGATTGAGAAAAAGCCAGCAAGGGGGGGCTACGGCACAGAGGTAACACATCCCTTCAGCAGGCTGCATTGCAACTGGGGTATGCCCCTCACTCTCTGCTCCTCCTCTCCAGGAAGGAATCATTCACAGCACTCTGAAGACGCGTCTCTCAGGTGAATAAAACCAGGTAGGAGCAAAACAGGCCCAAGTGTTATGGTAAAATAAAAGGTGTAAGTCAGTCAGTAAAATGAGATACAAATTACGTTGCCTGAATAAATGGCTGCTTTGAAGTATTTCATTGCAGGTAGAGGAAATGCTGCTATTCCAGCGGTAATCAGAGAAAGTTCTTAATTCTTGTTTTTACTTCCTTTCAATGCTAAAAAGATTTGGCACTGGATCAGGATGAGATCCAGTCATGATAAGGTCACCAAAACCATTTTTTTTCTTCCCTTGCAAATTATTTGGTGGGGGGTGAAGGGATTTAATTTGAATCTGAAACAAATGTGAAACAAATTTTACTCTTGGCGCATGCTTTCCAAACTAATGTAGAAATCAAAGACAGCAAGAAGTCTGCTTTTAAAGGGAAAACATGCACACATTACAAAATAACTCCACTGCTTATACTTAAGACCAATTAGACTGGATGCCTAAGTGAGATCTGGCACGCAGTAGTCTTCAGCCTCTTAGATGAGACTCTTCATAATAGCAATAGGTTAAGGCAAATTAGTAGACTTTAGAAACAACCAAAAAAATGTGTTGGGATTTCTGAAAATATTCATCTGCTACCACTAATCTTGCTCCCCTTGCTCCCTTCAACCCCTCCCATCACTTTATTTTTATTTTATTTGTTTTGTTTTGTTATTGATGCTACCCTAGGTATATGGTGGTACCTATATCTTTTCAGAAATATAATGGGTTTTTAGGATACTGATGAAAAATCAGTAACACAAGAAAAACAGCACTACAGCTTCTACTTGAACAAGTGGCCAATAAGTTTCACAGGGCAAAGAATTACAAAGGATGCCATGAAATGATCAAGATGAAAACAGGTTTGCTATGGAGTCATGCTGTCCACAAACAAGTCACATCACCAGTAATCATCTGCCACACATGAAGCTATCAGCTGCTGCCAAGACTTTGGTGTGGACCTTCATACTGCTATTTCCTGTCTTCAGGGGTCAGAAAAATGAAAGACAAGATAGGCAGGGTTGAGGAGAAGTCTCTTTTCATTATGAGATAGAGTAAGATAGGGAGAATCTGCATGTACTTTGTACAAAGCTGATGCCCCAAAAATTCTTAGGAAAAGAATTCCACAAGAAGACCTAAAGGATGTTGATTTTCATACCACATAAACTGTCTGTGCTGAGAAAGAAAAGGTTAATACCTTCACTGTAACCACATAACACAGAGGCAAAATGGAAGACACCACCAAAAACACCAGTGTAGGAGCAGGATGGTGGGCTGGAGGTCCTCGGGCCCTCCCAGGGCTCGGGTCTGGTTAAGTAGGGCACGACAGTTCAGCACTAAATGGAGACTGACTGACCACAGAGTACTCTACACCGTTTTACATTCTTTGCAGCTTTTCTGCTCAACTGACAGCTCACCTCCTAGCCCATGATCGTAGTCTGCCGAAATGGCTGCAGCAAAAGTGCACACTCCACATGCCCAGCATGCTCACACACCCACTGTCAACATGCAGGGCCCCGTCAAGGAAGGGTAGGTTAATTTGCAAGGCAGTTGGGAAGGCCAATCTAGTCCAAAATAATTTAAATTCACATTTGTATGTGCCTTTAATCAAACTTTTTTTTTTCCTTTCCCCAAAAAATGAGGAGGCTATTTAATCCATTTAATCCCATCCCTCAGCTAACTGAAATTCTTTTTGGAAGTATATCAACAACCTACTTGCATTAGGAAACTTTGCTATTGTGCAATAAGGGGCTGGGAGAGTGGGGTTTAAATATGGAGCAGACTTAATTTGGAATTTCTTTGTTCCCACTACGCTTGTCAAATACTTAATCTTATGTGAAAGTAGTGTGTGACTTTACCCATAGCTATTTTCAAGGAAAATTGTTGGATTTCTTAGGAAAGGCTTAGACTAGACCAGGATAGACCAGCCAGAAAGTTCAAAGATTTTTGTGAAATATGAGGTTTAAAGAAAGCCCCTAAAAACACGCCAGTATTGGCACCGATACTCTCCTGGGATATTTCCTATATAAAGTTAACAGGACCAAAGGCGAAAAGCTCTAGCACAAAACATCATTAAAACGAACATCACCTATTAAAGTCTGTTTTCCCACCCAGAGTGGTGAAAGTTTCAAAGCTGTTCCTTGCCCACACACTTGCTTCTCCAGTATGCTCTATTTGCTTTGCATTTTAACAAAAGAATAGCTCAGAGAAAACAACATCGGTGAATGAGAAAAAAACTATTTTCTCACAGTTTCCTGAGAGTCAAACCCCCATGCATCACGTCAAGAATTATGGCAGGGATGCATCCTGCGATTGTATTTGTTTCCATCAGAATAAGCAAAGGTAGAGGGTGAAGCAGGCCAAAGGCAGACCTTGTTACTACAAGTTTCAGCTCCCAAGGAAGCTTCTGGCCCAAGTTCATCAGGCACTTCTTAACCAGCAGCTGTGGTGCATTTAATGTGCTGCATACAACAACAGGTGGGTGTGCACAACAAACAGAACTGTGATGAAACTAATGGGGAAGAATCAGCTGCTAAAACTCATCTTTTCAATGATAGCTAAAATCTTATCATCATCAATCAGAAGTTAAAGGTCTGTGTGATTGCATTCACTTCATTTGAAAACAGATTACTAGTTTGTGTTCGCTATCCTGGGCACCAAGAAGGCATATTGCATCAAAATAAACATCACAATCAAGAGAAAAAATTCCATATATGTCTAGTGAGGGATCCCAGGAAGGAGCGAATACAGTTGCCTAATATACTATTACAAAGCACTAGGTGGTAATTCCGAAAAAAACAACCATACCTCAAAGTTCTTTCTTTGTGTTTCCTCATTAGAGAGAGGTAAGATCTTAGCTATCAAGTGGGACTGGCCTGAGCACAAAATCTTCAACTCAGCTCAGCCCCAACATGCTGGATGTTAGAAACTTTTACTTGTGCTTGTAGCACATTCCCACTGTGCTTGCATGCATACCTCAGAGTGGAGCTCATAATATTCAAGGATATTATAGAGTGTTTTCCCTTATGATAAATCATTATTAAATACAACTTCTGTACCATCCAGCTAATTGAAAATTAACAAAATCACAGCAGAGCTCCTTGCTTCTGAGAGGTGACATCAGATAAAACAAATTATCTGGACACTCCCCTACTTCTGAAACTGATCTGGCAAAGCAATACTGTGACAAACCTTATAACTCACACTCATTCCACAGGGCTAGAACAAGCTCAAATTTGTACATTTGGGGGTTGGTTTTATTTTTTCCTCTCTTACTATTTGTATGGGTTGGTTTTAGCTTCAGTGCAAAATCTGCTGTTTATATAGCCATTCCCATTTCTTTAATCCTATTGAAGATATCTATAATGTCATCCAGGAAGATAAAAATAATCTTGTTCCTGGCCACAAATGCATGAATATTTTGTTTTTTATCAAAGTTTCTTTAAATACCAACTCTTTTCTTAATCTTGTCTTTTTACCCTCTGCTTGTTTGTTCTTTCTATTATTATACACATCATGGTTGAAAAATGCTAAGAAACTAATTTTCAGAACTCCCATATTAACCACGTACTGAACTTGTATTAAATAAGAACTGAACTTTCTCACAAAAAAACCCCACATTGCAGAACTAATGTTATGAATCAAAGCTGCAAAGCAGTTCTGTACAGATGTAAATGTATTATGTTGCTAATGTACATCAGAAGTTCTTATACTAGCCAATACTATTTAAAGTCTACCTTTTAGTCTTAAGCAGTTTAGAAGCTTCTGCAAGCTAGTTTCAGACTTGAAATGCTATGTAAAGTTCAAGTCTTTTGCAGAGACAGTGCATTTCCAGATCAAACTTAATCTTCATTATTCCCTCAATCTGCTTTAACAGAAAATCTATAAAGACACAATAAAAATAATCTGGTTTTCTAATGCCGAAAAATGAGTTTAAGAAGTGACAACCATAATTTTACCCTGGATACCAGACTAGGGGAGGCTGCCATCCAGAGGTCAACACTGGGCAAGGTCAAACAAAGGAAGGCTGGATATGCCACTCTCCTGTGCAATCAATACACCCTTCTGCAGCACACTTTGGCCCTGCGATGTAACTCCATGCTCAACACTGGGTTCTTAAATGGCACAGCCTTGCAACAATTTCCACCATCCACAAAAGCCTAAAGGAAATACCGGAGAAGATTTATAACTCTGATACTTCCGGCACAATGGAAAGACCTTTAGATGTGTTATTATTATTATTCTGTTGCACTTAATTGTCCGTGTTTAATGATAACTTTAGATTTGGTGAGACCCAGAGGCCGCTAGCAAAAGAAATGCTTTCACTGCTGATTACTACAGGAAAATGAAGGGAAACAGGCTGCCAGCTCCAGACTTGGAGTAGAGTTTCCATCAAGCAAGAGTCTGGGAAATCATGTCAAAGTTTTGAAGCCTCGATAACATTTACAGTTATTTGTGCTGCAGGTACTGATCTCAGAAGTCATCCACAAAGAACACATTTTTGGTCCTCAGAAGCTGGACGTTGATAACACCCTGGCAACAAAGCAGGCGTAGGAAACACAGAGCATTTATTGGCCTAATTTCAAAGCAGGTTGTGACTGTGGTTTTGGGGCAGAGGGGGAGTAGCAGGTCTCCTCCTTAGCTCTGTTTCAGGGAAAGGTACCAGCATGGTCAGTGCCTTCACATCTCCCTAATTTGAGGTTCCCTAACTAGAAGGGCTGCAGTTACCACTTCAATCTCACACACACACACATCTCCTTCCCTAATGCCTGCTTCCAAATGGATCTCAGTGTCCCCAGGGTTCAAGCGAAGAGAAATGCAGCCCTGCCCCATGGTATGATAAATACATGGCAAGTCCAGGACTGCAGAAACCTTTTACAGAGGAATTTTCTCATCTCCATGTTTCCTCTACCACCCTTTTACTCTGGTGTTTCTGCCTTTAAAAAACAGCACACAGCAAAATCAAAGGGGATACAGCACCTTTAATCAGTTCACGTTTCACCAAAAAATGGTCCTTTCTACCTGCCGTGCAACAGCTGTGGCAGTGCCCCATCAAAGCCAAGGAAGCACATCAGAATTGCTCCTCTTCCAGTATTTATTTCTTAAAATTTACTCAAGTGCAAAGAAAGAATAGACTCTCACTTGACTATGTCAGCAGTTAAACTGATGAAAGGCTTTTTATATGAACTGAAATCTGACTTACATATATGCACTTTAAGTATTATAAAGATTTGCATTAGTCATAATTGTTTTAATCATTATTTTATATTGCAGCATTCACACTTTAAATGCACCATATTCAAGTATGCTTTACGAGATTAATAACATAGCAATGTACAGTAAGCTGGGTAAAACTTATACAGCAATAGGTAGAAATTTCCTCATGAAAAAGAAATATGTAATTAAAATACATTATTAATAAATGAGCAAGTCTATCCCAGTATTAAACTGCTATTTTGTAAGCTGACTAGAAGCACGGAATAATGAAAAAAAAGGAAAGAAAGAAAAAAGATAAAAGAAAGAATTAATGAAGGGAGGTGGAAGAAGGGAAAAAAGACAAAAGAAAGCAAAAGGTTAACTAGATGGCTTTCAAAGATGCCCATTCACCCACACTGCTTCATGAAGCAAAACTCCTTTGTAAAAAGAGAATGGGTACTATCCCTTAATTAAGACGACATTATAATGCATGCATATATAGAGCTGAATTAAAGCAGCTGCTTCTTAATGGAATCAATATTGCCTGTAACACTGAATATGTTCTTTCGATGTGTGTATGAAGTTACATGTTTTTCCTAACAATTGAGATTTAGAGTTTTAAACGATCTTCTGATGAGACTTCCCCACTGGGCCTCAGAACTTAAATTCTGAGGGAGGAGGACATGATGGCAAGATTGCCAAATTTTCTTGTACTGAGTACTGATGTTGCAGCAAATGAGACGTGTTTTGGGTTTAGGGCAGAAATTAAGATCTGTTTAAGGATTAAGCATCTCTTCTCATCTATTTCAGAAAAGACTCATCTTTGAATTTTAAACTTTTCATAATGGATTTATCATGTTTAGGCATCCAAGTGCTTTACAACAACAGTAAAATTGAATCGGGCTGGATGAGGTGGGCTGGCACCTCTGGAGACTGCCTAGTCCAATCCCTTGCTCAAACCAGGGAAATCCAGAACAGGTTGTTTATGACTCTGTCCAGCTGGGTGTTGAATTTAGCTCCAGAGGTGGAAACTGCACAACTTCTCTGAGCAATATGTGCCAGTGCTCAGACACGCTCACAGGTTTTTTTACTTGGTTTTTAAGTTTAAATCAAATTCCTGTGTTTCAGTTAGTGTCCATGTCAGGCCTCTTGTCCTTTTATTATGTACAACTGAAGTCTGGCTCTGTCTTTACTGTCTCCAATCATATATGCAGTCCCTTTCATAATATTCAAATTGAATTAAATTGAATATAAACCAAAGATTAATCCACAGTCAAGAAACAAAAACTACATACTAAGCTAGAAGTCAGAAAAAAAGTAATTTCAATTTAGGATTAAAGTAGGGAAATTCAGTGAGACTCCCAAGTTAAGAAGTGATACTTTAGCCCTTCTTTTTGGGAGCTGACTAATTTAGTCTGGCAATGTGCTAGATGTGATGGATTTCAAGGCCTTTCCTTCTCCATTAATCATCATGAACATAAGCCTTCTGTCTGTGTAAACAATACTAATCCTGACTTTGAAGGTACAAAGAGGGAAACACAAACTAACCTTTGCAGAATGTAAAAGATAATTTCTGCAGCTCCCCTTCTTGAACTCCTCAGACACCTATTTACCCTGCACAAAGAAAGGTCCTGCAGGTGCAAGCTGTCTTTTATCAATCATTATCAGTTACATACAGCACATCAGTTTGGAATTCCAGCATCTGCTTTACATGCCAAAAAGCTAAGATTTGAGAATGAACTCAGCATTTGGACTAGGAAACACCACAGAGTCAGAAGTGTTCGGAAGAAAATCCAATCAAGACACAGTAAAAAACCAGCTTATTTTGATTGTCAGACTCTGTGGTTTTTTGCACCTGGGGCAGAGAAACCCCGAGGGAGTACATGGAACAATTTTTTTTTCTATTATATATCAGTATATACATCTTTGTTGATTGCAGTCAGGCACTTTTGACAGTGAGTATGGAAAAAGCACACTGCCTTGAGGTCCCTGCCCTCTCTGGAAAGTAAAGAAGTGTGACACAACTGGGCTATATAACAAATGGACTAACATTAGAGCAAAAAAGGATATATGGTAGGGTAAAAGTGTTCATATCCTGGACATTTTTAGTCATCAACAGTATTTCTTCTCAGTACAACAGTAAACCTTCCAGAATGAAACTTGTTGGTTTTGAAGTGAACAAATGATAGATTCTTACTGTCAGCTTTTTTCCCCCCTTTCTCTTGAGAAATATTTACATAATATTTACATTCTTCCTAAATAAAAAGGAAGATTCTCAGGCAAGCAAAAAGAGGAAACACAACAATTCCCAGCATTAGTGTATTCCTCTTATTAGAGGAATATATTAATATATTCCTATACTAATATGTAATAGCCATATATTCATATAATTCCTCTTATTAGAGGAATATTATTGTATTCCACTTATTAGAGGAATACTAGAGGAATATATTCTTACATATTATTCTTCTTATTAGAGGAATAGAAGGAAAAAAAAGACATACTTCTGTGCCAGTTGAAACTTCAAACATTGCTCCGCTCCACAGACATCAGCACAGTCTTTGTAAAGCCCAGCATTGATCAGTGATTTCTTGTTAGTAACATGTTGTAGCTAGCATAGAATCAGAGAATGGCTTGGGCTGGAAGGTACCTTAAAGATCATCTAGTTCCAATCTCCCTGTCATGGACAGGGATACCTTCCACCAGATCATGAGTGCTAGTATTTCCCAAGATAGCAGTTTCATGTTTTCTAAGCTCAACTTCTCTCCAAGGTGCAGTCTTGGGCAGGTAAACATGGTCTCAGTCTGGCATCCTGGAATAACAGCACTGCAACTGGTATGGTAACTAAATACACTGAAATTAGTGTTTGGCCAAGAGGCTTACAAAGAGTCATAATGATTTTCATGGGCATATAAAGTTATTCTGCTGGGTAAAAGCCAAAAGCCAGTCTACAAAATTCATATATTGTGGCATTTGCCCAACAAGCCTGCACCTCTAAAATGATTAACACTATATTCCTGAAGAACAACAACAAAAAAAAGATGAATGAAAATCACTAAAAACAGTAATTCTACCACTGGTATTTGACATCACTTCTCACAGAGGGTTTTGCAGGAAACAAAGTGTGCTGCCAAAAGTGACCCTTAGGAAGCCATCCAATTTTCAGTTAAATTCAAATATTGTTTATTCTAGTCATTAACTTAAGGTGTGCTTGGGGAATACCATGGAAGAGATACACTGAGAACAAAAATACAAGTAAACTTCTCCAGCTATACTCTTTCTATATAAAGTTGTTCTCTTAATTCTTACATAGTTCCTTCACATGACGATGTATTCCAAACACTGTTCCCTCTTCTTCCAAAATGAGGGACCATGTGTGAAAAAATTACACAATAGAAGAAAGACTATTTAAGGAAGCACTACAAAACACTTTAAGTAGATATCACTTTTAGTATTTCTCAATACTTGTTGCTTAGGTTACAACAGCTACATGATTTTAGACGAGTCCAAAACTTCCTATAAAGGGATGCACTGGCATTCTTCTTCCTAACAGACAGGAATGTAAAAAGTGAACAGACAGCACAGATGTATTAAGATCATTCTGGGACATTTGAGTAGTGTTTGAAATGTTAGCAGCAAAAAACGATAAAGAAGCCCTGCATTTTAAAGTTATACTTTTAGATATAAACTTAAGCTTTCTTCAATGCTTTTATCATCTTAAACCAACTGATTTAAAGAGTTCTATAAAGGAGCACAGAAAGTCACATTTTCCTTAACTGTATTCCAAACCAGTGCGGCGCAGCCCCGGCCCGGAACTCGGGCACGCGGTGCAGCCCGGCCCCGGGTGCTCAGGCCCAGCCCTGGGAGTGGAAAGGAGAGAGAGAGAGGAAGCTTTGCCGGCACGGACTGTGCCCTCATGGGAGATGAGAGGGGGAGCCCCGGAGCACACAGAGGAGAAGGACAACTCTAAACCTGGGCAGATGGAGCTCGATTAGCCCTGTAAGGCCATCCATCTAAGAGAAGGTCACTCTAATTAAACCTACGTCCTGAGGACCTCGCTGCCACCGTCCAAGCTCGCTCGGCCCTGGCAGATGAACTTTAGGATTAAAGGGTGGGTTCAGTTCCGCGCACACTGGGTCTCACCTAAAACATCCATTGCGCAGGCTCGAAGGCCTTACCCACATCTGCAAAGCCCTGCAGCGACATCTACAAATGCAGTCACACAAAGATCAAAAGACAAAGGCATATACACCTGCCTCCAAAGGTGTACCCAAATTAACTCTAGCATGCTGGAACATCAGAACCATGCTCGATTCTGCAGATAGCGGATGTTTTTGCAACGACCTGAGTGTCGTTCTGCCCTAATTTGCCCATGAACTGTCACATCTCAATATCAACATTGCTGCTCTCAGTGAAGTTCGTCTCCACAAGGAAGGCAGACACAGAGAACATGGTGCCAGTTACACACTCCTTAGGTCAGGTAAGCCCAGAACCGAAAAGCATCTCTCAGGAGTCGGTTTCATGATTAAAAACTCTGTTGTTCCTAAACTCGAAAATCTGCTGACAGGTCATTCTGACCGCATTATCTCCCTACGCCTTCCACTACACAACAACCAACACATTGTCCTCTTTAGTATATATGCCCCAACTCTCCAAGCTGACCCTGCTGAAAAAGATATATTTTACACTGACCTGCACCACCTTACCCAAAAGGTTCCTGCAGATGATAAGATCATTATCCTTGGTGATTTCAATGCCAGAGTAGGAAAGAATTTTGAAGCCTGGAAAGGAATGTTAGGCAAGCATGGTGTTGGAAGCTGCAACGATAATAGTCGACTTCTATTAGAATTCTGTGCGGAACAACAGCTCACCATCACTAACACTATCTTTCAGCAGAAAAATAGTCTGAAGACAACATGGATGCATCCCAGATCCAAACATTGGCACCTCATCGATTATGTCTTGGTGCGACGGAGAGATGTTCGCGATGTCCACCACACCCATGTGATGCCCAGCACAGAATGCCAAACAGACCATCGACTGGTGCGCTGTAAACTTAACCTCAGTCTTAAATTCAAACCTAAAAGGGGCAGTATCCCAAGAAGGAGACTCCAAGTTAACAATCTCCAGTCAGCCACAGTGAGAAACAAATTCCAGGCTAATCTTCAAACTAGGCTCAAAAACCACTCCATGGATTCTACAGATACCTCTCCTAAAACACTTTGGCACCATATAAAAAAAAGCATTTGCAGTCCTCTGAAGAATCCTTGGGGTTCTCCCTCAAGAAGAACAAGGACTGGTTCAATGAAAACAATCAAGAGATCCAGGAATTGTTGAGGAAGAAGAGAACCGCCCACCAAGCACACCTTGCACTGCCATCCTGTCACGTAAGAAAAGCAGCCTTTCGCCTTGCATGCAGCAAGCTCCAACAGAAACTCCATGACATACAGAACAAGTGGTGGATCAATCTAGCTGAAAAAACACAATTATGTGCAGACACAGGTGATCACAGGATTCTATGAAGCACTGAAAACAGCGTACAGGCCTACATACCAAGTCCAAAGTCCTCTACTCAGCGTTGATGGTCAAATGCTTCTGACAGATAAAACCTCCATTCTGAATCAATAGTCTGAACACTTTCAGACTCTTTTCAGTACTAGCTATGTAGTTCAAGACTCAGCAATTCAGTCCATCACACAACAACTGGTGAAGTATGAGTTGGTCTACTCTGGCCTCCGATCGGGATGTCTGGAGACACACCATCTATAACGCTGTTGATGCTTTTGAGAAAGCACGCAGGATCACTCTCGAGGAGAAAAGACAACGAAGAAAGATTCATGCCTTGCAGAATACACCACCTAAGGAGTCTTTCTGCTGTGCCTTTTGCAACCGGACGTGCCTCTCTCGTATTAGCTTTTTAGCCACCAGCGCGCTTGTAACAAATGTGGGTAGAGCCCTTCCCAAATCTTCATTCGCGGAGCCTAGCCATGAAAAAATGATGATTCCAAACCATCCCAAATCCTCGATGAATAGTACATTAAAAGCTTCCTCCCCTCCTCAGGAAGGACTGACTTAAGAGCAGAAATCAGTAGGAAAAATAAAACCCCACTATGCTTTAAATTCAGCAACTAAATTAAAATAGTTCTTAAGCAAAGTGGGAGAAGAAAGCGTGTCCATTCAAAGCAAAGACAAGACTGGATGAAGGGCTTTCTTGCAGCGTTCCAGTCTCCTTAAACTCCTTGCGTGTTGGCTAGAAAAGAATCAAATCAAACAGCCTGAAAATAAAAGCTGATTGAATCAAGATCTGTGTCTTTTGTCTACTGAGGGATGTATCCCAACATCAAATGATTTTATGAAAAAAAATGCATCTGTCACTTTTAATTCACTAAGCTGCCTTAAAAACAACACTTTTTTCTAATTTTCTTCATTGTAATTACACCGTGACAGACATTAAAACTAAATTCTTAATACATTTTTCAGATATTTATCGCTCTTCAGCATGCTCAGCCTGTCTCTAACATTTCAGATGGACTCCACCCCACAGTAATGTGCATGCCAATAAAGAATTCACTTTCATCTCTTGAATTTATGCTTGTTAAGACAAATTAATGAAAGACTCTATTCTTTAACTACTGGCTAAACAAAGCCAAAGTCAGCACTAGAAAGCAAACCAATACAACACTTCATTAAATGTGCTTTTTATTTCTTTTTGTTTCAAGTATGTCTGCTGCTATGTGAAATTTAGGGTTATACAATCTCCTTTCAAACCTCACAGTAAAGAATGTGCTTAAGTCACAAGTTCATATCTCCCATTTGAAGTGGACCTGAGAAAGGTGCAGGGAAGAGATATAATTACAAATCCCTTTAAGTACAGAGCTCACTCTTCCAAAATATTGATTGAAAATGCTGTTTTGTGTCTCTGCTCATTCATCTCAGATAATGAGCAAAGATTCCTTCCAAATTAACAGTAATTCTCTTCTAATCCCTCTATTCTTCTTTTTTTTCCTCTTCAGCACAGTGATAGCGAGAACTCCTTTGAATTCTGAATCCTACCTTATTACAACAATTCTTAAAGAGAAACATAGTGAAATTGTCAGTGTAATGCCCAGACTTTTCTCCTCTCTGACTTAATAGGTGGATAGCTAAGCAGAATGCACACTGATCCTATTTTTCCCCTTCTTAAAATTCTCAGGCAAAAATACATCTACAAAAATTTATTAAATCATAATAAGAATAAAATAGATTCAAGAATAAAATAATAAAAATATTTGGGGGCATAAGCTTCATTTGACCTAAAAATGTCAGGTCTGTCATTGACAACCAGTTGTCACTTGTGTGATGGCAGGGAAAGACAATCATATAAAGTCTGAATAGGAAGATGAAGGTGCTGGATTTATTCAGGTTTGACCACCTACATTTCTTATTTATCAGTAACTATGTAAATGAGAAATGCAGTTGAACAACCACATTTTATTTATAAAAAATATCTTTAGGTGATTTTATTCCATTTTGCTGATTGCTCTACAATTCAATGACCACATTGGTAATTATTGGTAATCCTCATATGAACTAAGCATGTTTCTGTGACTGTATTGTTGGTCAGCACCCCATTAGCGGGAGTTACCTAGGACTGTATGGATATAGGATATCAGGATAACACTCACACTGAAGAAGATAGTGCAGAGACAATTTGGAGACAGGGGTGTTTTACAGCTCCTTGTGTTAGACAGGTTGAAGCAAGGTTGCTGAGGTCTGGTCTGTGAGCATCAGGTTCCACATGGAAGCAGCTAAAATACTTCCAGACCCAAATCGGTCCTCAAAGTATCACAGGCACCTCTGCACAACACTTCTCCAGTAAGTGAACTGAACCGAAACCATCTGTGCGCAACTGGTGTAGAAGTCTATGTATCTATGGAATAATTAGTTCACGAACAAGATAAATCCATCATGGGCAGTTAATGGTTTCTGACGTAGAAAGAAGTTAAAAGTATACTAGGTGTACAGATTTCAAGCACTTGAAATTTCAAGAAATGCCAGAATTAAGATTCCTGTAGAGAACTTTATTCAGCCTACTTTGTGCACAAACTTAACTATGTCAAAATCAATTTTAAGAAACATTTCTGAGCTTTGGACTATTACCTCATTCAAAGCAAGTGTTGGAAAATACTGTCTAGAAAGCACTCCCTCAGTGTGTGTGTGTGTGGTCCTAGGAACCTTTTAGTGCAAACATCCTGTGAAGACAGAATATTTCATCTCCTGCAGGATGATGTTCATCAGTATAGTAAGTGCTTCACAGATCCGAACACATTTTCGGCACACCAATGCGGTAAAGAAACTCTGTTATGCAGAGAATTTGGGGCTTCCACTAGGTCTGGGTGTCACATTTGAGACATCTGATAATCTGATTTGTATTTGAGGAATTTGAGAATACTTTTTGATACAATAGTATTTCAAGTTTAGATTTAGCTCTGTGCAGTCTTATTTCCAGTGTCTGGAAAACCTGGCTTTACAAACATTATATTCGTTTAAGAGTTAGACTCGATGATCCTTGTGGGTCTCTTCCAACTCAGAATATTCTGTGTTATCTGTGATTACCTTTTTTTGCTTGGTTGGTTGGCTTGTTTTGTTTTTGAGCTGATATCCTTGTTTCATTTAAAAAATAAGAAAAGGGTGTGTGTAAAAAAAATCCTACATCATGCGTAAGTGGAATGAAACTGCCAGGTGCATCATACTGGATCTTGCCATTTAATTTAACAGAATAAATCCCTCTCCTGTTAACTGTTTACACACTCTTAAGCAACAAACAAACCTACAAATAATCTCTGGTTTATAGTTGAACTCACACTGTCAGAAGTTGCTTCACCAGACATGATTTAAAAAGTTCAGGACATCATTGCAACAATACTTGGAGCTTGAAGAAGGAAGAGATATTTCAGATGAACAATAATTCAGGTTGATATATCTAGAGTTACTTGGCAGATCAGTTTTGATATCCTTGAGCTTCCACAAAACACCACCTACCTCCATTATGCAGAGTTTGGTCATCCCCTAATCTATTCTCTGGATTTGGGACAACGTCTCTCTTTATCCCTGTTTCCTCAACAGCAGCACTGATCAAATGTCACAAAACTCCAAAACTTTCTCATCACCCTACTGAACTCTTAGAGAATGATCAGCATCCTGCTGCTCTTCACACCAAATTCTGGCAAGTGAAGATTAGGAGATGGGGAGAGACAACAGACCTCTGATCTGCTCTAGGCCACTGTTCCTCCAGGCTCCTGCTCCTATAACCTCCCACTTGTCCTGGAATGGCATCTTTAGCTCCAAGCATCTAGTCAAAAATCATTTCACCCTGTTTTGGGGCTGGTATCCTTACGCCCGGGAGAATGCTGCAAGCAGCAAGCGTTAACACTTTGATTATCGTTACCATCCAGAACAACCTCTGCTTGTAAAATGAAAGGCTGTTAAACAAAATAGGGTCAATTACTTATTTGTGTCCACATAAAACTAAACTATGAAAAGCGTAACCCATGAAAGCACTCCTGCTCTTCATAAAATCTAAAATCTGTTTCTAGGATTGTTAATTTTGTTTCACAGTTGTAACTGGGAATGAATTTTAACTAATCTCATCCCTTCTGACTGTTCAAGGCCAAAGGGCAGTCTTTCACTTTTCATACAGTACAAATTACGAAAAAAAAAATAAAATACCTAAAATGCTTTATCGGTGTATAAAATAAAGTGGATCTAAAATACACACATTTTGATTCACTGCTTGAACCAGAGAAATGTATGTTAGCACAAAGTGCAAAAGCAACAGAAAAGCTCAAAAGTCAGTAATTCACATATTGCAGTTAAATAGCAGAAAAAAAAAGTAAGCAATAGTTCAGTTAAATGAGGACAGCTGCTTGCTACTGTGTAAGAAAATCTCAGAGCGTGACAAAATCAACACTGCAGTACTGTAGCTGATACAAACCTGTAAAATATTATTTCACAACTGCATAATAAATAGTACTAAACTGTTTTATATCTTCACAATAAAGTGCTCAGGCGCCAAAATACCACTCTGTGTGAACCTCCAAGAGCTCCACTTTTGCGTATCAACTTGTGAAAGAGCTTCTAACTTGGTTACATAAATAGGTTGCCTACAATGGATCCAATCCAAGGGATCTTACAAAAAGAAATAAAATATGAAGTGGTGAGAGAAAGAATCAACATTGCTGGTACAAGCACTAAAAAAATAAAGTCTATTCTTTCCCGCCTTCCTTAATCTCATTTCAAGTTTAACATACAGAAAGACTCAGAGCCAGAATGCTTATCCAAACTACATAAATCTCTAGACAAACTGTGCAGACTATATGGCCTTGTCCCCATAAAACCTTGCAATTCTTCCTAATGCTGCTTTTCAGAAGGAAAAGCTAGTACAGAGTTATCTTTTTGCAGCAATTTTCAATCAATCTTTTTGTACCACATCTTTCCTTAGAAGAATGAATCTCCTTCCTTGTAATGTGTTTATTAAATAAAATGGAAATGGAAACAAGCCCCCCAAACCCTACAGTAACTGGGTACCCCACACTGCTGCTGTGGCCACCTCTGAGAAAGACCCAATTAATTCCCCTATTCCCTTCCTGAATTCCTGAGCAGGGTCAGAGGGAGGGAACACCATTTACTACCATGTAACCTATTTCAGGCAGCCGGTCCAGCTTACAATATAAACATGGTAACACCTTGAGAAGGTCAATCAGACGATTGCATTAGCAAAGCAATTAATTTTGGTTGACCACAGGCATACTGCCCTTTCACTCTACTTTCCTCCCATCCTACCCTTACCTTCTGGAAGGAAACACCAGGAGGAGTTTTCACTCCTTCTCTGAGCAGAAATTTTCAAAAGGTGAGAGATGGGATTTTCTTGTCTTCTTTATTTTTGGGATGATTTCCAACATGATATTTTATTTATATGTTGCCAAAAGAAACACGTTTTAGTTTTCTCATTAGTCAAAGGGCTTTAAGAACACGCTTGAAGGAAATGATTCAACTAACAAAACAAGCAAAACCTTTCCATGCACTTTACATGCTACATGAAAAGTGGTCACTCCACGGAAGCAGAACCTGTAGAGCTAACTGTTCAATCTAAGGCATGTTTACCACTTCCTTAAAAATTCTAATTCTTAAATGAATGTAGAAAAGTTGTAGATCTTCTACATCTTTCTATGTATCTATTATTTTTCACTAAGAAGTGATATTTAGGGAAAAGGAAAAATAATAATGACATGCTTTATACTCTTGAGATTCAACGCTCTCAATTCTTTTGAGGGTTTAATTACATGACATTTCATAAAGCTGGAGAGTTAAATGTAAACCAGAGACACAGCGAGGCACTGGAGTCCCAGGTGGATTTCCAAGGTCACACCAATCTTGCCTGCCCTCAGAGCCCTCAAGAGCTATAAAGCTGAAATCAGATATTGCTGCCTTTACCTCCTGTCTTCTTTCACCACCTTTTTTTCTTAAATCTAGACTGCCAACTTTAACAAGGCTTCTGTATGCAGCATACACTGCACACATTTCTCATCTAATTGACATGAAGAATATCAAGTTTATAGAATTAAGAACACAAAGATTAGTTATATATTATATGGTGGTAGTGGATCAAGGGTTGGACTTGATGATCTCGGAGGTCCTTTCCAACCCGGCTGATTCTATGAGTCTATGATTCTCCATGTGTCGGGCTGCCATGGTGCTTTCCTCCTGTATCTCTTGTACTGCATGGTTTCTTGCACAACCAGTCACAAACACCCCAGATTTAGCAAGGTCAGTCGTGACCTATGCAAAGAGTTGTACCTTCCAAATAGGGTAAAATTTTCCCTTTGGTTTTCCAAATCCATCTACATTAGCACCTACAATTATGATAAGGTAAATAAATTTCAAAGAGCTAGAAGATTAGGAAATATTCAAATGCATTATTAAAGTGTAAATTACTTCTTCCAGGTCACTTCTACAGTCAAACAATGCTTTTTTTTTTCTCCCTGCATCTTTCAGTAATGCCTTTTGGTATTTTTGTGCACATATTTTTGCGCACATATTTTTGCTTATAGATATAAAACAGATGCATATCTGCAAATAAACATACATAACTGTATGTATCTGAATTTACATATCCCTCTTTTAAAATTCTTACAGTATCATAAAAAGTACCATGGCCACTTCATGATAAATGCCTTCATGAGTGTATAATTACTTTAAAAAGGGATTGCTATTTATTTTTACAAGATATTTCAAATAATATTTTCAAAGTCCATGTTTGATTTTACTGGCTAAAGCAAACATCTGATTGATGTATCATTCATCATTGATAAATCAGTAAGCAAACAACAGTGAGCAGAAGACTGAAGTAATGCACATGATCTCCCTGTTCCTGTCTTTTTCTGAATGATTTACTGTCGTGGTTTTAGCTCTTAAAAGCCGATTTCAAGCCCTCCCACAAATTTGCTCCAATGTGAGAGAAGTTTCATACCGGCAGACACATGCAACATGGGGAAATATATCAAAATTTATTGCTAATAGAATAGAAAATTATAAAGCAATATATGTAACAATCTTAACTAACTCTCCTGTGATAAAACAATACATTTATACAGACCACCTCTCCTTTCTCCCCATAAAGTCCAGGAGGAAGAAGAAGAAGTCTTTTCACTTTCAGGCCACTGGTCTTTCAAATTAATTTCTGCGGCGCTTGGAAGTGTCTCTTATCTTTAAGGCAGCAATTCCGATTCGCCGTAGCTGGGAAATCTCTCTCTCTCTCCATCAAAGTGCGGGGGGGGTTTCTTTCACCCCCACTCAGCCCTTCGATTCCAATGGGGGGTCTCACCCATGGGCTTCGAAGGAAACATCTCGTTATCACTATGGTAGATGCTCACGGAGAACAGGGAGTTAAAGCTCAAAGTCTTTATCCTCTGCTCCGTGGAGGTTTCCTTCCATGGGAGTTCCAGGGAGTCCCTTAAGCAGGGTTCCACCCCTCCTTTCCCGGGTCAAAAAGGGTTCTGGGGGTTTTCTGACTCAGTTCTTGCCCCAGATTAGCTATAAAAAAAGCCATAATGGAAATGTCAAAAGTGTAAATAATATGAATCTAGGCTTCCTAATAAGTTGAAGTACCTTCTCATTAATTTTTATTTTTCAGGAGAGAGAATGATAGTAGTAGAGCTATATAGACAAGGTAATTAACTTAAATTATGGCAGTCTCTGTTAGTATAGCAGAAAACAGATGCTAAAAAGGGACAGGCCTTTCCTTTGGACAATTTCCAGCAGTTATGAGCTGATGGTCTCTTCCCCTCCAACCTTCACACGTATCAAGAAACTAGATTCTTCCATTGAAACTTAAAGCCAGGATCCTAAATTATCTCTTCCTTTCCATGAGACAGAAGCTTCTTTGATTAATGACACAAATTAACTAGAATACCAGAACAGGCAGTTACTACAAGAAACATCATCAAAGTACACACAACTAAATTTCACTGACAGCACTGACAAAAAAAGGCACTGTCACACCTTGACAGGCCTGGTAAGGATGTCCTGGTGTTTTGAGGTAAAAACTATAATGAAAAATCACAATCTACATTAATTTCAGGAAAAAACTTTGCAGACCATCCTTCTTCTACTTATTGGTTTTACTAATGGAAGGGACAATCTAGGTAACTAAGGTTGATTTTCACTTAATTACTCCAGACGCCACTTGAGTCTGCTGTTCAATCTCACATGAGATATCAAGTGATGGTTGCTTGTTGCTGTCTACATGACTTATCAGGACTCAGTGCTGGAAAGCAGGATTTCATGTTACATGACCTGTCTCATAGGAAGTAAGAAGCCTGGCAGAACAAAGGGCAACATGAATACAGCACTAATAAACACAATTTTAATTTCAAGGTAATTTAGTTTGTTTTTTTTTTTTTTTCTTTTTCCAAAGTGCAATAGAACAGTCTGAGGTACAGAGTTAGCTGCCATTTTCACAAGTCGCTTTTTGCTTAAGGGGAAGCAAGACTTCTGGAGAAGAGCTTTATATTTTGATAGTCTTGTCTACAACTGTCTAGCCAGTACAGTGCAAGCTGCACTAGGCTATGAAAAAAAAAAAAACACACTGAGAAAAGGCAGGACCCAATGAGCCCTCCACTGTATTAGGAATACATACAGGGCAACAAAACTTCTGTTTCTTTGGAGGCAAACTGGGCACAGTTCAAACCTGTCGGAAGGGACAGAACAGGCTAGGCACAGTAATCAGGATGAAAGAAAGGAATTCTGCCTTCTTTCCCAGCCAACATCTCTAATGCACTAGAGATCTTCACTGTCCTTGTATTTTACATCTCAAAAACTGACTAAAACTGGATTCAAAGAATAGGCATCCATTTTCTTTTACCTTCAGCAATGAGATTGATTCAATACCATTGCTCCTGAATAGAAATAAGTTAAAAGTTAAATAAAATGGAACCTAGCTCTAACCTGTGTCTCATAACACACACTAATAACTTTTGGACTGTTATACTTTAGTCAGATAAAGGAAAGAAATCCTGTAACAACCTTAATCCAGCTTCATACATGAGTACTTAGAAAAAGGTATACGAATTCCTGAGGATATCCACCCCACCCTCTCTCTGACGCACTCTAATACAAATATTATGCCTGTTATACATTGTGCCAATATTTTGAAAGCATTTACAAGTTCATTGGCTTGCTTTAGAGGAATTTCACACTTTCTTCCCAGCACTCATCTCTCTAAGTATTAGCTGGTTTTAGGTACCTAAGTGGCTATCTGGCTACACTCCTAGAATATATGAACAAAAACTGGGCTTTGCTCTGCAGAGTTTTCTTGAGTCTCTATCAATCACTCAGTAGGCCTTCTTCATCTAGCTAAGTTAGGTGTGTAATGTTGAATAGGATAAATACTTCTGCTCTACTCCTTTTTCCAAAGAAGAGAAGAAAAACATTAACTAAGAAATTTTCTTATCTTCCCTTTCTCTACCCAGTCTCTAATAAACCCAGTGGCATCTCCCAAGAAATAACTCCAGAAACACAGTGATAGGACACACTCTCACAGTATGAGCACTTTCCTAAGGCAGTAGATTAGTAGAGTTGCTTCCCTGTGCTGCCTGTTACAGTGGGAATATTGCTTTGTAAAAGCAAAATGGTGTCCACAATTTTGATTTCCTGGATTTTATCTGCTGAAAGTAATGGTGATGTAAAGAGGATGCGAACCATCAAGGACAGGGAATTAAAAATTGGAATTTTCTTCTTTTTTTGGCTAAAAGCTCTCTGAATTTCATTTGACTGGAAAAATAAGAAAAAAAAAGAAATTATTTCCAAAAATGTAGCATGCAATGTTCTTCATTAGCAGCAAGACGAACATAGATTTAAAATTCTTTCAAGTTATTAGAGCATATAAAAAAGTTCTCAAACGCAATGTGGTTCTTATTGGGAACACAAGTGTTGGGGGAAAAGTAGAAATGCCAAAAAAAAACCCCACTGTATTTAGAGAAATCACAGTCCTATATATCATGTATGAAGCATATAGCAAGATATCTACTGGCATTTCATTATGTTTAGTAATGTGTTTGTGTTCTCACAGGATGATCCAGCAATCAGCTGTTTTAATCTTTAGACTTTTTCTTTTAAACTTATAAATAAACATGAAAGAACACTATTGAAAAATGAACTCTTCAGCTATAGCAGCACTGCATTCCCTTGCCTATTTTTGATGAATTTTTCCAAAGACTTTGGAGCATTTACATAAAAAAGCTCATGTTTTACGGTTCCTTTTGCAAAGAAAAATGGCCAGTAAATGTCAATACAACCATGCAGGAAAAATAGTTGATAAATACTAATGTATTTATCAAGATTGCTGTGGTTTTGTGTGCTTGAACATTACAAGTGACAGTCAAATAAATATGAAAGACTCTTAATGTTTTTTATTATTTAAGATTCTGGACCAAATTTGTGTGTTTCACACTGATGTCAAGAGTTAATTTCTACTCATGTCAGTATAATAAACAAAAGCACAATCACGTCCATCAGATTTTAATCTAATTCGAAATAAAACTTTGCAAATTACCACTAGTAAGAACCATCCTGGTTTACAACATTCAAAGACAGAACCGTGCTGGCTTGGTCATGATGCACACACATCATGCCTGTATGCTGCAGCAGCTGTTTCAAGGGACATTTGCAATCAGAAGGAACAGTATTTCTTGCACCATCACCTTATAAGGAGCAGGTCCCATAACTCCATAGCAATCTGTTTAACTACAAGCTGAGGTCTGGAGCGAAGTCATTAGCAGACAATCTCCTCCAAGCTTTTGAGTAAAATTTAAAAATATTATACCTCTTACATGCAGATACCATTCTGAAAATGCAAAGAATCCAGTACTACATTTTCTTTCTAATAATTCAATGTTATTTAAGCTTGTCTTACAATTTAGAACATTGGGGTTCATCATGCTCTCCCTCAGTTTTGCAGGCAAAAAACTGCTGCTGAAAACACATGCTGGAAAACCCAGCAACCTGGCTACAAAGAAGTATCCCAGGAGCTTACTTTCACCTTAATTCATACATATGTTTAATTCAAAGGCCAACATCATCACTGCCATGCCCCTCCATAGGCTTGGGAAGAAATAATATTTTAAGACATTGTGTCAGAGCCCATGCATTGATTATGGTGCTGAAGCTGTGCTCAGGTATCCATCATTTCCCCTGGATCCACTCTGACCTGGTGCATTGCTCTTCACTGTGCCATGCACAAAGGCTAGAGCAGCCACAACATTCCTCTGATTCCCTGACAGTTACAAGTGCAGAATGGGGGAAGAACCCATAAGTCACAGACAAAACACATAATGCCTTATTCACATTGACTGCATACCAAGAAATTTCAGATTCTTGAGGGTAAACATTAGTTATTCTTCAAGTACCCATGGGGTACTTGAGCACCGCACATTTAGTTTATTACAAATATGAAGCCTTCATCTCTCAAGTTAACATTGTTTTCCTGACTCAAATATATCAAATATATATATAGTACCTGGTATTGTCTGAAGTTCTGGACCAAACATAATTGCACAGGAGGACTGAATCTGGAATGTCTGTGAGAAAAAGCTCAAGAAGGTTTGGCTATTTTTCATGCAATCAATAACAACTGATTTGGCACCAAATATGCAGTTTTATAATGTGTTTTCCAACAAGGCTGTCAAGCCCCTAGTCCTGAGCAAGCTGTGGCAGAGTTGCCCCTGTCCATGGTACTTGATCAACGACCTCAGGGCCAACACGGGTCACCACGTGCAATGATTTTGCCTTTAGGTGGCACATCCAACTACACAGAGGTTATGTCACATTTGGAAGGACACGCACTACGTTTTTGTTGGTGAAAAACTGGCTTTGCTGGCGTGGACTAGTGAACAGGATTCGGGCTTGCTTTCCTGAAAGACCTACCCAGGTCTGTCTTCTACCGAGGCTAAAACCCCTTGAAATGACAATTCTGCCATCCATGAATGCCAGTTGGAAAGCAACTAAGCCTAGCCTTTGAAAATGCAAGGCTCTTGGGTAATATTGAGTCCAAGTGGAACAAAGTACAGAACATGGGTCTTTTTCTGACTGAGTCCTGTGGGGCAGGAAGACCCACATCCTGACAAGTCTGATAGTCCCAAGTATGCCAGGACAGTTGTATGTACTGCAAATCCAGTTCCATCACAAGATTGTGTTGGGTTCTCTCTTGCTCTGGGAGTCTAGCTAACTAGCTAACCTAAGACAAGGTACTGGAATTAGGTGAGACAAATCCTGCTCTGTAATCCAGCTAAAAGGGATTATTTCAAATGATACTTCCTACATCTTTAACCATCATTATATATTCCAAAGGATTGATATAAAGACAGGATTCCAATACACATTTCTGATAAACATTTACTTCTCAATCAGGTCTTGCTCTACGAATTCATGATACAGATGTTACACAAGAACTCAGCATTAGAACACTAAATTCAAAAAAATTTTAGGTCAGTTCTTTGTATGCAAAACCCAAACAATTTCAGTCTCAGTGTAACTTTTTTAGTAGTCACACCATCAAATAACATTACTGTAGCTAAAGACTGGAATAAAGCAACACCAGAAATTTTCTACTTCTAGTCAATAAAGCACTAGTTTCTTACGTGTTTTCAGCATTTAAAGTAAACCATCATGACACTAAAACTGAAGGCTCACTATATATGGGTCAGGCTGCTTGTTACTAAAATTGCCTGATAGTTCCCATCAAAACACTCCTGGGTTTACTTGTCCATAGTTTCTTCAAGTTTTGAGTTTGGACCAAAACTTTCTCAGTGGTGTTTGAAACACAAGACCTTCTTTTTTCATAAAAAATTTTCAACACTTATTATATTTGGGGTGGGTTTCTGCAAGGCAGGAGGGAAAATGAGGAAGAGAACTTCTCAGTGGAATTAAAAATATTGTTGAAAATATTTCTGGACACTGGAATATTTCTTGACTTTGAGCTCTTTGGAAAACTCATGTCAGTGAAAAAGTTCATACAGACAACATTAAAATGTGTCCAAAATTTGTATGACTATAAGGTTTTGAAATAATCGTGTTGTTCGACACTTACAATTGCCTTTAATGAACATAAGCAATCAGCTGAAACCTCTGAATACTCCATTCTTGGAGTGCAAAATATCCCCATAATGTTCTCAGCTGCTGCCCACCAAGGAAGGCCATGGTACCTAGAGTAAGAGAAGGCAGCTTGTGAGGGTTTTTTGGTTCTGTTTGAAAGAACCTATCTTATTACTCAGATGGTGAGGAGAAGAATTCTGATCTGAATACTAAAGGAAACAAAATTTAAACCTAGAGACATTCAAGGAAGTGAAAGAGGGAGGAACTATGACAGAAAACCTGATGAGTGTCTGACAGTTATGAAGAAAGATGAAGTGACTAGGATAAATGAGGGAAATAATGGGAAAGACTAATAGCTATTTGTCTGGAGGGAACACACAGATTAGGGTTGATGTCAGTGATGTTGAGGAAAGAAATGTGCTGGAGATAAGATACCAAAGCTGTGACTACATACTTGATAGTGACGCTGCAACACTCTCCCTTACTTGTTTGTCTCAGGTCAAAATCAGGATTTTGCTGGTACAGGAGTTTGTGTCCCACCATTGAGAACTGGAGTAATTCAACAGTACTAAAACAGTGAAATTCAAAACAATAGCAAAATACCCACCTTTTCACACCCATTTTTCAGATGAACACATTCCTCTGTCAAGTTCATTACACTATCACACAAGCAGAGAACCCAGGACAGACAGTGCAGAGGTGGGAAGAGGTGACAGGAAGAATAAGCATTTAAGCCAGCTTAAACTGGTGATGAAAATAATGTAAATGAAGTTATGAATATTACTGAATGGATTGATTATGTAAATAAACTGATAGACTGACGTAGGTTAAAGGAAGTTGATGTGGAAAGCAAGAAAATAGACAGATCAGAGAAAGAAAACTAGGACAGGCTGGGCAAGAGTCTGAGTAGGAAACAAAACCTAAGAGTAAAGATTAAAAAGAAATAAACAGAAAGTACCATATCAAGTTTGAAAAGCCGACCCAAGGACAAGCCTCAAAACAGCATTTAGAGGTACTGAATCTTTCTGAATTCAGAATGTCTTTTTCTAGTGCCTCATTTCCTTATCTACCACACAAAGATAATGCTGCCCTTTCAGCTCTTGGATAACATTTAGTGACAAACTATAGAAAAATCCATGAGCAAAGCAAACATTTTATAAGTTTGCCTGGTGTGAAATAAATCCCAAAGCCTTGGGAAGGACCGAAGATAATACAAGCTATTTAAAAGATGTTCAATAAGTGCACAGGTGCCATAGTGCTCATTAGCTGAAGCAGAGCAGCTGCAGAAAAAGCCATACCACTGTGCGATCAAAGGACGGATCAGCTGCCACACAAAGGGGGCATGCATGCCTGCAAAGTAAGCTCATACAGGTATTTTTAATTTTCAAGAGTTTTATTTATCAACCTTAACAGTATTCTTGGTGCTTTTGTCCATAACCATCTTAGAGAGTAAAAAACCACATTGATCATAAGCACACATAAAAGAATATTCTTATCAACCAATAAATCTAGTTAAATCATATTACAATCAATGTTTCCATCATTAATATTGGCCTAAATACTAAAGCAAGCTTACTGAATTTTGGGAGTTTCGAAATCCTGTTTAAAAGCTGCTGCTTTAAAAGTAAAATTTTTGCCCTCTGAGTCGGTTTTGCCTGAGTGAGAAACAGTATCTGCTTCCAAGACTGCTCCCTGCATGCCAGGGCAGGCTACTGAGATTTGGAACACCCAGGTGAAAGTCTGCAGATAGGGACCCTTGTTACTATAGATACTTGAAACTCATCAGGAGTAAATGCTGTGAAACCACGCTGTACCTAAAGTCAATTTGGAGCATAACTTGAAAAATCACAGAGGTGTCTGTGAAGAAGGGATTTGGAGTACAAAATTAGGAAGTCAGGGGGGTTGAGGGGGGCCAGGATCAGAGACAGGCGAGACAGAGGAAGTCGAGATCCTTTAAGCTGGTGATAACATATAGAAGCAGGAAGGTTAAGTAGGAGGAAACAGGATATTGCCCAGTATTGGCAGAAGCCTTTAAGACCCCACCTGTCACTTAAATAAACCTGCTTTAAAAACACGCAATAGATACAGCAAATCCTGAGTAGCACTTTAGTGACTCAAGTCAATGTGCTGTAACAGCAGAGCCATTAAATGGCAGTCCCCACAGCACACAACAGTATTTTTAGAGTTTCCCATTTCAGGGAACTTTGATGACAAAAGAAAAAAACAGTAAACTCCAAAAGAAAGTCTGTCCATCTCAGCCTTTCTTAAAGGCAATCCTTAGGATCTACCTTTAAACAGTAATCTTTCCTTTGGGATGGCAACATTCCTTGGCTTCCTGGTCAGTAGGGAGACCTTTCTTTTTGGAGACCCCCTCAGTAGCTCACATACCATTTTCCTTTCAGACCTGATACATCATGGAGCCCCTCAGTCACAAGTCTTAAACTCCTCCTATCTATATTCTCTTTCATCCAGAAATTTTTAGATTATTGAGCAAATTCAGCATCACTATATGACCCCTATCCTATAACTTACTGCTTTTAGGAAATAGCAATCTGTGGAACTGAAACACTCCAGCCTTGGTTTCAAGGACCTCCCTGCGGTCCTCTTGACTCCCATATACCCTGAATACCTTCTCCCTTTTTTCTTAATCACTTTCAACATCTCCAGGACTGTGTGTGGGGAAATCAAAGCACTTATAAGGTCGTAGGAGGGAAGAATATTTGTTTTCTTACTGTAAACAAATAAAAAGAGGCAAAGGAAAAAAATTACTTATTTGCAATGCATCTACATCAGTAAACTCTCTTCACTAAAGTGTCTCAGGAGAAACTTCAATTATTGAAAAACATATCCTAAACAACAGAGGTACTGTATTTTTAGCAGCTACTGCAAGCCAGTGCTCCTGTATTGCTTGGGTGCAGGAGGTAGGCACAGTCTCCTCTCCTGGCTTGACAGCCCAAGCTTCAGTGCCAGGAATTTAAATGGAGAAAGCTGGAAACACCTCACACACTGGAAACAGAAAAAAACCTCCTTACTGTTCAATAATATGGAGAGAAAGAAATCATGTTACAATTAATAAATTAATGGTTTATTGATCCCCACTTTCTGCAAAACTGTAGGAATGGGATAAACTTTTACTTCCCCCACTAGCATATAGGGAGCTGCAAACATAACTCTTCTCCATCTGGCTTTGCAAAGGGAAGACACAATATCCTGTCTGCCTTTATGTGGCACCTCGAATTTGTTGCCTTACCCAGTCTGCTCAGCACCCCCCTCCCATGCATCCACCGACAACCTTCACATACACGTGGGGAGTGGGAGCATGCCAGCCCACATACTCCTCTTGTCACTCCAATGCCACCATTGGAGTGTCTGGAGTGTCTCCAGCCCTGTGCATGGAAGGTGGTGGAGAGGGCAGAGGAGGAGGGTGGTGCTGGCAGTAGGTAAGCTGGTCCTTATACTTAATCACAAAGCAGCAAAACTTTTCCCTCTGTTCTCATTCATTTTGTGTACACAGGCACCTACTTACTACTTCTGCTTTCCCAAGGGGCATGTGCTACTCTGTCTGTACTCCTTAGGGATGCGCAGAAGAAAAGGCAAGAAGAAACCCTTGCCAGCAGAAACAGAAACAATATTCCCATATGTTCACTAAGATTATCCCCCACTGTCATCAGACTATGAATATTCTACAGTTTTTCCTAGACACATATGTACGAACACAGCATTTACGATCAGTTAATAATTAATACATGTAACTCCTATGGCTTAGCATTTAAGTTCTTCAATCATCTACAATTTTTCAATATTTGATGCAGTAGTGATCAGAGGCTTAAAAGCAGGTCACTGCCTTACAGTGCTGAAAATAAGTATTTTAAGAGTTCATGGTCCTCTGCTCCAGTTTTCTGATTGCACCTATGAGAACATAATTGACAGAAATCCATATGCATGCACATTTCCAAAAATTCCAGAGACAGGGCTAATATGCAACTTAAAATTTTAATTCTAACATAACTGGATATGGAATTTAACTCCGAAGATTTGAAGAACCTCATTTTCGTCACATCCTTATACCACACAATAATCACCTTCTTGGAACAGCAGCCAGTACAATTATCCTATATATTTGACCCTACCTCTCCCACTTCTCCTTAAAGTCCTTAATTTTCCCTGCTTCTGTATCAAGATAGAGCACACTGTGTGGCACCCAAGAACTACCATCAAAAATAACTGTGGAAGCCTCTAATCTTGACATAGGAATAATCAAACTGTTTCCCAACCATATTTTAACATGCTTTATGTGCATATATTCAATACAAGTAATTCATAGTGAAATTATCAGCAGCCACATACTTTGTGCAAGTATTCATGTCTGTGCTGGCTTATGAATGTCTTTATTTTCTACACAGTTTCTCCTTCTTCAATGAGATACTCTCAGGCTACAAGACTACCACAAAAAGTCTGAAACACGCTATAATATGCTCCTACCAGTTGGAATAGATACATTGTTTTCAAGGTTTGTTCATGAAGTTTGAGTATTTAAATCATATAACACCCACAACAGCTTTAAAGGCCCTTGGGACTACTTCCCAAGTATTTACTCTTTGCTTAGTAGTTAAGGATGTGCATTTTTCATGTTCAGTTCCTCATTTTACACAGAGTCTGCATAGCCTGAGGTGTCACATTTCATGGGAATTTCAAAAAGCATAAAAAAATTACACAGAACCTGAAGATTCATTTTCACAGAAACAGAGAGCCACTCAAAGCCTTCCAGCCTCCATCAGCTTTAAAAACAAGGGAAATTCATAATTTTATGGTGGTGTTATTGCTGAATTCCATGTAGACCACAAGAACCCTATATCCTCCTCACAAGCAGTCCCAACATGAAAAGCCACTTCATATAATGCAGAGAACAAGGAACAGCTCAGTTTATTTGTAGATGTGTAAATTACTACAGGGTAGTTAAACTCTTGAACTTGAATTTGCTTCAGAGCCAATTCCCATCCCAAACTGGGAAGACTTGTACTGTGCCCTGTATGTGAGGACCATCTGACTCTGATTCCAGATGGATCAGAATCATATCCAGTGAGAAGGGAGGGAGGAGGAGGACAAAGGAGAGGGCAGTGCTTCCTCCAACAACTAAGGGAATGCCTAAGGTTGTGTCCAGTAGTGAACTCAGTGTAATGCTTGCACAGAATGAGTTTAATAAATATTATTTTAAAATATGCAGATGAGAAATGCAGAAAGGAAACACTAAAAGTGTAGAGAGGAAAGCAAAGAGGAAATTTTTCCTCTTTTTAAATTGCATGGTTTCCAAGGTCAAGCTCTCCCAACTAGCCTGGTGTAAGTAAATAAATGCATTTAGTCTTAAAGAAATATTTGCGGGAGTGAAAGAGGATTCAGCCACTAAGACAAGGAGGTTTAGTGTTTATATTATTAATCATAGAGACAATATAATGTGCCCTTTTTTCTCTCATACAACAAAGAGCATTGTAATCTCATTATTTCTAAAGGGTTCATAAATCAGGATGACAAATCCGTTTGTATTTTTTCATTCCATGGCTTTTCAAGAAGAGGCACATCTTGAAGTTTCTGCACATGTAGTAGGAAGAGGTGCCGAACCATCAAGTATAGGTCTGATTTTTCTGGGACTGTTAATTTTGAAACAAACTACAACAAATGGTACCAACAAAGCCCACTGAGGGAGAGCTGGCAGTGTAGTCCATTTCACAAGGAGAGATGTCACGGCTGCATGTCACGCTGTAACTCAGCTCAGCAATGCTGCTCATTAACGTGTCTTATTACACTGCTACATTCATCTGCTACTAACTTGCTAACACAACTGTGATCTGGTTTGGTGGGGTTTGTTTTGGGGTTTTTTGGTAGTGGTGGTAGGGAACCTAGGTTGTATCTTCATGGGGTGGAGCTGCCCCATACTATATGGCCATAACAGCTTCCAGGTGGAGTTGCCATCTTTTGGTATGGGTTCATGGGAACTGTGGTCTGATGTCCAGCATAAAAATGAAGGATATGAATGTTGAAATCCCCACGGGACAAGTGTCCAACTCTAATAAGCTTTCTGAAAGACTCAAAAGAAAGATCAAAGAACCGAATTTACAGGGAGACTGCCAGCAAGTCTCCCAGAAGAAACATTCCCAAGTAATCAAGGTATAGGAACCCCATTTCTTTTAAAAGTACAGGTTGTTACTATAGCTACTTTGAGAGCAACTGGGAAGTTTACATAATTTTAAAGGAATTCACATAAGACAAATTGAAAATGTAGAGATATATACAGGAACTTCACTGTTGCTACCTGCGCACTGAAGGTTAAGAGAGTCAGGGAAGTTCTTATACTCTGCTTCAAGAAAAGAAAGAAATACAAAGGTAAGCCTAATTGAGTGCTGCCTGTTCCTATTTATTTGGGGCTGGGATACTTTTCTACAGCTGGAAAACTTCAAACAGTTCTCCAGTTCGCACTGAAACAGGAATAATGTAAAGTATTCAGTATTACCTCCTTTTTCACTACTAAATTTACACTACCATCTGTTTTACTGCTGTTGTACCAAACAGCAAGACATGACTATTTAGGATAGACATAGCCTCTCATAGACTTTTATTTCTAGCCTTTTGTTATTTACACAAACCCTGTTTCACATACATACGCTTCCTGCAAATGCTTCACATCCATTTACTGCAGAAGAACGTGCTTCTCCATGCTAAATCCTTTGTAATACCTAACCTTTAATGCAAAAGGCCAAAGCCACATAATTGATCAGGCTGAGGGAGGAAAGTTCAAGAGCACTGGAAATATTCATGTCCTTGTAAATAATGAGGGGTCTTTTTGATAAAAGCAGCCAGTCAATTCCTGGAAACGGATCATCTCCCCATTACAGAGAGTACACTTACAAACCCCAAGCATTCCTAGTAGCATTTGGCTTGATGCAGAAATGCCACCAGCTCGCTGATAACTTCATGTCTGGCTTTCAGAATGAAAGGGTTATCAGCAGCAGCTTCCACTGCCTGCTTGCAAAGCCTCACCCTCACCTTCGACTTCCTCTAGCTCCTCGACATCCAGGGGCACACACAGTGTCCTGGTGACAGACAATAACCAGATGGTCTTTTACCATCCAGCACTGAGTAGTTTCAGGAATTTAATCTGATTTCCCAGAATATGCAACACAGCCCCTAGTTCTAAACTTGGCATGCAGGTGGGATCGCGTGCCTCTGGCTTTATAAATAGGCGTAGCCGTTGGTGGCTTTGGTACATGTCAGTGATTGAGCTGTTTGCCTGTTCCTTTAGAAACCTGACCCCCTGCCTGGGCATTCATCTGTGGTTCTGACTGACTCTGGTGGCTCCTGTGCATGTTCAACATGTCAGAAAGCTCAGCATCTCCTAATTCCAACAGCAAAGTTGCTTTCTGCTTTACAACTCGTAGCTCTTACAGCAATTACTTTCCATTTTTTATTGTTGTCAGCTATGTTGTAATGTATAATTAAAAGCATATGCAAAATACAGATTTAGAATGACCTTGCTGCAGTAGGAAGCTGAGTTCACTAAAAGGGTAACTATCCAGATAAAGCTACATCCTTTCTCTTCATCCATCCATCCCTGTGCAAAGGTTGGCTCCCATTTAGCAGCTAGACAGGTGAGAAATCAAAAGATTCCCCCATTCGCATGCCTCAGTGGGGCATTGGAAAGTTTCAGACTCCTCAATTCGCATTGCTCGACTTTGGGAAGTCACTGCTCCTCTTGGGAACTTCACAACTGTGCAAACTGCAGCTATCAGGCTTGAAGGGGATTGTTTTAATGGATCTATCATAATTTAAACATGTACCAAGGATCAGAATGTGCCCTGCAGTTTTGTTTCACATGTGATTTTAATGTTTTAAGATACTTAGTTGGTTTTTTTTTTTTTACATTTTAGGACTTACATAGGACTTTCCTGGTAAAAGTCCCTCATAAAATTACTTTAAAGTCCTGAAATGTCTTGCAAAACCAGGAGGAAAAATAAAATAAGAGCACTAGTATATACACTCATTCTATCTGCATGAAGATAAAAGCATGTCTGTACAAATGCAATTCCGAAACAAATTACATTTACTATTTTTAAGGAAAAAAATATATAGCATAATAATAAAGCTGATGTTCCATCAGGCTGAAGATGCTGTTGACTTTGTGTATGAACCTATCAACTTTTAATTCTCTTAATGGTATGTCATTGTCCCTCAGAGTATGTCAGATCCCTTACCCAGGACCATTTCCTTAATCTTCTGTGCTTGCACTAATATCTGTAGAAACACACAGGACTTTATCACTTCATGAGAAGTGCAGTGGGCCTGTGACAGGAAATCCCACAACTGGTTCTACTGCAACCTAGTCTTCTGCCCAGATTATTGAATTAAACATAAATTATTGAAATTTTGTCTATACTGTCTCCAGAGGTATTTAAAAGATATGTAGACATGGTGCTTCAGGCCATGGTTTAGTGGTGGATTTAGCAGTGATAGGTTAATGGTTGAACTTAATGACCTTAAGGGTCTTTTCCAACCTAAATGGTTCTGTGATTCTACTTATCTTAAATTTTAGATTATAAGAATAGTTTGGGGCTTTATGGGAGAGGAATTAATTTAAACATAAATATTACCTCAAATCATAACTCTAAGCCTTCTCCAAGCACTTGCTTTTCTTTATTTATTCTTTAAACAAAACCCAACACTAAAAATTCAAAACCACCAAAATTGAAACCATCTCTCATTCAGAGTAGAAACTCAAATTTTGATTCCCCAAATAAGCACATGGCTCTCAATAAATCAGAGAGCTGCATCCAAAACCTGAATTTGATTCAAATATGGTCTAGTACAAGCACAGACTGCTGTCCTATTGCTTTCTCAGCCTTAGTTCATTGAAATTTTGTGCTGTAGCAAGGTCAAGGCCTTTGCCTGCTCAGACTGGACACATGGCTTGTGCTTTCAGACCACAAGAACAATCTCCAGTTTTAATCTAATTATGTACACCTCTAAATACTGATCTGAATTCATAAGGAGGCAAATAGGGATTCAAGTACACAATTACACTGTACAAAAGAGGTTGGAAGACCTTTTGACAACCTCCCCATTGGATCTGAGGAACAGGCAGCACAGGATCCCAGCAGGCAGAACTTCTCACATCCCAGTGTCAAAGTCATCTCTGAACCCTCATACCTTACTTATTCAATATATTTTTAAAATAATTAAGCCTTGGTCTACACAAGCTGCTTTTCTTTCTCACCTTCCCAACAGCACTGGCTAAATTATTAGAAAACATGAAGACTACCATGTTTCTAGTAATTATTTAATTAGTATGCACTCAGCCATGGCATTTCATGTGTTGCTTTCTCAGTCTGTGCAAGGAACAGGTGATCTCAAAATTATATCCAAAGAATCTTCAAAATTATAATAAGATTAATATTAATCCTAATCAGTTGCAGACATTTTCACCTACCTTTAACCCATTTCAATTTATTTTTGAATATTTAGGTAACATCTACCATACCACAATGTTGTAAGTGGGACAGAAACTTTTAAGTTCAGTGGTATCAGTGAAGTTCTTTATCCTTATGGATTCTTGTCACCAAAAAAAAAAAAGGTGGAAATAACAAAAGGAATACAAATCTGTTTTCATGGGGAATAAAAATCTCGCAAAACACAGTTTCTGTAGAGGTCTATAATAATTAGAAGGAATATTGAAGAAGAAATTTAGGCTGAAGAACTGACAAGTAGGAAAGAACAAAAGCTGTTTTCTAAACTAGTCTTTCGAAAGAGTAACTCGAGAGAGAAGTCCTGGCTACTGTTGATTTCCAGACAAATGGTAACACTGTGGGAAACAGCCCTAGATCAAGGGACCTGAGCAGAAATAAACAGTCATTCCTTAGCATTCAACAATAAACTTTCTGAATTTTTCAGCACTGTATGTAAAAGCCACATTTACCTTCTCTTCATTACCCATTAAAGTAACTAAAATTTTCATGACTCATATTTAGTCATTTTTCTGGCAGCTCAATCTGGCTTGAACCAAGTCAAAACCCCTAAGCAGAAATTCACAACCAGGAAACATTAGAGTGAAACAATGCAGACTTTTGGAAAAAGGAAAGCCATGTCCTCAAGAATTAACTTGTACCTTGAATGCACTGAACCACCTACAGCCCTTAAGTATACATATATTTCCACCTTATTTTCCCTCCTAGGTACAAAGCTGTTAAAGGTTATAAATCCAATAGGGGAATTTTTTTCCCCCTGCTCCACTGTAAGAAAACGGAGTGAGTGGGGGAAGGTGGTCAATTAGCCTTACAAAAGAACCTAGCAGGCCAGACCGCATTCCTAACAGATGGCCCATGAGAGGGGATGGCTGGCTCTTCTCAGAGGGGAGAATGGAGACTGTGGAGTTCTCACTCTGGGGTGGAGACAGGGTCTGTGTCCAGCCATTTTTGGAGAAAAGGCCTGGAAGTTGGTCTTTCTGGCTTTTCGTCTTGGTGAGGCCTGAACACCGGCCTCGATCGGCTCGCACACTGCCTCGCGACTGCAGCCGGGACCTACTGGGTTTTCATCGGAGAGTTGTGTGCTCACTGGGAGAGAAGGGAGGAGCCTTGGAACACCGTCATCTGAGAACAACAGTGAATCCCGTGGGGTGGACTGCTTTTTCCTTCTGCCCTTCTTCCATTGGGGGAAGGGTTTCCGTTTTCTTTTCGGCTTCTCCCGCGATCCGAGACCACCCCCAGACCCCTCCCACGCGGTGACCGCCAGAGCCCGACAGCGCCCCCTGCAGGCCAACACCGAGCACTGCAGGCTCTGCACCTCCAGTGATCCAACAGCGCCCCCTGCCGACCGTGATTGGAACTGCACTAAGGACAGAGAAGTATTCAGACTGTTTCTTTTGTTTGAGGGGGACTTCTGGGTACAGGACTGTTGTCTAGGTTTTTTGTATGTTCTGTTACTGTTCTTACCAACATACATATATCTTTTAATAAAGGGTTGTTATTTCTTCTTTTTTTTCCACACTTCCTTTGAATTTACAATTGCTGAGAGAGAGGAGTTTGATCTATCTCATAACTCATCCTCTTTAGCAAACATTCCAGTCTCTTCAGACTGAGACAAAAGCTATTTCTTGATAAGTACAGGCAAACAAGTTCATGTGAAACACTGGGAAATTGCTCAGTTAAGATGACAGGCAGTCACATGTGAGTGAGCCCTGGAAGCAGAGGAGGCAATGCCATATCTAAGGCTGCCACTTATTGTCACAAGCCCTGCAAGCTGGGTTAGGATTGCAAGAGGAAAACAGTGAATTACACCAAAGGTGTTGGAGAAATATGGAACTAAGGAGAAATCCAACCCATTTATGATTTAGGTTAAATGCAGTGAAAATAAGAAGAATATATTCCACCCCAAAAGGATCTGTAGAACAAAAACACCACAGCAGTAAGGCACAAAAAATCTAGACAACAACTACTTTTTACTTCTCAGATCTCTACTGCTTAACATTGAGTTTAAAGCTTATGGGACAACCTCAGTGCCAACTGCCATGTACCTTCAGTAAAATTTATTCATCTATTTGCTCACTACTTCAGGTTGAGTAAAATGCAGCACTGCAATAAATACACACAATTGTCATTAAAAAAACCCTAATCAATTACTATGATCTTCCAAAAACAATATACCAGAAACCCTCTTACACGATGTATTTAATGTTTCTTTTCAGTACCCTCCTCAATGTATTTGGGTAAGATTGTCTGGCTATACTGTACTTCCAAATCTTTCTTTATCTCATTGCACATGCAAACGTATTCAGAAAGTACATGCTGGCTCCTGGAACTGCAAACCAGCTGACAGAATCTTGGAATTGTAACAAGCTTTGAACTTCCTGAAAGGCAATCAAGACCAATTTAGAAATAAAAGCCACATCACACAGAAAAATCATATTATTGTAAAAGATGCCAGGATACACTACCCAGAGAGAAACTTCAGCTTCCCACAGTAGCAAAATAGGGAAAAAAAGACCGGATTTGAGAAAGTACCAATCTCTAAAAGCATCTTCCTAAAACAATGTGTTTAGCTTTATGGCATACTTCTACATAGTTTTTGTTGTTGTTTTGTTTGCTTGCTTTTATATTTATTTTGAACAAGCTGTAATCACTTGTTAATAACAATGTAACAAGATGAGTTTGCAGTTTCATTAGTATGATGCTGTGGACATTGGCAATAAGGCTCTGCTTTATCATTCATTGAATTCAGTGGAAAATTTCTAACTTTAGATCATGGATACCAAGCTCTTGAGAGCCATAACAAGAAAGAGATCATTCTGTCTCCCTGAATTCTGGATGCATTAGGATATGTGGAGGGGAGAGAAGAGGGGGCAAGGGAGGGGAGGGGAAAGGGAAGGGAAAGGTCCCCAGTCTGAAGGCCAGACTGTCCAATACAGACTTTTACTTTATTTCCAGTCTGAATTTTTTGAGATCATTGATGGTCAGTTTTCTCCCAGAAACATTTTAGGACACATGTTGCTGTGTCCTTGTCTACTATTCAAGTACATTTCTATGAGTGCAGAACTACTGACATAGAACATAACTTCTGTGGTACTGGTTTGTTTCTTTTACACCTCCAAAAGTTGGTATTTGCACAGTCTTATCTTCAAAATCTTCTCATGAAGCCATACTTAACTGCTTGAATCCTTGTTTTCTATAACTTAGCATGCATTTCTGCTTCTTACAAAATCCTTCTATTTATTTTTCATTTGTTTTCTTTTTTTTTCTCCTGAATTTGCAGTTTGAGTTTTAACAGTTAGATATATCAAAGTGACATTTTTAAATACAGCTATGTATGTTAGTCTAAGAAAATTTAAATGAACAATTCACCACAACTATGTATTCATTAGCACTTGTTATTTACTCTGAGATATGCGGCAGCAAAAATCCTTTGGTATGACTGTTCTCCCCCTCAAAAAACTGAAGAAATAGTTCAAGTTTACAGTCTGAGTTTCCTGGTTAGATGAAAAACACACACATCTATTTGGGCCACAATAGAGTAAATCAGCTTTCTAATCCTTTTCCACATCACTCTCCAAACCTTGCCTTTGCCAGTTATCTTTTAAGTGCAAAGATCAGAACATAAACCTCTTATTACCTGTTTAACTCCAAAATATCAGATATCTAAAAATTGTTTCCAGCCAACTGTCCCATTAAGTATGACTTTCTCACTGTTTATTCCATAGATACTGCATGATATCCATATGTACTGATGATGCTGCATTCTGTTGCAGCACAACAGACAGAAGGGATACAAAAATACATCTCCCAGCAGGGTGATGGTGCAGACTGGCTGCTGCCCCTCTGTATTTCCATGGCACTTTTGAACAGACTAAGCAGTACGAAGAAAACCCTTGCACTTGGGAGGTCAACAGCCACCCATCGCTGCAAAAACAGGAGAGAAACACTGGTCACAAAATGGCTCCATTGCTGAGTACAGTCTGCTCACAGCAGCTTCTTTGTAAAGGTTTTAGAGTGCCTTTTCTTTCTTAGAATTACAGAGTTGCAGTATAATCTCCAAGAAAAGGTGGGCAATGGGGAGACTATCAGTATTGCAAATATTCCAATTCGTTCTGCTCAGCTGTGAGTATTAAGCTTCCCTTAATTTTCTTGCGTATAACATGCAGGAATCTGAACCAGATCAAGAAGCATGTTCGAAGACACTTAATACCTCAAGTTGCCACAGACCTGTGAGACCTTCCAAGCAATAAAAACAACTTTTGGACACATTTCCTTTACCTCTCAGGATGTAGTTCTGATAATTCTGGTCGGCCTCTGCTCCCACTTTGATTAAGCAAGTCAGACCTTCAGCAACAACAAACTCATGAACCAAGTCCTTGTCATCCTGTCACAGGAGAAAGGAAAAGCTGCATTAGAATTTTGAAAAACAAACAAACAGGATATATCATAATGTAAAACCAAATACATGCTTGCAACATTGACTTTATGTTTCCCATGATGTAAGCAAGTTGATACGGAAGTTGTTATACAGAAGACTTCTGAGTTTTAAAATCACAATGAAACACATCAGCACAAAGCATGAAAGTACAAGATTTTATCTTTCAGTCAACTACAGAAAATTAAAATCTGTAAAATATGACTTTTTATATTTTCATTGAAGGTTTGAAAACATTCTCTGAGATACTAAAATCTCATCGTATCACATACACAAACATCCTTAAAGCCCTAAATGGTCAGGCTCAACAAGAAAACGCCATCTCAATGCCTTAGCATAATTCCAGTTTCAGTATTTTAAGTGCGTACAGTAAAAGTTTAAAACTGGTTTTATTGCAATGCAATATTATATTCATTATCTTAACATAATATTAATTCATTATATTAATACATTATATTTAGAATGGGAAAATATAGCGTTGAAGATAAGAACACTAGCAGATAATATTCCCACACTGTGATGGAAAACACAGCAAATGTAAGAGAAGTGACTTGCTTCACTTCTCTTGAAGCAAGTGACTCATTCAACTTGCTGATGTGACTCTCTGTTTTGTAACCATCAGTCCTTTACTCAGTGCAGCAGAATGACCCCGTATCACAGGTGTATGTGACATCAGGGAGACAAGGGGTTTCCTGGGCCCTACACACATAACTGCTGTGCCAAGGGACTACAGAGCATCGTATCTAAAGCTTGCCTTCTCCTCTTACAGAAGGCTCATGTAGACAAACAAGAAGCTACTAAAAACTGGATTAAACAGGAGTTAATGAATTAGTCACGCAAACTAGGTGCAAAACCAATTTAAGATATTAATGGAGAACTACTCAGCAGACAATTACAGTTGCTGAGTCCCTTAAGTATCCTTAATTTATGTTTTCATACACAGCAGTGTGACAGATATAAATTTCAGCTTTCCAGTAATGCAGCCCTGAGAAGTCAAGATCCATACAGTAGATTTGTTGAGAGTGATTTCTGAATTCACTGCAAAGAATTTCACACTTAGAAAACTGCAAAGGGAAATAAAATAATCAAGGCCCTTTTCGTGTGACAATTCACTTACTGCAAGTTTATTTCAGTCTGACAGTTTATTTCTTACAAATTTCCTTCTTTCACCAGATAATTTATGTAATTTTTATAGCCTAACCAAACGGGATATTTAAAACTGCAATGTGATCTAGCAATTTCTGAGAAATTTAGAAATTATGAGAAAAAAACCCATTTAATATTTCCGCAGGTCAAATTCATTAAAACAATTTAAAAAATATTATACAGTCATGCATAGATACACAAATTTATCACACGATAAAGGTGATTTATCCTTTGAAAATCATACAAAGAGGAAACATACAATCATCCTCCACATCTTGGCAAGAGTATATCTTAAAAGCCCAAAATACATAAGATAAAATTGACCACTGTGAACACTTGACCTATTTTCTTTTTATTTATTTCTTAGTCTCAATGTTTTACATTTTGAGAGTGCTATTTTTTTTTCAGTAGCTAGATACAAGAGCTAAGAAGTTTACAAAGTCCTATGGCAGACGAGGACACTACGGATGCAAGCACACAATTTTATGAAGACAACAAATTTCCTCTATCCATTTGCCACACTCAAAAGACAGTGAGATTAACAGAGGGGTAGCAGAAGGGGACACTGCCAATCTACCTGTTAATACAGACAGTACTGATTACCTAATTACACACCAATTTCTGCACCCAACCGTGTTTTTAAGGTGCATGCACAGATCCCCCTTTCCTGTAGCCCATCAGGGAATTCCCTTTGACATACTAGATGAGAACAGAAGAATTAAGATGTTTGTTTACACTGAGCAGCTCAGGACAGCTTTACAGAAGGGAGTCTTTGGCTGGCACTGAGGCTGATGTATGTTTGGATGAGTTGCCAACCTAAAGAGCATGTCCTCATGCGTGGGACGGGGGCTTAGAAAGGGCATGGTCAGTCAGGGCACATGGACCTCTGACTGTCCCATCCCACACAGCGACCTCTGGTAAAGCCCTTCCCAAGTGCCACCAGTCAGATGACTGAATTCTGCATTCTGAAGCAATTTATCTCAATTAGTGTAGCAAGAGAGGCCAAAATTCACCTGGTAAACTTCCAGAACAACATTTTACAAAAACTGGAGTCTTGGAAAGATAAGAAAAGGACCCAAGATAAAATACTCTCTGATGACCAAATATAAATTTCAGGTTCCTTCGCCCTAAACTTGGAGTACTTCATTTAAAATCAAGTAGCTGCAAATAAATGCATAAATAAATATGTGTGCATGCAACACACAGATCCAAATCACACTGGACAGTAAGCAACATTCCAGCTAACTTTACATGGAGAGGGACCTTCAGCAGTGCATGGAGGCAGAACCATACCCAGGGAACCCAAAAGATTCTCCTCTGTGGCTGCCAGGCAACTGCTCCCTCCCATACATCCCTTTGTTATGGTGTTTTAAACTCAAAAGATACCTGAATAATTTCTTGTTCTTCAAGAATTTTGAATCTTGTTTCTCCTAAAACTCGAGAGAGGAATCATATCCATGGAATCTGTCAGCTAAGCTTAATGGAAAACATATTAAAGGTTCAGGTAAACTAAGGCTATGCATCATGGTAATTCACAAAGACTTTGCATGCCTAGAAAATAAGTTACTCTATATGCCAAGATCAATGATTAAAAATTCCATGCTACTAAAAAAAAAAAGGTGCCAAATTTCCCCTGCTCAGAGTTGGCAGTAGTGGGAGCAAGGGCAAGGGACAACAATGACAGGAGTATGTAGAATTTAGAAAAACTAACAGAAACTGGTAGATTTGTGCAGAATCGAGAAAGCTGTGGGGAAATGCCCTCCAAAATAGCTTTTCTAAAAATCAGATGACAAATAGGTGTATACTTAGACAACACAGTTGTCTAATTAAAGACAAACAATATATATAACAGTAAAATTGTTGAGTGAAATAATAACCATTTTTCCAGATGGTGTTATCTGAGCTCAAAAATATTTCCTTGTTCTTTAAATACCTTTTGTTGATACTCAAGCATTTGTTGTGATTTTGCATCAAGTGTGTTTGCATTCTCCTTGAGTTGAGGAAAAAAATAATCTATTCTGGATTGACCCAGTGAAATAAAAAAGACTGGAAAAACAGGAAAAAGGAAGAATAACTGTGGTATTTGGATTCTGACACTTATCAGTAGACCTACCGTGCCTCTTTGGGAAAAATAAATGGCATTCGTATGATAAAAAAAAAAAAATGTCCATATACCAGAGAAGATAACAATAGTGAAGCTTCAGAGTCCTTCAGGTTGAACCCAAAAAACAAAATAAAATTTTTAACAGCATTATCCATTAAGGGCTGTTGACATTCAGTGAAAGATAAAAACTGAAATACCCATTATACCTTTAGGATGTTCCCCATAATCTTAAATAGTGAAGATTAGTGAATGCATATTAGTGCATCACCTGGGGAAAAATTAGAAATTAGCATTTGATTGTCAAAATAACCAAGCTAAAAATCTGTTTTTATGTTGGTGATATTTATTTATTTTTTTTTTTTAAGAAGGACCTTTCCAAAGCAAATTTTGAGATCTGCTGCCTTGAACTTTTTCAAAGCAACCAAGTCATGGAGTCACCCTTGACTGAAAGGAGATACGTTGCAGAGGGACAGCAGAGGAAATGAAGGGGGATGAGGAACTCTAACCAGACTGCTTTGGGAGAGCATGGAATAAACAAATCAAACCTGAATTAAAAGAAGGCTTTTAAGGTATTTCTCCTTTTCCCAAATAAAAGGGAAAAAGAAGGTGTAATGAAGCAGAGTACAAACACATCAGGCTCTAGGTATAAATCTGAACTCAGTACATTATCTATACCACCATGTATATATGATGAGAGGAAAGAAGCAAACATCTGGAATGTGCAGCGAAAGATGAAAGGCATTCAAGCCCATACGTTCCACACTGAAAGGAGAATGTTTACATCAATTTTGGTCTAGGATAATCTTTTCAGACCCATTAACTCACTGACTTGCCAAGTTAGGTGACCTTAAGAGTAAAGGGTACTCTCTAGCAGTGGTAAGAGGTTCAGGTTTCCAGGAAGAGAGCATTCATTGTGCAGAATATATGGCACGTGTGTGACAATGATACATACAAGTATCTGCCACATGTGTGTGATAACAGCTAGAAGGAGGCAGAGAAATGTTGTCATTTGCTATGGAAATGGACTCCTTTGCTAATATTGCAAAGATTTATGATCCCTTAATCAGTAGACATTAAGGCGTTGATGAGAAAAGCAGCAAAACACAGGCAAAGCTCTCAAAGCTTCCTGCTAAGCTCCTGCAACCATAAAGATTGTGCAGTGACACGAAGACTGACTACTTAAAGTCTTTATGAAAACATACCATTGTCTTCATCAGAAACTATATTTTACTCATTTATTCATAGACTTGAAATAGAATATCTCTTCCTTTCTTTAGGCATCTTGGAGGAAGAAAAAACAAGATAATATATGTCTGTGCAATAAACGTCTATTTTTGTGCAATGTGTAATGAAGCATCAAATATACTCAATCTGGTGAGTTTAAAGCCTGCTTAAGTGGTTGACAAAACGCGCAAATCATAATTTCACCTCCATACCTCAGCCTACCTACTAAAAGGACCCTACAAACAGTGTACACTGTGCTCATGTGCCACTAGCAGAAGTAGTGTGTGGAGGGAATGTCTTCTTTCCTACCCATTCTCTTATCTCTGTACCATTCAATATATTCTCTAATGCAGTTCTACAGGGTCTTACCTGAAGACAGAGACTGAAGACTTTTTTCCAAGGAATGGCACTTTGTAAGAACACATTTTATCTAACGTGCGGCTTCCACGTGCAAAGATAAATTGTTTATATACTGTTAAAGATAAATCTTTCTGAAGCCTGCTATTTCTGTGGGCCATATGTTTGAAAGCTTTTACCCAAAGCATGATTATTTTAAGAAAGTTCCTTTGTTTCCTAATAAGAATTGAGTTTTTGGAACAGAGTTTCTCAACAGGATTTTTTTTTTTTTTAACCTAAGAAGTTCTGCTGAAAGCTCCATTCAAAGTATTTTTGGGGAAACTGGATTAGTAACTGAATATTCACACTTGGATATGCGTATACATATTTCTCTCTTACGTGGCTAACAGCTGTGCAGAACACATCTTTCCAAGGAATCATAGCACATAACAAGTTGCATGTCTATAAGATTTCCACCAAGAAGAATCTCATTTGTATGAGTTTTTTTTTGTTTCCCTTTCCTTTCATAAGCTATCTCATTGTTTCAGATTGCTGGAGCATTCCCATATTTAATTCTATGTTGTATAATTCTCTTCTGTTTCTGTTACAAAGTGAAACATTGTACATTTTATAATGTTCATTTCTTTAAATAAGGAAAACCATGGGGTTCCCCAGCCTGTGCTCTCCACATGACACATTACTGAGCCAGCAATCACATTCTGTACTAACCAAACCTTCCAAAATGCAAGAGTTGCTATGATCCAATCTAGAAGTAAGAGCAGCACAGACAGACAAGGTACCAGTCATAGCCATGAGAATCTCCTTGCTAAGCTTTGCCTGTGGGTTTATAAGAAGGGATTGAATTCACGCTGAGCTCCGGCGGTTGATGTACGTCACTCTCTGCTTGAGGAAGAGCTTCCCTCTCTGCTCTGTCACTCTACAACATCCCTATTAAGAGAAATTTAAACTCTGACTATCAAGCCAGTTCTGTTTTTGTCTGTAAATCAAAAATGGTAACTTCACAAAGATTACCGCATTCACATTTTAACATTGTGATAATTCACCTTGGCAAAAGAAAGATGAATATTGCCAATTCACTGTGCAACATGCATATGACCAGAAATGTAAACCCTATCAGACTTAAAGTGGAGAAGCATCCTCCTCTGCTGCCTGAAATCTTCCAGGACAAGATGCTGGCAGCATACCAATACAGAGTCCTACAAGCAGAAAGGTCATGGCTCATTCAGACACTGCTTGGCTCCTGAAGTAAACATCCCTACTTGTTAAGAGGGAGAGCTAGCAAAATTTTCACTCCCCTATGTTAATCTATGAAATAGTATGCTGGCAAAGCGTACCATCCCCACTCCACATTAATACGCCTGAGCAAGGTCTCTTTGGAAACCCCTCTTACTCAGGTTCCCCTGCCAGGAGTACACACTGCACAGCAAGGAAGCAGAATTGAAACAGAAACCCCAGATGATTATGTTCAATGTGGAAAAAATAAAGTAACTAGGAAAAATACATCAATCAATAAAATGCCAGTGCACTTGCAGAAAGTTCTCCCGAAAATATAAATGATGGCTACTCTCTTTAGAAGTTAAAGCACATTTTTTTTCACCCCCCCCCCTTTTTTTTTTAATCTCCTGCAAAGTCAAGACAGGATCACAAAGTTCAGCTGGTTTTAGGAGGATTAAGGTTTAGGGATTAAGCTTCATTCATTTAGGGATGTAAATTAGCAGCAGAGGGACAGCAGCTGACTGGTGAGGAAAGGGAGGAAGGAGGAGGCAGGTCAAAGAGCAAATTGTGCACGACTGCAGGCTTTTGCTGGCATAAATCTCAAATGACAATACCTCTGGCACTCCACCACAAAAAAAGTAAAATAAAGGACTACCGCCCAATACACTTGAAAATCTTTCTCTTTTACTAAGTGAATAAAGACAGAATGATAAAATCCGGGTTTCTACTAGCAACAGCATCGATGATGAGTAGGTCCTTATTCTGCCCTTCCTATACTTAATAGCACATGGAGAATAGAAATCTACTGATCTTCTTTCCTAAGCATTCCTCCAATTCTGGCAGACTCTCACATATACAAAAAAATCCAAAACAACTCCATACTTTGCTCCTAATCTGACTGCCCTGGGCAGCAGTAGCAATGTGGTAGCACAGGGCTATGACCAGAACACACTTCCATTACCCAAGAGCCACACAATTTCAAATATATATATATATACACAACCATAATTTCCCCATATAATTTCAAATGCTTATACAATGCACCATCCAAGTAGCAATGGAAAATTAACAGGCAATTCCTCTCAGCTGCCCTTTCGGCTGCCAAGCTCTGAAACAACAGAGCCTACATTAGAAATATACCACAATTAAGCCTCCATAAGATTATTTTTAACTATTGCTACCTGCCTTCAGTATACATCACATCTGCTAAAGCTACCAGCAAAATAATTACTCCCATTGACAAGACAACAATGATGTAGTAATAAAAGAGTTATGTCGTGCTCTATTAGAAACAGAAATCCCAGAGCATTTCTGTAGTCCAGCTTTTTTACTGGCTAAGTGACAGGTTGCATTTTACAGATCAAGATTGGCTTGCAATGTTTGCAGTTAGAAAAGCTCATTCTGGCTTGAAAACTGAGTAAACATAGTCAGGAAGTGATTGAAGGAGCATGGATTGCCAAGACATAATTTATAGTTACTTTCCCACACTTGAAACTATAGTTCTGTTCTTTGGACTCCAAAATTATTGATACAATTAAAATATTAGATTGCCAATCCAGAAGTGCCTGATATTATCTAATTTAATTGTCACTGTTTATTTCAGTCCATTTTAAAAGCCAAGTCATCTATTGCAAACAAATCTGGGAAGAAATCATTCCAAAAACATACACACATGTACATATATATACACATACATACATAAACTGAAGTCCTATGAGTCCCTCAAGACTGTTCTGCCATTTCAATGTCAATTATTTACACAGCTACAAAACAATTCCATGTATGGACCAGATGAGCCATTGGTTAAACAAGCAAGTCTTCTACTAAACATGAAACCTCAGCTCTACTTTGTGTCAGGACACTACTTTTAGAAGATGAAACAAAAACAGATCTCAGAGTCTGTTGTCTCAAGCAGTCACCAGCAGTCCATTTCTCTAAGACAAGTATTTTCACTCCCTGACACTTGGCAACTCAGAACCTACCCCAAGATAGGTGATAGGCAAGTTCAGTTGCTGTCTTCCTTCTGTCACATTCCCACCAGCACACCCAGAAGAACAACTTGAGAACAAGGTTGTCCTGGACTGGGATATCCCAAAACTGCAGTCAGCTACTAGACATAACTGAGGCAGAAGCATTTTAGTGCTGAAGGGCTTGCAAGGACCAAGTAGTCAGTTTGTCTCTCAATGGAATCTCCTTCCCCTTGCTAAACCTGTTGATTGCAAATGCACTTCACCCACTTTGTTGCCCTCACCAGCTGTGCCAAGCTTCCATTCCTCTTCCGTCCAAGATTTTCCCTACGCTCCTCCCTGCTGACTCCACTAATTTTCTTCTGTCCACCAGCCTTTACACCTTCACAACTCATTTATGTACATCTGTGTAGAAGCATGGCCGTAACATGACACACAAATATCAGTATTTTTACATTGTTCCCTTTGTTCCTATTCTTTTCTCTATTTACATGGAGCAACATTTTATGACAGCATGCATGGAGATTACCATCTCTCTTTACTTTCAGTGAGGCAAAATATTTAAGCAAAAGTTTGACTTCTAGTGATGACAATAATGAAAATTCACCTCTAAGAATCAATTTTGTTGCTCGAGGGAAGGGATGCCATGCAGAGGGACCTTGGCAAGCTTGAGAGGTGGGCCCATGCAAACCTTATGAAGTTCAACAAAGTGATATGCAAAGTTCTATACACAAGTCGTGGCAATCCCTATAGGTTGGGCAGAGAAGTGATTGAGAGCAGCCCTGCGGAGAAGGACTTGGGGGTGACGGTGGAAAAACTCAACAGGAGCCGGCAGTGTGCACTGGTAGCCCAGAAAGCCAATAAAATCCTGAGCTGCATCAAAAGCAACGTGGCCAGCAGGTCAACAGAGGTGATTCTCCCCCTCTATGCTGCTCTTGTGAGACCCCACCTGGAGTGCTGCCTACACTTCTGGTGCCCCCAACATCAGAAGGACATGGAAATGTTGGAGCAAGTCCAGAGGAGGGTCATGAAGTTGATCATAGCACTGGAGCACCTCCCCTACAAAGCCAGGCTGAGAAAGTGAGGGCTGGTCATTCTGGAGAAGAGAAGGCTCCAGAGACACCTCATAACAACCCAGTATCTGAAGGGGGCCTACAGGGAAGCCAGAAAGGGACCCTTCATCAGAAACTGTAGTGACAGGACAAGGAGTAATGGGTAAAAATTGAAAGAGGTGAAATTTACATTAGATATTAGGAAGAAATTTTTTACTGTGAGGGCAGTTAGACACTGGAACAAGTTGTCCAGGGAGCTTGTAGATGCCCCAAGCCTGACAGTGTTCACAGCCAGGTTGGATAAGGCCTTGAGCGATCTGGTCTAGGGAGATATGCCCCTTCACATGGCAAGGGGAGTTGGAAATCTTTAAGTTTCCTTCAAACCCCTTAATATTCTATGATTCTCTGATATCAACATTTTTCCTTTTTTTTACAAAAAAAAAGTAAGCTTGTCTAAAGAAACTAAAGTAACTTCTTACAATAATTGCTGTTTTCTATTTGACATTTTATGCCACTGATTTGGTAGGGACAGAATTTCATCTTTTGCACCTTTAGCAGACAGCAGATGAATCAACACACTGTGGGTTTTTCCTCCCAGTTAAGAGAATTAAAAATTATGAGAAAACTCAACTAGAGCAGACCGTACCAGGGATATTCTTCATGGTAGATAAGCAAAAGATCAAACAACAGTCAGGTACTTTATTACGTACCTGAGGAAGCTCAAGTAGATAGGGGCTCAACACTAAACAACGTTACCCATTTCAACTCAAAGATTCTCAATGAATGAGAATACTGGTGGCTTCCCAAGTTTTCAGGTTATAGTTGTGGTGGAAGTAGTTCACATTTTATAGTCCCATTAAGAACTGTTTAGATCTCAGCCTGTAACATTGTCTAGAAGGCACTTTATTTGCCAATGAAACTAAGAAACTGATTTAGACATTTAATGTATCATATCTATTTTATTTATAATCTCTAAACAGTAATGAGACATCTTCTTTGTAAAACAGGATTAAACAGATCTGTAAACTGCTATGCAGAACTCTGGTGAATTTGATTTGGGAAGGAAATGAAGATTTCTCTCTTTTTCATGACTTAATCAAGAATGCTTCCAAGAGGGCTCTTGAAGGGGAGAGGTGGCAGACAGCCTGCCCCACAAATGATGACAGCAGCCCCTAAATCAAGTGTCACACAGCTTCAAACCCTAAGGAGTCATCAGTCATGCTTGCAGGAGGGGAAGGAGCAGCCTCCTTCCTTGAGATCAATGAGGCAAACACAGAATACTCCTTCTGCACTCCTAAGGATGATTGATGACTCCTTAGCAGCTGAAGTGTGTGACATTTGATTTCATTCACTGATAAGATTGTGTCTATCCAAACACCTTCTAGATAATGTTTCCAGGGCCCCTACATAGCTGTTCTTTGTGACATTTTACACAAAGCTCAATTGTTCAATGATTAATGAATTTCTCAACAATAGAAGAAAATTCTGTAAGAGAATTTTGTAACTGTGTCCCTTGATGCTCTGATCACAACATAAAATAGGAATCTAGGCTCCTTGAGAAAACTAACAGGAGACCTCCTGCACTTGTCAAATGACGCTTGATTGGGAAAACAGTCCTAAAAGAAAACTGGCTTTTTTCCTCAAGACTTTAAAGCATACACTTCAGGTCTGCTTTCCAGAAAACCTAGTGCACTGACAGATTAAAAATATTTTCCAAAACTTTAGGAAGTGGATTTACACAAGATCATAGATTTCAACAGACTTGAAACATGCTTTGTAGCTTTCTTATTTTTCTTACAATACCATATTCTTATCCAGTTATTTCATATTTTGAAATGATGAAATCAACATGATTTGTAACTATGCTTTGTAACTACAAGGAGTTTATAGACCCTTGTTTATAGGTTCTAAAACGTGCCTGCTTTATATTACACCCAGTGGTATCACAGGCCATGTTAAATCATGTAGCCCAAGTTACATTTATTACTGTGATTATATTCAATTTTTTTGCTTTTCAGATTGATATTGAATTAAATGTTTTAAGCACCTGTATTTTTAACTCTCTTATGATATCATAATCAGGAAATTAAGTACATTGTTTGAGCCTGATTCTGTAAGTGCCATGTTCAGCTGAATTCTGTCCAATGCCTTTGGGAATTTCAGCACTTCTCACAAAAACCATGAATTCTGATAAATACAAGAACCAGGCAACTCAGAATTCTGTCAGATAATACATCCAAAGAGAGATAAGCTATATTGGTTGTCAATTATATCTTACTTTGTAAGTTTGTTTGTCTAAAAGCATACTACTAAACCAGAAGAAGAATACTGTAGTATAATCCAGAAAAAGATGATGACTGTGGCTCTCTCAGCCCTTCAGAATGAATGACAGGAATTGAATGGTATTACTGTCAAAGAAAAAATGCTCCACATAACCTTTATCATTTTGCCAAAACCAGCCCACCAGAAGAAATCAAAGAGAAATTCCAAGTTTAGACTTGCCAAATGGATCTTTCATCTAAATTTTGAAACAAAGGCATTGTTTTTGCCAAGCATTGCTAAGCTTTCCTGAGGCCTCGCGTGAAAAATCAAGAACTCCGACTATTTGGAAATCATAGTCAATGTAAAACTTGGGCTTATTCCCACTTAATGCGAATAAGTCACTGCACATTACCTTGAAGGTCTTTAAATTAAAAATGATACTGACACAGAACTGTGCCAAATTAATTCAGCTATAACGAAATGATTATAAAAAAATATGAACTGTCTTGGCATTTAAAAACATGACGAAGTCTCCATAAAAGTCTCTCTGAAAATTTGTTCAAATGAAAATAAAGACATTTTTTTAAGTCAACATTTTATTTCCAAAATATTACACTCTCAAGGAATTTAAAGTACTGTATATGATGGCACCCAAAATAAAAAAAATATATTTATGTTGAAAAACATACTTTTAAAAAACTTTTAACAAAATGATAAATTTCTAATGCTGACATACATTCATGTCACAGACTAAAAATAAAAATCAGGTTTGACCTTTATAATATAGCCCTATATTTACTTGTGTTTTTCTTCACTAAAAAATTGAAATAGCTTTTATTTCTAAAACAGACACAAAAACTATCTTAAGTTCTCTCTCATGGTTAATTATGAGATAAACTGAAATTGTATGTGAAGGATGTCCTTAGCAATACTGGTAACTGTTGGCAGCCGACAGGTAAACAGGGGTTTACAGGGTCTCATTATCAGTGAAGTGTACTCCCTCAAAAACTTGAGCATATTATATGAATGCTCTCCACTTTGAGGAAGACCTCTGAACTACCCACTAATGAGAATCTGTACTTTAAGAGTATATGAAGATTTTTTTAATGGTATGTTTGTTCAACAAATAGCCACAGTTCTACCAGAAAGAGCTACTTTAAGTGGTAACTGATAATTCCCAAATTCCTTTCCATACCACATACATTAGAAAGCAGGCAAGTTGAATTCCTCAAGGAAAATTATGCTTTGAAACTGTCACGCAAGTTTCACTTAAAAACTAAATTCATACGTAGATATGAGTTGTGTGCATCACTTCCAGCTGATCTGCTGGAAGAGAGAAATCTTGTTGCTGTGTTCACTGAAAGTACTGAGCACTATGTGCTCAGAAATACCTACTCGACTTCAAATAACCTAAATGGAAGAGAACATTTATGAATACCCAAACTGGAAGAACTCAGGATGGGAGGGCATGGGAGATGCAGGATGGGTGGAAAGAAAGGCTTAGCACTTATTTCTAAATACATGTGAGTGCCCAGATTAACCAGTGGAATACATAAAATCAGAGAAATACAAATACTACCCAGAAACAGCTGAGTTGAACAAAAAGAGAAGAAACTAGAGAAGACTCTTGGAAACCTGCCTGATTTCCTCTGAGCACACAGTCCACCTGCTTGGCAAGCTCACAGGGAAACCCAGCTTGCATCCTTGTGACTCTCAAACAGTCTCTCCCTTGGAATGCCTTGAAGAGACAATGGCTTTCTCAATTTGCAGTGATGAGATGACCAAACTGTTTTGAAACTGGAACTCCTCCTTCATCCAAAAATTTCAAAATTCAGGGACATTTTTCTGACCCAGAAGGCATCTTCAACTACCAAAATTTTACATTAAATGGTCTGTCTTTCCCCATTCACTCCTGTTGTTCAGAAAATCTTAAATCTGGCATTTGCTAAATTCTAACTGCCTAACATTGAAACCTATAAAAAGCATTGTGTGTTTAGAAAATTTGCAATTCTGTAGTCTTGCAGATTTTTAAAATGTTATTCTTAGAATAAATGTCTATGTAAAACAAAGCAAAAAATGATAAACCCAGAGGCTGAAATCCTTCTACCTACCTCCTGTAGCTAAAAAAGGATTAGAGGTTGTTGTCCTCCATTTGGATCCATTAGTAAAGGGGGAGAAGTGCTCTTCTTATTGATTTCACTAATATTTACTGATGGAAATGGAATGTGTCATACTGAATTCCATTTTAGAATCACATTGGCAGCATGCTCTAATTCTCACAGATGTTTTTTTTTCACTTCTCCTGACCTGTTCTCTCCAACAAGTTTCCTTCCAGCCCTGAAGCATTCCCGAGTTCTTCTTATCCAGTAAAACCAATATGAAATCCAAGCTTTTAATTCAATTACATTTCTTATCATCCACATCACCTGTCTATCACATTGTCTACTTCCCCATGGGACCCAAAATCCTCCTGATTTCAAGTCTCCACCATAAGGAACACTCATATTCAAATCCATGCCTTTCATCAAAATGATCAGTCACTACCATGTCCTCCTCTGCTCTATGAAGTATCTTTCTCACTAGTCAATAAATCTTTTTCTCTAAACTCAATCTAAATTCAAACACCTTCAGAGATCTCCCAGTACCTACTGGTTTCTCAACAGATTTGTCGCATGTCTCCCACATCCCTTTTTAGTTTTTGATGTGACTTAAACCTAGACTTTGTCCATTATAAGGCCAACATTCCCCTTCCAGTCTTCCCAATACAGAACTATGCCACTGTCTAATAAGCAGTCTAAGATTCTAGCTAAGAGTTTCAATTTTCTTTTCTCCTTTCCTGGCAGGTTTCAGCAACTCACTGTGCCATTATGGGACACCTGGTTCTGCCTTCTGACAGACTGAAGGAGCAGGGGAAGGTTTGTAGACCATAAAAAGAAAAAGTCCTAAGAAGCAATTGGCTAAGTGCACATTACAAATGAAGTCTTAAAAGTCTCTTTTGCCAGAAACAAGAAGTTATTCCCAATATTTAAAAAAAAGAAATTAAATTCATGTTCAAATCCCAGAATAGATAGCCATTATTTGCTCACCTGAAATATTTGTTTCAAGGAAAAAAGTGCCCGTCTCAGTTCCCGTCCATTGGAATTGTAAAGTTTTTCTGGGAAAAGAAAAAGACAACAGAAAGAAGTTCAGCATAAACAAAACTGACAACATCGCAAAAATGTAGTACAGCTTTCAAAAGAGTCATAGCACCCATTTTCCATTAGGAAGACTGCTCTTAAAGAAATTAGAAATTAGTTTTTTTAAAAATATATATACAGGACTTATTAGTTTAAAATGTGCATGTAAACCAGGGTTTAGTTTTCCATAACTTCAGATAGCATCTCCCAGGTAAATTCACAATAGCTTCAACGAGATTAGTGAGAAACAATTCTCTCAGGAGTTTTTGAAAACGCTTAGAAATACTGCTCTTTCTACATTAAGATAAATTTAGGGCTTATTGAAAGTACCAGATTAATCTCAAAAAAACTCAGCTGAGAGCACTCTTTGCTTTTGTTATCAAAGCTAGAGCCACTGAATCCCATCCTTGACTGCCTTCCCTCTAGACATTCTTTTCTCATGTTCTCATCTTTCTATTGTTAAATCCTTTCTACAATAGCAATGAACGTTAATACCAGAAATAGTCGGACAGTCTGTTCTAAGCATAATTCAAAACAGTGTTTTATTCTCATGAAAACTGATCTTGATCTTTTTCTAAATGAAGTAGAAGCCTTCTTTTCATCATCCAATACTGAAATATATTACTTCATTTATTCCCCTCCTAATGCATACTCACATAAATAATTGAAAGAAGACAAAAGCAACTCCTCTGCTGTGTTTCTGAACCCTGATGCAATGTTTGTGCCTTTGGAAGAAATCTTGGACTGTGCATCTCAAGTTTATTCTTGCAAATTTGGAAGCGATTTGTGACTATGCAGAGATGGAGTAGAAGGTGTGTTCTTCAAATCTTCCTAGTCTATTACGCTTCACATATCTGATAGAAAGAGACTTTATGCAACACTTCTACAGCCCTAAATTGAATTTTATTACTCTAATGCAATCTGAGGATAATTACAAAGGAAAATCAAATTTTCATAGTCACCTCACATGACACACTTTGCCTTATACACAGATCATCATGCGAGGACCGTCTCTGCAACAAACAGAGGCCAGCAGGTCCTGAGATAAAAGCTGGAATGTTCATGGAGTGAAAATATTCTTGTGAGAAACTTAACTGCTAAACTCCAACATTTTATTTCTTACTTTCCCTTGTCTATTTCTGTTTTAATTACTACTTTACACTACCAAACAAAATTAAATTTTATTTCTCTTTCTCAGGAAGCTGCAAAAAAGGCCTAGAATTTGAGTATTCAATGCATTTAAAACTCAGTAATCATTTTTTACTTCAATCAAAGAAGGTGGGTTTTATTTTTAGAAAAACATTTCTTATTCTCAACAGTCATCTTCAACTAAAGGAAAAATGCAAAGTAAAATTTCAGAAAACCTGATTTTTTTTTAACTTTGAAAATAGTTTTGTTCATCCCTAATTGCCTCTGATTTCAAAGGCAGAACGTGTAGAATTGGCAAAACTATTGTTGTTGTAAGTTGTCTCCTTTCTTGCACTTTTATAGAGTCCTGACAAAACATTGGAGGAATAGACTTCACTTCAAGCCATAAACTTAGAGGCACACTTTAATTACTCTCACTTAAAAACACACTGGCATGTGAAACTACATTTTTTGGCAGGATAAAGAGTAATTTTGTCAGGAAAGCCTAAAGAATAATAAAGATCTTCTAAGACCCGGTCCGTCAACTTTACATGCCATTATTACACAAAATATTCCTTTTTGAAAGATACCTCCATCTGGCATTTGTTATTACTAATTTTCCTCTATTCATAATTCACCAGCATCATTATGAGCAGAATGTCTCCAAACAAGGCAGTGCATTATCATCTTAATTAAGAGAGGCACCATTTCTTAAAGTGCTGGCAACTTTGTACATAAATATCAATGTCCTAACAAATGCCATCTGTTGGTCTTGGTCTTTAACAGGAATCATCATCTCAGCCTGGGGTAAAGTCCTAACAAACTATTGTTATGATACCATAACACTGGTCGCTTTCATTGGTGCGTGAAGAGTTTTGGTACATCTCAGAGGAACAATGCTGAACATTTTTCTCCTTGGTCTTTTCACAGAGCATAACATCATCCTTGGCAATCAGCACAAACAATGCTCTCCCTGCTTGTCCATAGCAAAGAGGAGAAGTTATTGACTGCAGCTAAAAAGGGGGTCTGTCATTAGAGCTAAGAATCAATAACTACTGGAAGTATCAAGTTTGACAGCAGTCATGACAAAAAGACAGCAGCACATATCACAAATGCTTGAGCTGGGTTGAAAACCCCTCTGAGGAGTGGCAGTCCAGGCAAGTCATCTCAAATCTGACATCTATTACCAAAGACATTCACTGGTCCCTCCTCATGCAGAGCTAATCCTGTTGAATCAGCTCAGATTCACCTTTTATTCTTACACATGGGCAATATACTGTCTATGTAAGTCCAGCAGCCACCAGAAACATTCATGGAGCATAACCCAAGGAGGAAAGTGGGATGGAGTCATGCTTACATTGTGCTACATTCATCCAAGACGAACCTCACCCAGGGCAGGAAAGCCTGTGTAAGCCAAGGTACTGCACGGATCCCCTTATAAAAGTCTGTAGTTTTACTGTGTGTGATGTTTTTCAGGAAACAGTAAATGCATACAACAGATTTACAGCTCAGGGACACTTGCTAAGGTGCTCTCAAGACCTTACAGAATTCCCATTTGTCAACGACAACTTCAATACCACAGAACTTCAGGTTTATCCCAAAAGAACCAGACTGCAACTGAGCCTGTGAAAATGCATCAGAAGAAACTGAAAGGCAAAAAGCACTTCTGAACTCTTTTCTGTGGTAAAAAATCAGATTTTAAAAAAAATAGAGAGGAAAAGGTACATTTGCTTATGATGTTTTTACACTGTAGACAATTCTGACACCAGATAGCAAATGCTTTCTAATGTTTGTTGTTTTACATGAGCAGTTTAAAGTGTTGCCCTCTTAAACAAACTGAGAAATAACCTTCCGTACTAAAGCATAGAGGTGACTAATTCCCATGGTGCATCCCTGGTAGAGTTGTCTTAAACAGAAACAAATGATGTCTACAGCTTTGAAACAGGAGTCCAACCTGCTACTATCATGAGGTGCTCCAAGGACAGTCCAAAAGACCCATGTGCTCACTGCTTTGTTATAAGGTGTAGATAAGCTTGAATATGTACACCAGGACTGCTTTATGCCAGAAACCAAATCTCTGAACTTCAAGCAGGAAAACGTGCTGCTACACCTCTCTGTGAAACCTTTGGTAAAACATCTTTCCTGTCCTCCCCTAGGTTAGGTACAGTCTGGAGACATACTACATTCATATACTTCAAGATTAGAGAAGATAAAACAGGTCAGGGAGTTTGTAGATGAGGGAGTTAGTGATATCTGACTATAACACCTATTAATGATGGTGTTTCTTACAGTTATGTCCTGATAAGCAGGACATTCGCAGTCATTTTATACTATTTTTCTTAAAGAAATAAAGAACTGCATCTGCAGCCGTGAAATAGGTTTCATTGCATATACCAAGATGACAGAAAATTCTCCTGGTGGTTCCCTCTGGCATTAATTAACACTAGAGGGCACTGCTTATTTCTTTATTTTATGAAAGAAAACTGCACTCTCCTCCACGGGCTTCCCACTGATTGACCAGTACTGTTTGGGATGCTGAGTTGGTACTTTATTATCCCTGAAACCCTGCTTTTAATCTGCAGACTGTAGGACAGCCCAGGAAATTAAAAAGCATCAGCACTACAAATCTCAAACATTCAAAATCAGTCAACTCTTTTGAAAGGGGTAGAAAACCAGGGCCTGAGTTTTATTTACCTTTTTGCAAAAAACAAGAGTCATATTTGTTAAATTATCGTCCACATCATAGTGGGTAGCTGTATATCCTTGAAAGACAAAGAGATTCCCTTAGCTAAGCACCTCTTTCTAGAGACAGGGCATCAAAATAACTGGGTTTGTGATAGAGACAGACATGTGTGAGAGGTAGCAACCTACAAGTGCCTATTTTTTGCAAGGGCAGAACTTTTGTTGAGAGAAGGCTTCACGCTCTAAAAGAAAAATGTTATTTACAACTCTGTATTTTTTTTGCTTTTACTTACATGAAAAATAACTCAGGTTAAGTGAAAATAGATTTCTATAGGTGAATTTGGTGCAAATGCAGCAGTGGAGGGAAGCCAGTTTGGTTTGCAATCTGTATCTTTTCAGAAAACAGTCTTTAAAGATCTTTTATCGGACCACTAGCAGCTTTCAAAAGGGATTGTATATTTTCAAAGATGACTGTCAAAGGCTCAAATTTCACTGTATTCAACTCTTTTGACTGCATGGGAAAAGGGATTTTTAAAAGAAAATAATAATTGGTCCTTATATTCTTAATTAAAATACTGACTTTTCTTCTTCCTTCTCTGGGAAAAAAACGAATGTTTTCATTCCACAATAAAAGAAGAAGCAGAACTGGCTGAATATTGCTTGGTTCAGTCTCACATGTTACACCTGACCTCTGACCGACAGAGTACCATCCTCCTCCCTTCCTCTTCCATCACACCCATTGAATTAGTCCCTGGGATATAGTAATTTATATAGCATCAGCCTTTTGAGCTGTTGGCAAAGGCTCGTGAACATCTGGCTAAGCACAAATGGGAGTTGCTCTGCTTCACTTGCTGCTGCCTGAATGACCTCCATGTCTCCCATCCATGCCTCTTTTCTTTAAACTATAATTTCAAGATGAAGCTCCTTTCCTTACAAAAACATAAAAGAGAGATTAACTCCACATTTGATTACATTAGCAGGATACCTGGTGCATATCTACCTAAACGACATTTGAAACATTTCCTGCCATTCATTTCTACCTTGCACGGGACAGAAGTAGAAATATTCTCTGGCTTTCAATAGCCACTCGCAAACTACTCAATAATTAGAAACTAAAAACTTAATTACTCTCCCTGCAACAATGAATAAAACATTATTTTAAGTGCTCACTAGGAAAAAGTATTAGTGCTAAAAGTAATAGGTTGTCAGAATTTAATGAACTGCCTACCTTTCCAGCAGCACTGATGGGAAAAAAAACTTGAAAGAATAAAGAAAAACGTTTATAATGATAAAAAACCTCTTTCTGTGAATGCCAAGTGCCACACTTCTAAATTTATTATTGCACTATTCCAATTTTAAAGTGTGTTATTTTATCTGAATGAATGTATACAACTATAAAACTAGGGAGAAGTCTGAGCAGCACAGCAAGAAGTCAGGCATATGGGTCCAATCCTGTGAACAGGCATCAGGAAGCAGTCTGGTAGACTTTACTCGAGTAGGTCCATGAGTACATATAGTGCTGCAGAACTATAAAAAAACTGTATATAAAACTAATTAACGTAGTGTGCCAGTCTTTCACTGTATGTCAAACAAACTAAAGCAGTTCTCTAAGATAGATCTGGTCCTGTGCCAAGAATAGGCTCTTTTCTTAGTTTTGCTTTTGTCCATGAAAGTTAGTCATAAATGTGTTGGCCAGACAAGGCACTCTACTTTTCTCCCTAGACCCCCCAGAAAATGGATGGAGAAAGGATTCATTCCTTTCCATCCACACAGGCACATTGCCCACTACTGCATTAAGACAGTTGCTGCTTCTGCTGAGATTACTTCATTCTGTATATTGCAAATTTCCTTTTTTCCTCAGAATCTGATCTTATTTCTCTGTATAAATAGTTAGGCATTAATTAGTGCAATGTCACATATGAACGCAAGGTAGATATTCTTCCACTGATTCAGGGATAAATGATTAGCACTTAGTGCAGGAAAGGAGTTTTCCCACAATAAAGGACCTTAGGCGAAGCAAGTGGCTGCGTACAAATTTCAGGAAGCTGAGTCCACGTCACTGTCAGCACCGACTGCTTTGGAGGAATGTGCAGGCTGCCTCCAAGGAATGCTGCCCCCCGCTCCCCATCAGAGATAAAACCTCCCTCCTCTCCTTTTCATTCAGACACACAGCAGCTGCTTAGCTAATTATCTCGGACAGTAGGTCCCCTCAGCGAGCCTTTGCCCCCACTGGGAGAGGGGAATCCTTTGTTGGGGAAGGATCCTATTACGCCCGCATATGAGAAGAGCTCAGCTTCAAGCCTGCATCCTTATTCCCTTTCTCTGTAAAGGACCCGCAGGTGGGGAGTGGGAGGAGAGAAAAACAAAATAGCATTGGACACCCTTTCCTATCCCATCCCCTAAAGCCATGCTGGCAGAAGCTCAAAGCACAGAGTGCAAAGAGACACCTGCAAACTTCAGGGAGCCTGTGGGTTTGGACAGACAAGCAGGTAGAACTCCAGGGCAGGATCTCCCCTGGGAATGAAAAATGCCCTACAGAGCCAGCACTTCAGAGCAATTTTGTACACTCTCACGTAGGGATTTTCCTGCCTCTTTGAGAGCAGAAATCGGCATTCCTGCTGCTGCAAGAAGTACCCGGCAGAAACAGTCCCTGGATTTCCACAGGGAGAGTACACAGGGAAAAAACCCTGCTTTAGGAAGATGTATTGGAGCTAAACTTTTTTTAAATGTCAAACGTCTTAACTTCTATCACAAGGGAATTAACAAAACTGTCAGCACAAGAATGATTATACATTTAAGTTCACTGAAAAAAGTATCCCCTCCTCCAGGTGCAAGTGTCCTCCCTAATTCTTGCTCCTATGTTTCCAAGAGATATGAAATGAGATTCAATCATTTGCGGGAAAATGAGTAACATGTAAGAAAAGTCCAAAGGACCAAGCAGAAAGATGATGACCCTGAGGATGAGGAATCAGAGACATGCAACAAAAGAGAAACAATTCAAAGAGAAGTACAGAAGAGCAGAGGGAAGTCAGTAAGAGCAAGAACAGACAGCAGGAGAGATGAAGGTCTGGAGTGCCATTAATATGAAAACAATAGTGCTTAAAGAAAGTAATGCTTAAACAATCAGCTACAGAGAACTAAACTTAATTCTTCAGAAGCATGGAAAGACAGAGTGAAAAAACAAATAATCTGTGTAAAACAGAGAGAGAAATCATCCTTTTGGGGTAAGTTCTTTCCTTTCTGAACACATCATTCCTGAATGTCCTGGAGGCTCCCCTGTCCTTGATTCCAGGTTTTAGCCAATGCTGGAGGTTCAATACCAGCTACAGCAACATATAAGAAATTCAGTGAGATTTAAAAGAAGAAGGTTTTTATGTGCATAGTTGGTAGAAGGGAATTTCCAGTCTTTATCATACTGCACTGTCGTGGCTCAACCCCAGCTGGCAACCAAGTCCCCTGCGGCCACTCGCTCACTCCCCCACAAGCGGGATGAGGGAGAGAATCGAAAGAGTAAAAGTGAGAAAACTCCTCGGTTAAGATAAAGACAGATTAATAGTAAAAGCAAAAGCTATCCACACAAGCGAAACAAAACAAGGAATTCATTCACCACTTCCCATGGGCAGGCAGGTGTTCAGCCACTTCCAGGAAAGCAGGGCTCCATCATGCATAACGGTTATTTGGGAAGGAAGACAAATACTATCATTCCAAATGTTCCCCCCTTTCTCCTTCTTTACCCAACTTTATATGCTGAGCATAACATCATATGATATGGAATGTCCCTTGATCAGTTGGGGTCAGATCTCGTGCACCCCTGCACTCCCAGACTCCTCACTGGTGGGCTGGTAGGAGAAGCAGAAAAGACTTTGACTCTGTGCAAGTGCTGCTCAGCAACAACAAACACATCGCTGAATTATCAACACTGTTTCCAGCACAAATCCAAAATACAGTTCCAAACTAGCTACAATGGAGAAAATTAACCAGCCAAAACCAGTACATCCCTTCTGGCAGCCGAACGGGACTATACTGATCTCAACTATTTGTACCGAACTTCTGTTCATAATGTTTGGCTGCAAGCAAACCACATGTCATGGATAAACCATTAGCCAGAGTTTCCCCTTCACAAAGCTCTAAATTACTATCCTTTTGCTCCTGTAGACCCATCCATATGCACGTGGAACTAGGAAGAACATTTGTCATACTATCTGCACACACTATGGCAAACAAATGCCAATGATTTATGCTAAAGCAAGTGTTTATATAGTTAAGTGCAAAAGGAAACCTTAGTCTTCATCTGCTGGATCCTGGGGCTTACGGCTATGGAAGATGGTGTTCTCTGTATGTTGCTCTGCATTATGTTAAGATCTTAAAAACTGATGGTGTCAAAACTTCTTTCACTGTTTCTATTTCTAAATTATTTAGCATATTAAGGCCCTGCTTACTCATAAGCAAAAAAAAAAAAAAAAAGGACAAATAAGGTGATGTGGGCTGAGAGTAGTGTGAAGTTGCGTGACAAAAAGGGCTAGTACTTTTCCCCTTAGTTTTATATCTCTGTTCACCACTGTTTTCCCAATTCTCTACTGTAGAAACCTCTGTCAGTTGTCTTTTACTGCTACTGTGGAAAAAAAGACATAAGCAATAAAAAAGCCCAACAGTAGGAGAGCACAACAGCAGATTTTACCTAAATTATGAAGCAAAAATCAGACTGGGACATTAAAACTCAGAGTCAACAAGGAATCATTTAACTGTACAGAAAACAACAGCAACAACCTCAAGAAACTTGAATATCTCAAGAAACTTGAATATCTCAAGAATTTCAATTATTAAAACCCCCAGGCTTTTAAAATTAGTTATATCTGGAGAGATAAAGAAAATGCAAGGGGAGTTCATTGGAAAAAGATCTTTTTTAGAATTGGCTTTCATAGTCAGGCTGGGGAGATTATTGCCAGGCCAATGCCACAAAAAGCATTTCCTGCCCTCTATAAGCTGAAAACTATAAACAATCTGGAACAGCAAGGCATCTTTGAATCCACTTCTCATTTGGTTATCACCATAGCTTTTATTTCCATTTCCAAACTGCTTCTCTTATGTATCCTTTCTGATTTTGCAAGCTAGAATACAGAATTCCCCATTTCCCATTGAATCTGATGCCTACTGATAACTTTGAACACATGGGGAAAGGCTGCTGCTGGAAACAACAGCAGTGAAGTCGGTACACTGTGTAGGTCCATGCAGACAGTACAGATCTAGAACAAATTGCTCAATCAGCTCAGTCTTCCTTCCTTTCTTGAAATAAAAAGCAACACTAAAAAGACATTCAAAAGTTACAATCTTTCCAACATACTATCAAAATCAAGAGCCTCTGCCTCTTCAGCCTACTCATTCCAGCTATGGAACAAGCACCATAGCATACTTCCCTTCAATGATTTATTTATACAGGTCCTCTCCACTTGAATGCAAAAGGCACTAATATGCTCTTCAGTTCTGAAGTGCAGGAAACAGTACTTCGGGTTGATAACTTCAAAGGAGGGCACTTCTGCATGTCTAAAAAATGCAGTGACTGCTCTTCCGTAAAAGTCAAAGGGTTACAGAAGGGAAAAGGCTGCGTTACAAGGTCAAATATTACATCACCATATTAGAGCAATTGGTGATGGAAAAGACTTGAGAGGTCATGTTGTTCATCCCCCTACTGACGCAAAATTGTTCCCTAGAGAGTAATACAGTAGGCAAGTAGTTGTTACACTAAAATATAAGTTACATAATGCAAGAGAATGGGGCTGGGGAAAATTCCTAGAAAATAAAATAATATAGAAGAACTTACTGCTTCTTTAGAGATTACTGTAGCCAATCTGAGGCTAAAGCTTAATTTTTAAAAGTATGTTGAGGCCAATATTTAAGTTTTGTTTCAGTTTACAAATAGGCCTCTGAATTGCTGACCTGTGTGCTTGTACTTGAACAAGCACATCAGTGCCTCCTGGATTAAAAATACTTAATAACAACACACTAGTCATGATTTGAGTTTTCTGGTTTTATTCTATTTTAAATAGTGTCAAATGCTGCCCTGCATTTTTAATCAGTATTAGTAAACAAAGAGCAACAAGCAAATTATAGCAACCTATCAACAAAAAAGACAAAAAATTTAGGCACACATCCACTATCTCTAGAATTATGGATGCCTTACCTGTGCTGACAGCTTGGCAAACGGCAAAATGTCTGAGTGCAAAGACATCACAGGTTTGTGCCAAGAAGGTGAATGAGCTCCTGAGCTTAAAGTTCATACCAAGTTTTTCTGTTGCATAAGACATGCCAAAATACATCTTTAAGACTAGGTTGTTCCAGTGATCCCAGATCCAGTCTCAGGAGTGCATCAGGATTTAACTAGCCCTTGGGCCTCAGAGGAAGCAGCCTCATAATTAACTGCATGCATTCAAGCACATCAGTTTGTTCAAAAATTTGGACAGCAAGTATGAACCACTCATCAGATAGCAAGCAACAGGCAAAAGAGCAGCAGCAGCTGATGGTGAAAACCTGATAAAGCTGCTTCTCCTAAGACTGCTACTAGTTTTTGCAATGGTGTGTGCATCTGTAAATAGCCTGCACTGCCTACGTGCATGTGAGACTTCCCATCTCACAGCCATGTTGCTGGGCACAGCTGGTTCCAATTCAATGTTGGGGGTTTTTTTGACCATTTGAAGTGGCCAAGACCAAGAATCCACCACAAAATCCTCACGTACATTAGATGTGCCTGTGACTGAGACACACTGTCAATATTAACGATTAGTATTTACTTCACTCAGAAGCATCAGCCACACAATCATGAAGATTCCTTCTGGGAAGCTTCTAAATGTAACACCTGAATCCACCAGAGCTTCACCTATAGGATTTTTTACCCCAAAACTTATTAAAAAACATAATAAGCAAAGAATTCCGATGAAAATGCCACAGCATCTCCAGCAAATTTATTTCCATTTTTCATTACATTTATTGATAATAATATTGATTTCTAAAACATTTTTTTTAAATTTAAATTCAATATTTAGACCTCCCCAGTCTGAAAATTCTTTCAATGTCTCCATATAATAGCCTCTTCCTTATGCTATAAACTTTATTTGTAGCTAATCTTTCCTACACCTTCTTGTTTTTGTATACCTCCTCTAATCAATTCACATCTTTAAATGTGCAAAGTCAGACACAGCAATTCAACTAAGGCTTTACTGATTTTGAGTAAAAAGAAGAAAGAGCATTTCAATAGACAAAGATTTGGTTTTGGTTTAGTATTAGTCACACAGCAAAGAACAATCCCTTAAGTAAGAGTCTCATAGTTCCTAACAGACGTGATCTCAGTCAAAAACAATAGGCTAGTTAACCAGCTTTGTTCTAATAACTTAAATTGACTCTTTCCATGTGTCTTGATGTATTTTAGGGTTCTTGGAAGGATGCTTCTTTAGGATATTTGAAGGAAATAGTTAAATTAACAGAAATTAAGTTAAGAGAGATGGATTTGTAACAGAGGGAGAATGAAGAAATATCAGATGTGCAGAAGGAAACACTGCAGCACCAATACTTTTAGCAGATGTCAAAGTAATTCAGGGTCAGCAAGTTTCACATCATTCTGAAATTGCTGGGACACATGAAATATACACCATTTTGGCAACTGAAAAGAAAGGCAAACCCCACGAATAAACTGGAAAAGAATCACGAAGATCTAAATTCATGCCAATGCATGAATCTCGATGCAGATGCCAGATCAAGCACATGGCCAGTCCTCCTGCAGTAGCCTGGGGAGGCTTGGAGATCCCCACTGTCTGCTGGACAACTCACCTCCCAGCATTTCTACGGCGGCTGCACCCCGCGCCTTGCCATCTCTTGGGTCACACTGGCACACAAGGCAGTGCAGGTGGCTGGCATATCGCTGCTCCATCTGCTGCCCCATGTCTCACAGCAAGAGGGACAAGAACAGGCATCCCAAGAACGTGGCACAGGCACTGTGATAAGCTTAACACACTAGGAGGGAAGGTAACACCACAGGGTAGCCAACAGCCTCAAGCTTCACATACCGCACACAACAGCCCTGCAAGAGAGCACTGCAGCTGCTGTCCCGTGCTCCAGTGCAATTTTGTCCTTCAGTTACTATTTTTTGTTACTACTCAGACTGTTGGGAATATAAAGGCTTCTCCAGCAGAGGAGACACACCTTCATGCTGTCTTTAGTAGTCTGATGTACAGGCATGTACAAAGATTTAACAGTGAAAGTACTCAGGTATTTCACATCCATATAAAAATGAGGCAAAAGTAGGATACTTCTCCACTTTCCAAGAACCACAATTAGGACGAAGGGAAGTATCCAAAGCTACATATATTAAAATCAGGAAATTACTGATAAAAGACCATGTTAATCGTGTGAAAACTTCACTTTTGGAAATTCTCCCCCATTTTCACAGGTGAAAAACATCCCTGATTTTCCAGGAACAAGATGTGTGATACCTGTAGGCTCCACAACAGTATGGTTGGATCTCACGAGAAAATACAAAGCAAATATCGGAACAATCATTTCACCCCCATCAATTAACAGAACAACTAAAAACCGCTGTGCTGGATGCTTCTTTGAGTTGCATTTGGGAATCAGTGAATTCACATAAATGCATTAGCAGCCGGAGAGAAGCTTGTACATAAATCCACCCACTGCTTTGGCAACACATTTTCCTTTCGGAAACAAAAGCTGGCCAATGCCTCTCCAAGCAGTGGTGCATTGCCCACTGGGGCACCAGCTCTTCACATCTCTTGCTGTCGACAGAGACAGACCCTCGAGCAAGCCCAGCCTCACTTAGCATGATTTCCTGCTTAAATTTCCCCCTCAACCTCTACACATCTCAACAGTTTTATAACAAATAATTTAAATGAAAAGTCGCTCAAGCTATCGGGCTCCTTTCCATATGGCTCCATTCTGTCCTGGGTCAGGGGAGCTTCCAGACAAGTTTGCAAGTTTCCAGGGTAAAAGGAAAGGCTATCCTGATGGTGCTCAAACCACACCACCCTACCACACATTTATATTTTCAAACATTCCTCAAGCACAATTTCTGTTTACCATACCATAGGGCACTTGGCCTGAACTTGTTTAACACATTTGCATTATTTATCCAAATTCATTCATCACAGTTGTAAAACATCTGACAGACGATGGAGGTTTTCCAGCATGTATCAGCCCTCTTGTTTAATTAAAAAACTGATTATTTTCACCTCTAAGTAATTTGACCAAAGCCACACAAAAGCATTCAGCTACACTAAATCTTTCTCTGTTTGCTATTAACTCAGTCACTAGCTGTAAAAAGCTCTTGCTATCTACTTATCTTATTGATCAGAAGAATATCAACTATATACACACATACACTATACATATTAATACACATAATATATACACACATTAGTTATACATATTACGTATGTTTATAGATATGTATATATGATATATATACTCTACACATTTAAATGCAATAGTTTCTTTTTAGGAAGATCTATGTGATAAGAAAAGCTTAACTGACACATTCATTGAATTGCTATTTGTAACATAAATACTGCCAATTACTATGCAAAGTGTTTCTGTGTGCAAAATGCCCGTACACGGCACACAGGTTACACACATTCAGCTACTTAATCCAACAAATCCCAGCCATAGGAAAACACGGTAACATAAAATCCACGGATTAATAAATTCATTTAAGTATCAACATCATGCACACTAAGTCAATGTAGTTTGCAATCAGATGCTGCAACTGGAAAGTAAAAGCTGTTCTGCTTTCTGTGATTAGTAAGCACGAGCACTGCCTTTTTACTTCTTGTCTCTTGCAGAAGGAAGATCTTTCATTGTTCTTTTCTTCGGTATTTTTTTTGCATACTTTGCATTGCCCATTAATCATACTGACACAAATCTGTAACCACAAAACTAGAAGCAAGCTAACAGCTAAGACTTGCAAGAACATTAGAAGGACCAGATCCTACCTTCTACCTAGGCTTTCTAGATTCCAAATCAATGTAGTTCAAAAAGTGTCATATGGGCTGCAGGAATTCAAGATCCATTCACTGTTCCTAAGAAATCCATAACTGTTTGCTGCATGGTTTGGTTGTCTCATATGCTAGCTTTTTCTCCCTTGAAGAACTATATAAAAAACCACGATGAACTACATCATCACACTTTCACTTGACAGCACAGGTGGGTTAGTGCAGACCTCAGGGCAAATAAGTCCCTACCCTTTCTCACATTAGGAATCAGAAGTATCCCGGGAGAGTGAGTCTCAGGGAGAAGCCAGGGCAGTAAACTGAGAATGGAAAATCTCTGCTTCTCTTATATCAACAGTACCTTGAGGATCTCTATGTTCTGAGAGCTAGTATGGATCTATCCCTTTGTCTCCCTCACCTCCCACCCTGTCATTATTTCTAAAGTCTATAAAGAGACACCGGAAAATAAAGATGATGATGGGGGATGAGTACAGAAGACAGCTCCAGCAAGAAAACAATAGGGTTTGCACATCTGATTATAATATATTACATTCAGAAAACAAGAAAATGTGGCTTCTTGGAAGAAACGCAGGACTATCATCTACAGAAAGAAAACCATGAAGAAATTACCAGGTGCTCAAGTTTGCCTCAGTGGCACTCCTGGTCTGCAACCACTACTAATCTTCCATACAGAAAGCAGGCAATGAAGCTGAAGGGACAAAAGATCTTAAGAAAAAAACCAAACAATATGCTTATTCTTTAATCTGAAAACGATTCCTTACTGTATACTTCTTTTTTATTGCTCTTTTTATTAGCCTCTCTTAGGCTTTTTATGTAAATAAGTGCCCTACAGCCTACTGTCACATGCTATATATGAGACAACCTCTCAAGCGTGTACAGAAAACTTCAGTTGATGCAGGATTTGGCAACTTGCTTGGTAAGTGGCATTTTAATTCATGAGCATAATAAATACATGATGCATAATCTACTTGGGCAGCCTGCTAGTTTTAAGATGTTAGTCTAGACCTATAAAGCCCTAAATGTCTTGGGACCTATTTATCCAGTCATTGAGCTTTTTTGGAAGTTTTCTGATGAAACAAAAGTTATAATCAGAAAATGTCGGTCACTAAATTGGAAACACTGCCTTGAAAGCCACTTGCAGCAAGCAAACTTTCTTTAGATCCAAGACAGGATCCCAAGGAAGTTTGCCTAGATTCATTATAACTGAGGACCCTGGAAGGGTATGGCCGTCAGCCCTAAGGTTGGTGCTGTGGGAAGCTGTGAGTCTGCACCATGGTGCGACAAATCAGAAGAGAACTGCAGATCCTAACAGATTGAGAGCTCTTGGAGCCCAAGCTGTGCTGCACACAACCCAGAGAGCCCAATCCTGAGCCCAAGTGCCAAAAAAAAAATGAAAAATGTGCACTTCAGTCACAAATTTCAGAAAAGAAAAAAATTATTTGTACTCAGAGTACCTTTCAATATCAATTTTCTGCAGAGGTATTAGGATGGTATTTCCTGAGCAGTTTCCGAGTTGTGCCACAGAATATTGGGTGTGTTTGTGAAAGCTCTGTCACTCCTCACTCCCTGCAACTTCAGAATTTTGCATGTCTGGAACAATCTTATTTTTTTCCGGTGTTTCATTAGCAGCCCCCTTCTGAGAAATGCCAGGTGGCACTGTGCCCAGAATCGCTTGCCAGCTAATCTCAGAGGATTGGGCATTATGCCATTTGAATTAAAAGAGCTCAGCTCTAGCTCACTGATAACATTTAGGAATCAAACCAATAAAATGGGGGAAAAAACTGAATACAAATAACCTCTGAATGCACACAGATGATGGCTTTTACCGAAAATGTATACAGTTATGGAGAAAGAAAAAAAAAGCAGTAGTGGTCTTTTCTTGAAAACTTAAACCAGGGTTCAAGTAAGAAAAATTGGCTATGATTTTATTAGTTTCTGAAAACAACAAAAAGAAAAAAAAGGAATTTGAACATTTAACTACAAAGGTAACATCATAGGGTTCCCTGCAACAGAGAGCTCAAACTTCAGGCAAGCTGTGCTATGCTACTCACCCCACAAAGTGTGGAGGAGAAAGAGGGAGAAAAGAATTTGCATTTGAAGGGAACAATGGAGTTTCTCCCTCAGTCCCTTCATTCTGGCATTTTGACATGTCCTTCCCAAAATAAAGACGACGTTTAATTTATGAAGACTAATAAAATCATAAATAGCCAGTGAAAAAGTCTGCATAATCCTAACATTGTCCACATCAACAATAAAACATGGGATACTTCAGCATGTGCACGTAGATGAGTAGGCAAGAACACAGTCTAACGATTCTGTAAATAATAAACTGTTTTTCTATCACAAGTTTTTAGGTTTTACAGGCTAGAAATTCCCACGTACAACACACCCCACAGAGGAGGTATGGGAAGGAAAAACACAAGGCTAATAAGGACGTGACTATTAGGAAATAAAGCAATTCAAAACCATTTCCTATAACTCAGTTAAAGAAAAATATGGGAGGCAACTTGGCTTACTCTGACTGCTGTCTTTATAAAGCCTATCTATGTTATTTACATCTTCTCTATTCTTTCAGAGACCATGAGTCAGTAGAGGACAGCTTATTTTCCTTTCACTTCCTCGTACATGCCTTGGAGAGTCAGATAGCATCGGTCTTGGACTATTTCATAGCTAATTAACAGAGACAACAGCTAATCAAATCAAATCAGTCATACAGACAAAACTGTCCTTTTCCTGTGACACAACAACATCCAAGAAATTTTTATAGGAGAAATAAACGAGAGGCGAGTTAGAAGGTCTCTCTCCATCTTACAAGCAAGGATAAAGCAGTTTTAACTTTGGTCAGAACAAACCCCCTACAGTTCAGATAGATGAGGGCTTGCAGAAGTCACTTGCTTTTTCAGCTCCATTTGCAAAGCATGGACATAAGCCACAGGCAGACACTTTAGCACCCTCCAAACAGAGGCAGACATTTCAGAGAGGATGCAATCTGGTGTGAGGCGCTTGCCCTCTCCCTGTCTTTCCCCCTCTGCCTGCCTTTGCCCCTCATGTGCTCTGCTACCCTCGGGGGGCTGCAGGGACCTGCTCATCTTGAGCTCCCGAGGCAGGAGGGAACATCAAGCGTCCACCAGGGTTGGGTGAGTCAAAAAGGAGTTTACAGGCAGGCAACTCTGCCCCTACCCAGCACACTGCATTCCATGTCTGCCCTGAGCAACCCTTGCCACTCAGTGTCTCCGGAAAGCAGCTGGGGGCAGAGGAAAGCAGCAATACTCCCCTAGCCTTCCCACCGCTCTCAGCACCCCAAATTATCAGCACTCCTGTGCAAGTGCTCTGTCCTCACCATGGGCAGGCCTGCTGGATAATCATTCCTGCGTTGTTTGGGCTGCTGTTCTCCACTTGGTTTTCCACACAGTGCCCTCACTAGCTATTCCCACATCTACTCTCAGCTGACAGGAGCCCTTTCTCAGCACTGTCCTTGCTGTGAGGCTGTGACACCTGCATTTGCCAGACTAACTCATTTTCCCACAGTGGCAGCACTGTTTCAAGCCACCCAGCTGCCAAAGCCCAGGTACCCCTGAGACATTCAACTGGGAGCAATCAGAGTAAAAGGCCTGTCTGCCAGGATGGGTGGCTCCAGTAGTGTGCTTTCACAGGTGGGTACTGTGAATTCAGTTCCACAAGCAGTGCCTCGAAGTGCCAACACTGTGCATTGATGGAGTGTAGACCTAACACAGGGCTTGCTGCAAAAACCCATTGCTGGCTCCTGTGATCCACATTTTGTCCTGCAGACACAGCATGACAACCCATGCCAATGAAGCACAGGAAGTAGAGGAGCCCAGAAGTGAACACTTGAGCCCTCCTTTGTCCTTTCTGCTCATATGCCTTGCAGAAATGACCACATTAAAAACAAGTAAAAAAGCAGAATACTATTGAAACACTGAATTTCATCTGTTATTATCTTATTTACAAAATACACATTTCTTCCAGTGAGAATCACATCTGACTTGCTACTGACCCAGACAGAAATTCAGAGGGAAAAGGACTAGCTTCTGAGGTCCTATCCGTAAAAATGTTTACTATTTACTTTGGTAGCTACTAATCATTCTGGGATTTATGGGGTGCTTCATCAACCCTTAGCAGAGCTTGCTCATGAGAAGACATGCAACAAAGCAAAACCAGTACTAAAGTCTGCCTCAATGAGAGCAGAGCAGATTAAACCTAGAAATTAATGAAGGACAAGAAGCATAATTACAGATGACATCTGTACAAGGTCACTTCCATTGCCCAGCAATATGTTTTTATACAGATCTTTTAGCTGCTGTAGGACTGGATTAGTTACAGTGTTTACACTGTCAAAATAGATTTTTAAATACTTCCATACATCCTGTTTCTTTTAAGAGCATTAATACACCTCCCAGAAGTCCTCAAGACATCACATGCTATGGATAGCCAGAAACTACCTAGATTTGTCCTCTGTGTTATATTGTGTCCATTGTCAATACTAAGCAGTCATATAATATGAATTTACAAGAAACATATGCACACGCAAAAACACAGGCATATAATCAAAGTATATTGTGCAATTGCATCTTTTTGGTACCTTGAATTTAGTCACACTTTTGATCCAAAATATACTGCTGTTTTCCTGTACCAATAATATGGCTGGTAATTTATCAAATACTTGAATACTGAAAGAAACACTGAAAAATTTTTCACTGAAAAATTACATGCCCACAAAAGTGTAAAGCAATACCCACTTCAACTGCTTTTCCTTAGGCATGACGGCCTTCTTCCCATCATAAATGGATAAGACAACAGAGAGACTACGTAAAATACCCTGGATAAACAAGTTGGCTAGCTAAAAGCAATGAGAAAATCATCTCACTTCAAAAATTTCTGAAGCTAGAAAACAGTAATGAAAAAAAATAATTAAAAAAAATCAAAGTTCCTGCAAGAAGTGACCCAGGACCTGAACTTCAGACTCAATCACTCCCTAAACTCTGGAGTCATGGATGAGCCTGAACGTGGCAAACGTGCTCTTTTTCTACAGACTATCAGAACAAATGAAACTTTATTATGCAATTAAAATCAAGCATCATTTTTCTGTCATTACATCAGAATTTGCCTAAAGAAATCAACATTCCTCAAGCTGGAGCACTCTAGCCATGCTACATGTGCTGTTGGAGGCAGGTTAAATCAGTTGGGAATCCTATATGCCTAGTATCTGGCTTCAATTTTCCCTGGCAGTTACTCCCTTAGCACTAAACTACAGTGAATCAATACACTGCCAGGCATATTTCCTTTCCCTTTTCTTTTTGAGATGCTGTCCTATGAAAATCCTAAGTAAAAGAAATCTTTTGCAGGTAGATGGAAATCACTTCCCAGGCTACAGACTTCAGAACATCACTGTTCTACCTACCCACCAAAAACTTCTGGCACTAGATGAAAATGTTTGTGTGTCCCTTGGTCATGTTTTTATTTTCTCTCAGTTCGCTTTCTGAAGGACAAAGCAAAAGATTGTGAACAGATTTGTGTAAGTGCTTTGGCATGGGAGTGACTTCACACAGCAGCATTTCCTTACCCCCTCGATGGGGTAGGATAGCACAGGTCATATCATGCCAGTTTGTTCTGTCTGGAGTCAAACTGCTCTCCCTCCCCCTACAGACCAAGCCTGCAGAATCCAGAGGCACAGTCCTGTCTAAATCTGAAGAGACTAAGTGAGGGCAAAAATGAACTTTTTTTCATCTACAAAAAAAAGGCACCAAAAAAAAATCACCAAAAAGCTACAGATATACAGTATGCACACATACACTCTTTGAGCTTTCCTCTCTTTTGATAAACTTTTAAGTCAAAAGTAGCTTTCATGACAAGTCCTTGGTTGAAATCCTTGAAACTCTTACTGATTTGGCTCCCTTAGATGAAAGCCCAAAACACAAAACTTTTGTTTTCATGCCATCTGCAGCAACCAGAACCAAAGCAAAGACTTGACGGCTATTTTATGTTTGAAATATTGGCTTCAAAGCAATGGGGACAGCACAGTGTGGGTGGGCCTGACACTACAGCTGTCTTAAAACAAAGAGCCTATATATCAAAAAAGCTCACAAGAGACAGGATTTACCCGGAAAGGATTACATCCAACAGAAATGAAGATGAGGAGGAAGACATGCATGCACATGTGTTCAGGGAAAGCAGGGGGAAAAGGGTAATAGTGCAGTTAAAAAACAAAAAAGCAAACAAAAAAATACTGAAGAATGTTCTATCCAATTGCTACCACTGACACGGAAAGTATTTTTTAAAGACATTTCTGACTGTACTACAGTATCAGTGCAATATCTTAAAAATGAGAATAGAATAGGTACTTCAGTTAGTAATGGGGTAAAACACTCAAAAAAGGAGTCAATTTAATTACATGTCTGTATTCGAATGAGACATCCCATGCATCCCAACTAACTTGGAATAACAAGGACCATAGCATTAGTGAATCAAAATGTCATTGAGGTGGCTAAAGTTTAGATCACTCTTTCCATCTGTCTACTCCATTGCAATGGATTCAGGGTGTTTTTACTGTTTAAGCAATGAGAAGTATCAAACATTAAAATATCACATCCACAAAACTCTTGTCAGCACATATTATCAAAATAACAGAAAGCCTAATTTTAAACAGAAGTGAAACAGGAGTAAATCATTTCCACAAGTATGCCTGTGCCTAAGTTTGCAAATGGAGTTTATGGCAAGTGAATATTTTGATTGCAGCATTGGTTTAAAACATTTGACAGGTTTTCAGGCACCAGGAGTGTAACTTCCCAGAGCCTAGCTTCTCTCCTCTTACTGTTCCAACTTCTGAAGCCAGCAAGTGTGTTCACACACAGCAGCAGTATCTTCCTATGCCTGCCCAGTAAAAAGGCTATCAGGAAGCAAATCAATGTGGGCTCATTTCTGTCTTTCCCTCCTGGGACTGCATGGGACAACACAACACAGCTGGACTGAGCCACCTCACCGCTGAAGGATCCAGTTTGCAAACAAAAGTTGACGAAAATGTCACCTGCTGTTTTGGAAAGGCCACCATGGTGCCAACACTGTGCCTGAAAATAGTGTTTCGTCAATTCAGTCTTAAACTGGTTCACCCTTGGGACACAGGCATTGCAGATTTGAGGTGAAAACTGAGGACTGTAAAGGCATACACCTACCTGGTGCTGGAGTCAATAGCCTGACACCTCCCTCTTGGAAAAGATGGTGCTCTGGGTTGTGCTGCAATGTGTCAGACAACACTCCCATGGAGTTGGTATCGTGATAACCCACACCACAGGTATCCACCACTTTCAACAGCAGAACTCTGGTTTTTTGAGTCAGAGGATCCAGGCAGCCAGCAACAGGTAATATCATTAGCAGAGGCAAAAGCATTAATTTAAAGCAAATCAGGATGTCTTTGTATTGTAAATCTCTCCCCTCTCTCAGGCTTGCACAGAAACTTGCTGTTCATCATCTCTTCAACAAAGTGATTTGTGTGTAGAAGCTGGGACCCTTTGACTAAGAATAACCATTTGGTGGGAGCAAAGGGATCTACTTCACAGCTAGAGAGAAAGGACATCCACAGCTCCAGGCATTTCACTTGAGGAGCCTCCACACAGATGAAAGCTCAAAGTCTCTTTTGCAAACCTTTGTTTTTCCCCTTTGCCAACTATGATGACTCTAGAGTCACTGATAATAAAAGCAGATGTTTACAGCCACATGGGAGACTTCCCTGTATACAGTGGCTACTGCATTACATCGCATTAGTTACTCTGTGACATCCACCACAGGTATCACATTGATTAGCAGACATTTTAAATCCCATTGACAGTGATGAGCTTAGATGTGCACAAATATTAAAATGTAGACTCCTTCCCCACCTGGTGATTGTAAAAATGGTTCTCTGAAACACTGGTTTCTTTCACGATCCTCATTCCTCCAACTGAAAAGTTTGTGGATGGTTGTGTATCTTGCTGAGAGACAAAAATGAGGTTTTCCTAGTACTTAATATGATTGCAAGATCTATGATGAAACCTTCACACTCTCTGCGATATATTTTAGAAAGCAGATTTTTTCTTCTATTTTGCATATTCCTGGAAACAGTGCAAACATCTCCGTCATCAAACACAATTGACACCCTAAGTAATTTTCTCTATTTTATACAACATAAAAAAGGCTTCTGTAAGAAGAAACAAACATCTTTAAAATGACTCACTGATATATTCAGATCATTGCTACCTGGTCCTAGCTGGGGAAACTCAATCTGTGAATTGCTTCCTGCTATCTACTTAATTTTGTTTGTTTTCCTCTGGTTCAGTATGAATTATTGGTCTGATTCACTGACTGTTTTCCATCTGACACCAACCCTCTCCATTCTGACCATCAATTTTGCTTTCATCTGTACGGAACCCAGTGCTGGGCCACTGATGTTCTGTCAGCTCCATAATCATTATTACAACTCAGGTCTGTTAGGCCACTTGGAAAATTATGGGTACAATTTACTGACTAAGCATTGCTCTGAAATTACAAGTATGGCTTTAAATCAGTAACTCACATAAACATCGGTGCATTAAACAGAACAGAATTACTCATCAGCTGAGACCAAGACATCCACAATAAACTTGTACTAGACATTCATGTGTAGCAGAATCTGATTATCCTATGCTGATGGAGGCACAGATTTCAACTATCAGATGAGGATGCGTATAACTCGCAAAACTTTTCTGGTGATGTAATTTCAAAGAAGACTTGGTATCTGATGCTGTCTGGGATCTGGCATTGGTATAATAAAATCTTAAGGAGATGGCTTCCAAGAAAGTATATTTTATAAACCTAATCTATTACTGCAATGCAGATGCCAGCAACTCAGGTGTAGAGGAAGGTATAGGAGGGATCAAACAAGTTCTGTGGTGCTGACTTCCAATCACGTGCCCATTTCCTATGCCAAGCAGAAATGTGAAATCCTGTATTAATATCTGAATATAACTTTGGGAGATGCTGGGATTCAGCTATTGTAACAAGCAAGGCCCATTTTTAGTGTTCATTTACTTCCATAATGGGAACAAGCTGTTTTCTTTAAAAGGCTGATTTCATGCTCAGCAGGGTCTACTGCAGTACATTCATGAGGAATGATAAAAGTAGATAAAATTATCAGATGAAATCCTTGATCTTTCTTACAAATGACTAAGGTGTTGCAAAATCAGACAAAAAAGGCATGATTTTTTTAATCAAACAACAGGTAACAAACGAGACAGCCTGGTCCACTTTTGCTGTACTGGGTCTCCTGTCCATCTGTCTCTGGATCCAAGGTCTAACATGAGAGATAAATAGAACAGTTCCTGCTCAGCCACCCCCACAGCTTAGGGTGTTTGGCACCTGCATGTTGACAGGGCTCCAGGAGGATCTGCAGCACACTGGGGATCTGGTGAGAGCAAATGCCCGCATTTTGTCTCGAAATCGCCTTGGTAAAGGTAGCAGCTATGCTATTTTTGCATAGAGTAACAGGTAATATGCCTGTTAACAGGAGAGTCTCTCCATCTCCTTTCCCTGCCCTCCCTAGCCCAAATGGCCAGAGGAAAAAAAAGAAAAAGCCACTTTTGCAAATGACTATATATATATAGTATAAGGATAAGTTTTTCTTAGCAGATTTTCCCAGAAGATGTGAGCTTTTCGTAAGGATAGTGGTGAACAATCTTAGGGGCAACTCAATATTTTTGGTAAGCTGAATTCACTGGCACTGACTGCCCTTAAACTGATGAGCAGCATCAAAATTTTATCTCCTCCAGTACCCTCTTCTCTTAACGTCATGCAAAGCAACTGTTGGGGCTACAAACTCAAAGCTGTATCATTGTACTAGTAGTAAATTTAATCACAATTCCCTAGACAGCACTTTTTTTACAGGAAAGATGGTAGAATAGAGCACTAACGGTCAGGAACATCTTCTCCCTTCTGGTGCAATTTGTGCTTCACGTTAGAAAGCAGCACTTCACGAAAGAGTGCAACTGCAGCTTTGCCAACTCTCAAGCATGTCAATGCACTCTGGATAAGTTTTAATTTCACACTAAAAGTGCTTGTTAAGTCTCATTGGGACCTTATTATTTAGTATACCAACTGATAGCTTCTGCCAGCTGCAAGCTAATCCCATTGAGGTAAGCCCTTGCTGCAGCTTTCAAGTGAAAGTAGGAGATGCTTTTGCTGCATGCACATGTTTCTCCTTACATATCAACTACTGCCTCACTGGCTCTTACATTTATACCATAAGTATCTTCACAATCCTTTCTCCCAGACCAGAATTAATAAAAAAGAAAGTGATCTTGGAGGTGAAGAACTGGTATGCACTTGGACAACCCCAACACAATCCTACTCCTGCAAGCAGGCTAGGCCTGGACCAATAAATTCATCAGCACTTGTAATTGTGAACGAAGCCTGAAAGTCAAAAAGACCATTTGTGTGCAAAGAATAAGCATTAGTCCCGCAGAATCTTTGCTTAGCTAGTTTTTGCTTGTTTTCTCATATTTAAAATGGGCAGAATAGTATTGTCATACTTAACAGAAATTCAGATATACCTTTAGAGCAGGCTATTTTAAGTTGTTTCATGATAGATTTACAAGCACAAGTAAAACATAAATAGATTTCTTAATGGATGAAGGATGGTACCAAACATTTGTTACATTCAGAACAGATTAGTTTTAATTTAAAGGGAGCAGAGGCAAGGCTGATACATCATACACAATTATGTAAAGTGTCAATCTCCAGCCTGAGAGGCATGTGATTTGCTGCTATGCACCACTTACACCTGGATTTTCAAACAACTGGTTAGTGGAGCCAAATGACTACACAAATTTTGTTGCACTTGGAACTTCACTTAGTTTTATGGCCAGCAATTTGCTCGTTGTACAGACATTGATCAGAGACCTGAATGGCATCTCACTTTATTACTCAGCAGATTTTAGACTTGAAAATAATTTTAGAGTAGCAAGGGCAGTGCAGGGAGAGTTGTCAAGATGCTTTAGCTCCAATGGCTATGATCTAGGATTTCAATCAACTTTCGAAACAGCACGATACCCACACAAGTCCAGAACGAGAAGTTGAGTTCTGTTGTTCAGTGGCACGGCTCCTTCCCCAGAAGCAGACACTTAGAAACGGCAGAAGGTGTAAAACCCAACTGACTCCAAGTTCTCCTAAACATTAGAAAAACATGAATCTGAAGCTCGCAGCTGCATTTTATCAGATTTATCCATATAAATAGACCAAGCCCAAAGTGGATCCAGACCTGAACTTTTCACCTTGTGTCCCTCTGTGACGAAAATGTATCTCATTTTGTTACTCAGACCAGAAATTCTTTAAAAGACTTATATTATATTTCTAGCTAAGGAATGACGCTCTCATCAAAACCCTACTGTGCTATGGTGCCTAAAATAGTTAGCTCACTAATACTGTCCAGGTTTGGAGGTTACGTTCTGAACAACATGTTTTGACTGAGTAAGGATTTTTTAATAATCTTTTCAGCTTTCTCCCATCATTCATTTTCTTGGAGCATAAGTTGCTCCGAGCCTGGACTGGTTACAAATAACAGTGAAGAGAACACTGCTCTCCTGTGGGCACTACCAGAACGTCATTAAGAGAGGAAGAGATGTTCAGGAGGATATCACAAGTCTTTTGTCTGGTCTTCAGTGTATCATATACCTTGGAATGTCTCATTAACTCTTGGATAAATTTCTCCCATAACACAGAATAAAATTACTGATGACTGATCGACTACCATGCTTTATCAAGCCCTGTCTTTCATCAAAAACAGACATTTTCACATCCCTGCAGTTGTTCTTTCTATAAACTTAAACCCTTTCATAATTCCCTTTCAAACCTATATATTGCAAAATTTTGAGTATCATTAGAAAAAAAAAATATATGTGTACAAAACACATGGATATTGCATGCACTAAACACAAACATTATTAGTATACAGGTTTTGGGGGGATTTTAGACCTCAGAAGTTGGGATTTTGGGTTTAAATTACATATTTTGCTGGAGCCAACTCTACATTGGTTGTCCTAGTGTGGAATGAGGGAGACATTGATTTTCTCTTTAAGGAATAAGTATGGATAATGTTACTGCTTTCCAAGTTTTACCTCAGAGAATCAAGCTCAGAAAATTTTGTGCTGCACTCACTACTGTGTTGAGTGTCAAGTTAACAAGAAAAGACGGGGATGTCTGATGCCTGAGCTACTGCACCCCATTTGACTGAAACCAGCCTGTATGGAGACAGTATAGGGATCTCCAACCTGGTAACACAATCTGATTAGCTTCCTTCTGATCACAAACCCAAGGTGATTTTATCTGGTTTTCTCAATAAATATTTATAGGCAGATGTCAGCTTTTCAGAGTTATTCAAATGCCTAAATAAGTTCAGCGCATCTCCAGGCAACTTCAAAATACTGAGGGCCCTTCCTCCTTGTCAAATGAAAGAGGTAGGTAGCTCAATATAAAGGTAGTGTAAACAAAAGCAGCACCAGAGGTTGCTACAGCCACTACTGCCTAGTTTGCTGTATTTAATCAGAGGATGGGCCATGCTGCTCAATCACTCTAAATGGGACAACATTCTTTAATATTAGTGGAAGTTGTAAGTGGATGGCAGGATTCACAATCTCTTTTTTTTCACTAGGTTTGTTTGAAAATCTATCCAATTCAAAGCCTAATTTTCACTGTTTAATTTTGTGGAAAGAGATGGCAGACACTGATCTCTTCTCTGTGGTGACCACTAACACGACCCAAGGGAATGGCCCGAAGTTGTCTCAGGGGTGGTTTAGGTTGGATATTACAAAAACGTTCTTCACCCAGAGGGTGGCTGGTCACTGGAACAGGCTCCCCAAGGAAATGGTTACAGCACCAAGGTTGATAGAGTTCAAAAAGCATTTGGATGATACTCTCAGGCACATGGTGTGAGCTTTGGGGTTGGTCCTGTGCATGGGTAAGGGTTGAACTCGATGATCCTTGTGGATCCCTTTCGACTCAGCAAATTCTGTGATTCTGTGACCAAGTTTCACAAAAAACAACAGTCTTGACTTGTAAGAGATGGTTGAAGCAGACTGCTTTTTAAATGAAGTAATAGCTTTCTAGACCAGTTCTGGAGAGTATCTGCTATGCCGCTCATTCACTTGTTCTCTGATTAATATTTTTTCTTTAACTTGAATTCATAACTAGCTTCTTTTTCTTGTTTTGGTAGTGGTGGGAGTCAATCCTACCAAAAGACAGTTTTTCTTTATTACTAATCTTACAAGTCTTGACAGTGGTAAACTTATATTTGTGTGAAACACGTTTACAAATAACCAGTGTTCTGTTCTATAGCCATACAAAAATACAGGAAGCCTAACATACGAAAAAAAATAAGCAAGTTCTCAAATGAACTGCTGTGTGTCTACAGGATGCAGTCACTGGAAAGGAGAAATTGAAAAGCAATTAATTTTTCCATCAATTAATACAAACAATTCAGATTTCCCAGGTCCCTAAATTACTTGAGATATCTGTCCCCCACCCCTCATATCCAGGCTTCACTGCTACACCTATGTCCCCCAGATAGCTTCTTACAAATTTACAGTATTCACACAATGGGTGTAGAACTCAGATGTGCAAAACACTATACTTGGTATATTAAAAGAAGATTCCTGATCCCTGATCCAACTCTGTTGCAAACTAAATTAAGAGCAACAGTAGTCACACTGCTGTGCAGCATGTTCACAGGTATTAGTTTGGAGAACCTATCCTCATGTTAGCCCATGAATACGCAACAAAAAGAGCATCGCGTTAAAACATCTCTGACATAAGTCTGTGCGGCGTGTGCTAGTAATAAGCAGGTCTGCAACTTCGCAGGTGGGAATGGCAGGATGGCTTTACTGTGGGTGAACAAGCCAAAGGTGAGCAAGAAAAAGCCCCCAACATAAAATGGCTTCCGTCTTATAAAAGGTAGGGTAGGGAAGGTGCTAGAACAAAAGGAGGCGTTAAGGCGGAGCATGTAAATTATAACCATAAAGGGAATACACAGATAATTGCTGCAATGCATCAAATAATGACCAGTAGGAAAATGGGGTTTATATACACGGGAAATAAGAGATAATACATAAAAGGATAATACAATAAAATGTGAAATACAACATAATATCACATAAGGCTTAAATGCATGTCTACAAAAGTCCACATCTGCTTATCTTTGTGAGGAGGACTGTCGAGTTAGGGATTCCTTCTCCAATCTCTATAATTCCACTTCCAACAAGTCTGGGTTTGTATACACCACAGGATAACTTGAAACCAGCTAACTGCACTGAGAACCAAGAAACCAGAGTTCAGTCCTTCACAGAGGTTCTCTCTCTTGCACTCATTCCTGTACTGCTGCAGTTGCAAAAGCAGCAGGCCCTGCTGAAGGGCGAAAGAAAACAAGGGAGCAGCAGATCTCCATTTAAGCTATGCAGAAAGAAGTGGACTCTCTCTCACAACAGACCAACCGTGTCAACCAAGAGCTCCTCTAATCATCACCATTGCATCATCCATCCCTGAGACAAGTTTGGAATTACCTTAATTACAAAGTGCCATGGTTTCAATTTGCCATACCTGCTAGGAGCAATCAAGGTACAAACATGCTTCTACACCCAACTCAGCAAAGAAGTATAAAGTTACAGAATCAAAAATAGTTTAGACTGCAAGGGAAGTCAAGGACACCCTAACCCTCCACTCAAAGCAGAGTTCTGAAAACCTGGATGTAAGCTAGCTGCTGCACTGTATGCAATGAAACCAGAAAATGTCAACAAGACACCCAGTTCCAGCATTCTCTTTAGTGGGACCACAGTTGGCTACATCTGGTTGTGAAGTCTCCATTGTCCTAAAGAAAACTATCAGATCCTCTTTCTTTCACTGAATGGTTCTCAAATGCAAGGGAGGTATCATTGAATGGCTGTTTTTTCTAACCAAAGACATCCATTACACCCAAGAATCTGCAGCTGCTTGGACTCCTACACTGAAATAGCTCTGTCTGGCTACTCAGAAGCAAAGGTTAAGACTCTACAGAGTGGTTAAAAGGGAGTCCAAATTTAAAGAGGAGATATAAAAAAATACCTACATTTGAGCTGAAAAAGAGAGCTGACCAGAAAGCAGTCAGAAATAAATTTTTGGAAATGAGAGAATAAATGTAGGAAGTGATCAAACTGGGGGGGTGAGGGGGGGGGGGAAGAAGGAGAAAAAGAGCAAAAAATCATTAATGATTGAACTTTTCTATTTTTTCCAGACTTTGAAAGCATTTGAATAAATACTAAAAGACAGGGGTTCTTTAGAGATATATAAATGGTTTCTATTTCATCTCCCCGTCTTTCTCACTGCAGGAGTTTAAAATGGCAGTGCGTCTCAGTGCTATATATATAAATAGGGACTTCAGGGACTTGCTTCCATGGTCATATCAAGTGAGTAGCTCCAACAGTTTGCAAAGTTTAATCAATTCACATTTGAAGTGCTCCATGCAGGCCTTCTGAAAGCATGTGATGTATGAGCAAATGGCAGAATAAGTGACGTTCACAATACTACATTCACTAAAAAGCAATGGATAGCTTCCTATTTGCTCCAAAAGGTTGTATATTGCCATGAATATGTGGTTGCTTTACTGGTTTGCCTATCTGAATTGCTTAAAACACTTTTTTTTTGCTTTTAAGTTTTCCTGTCTGTGTAGAGGACACAGGCAGAGTTCTGCCTGAACTTTGGTAGTTATTTCATTACTGTGTAGCCAATTATTCTGTTAAGCATACAGCTTTTTGGATCTCAAAATAGCTTTACAGAAATGAAGTAATCTATACTCCTTGCTTATTATATAAACCAGTCTTTGTGATTTCCTGCTACAGATGTTTTCCTAAGGTATCCCTCAGATAAACCGTGTAATTACACTAATTCTATAGTTCTCTCTACCACAGCCCAGACTTATTTCCTGATGTCTCTCTCACCATTCAAGTGTCTGCTCTAATGAGAGCAACAGACCTTCAGCCAAGGGTTGCTTTGCCACAGGGAATATATCCTGGCATAAAGGGCTGAGGGGTGACTTCCAAGTAGAGGGTGGCATGGGTTGTAACCAAAACAAAAAGCCCATGTCCACCTGTTCTTCTTATGGACCCTGTGGTCTCCAGTCAGCAGGACAGGATATTTCACACGTAAACCCAAAATGCCAACTGTGCAATTCCTTAGAGCAAATAAGCCTCTGGTCACTCAGATTTAGCCCCAACAAACAGCTGCCAGTGCAGCAAAAATAACCCAACACTCCTGCAGAGCATGAAACAGTGAATATTATCACATCACATTGGAACCTGACCATCAGATGAAGAGAAATCACAAATGCTGCAGCAACACCTTTGGGGAAAGGGTACATTCAGCCATAATTAAGCACTGAAACAGAATGCTGCTATTTAGGTATTGTTTAAAATGTCATGCAGTTAAAACGCCCACTTTTGAAAGTTCTCCTCAGGGCATGATAAGAGGAGATCAAGTGTCTCTCAATGAGGTTGCAGTTTGCACAGACAAAAGGAGAAACACGTGACTATCTGCAGTTGGATTTTTATATATAACCAGCAGTCCCACAGTGGAGCCAATACCTCCCCTTTTCAGTAAAGAAGGATGTAAGTTAATTGAGAGTAATCTATGAAGAAAATTTCTGGTTCATCTGAGAAACTATCTGGGAAAGTATGTCTGGATCCATGTTAACAGTAAAAAAAAACTCCGAAGTCATGTTGAAATGAGTCTAGAACCTTGTAAATACCATGACCTGTTCCATTTATGACATCTTTACAATTTAAGCAGTTAAGATTTAATGTCGTGAAATAAACATCTCACATCAGAACTTAACCATAACCAAGCTCTTACAAAGACAAATTGATATATATCTGTTATGTACCAATTTCAGATCTAGCCACTATTCAAACTCCATTGATAAAAATTTGTCTATGAAATTCTCATGTTTCCTGAGAATCTGAAATCCTTCAAAGGACATTTTCTTTACCATGGTAACACTTTGATTCCAGATCTTAACTTAGAGTTGTAATTATTGCCATATTACTGCCATAAATGCAACATAATTTGGGATTACAACTTTCCCAACTCTGAAATTGCTTGGGTACACTCAACAGTTAAAGTTGCTAATACATTTTCTAATCCTGCATAAAATCATGTGACTACAGAAGCCTATGGATTTTCCTGTAGCTGAACGCTCTATCCAGTACATTGGAATTATTTCAACCTCTCCCAACCTGCTCTGAGTTCTTTCAGTTTCTACAGCAATGACGCATAAATACACAGTTACTCCAGAGAATTCAGAAGCTATTTTGAAAAATGTTTTCAAAAACCTCGGCAATTAGAGTAATAATTCAAATTGCAAGGTGTAGCTCCCCAAACCCCGTTTTTCACAAATGTTTTAACTTCCTCTCTGCCACAATATTTCTTCAAAAGCCAGAGAGACCCTGCTGCAGCTTGGGCATCCTGTAGTTGGGGAGCTAAACTGCACCTCCTTAGCAAGATGGGAATGTTACACAGAAATTTCAGGTGATTCAGCTATTGTCAACAGTGCTGAGACACACATAACATCTGCCCTTGCATTTCTGCTGATATCTGATAACTGTGTGCGTATGTGAGCAAGTCTGCATGCAGTTTTCATGCCTGCAGTTCTGCTCATGCTGGTCAGCATTCAGTACATACACCTAATGACATATTTTTAGGACTATTGAGAGCCTTACCACAACCCTGCTCTCCTCTGCTATACCCATAACATGGCACCACAAATAGCTTAGCAGTTGGTAGCGTTTTCTATGTCTCATAAAAAGTTACTTCTGATCACAGAATAGGCTTTTCTACATATACTATTCTATCCAAACAGGCAAAATATATTGTAGGTGTAATGCTATCTTTCTGGGCAAATATCCTAGATGTAATTTAACTTTTTTAAAATTTATTTAATTTGATCTAAACTTGCAGCCTGAAGATTCAATATGAAATTGCACCAAATATTTTGGTGTTACTTCTTTAATCTTGGCTTATTCTGTATTCGTTAGAAAAATTCCACAGCAGGGCTAAGCATAACATTTGTTCTCATCACCTTTTAAGCTCCAAGAGTGATCTGTAGCACCAGATCCAATTTTTAGTTATAGTCTTCTCTAAAGTCACTACATATCTGCAAGCAGCCTTAGATTTGAAATATGGTCTGAAACCCCACTCAGATGGAAGAGACTGACAGGAAAATACTGGGAAACTACCCAGGCACAAAATGTTACTAGAAAGTAATCAATCTTTTCCTTATTCCTGACCTGTTCCTTTCAGTCCTCAGTTACACACAACCTTTTGTCTTCTCCATTGCCCGCAGCTGAATAAAGCCTATGCACAGTCCAGCACTCTTCCCTAGAATAGGGCTTGGGGAAAGTTGGTCCTACAATTGGCTCGTTGTTCAGAGAAACCCGTTTTCTAGCCACCATTAAAACATAACATCTGAAAAAAAGCAAAAAGCATCAGCCTGAAAAATTTGTGGAGAGTGGCTAGGTATCTCGAGATGTGCATATTGATCTTCAGGTATGGAAATAAGAAACAGACTGTCTTATTTAGTAAAATATGAGAATACAGTGGGAAAATTTACCTCAAGACTGTAAATTATGAAAAGAGCCTGGGAAAACACTTTAAACTGGCAGTGCTTCCTCCAGTGCTATGAAAATGTGAAACAAGAAGACAGCCAAAGCAGGGGCTGAGGTTGGGGGTATTTAGAAAAATACAAGTACTTTCGACTCCACTTTCCCACGTCTTTTTCAGCTTGGAGATTAACAATACATTGAGCTAAACTTAATAGAAGAGAACAAGGAATTATGTTATCCAGAAGGCCATGGAGTAAAGAGCTATCTGTGCCAACTCCAGCACAGACCAGAAGGGAATGAGGGGAACAGGTTATTTTACAGATCAACCACTTAATAAGCAAATAACTACCACAACTGAAGAGAAGTAACCACCTGGTTAGTGCTCTCAGAATACAGGTCAAGAAAATTGCTTACACCAAGAGCCAGTCGTCACCTCTTGAGCTGAAAGCTGGCCACTGTATCTGGCTGCCAGGATGATCTGAGGATTCCTTGTTCCTTCTGACACTCAGCATTCAGTATTCTGGGGACAAGTACTTCTCATTCGCGAGCCGACAAGTCCAGGAATATTACAAGGTATTCCAATTTTCAAACAGACCTTCATTTATAAATTTCCTATGCATTGACCAGATTTTGTCAACAAATGAGGAAAAAGCTCAAACAGATATAAACATCTTAACCACATACTTATCAAATTCCTTCTTGTTTCTCTTACCTAATAAAAGCAAAACTGACAGTTGACCTGCAATTTCCAGGATTTACCAAAGCTCAACGGTATAATAAAAACTGGCTGCAGGTTTCAGGACAACTTTCTAAAGTAGTGAAGTGACTTAACAGCCAGGGTCAGATCCTGAAGAAGTGATCTAAGATACGGATCGTAAATGCTTAAGTGGCAGTATGAAAGACGAAATTTTTCTTTTCCAAGCTACTGGCAGAGCATGCTGATAGCAACTCAGCAGAAGCTGAGTCAGTTCCTGGAGCCAACACCTCTTTGCAGGTGCTGTGCACCCCAGCTCCTCAAGGCAGTGCTGGACTTGCTGAGCCACGCAACATCTACCCTCGCACCACTGCCCATGCCCAGCTTGTGGATGGATCCCAGCTGCAGTGGGAAATGGAGACTCTTGCACTCATATAACTTAACTGTTTTCAGATGGGAATCTATCACAAATTCATTGATGCTTTTACTGAGCTGTTGGAGGCACATACATTCAACATCTCCTTTGCTCAAATCTGGACCCAGCCCCCAGGATAAGCTTCCACACTCTCTCCTGCTGGACGTGAGACCTCCAGTACAATCATGCTGTGCTCCAGGGATGTTATTAAGCCCTGTAATGTGACTGTACACTTTCCAGACTCATGCTATTATGCATTCCTGGTTTAGAAAGTGCTTCTTCAGCACCAGATACTAGACAATTGAAACAAACACTAACAAGTTTTTTCAAGGAGTTTCTGAAATATGTTTGCATTACATACCACAAACGATTATGCAGCACAGATGGAGATAAAACAACCAACAAAGTTCTTTATGCCAGATTAGTAAGGAAGGGGATACGGTACCCACAGCCCTGCCCAGAAGCTATACAGGTCCACATAGGAGACTCAGGGTGCAGATAGAAAGTCACATTGCAATCAGGGGAGAAAGAAGATACCATGCAGAAAACAAATGCAGTTAATGCAGGTTACCATTACGTGAAAAGTGGAAATGACACACAAAAAGCCTCTCAAAATATAATAAACAACATTTTAATTTGAGGTGGATGTTAAAAATTTTAATTAAGATAATCATAGTTTAAGTTATGCTTTGCACTTATGATCCAATTTCACTAAAACAATGTGAACTCAGATTACTGAGTAATAATACAAGTATTCTTGAATAGAAGATTTATAGCTGTTCTCTTTTTCTTGTTTGTCTAGAGAATTAAGTCAAAGTAGTTTTTAAACAAGCACTGAAGAAAACAAGGAATGTGCCTGAAATTCCTGCACTTCAAAATTCAAGAAATGTCCCTTCACTATCAGGATATGAATGGCAATCCTTAAAAGTGCTTTATACCTCTCATGTGTTTCACTTTACACACACACACACACACACACACACACACACACACACACACACACACGCTCACAGACTAGGTTGCCTGAGAAGCAGCCCCTGAGCTAAGAGACAGGATTCCTCAGACACTAACTTGATGTAGAGAACTGGGCTGCTCCAGTCCCACAGGAAATGCCAACTTGAGTATATTGCATATGTAGTTAATTCCAGTTAGCAAGTTATTTTCTAACAACACTAACACTTGTACAGAACTCTTGCTCTGTAAAGAAATCAGACAGGGCTGCAGTATATGTAAATACAAGAGCTTGAAGTTTTTGAGGCTGAGAGTAGAGAAAAGAAGCTACATGAAAAACAGTATTTTGCCAAACAAACAACAATAACAAGAACAAAACAGGGAGTAGGGGATATATCTATATTTTCTGCCTCTGGATCTCACAAAACACTGGTTTCCAATGCTACTTAGAAAGATTCAGCCCACTGACAGCTAATATTAAAAAAAATAATAATTTCACTTCCATGTCAAGTGAGATGAACATAGATCTTCTGTAAAAAGACCATAAAAGGCAGAAAAGAGGTGAAGGACATGTCTGTGTATTTTCTAATTGCATTTCAGCTATTGTTAAACTAATTTTCTGGCACTTGAATCTTTGAGGAAAAACAATAGTTACAGAAAAGCATGAAGAACTGAGCTTATTCACAGAAGACACTGACTTGCAAACAGGAACAGAAAAGGTGACATCTCTCGTTCCCAGCTGAGGTCTTTACATTACAGATTGGGAAATTTTCACTTGCAAAGAAAATTAAGCCTAGTTGGATAGTCATATTTTGCTTTGTTGTCCACCTTTGTTGTTTGTTTTTTTTTTTTCCACAGTAACCATTAAAATCTTCTACTAAATAAGAACAGGGAGTTTATTTCCTCTCCTCCTTTCTCCACTGTTGCTTCATTTTAACAGAAGTATCATCATTTAATAATACTTCTCTTTAGTGATGGACAAAATATGGTAAAAATCTCTCTTTTGCACAGTGTTGTCATATTTGCTTTGAGACAAATCACAGATGCATAGCCCTTATCTGTGGGACAAAAACATAACAATGTTTCTTTTATATTTCAGCAGCTGACTAAATGCCCAGGATTAAAGTTATGTGAAATTTTAATCAAGACTTAGTTGACTTACAGCAGCAGAGCTCATGATGGTAATTTGGCAGTCACTTGAGAAATATCTAGGCCAAGCTTGGCAATTGTAGCCTCTGGAATCTATTTCAGCCACCGAAGAAGACACAGGGCATGAAGCTCCTTGTATGCTACCCTTTGTATTACGTACCTACGGTTTGGTTGCTCAGGTTATGGAGGACAGCTATGTTGATTTAGCATTTTCCCGATTCACCTCCAAATGCTCATCATACTTAAGGGTGGCTTCAGCACTGATACTACACAGAAAAACCAAAAAAAAAAGCAAAACCCTTGCATGGCCCAGGACTGTAAAGATAGGAATCAGCATTTTGAGCTGTAACAGGAAGAGGCAGATAACCTGCACAGGACTTGGTGCAACGATGGAAACCAACTCAAGAGAATCAGGGAATACATGAAGAATAATTAGTCTCCATTAGCCAGGCTATTTTCAGTGACAGGATAAGAGGCAATGGGCACAAATGGAAACAAAGGAGGCTCTGTCTGAACATCAGGAACCTCTGAGGGTTACAGAGCACTGGCATAGATTGATCAGCAAGGTTGTGGAATCTCCATCCCTGGAGATGTTCAAAAGCTGTTCAAACACAGTCCTGGAAAACAGGCTCCAGGTGTCCCCGCTCAAGCAGGGGGCAAGACCAGGTGATCTGTGTTGGCCCCTTCCAATCTCAACCATTTTGTGATTGTTACTTGCACTTCCCTGTGTAAATGCTATGTATATCCTTCCAGACACACTGATGATTGGGTTTCTGCCAAAATTAAGGCAACGGTAGATGAAGACTAAGCACCAGAAACACAGTTACTGTGAATACTTCTAGACCTACACTGTGAATACATGGACAAAAACAGAAGTAAGCACTGATACTTGGGTACAAGGCTTCATTTCTCAAGCTTGGACTGGGGCCCAGGCCAAAGTGCAAGAGTTAATATAATTCCCTTACAATGTAAAATTTAATGTAATAGACCACTGTTGTTCTCATGTGAAAGAGGATATAAGGCAGACTTTGTGAACCAGAGGAAAAAAGTAGACTGAAAATGTATAAAAATTAATATTGTGACTCAGACTAAGGGAACTCCAACTAAGAACTGGCTGAAGTGAGACTGATAGACAAAGTGGTGAGTGGGGGATGAGACACGAGCAGCATAATGAGAAATTCTGAAAGTTTGAGTTTACAAGGCTTACTAAAAGCACACCACAAATTTGTATAAATGTACACTTACTGCAAAAACCTGGCGCACAAATTAGCCTCTTGTGTTGTAAAAGATGCTTGTTGGGCAATTCTATTTCAACCACCAAGAAATACGCAACAGGAATTATTGAGCCAAAGCCCAGCTTGCTGAAGCAATTACACAGACCTGCAGGGCTCTGCAGCTGAACAGGCCACGGTCCATTAATGAAGAGCTGAAGGATCCATCCCCTAAGGTGTTGACTAAAAGTTCAACACAAAAATAAGCCAAGAAAACAGTTATCTTAGGAACTTGAAGGATAATGCTCTTTCAATTACCAACCCTATTATGCACACTGTATCAGGTAAATTTCCCAAAGGTTGTATCCAGCAATGGGGTGCCATGGCTTCAGAGCAGCGAGGCTCCCAGCCAGGACACACATCACACAGAAGATCATAGAATCATCTGAGTTGGAAGGGACCCATCAGGATCATTGAGTCCAACTCCTGGCCCTGCACAGGACATGTTGTCCTCTCCTCAACAGCAACGCAGGACCAAAAAGTTTTCTTGCAAACCCTTTTAGTAGGAGTTGAAAGATTTTTTGCAGTGTCTATGCAATTCTGTGAAGATGAACCACTGGCAAGTCACTACCACAGGAAGAATTCATGTATAGTCTTACTGCAAGGCATCTTGAGGGGTGGGGGAATGGAAGAAAAAGGAAAGCAAAAGCCTTAAAGAAATAAAGACAGCAATCACTCAAAGGTTTATTCTTTACAAAAAAAGATTCAAGACCATATTTGTAATGGCAATAAACGCTTCAGTTTTATGCTTACTGTATTTCAGATTAGCAGATATGTTAGCAGTCTGTCATACAATACCTTTAGGGGCTAAATAGTTTGCTCAATTCAAGTATCTACTCTGAGACCCACAGAAGAATAAGTAAAACAATCTGAGCCAAGTATTTGTGTAAAATACTTATTTTGCCAGCACCCTAAAGAAAATAAGCAGAAAAAAATCTCAAGTTGCAACTTAAACATGAGCATCTATTACCGTTTTCTTGCGGTCTATAAATCTAATCTTCCTGCCCATACATCAGACTTAGTCATGCCTTCTGCAACTTCTCAAGTGTCCCCTCTTCTAGGAAGTCTTGATCTGTATTAACTTTTCTACGTCGTGTGCATTTAAGGTGCAAAACTGCACCTTCCTTCCTGCTATTAAGTCTTTGAAAGACTTTGCAATGACTTTTACTTTCTCCTTTTCCTAATGTAATATATTATTATAAATTAAATCAAAGGAGCAGTGTGGCAGCTGTCCTGTGACAGATTCTGATGATCAGCAAATTTATCACAAAGCCAAAACCAGAGAAATTCAGTGAGAGCAATTTCAGAGGAAAAAAGGGCTGCCATTCCTTCAGAAAGCTCTTCAATTCTGCCAATGTCAATTACCAGAAGATGAAAATTGGTTTAGATGTTAAAATTGTCCTTGATTTTAACTTGTTTTCTGAAATGTTAGGCTTTTAAAGCCATTTTTTTAGCCATTTTAGGTCTCTCCATTTCCTGGACTGCCACTCATAGAAAAATGTTTGAACAGTCCCCTCTGAGGAACACAGATAATGTGAGGTTTTCTTATGGTTAAATTAGCAATCTAGTATAACAATTCTGTACTCATCTTTATGAATTTAAACATTTTATGGCCATATAAGTGCAAATCTCTAAATTTGAAACATTTGTGAAAATAACACCACAATCTAGCAATAAAAAAACCCAGAATGCTTAGCATCATTCTTAGATAAATAAACTAATAATGAAAAAATAACCTATCAATTATGAAAACAGCATCAACATGACCACTTACTGCATCCTTAGTTGTATCCTAACTCTACAATTAGATAATAATAAAATTCCTTTTTTCCTTTATTTCCAGGCAATGTTTTCCTGTGGTCAACAAAGAGTACAGAAGGAAGGATTAGAAAGCTATTCCACAGAAAGAAGCATGTGAAGAGTGCTTATTAACCTCGAAAGACTGACTCAGAAGAAACTAAATTCCAAAACTTGACACATCCTACTTCTTGTATGCCAACCGGCTCTGTGGTTTCCACCACGATTTCTCCATTCTCCAGCAAAACCATCAAACTATTTGGAACCAGATGCAGTTCAGACACTAATGGAGATCCTGAAACACAGCTTTTCTGAGCCATGGACAGACATCATCGTCCAAGACTGGGCTTACGCAGAGAGGCATGGTTAAATGCAGATGTTATTCTACTGGAGATGCATTAGCTTTGAAGTTTTCCAACTCATTAAAGAAAATTGCTACACAGTAAGAATGCTGTCATATGCAACAGTGACACAGCTGCTCACAGAATATCCAAAACCACGTCTTCAAGCTTGTATGCTTGCTCTATGTCAGCAGGACACAATGAGGTATACATTTTTCTGAATGTAGGACTGTATCTTCCAATAAGTTGAATGATAAGAGTGATTTTTATTTTTTTTTCTAGGACACTACAATCCAAACTCCTGATCTGGTATTATGTTTTTGAGGCTTCCTGCTTACTACATCTAAAGTATTAAAAACAGTATATTTTCTATTAAAAACAGGGGCTAAGTCACATGAATAGAAGACTTCCAAGAAAAAAAAATACTGAATCATTTAACAAACACTAGCATGAAGAAAGTTGTCAGACTGGAAGTCAGTATAAATATGCTTTAAGCAAAAGTACTTCAAAAGTGTTGAACAACAAAATACCCAGAAGATATCTGTATGCTGAAATATATTGTTCAATATTCTACCATCTGTTCAGCAGCTGCTTAAAAAAAGTCTCAAAACCTTCTAACGATTAAAATAATTTCATATTTCCATGGAACAACTGGAGAATATATCTTAAAATAAACAGATTCAGCTTCCATTATCTCTGTAGTAGAAGCAGGAAATGCTCAAGAATGAAGTTACAGGTGGTTTTTCGCAGCCAGGAACACACATAAAAGGTTCTCCATGTTTCTAGAATGCGCCTTCATCTTTTGCCTGAAAAATAAGCAGTAAAAGCTAACAAAGGATGGCCACATTTTGGAGGTCAAATCATGAAACAATCACAGAATTTCATGAGACAACTCATCATGTTAGAAGATTTCCAGCTACATCAGAAATTGAATAACAGCATCATACGATGGCTTAAGGGGCCCTAAAGTTCATCTAGTTCCAACCCCCTGGGCAGGGACACCTTCTGCTAGACAAGGTTGCTCAGAGCCCCATCCAACCTTGCCTTGAACACATACAGGGATGAGGTATCCACAACTTCCCTGGGCAACCTGTTCCAGTGCTTCACCACCCTCACAGTCAAGAATTTCTTCCTAACATCTAATCTAAATTTCTGCTCTTTTGGTTTAAAACCATTCCCTTTTGTGCTATCAGTATCTGCTTGTGTAAAAATTCCCTCTCCCTCTTTTTCATAAGCACCCTTTAGGTACTGAAAGGCTGCTATGAGGTCTCTGCAGAGCCTTGTCTTCTCCAGGCTGAACAACCTCAGCCCTCTCAGCCTGTCTTCATAGGAGAGGTGCTCCAGCCCTTTATTTGATCCTCTTCGTGGCCTTCCTCTGCATCTGCTCCAACAGGTCCATGTCTTTCCTCTGCTGAGCACCCCAGAGCTGGATGCAGTACTCCAGGTGGGGTCTCAGGAGAGCAGAGGGACAGAATCATCTCCCTCAACCTGTTGCTCACACTTCTTATGATGCATCCCAGAACACAGATGGCCTTCTGGGCAGCGAATGCACATTGCCAGGTCATGGTCCCCTCTCCATCCACAATAACCCCAAGTCCTTTTCTACAGGGCTGCTCTCAGTGAGTTCTTCTCCCAGGCTGTTCTCATGTCTAGGATTGCCCCGACCCAAGTGAAGCACCTTGCACTTGAACTTTTTGAACGTCATGAAGTTCTTGTGGGCCCATTTCTCAAGTTTGTCCAGGTCCCTCTGGATGGCATCCTGTCCTTGCGTTGTGTCATCTGCACTGCTCAGCTTCCTGTCATCTGCAAACTTGCTGAGGGTGCACTTGATATCACTATGTCACTGATGAAGGTATTGAAGAGCACCCATCCCAAGACAGAGCCCCGAGGGACAACATTTGTCATTGGCCTCAAACTGGATATAGAGCCATTTTTCACAACTCTGCAGCTGTGTCCATCCGTCCAAGTCTTTATCTACCAAATAGTCCACCCTTCAAATCCATACCTCTCCAATTTGGAGATAAGGATGTTGTGTGGGAAATGAAAGATCATCCTCATCTGTTTTAGACCATATTTAAAAGCAAATTCTCTCAAATATTCTTGGGTTTCAAAGTTCAGCATTGAGAAAGTTTCTGATATGGTCAGAAATTTCATGTTCATACTAGCAATGACTGCCTTCTTTACAGTAAACATGTACCACAAGCTTCCATGGCATCTAAGCCATGCTGTTAACCACAGACATATGTTGCATATTATTATTTGTGGTAACAATCTGTTTGCATTCATAGTCTCTTATTCTGGATTATCAGTGAACTTCTGTCACACAATGTGTATTACCATCAGTGGTTTGGGATTTTTTATTTTTTAGTCTTGTCTTTGTTAGCTTGTTTCTTCCAATTTTCTGAAGTTTACAGTTAAAAAAAATAACCTCAAAATTATGGTATGGTGAAATTTCAAATAATCATCATATAACAGTCCTGTTCTCACTTTTATGCTCTCAGGCTCCTGGATATTCCAAAAAATATTTTGTTACAGGCCTTATATTTTTACCTGCACATGGTAATACTACCAGCTTTCTTTAATGAACATGATAATTTTAAATAGTATTTTTTTAAATATTAGGAAAAGGAGAAAGAATTAATTCAGCACCAGTGTAATGAATCCAGTCCATCCCTTTTCATCTTTTTAATGAATCGGCAATTCGCTAGGGCACAGTGCTTGCCCTTTTCTGCTCTCCCAATCAGGTCTGGCAGAATCAAACTTCTGCTTTGCCACGGTCAGCCAGACTTGCTTTTTCTGACAGCAAAATCCATGTTGACTGAAGCAAGGATTTCAGAATGAAAGTTAGCCAGATAATTAAAGTCACTTCTGCTAAAACAATGAGAAACACTTCATTTCCCTAAATCAGCATCCATGTACCAGCCACAGAGTCCATCAGCAGTTCACCTCAAGAGATGAGATGCATCATCATCTACTTAAATGCAAGCAAGTAGCTATCAGGTGGGTGGGATGGAGCAAGGAACAGACTTGAGAAAAGGAAGATAAGGATGTAGGTAGAACAGGCATCTACCCTCAATTTTGGTTCCCCAATCTTGCCAGATGCTTTGACCTCGAGGGTAGCAAATAAGCCAGAAAGAAATCATTCAGCCTAATCATGACTGCCTGTTCTGCTGCTGCTTTTAGCATAAACAACTTGCACCACTGTTCATGCTAATAGTTAAACAAGCAATTTTTTTTTTGTGATATAATCTTATTTTTGCATTTAATCAAATTTTACACATTCCCACTGTCCTTTTCCAGCTCACAGAGATTACTTTCCTCAGCTTTTCTAACAGCATTGCTTTTGGAAGCAGCACAAGGTAACCTGGATGCTGTCCTGCTTGGCCTGCTATGCTCTTGCAGTAAATTTTGAGAAAAAACACCACATCAGCACAATTTCAGAACTCAGGTTCCTTTGCAAATCATGGGTAGCAAAGAATTCTGCAAGTTGGTAAAGCATTAAAAGGACGTGCATTACAGTCAGGATTGCAGCAGTTACAAATCACACAGAAAACCCTGGGGACACCAAGGGCTGCATTGCCAAGGGCATGGGTTTTACCACTACAACCAGACAGCGAGCAGACTTTCTAAATGAGGGCCAATGGGATTTTTCCATCCTGTCACTCAATATTATAGAGTTAGTAAACATTTTTAATTGATATATCTGGTTGTTCCCATCCTTCAAATAACCTCTGTTGACCTATCACTCTAGGCTGTGTACTGCAAACTTTGTGCCTCTGCAGAGCTCGACATTATAACACTGCTGGTATCTTCTGCAAATTAAACAAAAACCTTTTAACTGGACTTTAGGCAGTATAGGATCAACACACATGAAGTTTTTAGTCAACAACCTTTCAAAACACACACTTTTTTCTATCTCAGAAAGTATTGCTTAAATCTGAAATATCTACACCTCTTAAATCCTGGAAAGCATTCGGCTTCCCTTTGCCATCACAGTTCATTTATCTTGCAGGAAGTTTCCGAGTGCTTGCTACAGAGAAGAAATTTTTAAAAGGCATAGAGAGAGACAGAAAATGCCATCGTGCCCTATGCTGGCCTCTGGACCTGACTCTGCACACAGACTGCACCATGGAGAAGCTTGCACTCAGACCTGTACTGGAGCTGTCATTTCAGTGCAGACCACCTTGGCCACTGCTCTCACACCCAGAGTCATGCAAGTGTAAACAGAGGCACCACAAAATTATACGCCCATTTTGCTCAGGATTTAACAAGTCTTCCTCCAAAGAATGGTTTTATTTCTTCCTCACCTCCATCCTAACATACAGGAACTTTCACGAAAGCATCTAGATACAAAAGACCCTCTAAGCTAAAGTTAGATAGAATGCAATGAGTACATATAGACCCCAGGAGGGATTTTTTTTAACTTTGTCTCATATTCACTTTAGTCCCATTTTTGAAAACAAAAATCCTGATGTTGAGTACTTCCTCCCACAGGGGAAAAAAAAAGTAAAAACAAAAGAAAAAAAAAGAAAGAAAGGATGCTTCAGGATGTCTGCCATAATGATGGCTGAGACACAGCTAAAGGGCACTTAGGTACCTAAGGGAGAAAAGTATAAACACTGCTCCTTCGTCTGAGGAAGAATGGGCACACAACCCAGGGCTTTCTGTGGCCTTGCAAGTAAAATGTGGAAAAAACAAAATACTACCTGTTTGTGGCCACTAAAAATACCTTTTTTTTTTTTTTTCAAATGAAGAGAAACCTCCACCTTCTATGAAGCTGGAAAAATTCAACTTTAGCCTTTATCTCAGTCTTCAGAAACCTTCCAAACCTTCGCAACAAAAGAATACAAAACCTTGTATGAATGCACCCAAGTGAAGAAAATGCATGCAGCTCTAAGGCTTGTGTAACACTCATAGGTCTTAAATGTAACAGATTACCGCTTAAATTTAAAAGGACTAGAGAGCAACATACTTCATTAACCAAATTTGGATGAATGCTCAAAATGTACACAGTTGGGTGTGAGACCCACCAAGGCAACTGTGGGCTTCAGTTTCAAGAAGACCAACTGTTAACACTGAAATGTAAAGAAAAAGAAAACTATCATCTGGAAGTGCACTGAACTTATTTTCTGCTGAGTGAGTTGTTCTCTAAACTAGTTCTGGCCAAATACAGGTATTTATATAGGTCTTGTTCTGCAGCGTGATAATAAGAGAAAGCCTATACATATGAAAGCTGTTTGGTCACTGATTACAAGACTTTTTTTAAGAGCTTTTTTCTTCACTTAGCAGCAATTTCATTTTTCACCATCAAGCCAGCCACACCACCCTGTGAATTGTAATTCACTCATCACCAAGCACAGGCAATCTAATCCTTATCTTGTTAGTTGGTATTGGTTCCTCAGCCTCATTTGTTACTTGCTCTGTCTGAAATACTTAGACGCTGGATAGAATGAGGAATTAGTATGCGGAATTTTCACAGATGCATATAAACATTTAACAAGACCAAGTGACGTGAAGACTATGGACTGGATCCAGTCAATTAGGGCCAAGGTGTTGGCTTCTGCAGGCTCTCAGCATGAGTATTTGCTGGATGAAGGGGGTCTGTAATGTCTATAGAACACATTAATTTTCAGAAGTCTTAGAGATATTTCAAACTGCTGTAGTGAAAATCTTTTTTCAGTCTGATATGAAGGGAACTGAGTCTCAGTTCTAAAGAACCTTTCTAATAAGCATCTCTTTTCCTCTTGAGACAAAATCAACGCCAGATGCAAACAACTGCAGGTGGACGCAGGGAGGCAGGGCCAGGAGAAGCGGTGCGTCCTCACTTTCTGACCCCACACCAGCAGCATTTGATGGATTGCCTCACTATGGGGTTGACTGGGGATGAACCTGAGCCACCAAGCCTAGCTTCCTACACACTCCTATCCTATTTTCCTCCTAGTGATGGACACTAAACAGATTCTAGCAGGGTCCTAAACCAGCCTACAAAACACATGTAACTGACACAGGGTGAAGAAAGAGCAACAGCACAAGTGCTCATTTCTAAAACCAGCAAAGAAATCAGCACTGGAGCATCTGCTTGGCTGCCAGTTCTCCTCGTGCCTTGCATAGTGGCATCCTCCAGGCAGTATTCCATGCAACGCTTGCTGCAGGGGGAGGATTGAAGGCAATTGAGATGGGGACACCTCAGGGATATCAGAATTATTTCTGTTCTTCTAACATATGTTTTTAGATCAAAGGAGGGATTTTTTTATTGTTGTTTTCTTGTTTATTGTTTTCCGTACAAGGACAGATTTGACCAATTTGGCTAGGCTCTGGAACAAGCTACAGAATGACCTTGGAAGATGGCAGACACATGGTGACTATGCATAAGGGCCTCAGCAGGCATACAAATTAGGACACTGATGTTTTTTAGAAGGCTTTGATAGGGACAGAAGCCACCTTGAATGAGATGACTTCAAAATTACTGTGGCAACCAACCTCAGAAGGAACTACTATTTCTAGAGGGGAGGGGAGGAAAATAAAAGGGAGAAAAAGCAACATCATAATGGGGGGGAAAAGTCTTATTTAGGAGGGACAAGCTGCACTTGGAATTTGCAAAAACACATTTCTTTTTTTTTTTTAACATGGACCCGAGGTCGGGTGGAAGAGCCTTCTTTCCCATTCAGATAAGAGAAAGTCGCACAAGATTTTATCTCATAATGACAGAAAATTAAATCTCCTGAGATTGTACCTTTCAGTAGATAAACCTAATGATAACAGTAATTTAAAAAAATTATAAAAACATGTCATAAGATTTAGCTGCATCTTAAATGTCATTCTCATTGAGAGTACATACCTAAAACATCAAAATGAGACCTGAACAACTGAGCTAGGATTATTTAGGAATGATAACCTGAACACAAAAACGGGTCATTCTAGTATATAATGCTGCAAAATCATCTGATTACTTCAACATGTTTTCTCCTGTTTTTAATTGTTACAAGGGTTACTGTGCCATTGACTCTGTATTAGCATTAGGTTTTGGCAACTAAAGGAAAGATAGTGTACTACAATATATTAATATATTATATACTATGCTATAGTATAGTTTTGAAACTACTCTTACCATCATTCTTGAAATTTTAGTTTAAGTCAGAGCAGTCAAAACTTTTATTAAAACAATAAATCATGAGAAAAAGTTTCTCGTTTCTACAATAAGAAAATTACTGTAAAACTCATATTAAAAAAACCAAAGAAGCAACAAGTTTTTAAGGTTTAACACCCTGTTTGGGCTTGCACAACTCTCACTGGAACAGGTAGAGATTGTGTGTCAGCAGTTGAACATGAGACTGGGTCCAGGAAAAGCCAACATGCAAGTATGGAGGAAAAATGAAAGGACTACAGAAAGAAGATTAATAGCTTCTTGAAAAAACTATACAGTGAGCTACAGAACAGAATGTCAGTTCCAGAAAAGATAAGAAACTATTCCTTTTTGGTTACAACCAAAGCATAGTCTAAGATTTCAATCTAGCACATAGCTGCAAAAGAGCCATATAAGGTAAGAGAGCAGGATATGGGCAAAATCCTTTGCTAAATAAATTTCTAAATGTTTCATGAACAAAGGGTTATTTCAGAAAAATAACACTCCACATTTCAAGAGGCTTTTGCATCAAGACACCATATATAAATAAGATTAGATTTTGAAACCTGGATTTAACCTTGCAGTTCTGATAATGGAGTTTCACACACTGACATGGTACCCTGGCAGGTAATGCACACAGACTGCATTCCTCAGGCTTCTCTAATTCTGGCTTCTACGGAAAAGTAAGCACTCATTTGTTAATTTAGCTGTTATTGCCTTGATTGCTTTTGTTTTCTAAAGATGTACAAATTTTGACTTGCTAAAAATAATTGTTACCCAGGAAGGAAAGCAGCATATATTAAAACACTTCTCAGGGAAAGCCATTGTCCCTGTACAGTCTGAAATGAGACCCAGTGAGGGAAGTATTTCATGAATGTTAATCCAGGTCCACTGAGTCTCAGTCCAATACCCACAGGTTTGCATACATCAGTTCCACTGAATCACACTTCCATGCCTGTCATCTGAGGTAACAACAATCATTTTCTCTTCAGCATTATGCTGCTCTTGTGAAAGTTATATTAATTTATACATATTTATTTTATATTCAAGTTCCTTTCATCATTTGTCTAAAAAATACAAATAAAAAATATTCTGCAGAGCATGCATGGAAAATAAAATAAGAGCAACTTAGTGTAACTTCCACATAAAACGTGACAAACCATGCCAGGAGCACTAAAATCAGAGATGGCAAAGGGAGACCTTAATTTTCACTTCCCTTTGTTGTTTCTTACTGAAAAAAACTGAGGATGTGAGCCTTTAACTTAATTTTCATCCATTCTTCTAAAGACCATGTGCAAATGGGTGGGCTTAATAAATATGATTTCAGGGACCTTATTCAATTTTTTATTACCTGCTGTAACTTGAATCTGGGGTATGTATTTATCCTGAAGCCGTAAGGGAGAGTGCACTAATGCCTCATACAATGTAAGGAATGCTGCTGTCTGCATAGTTTACGTATGAATGGGGGGACAGCAGCTCCTACCTGGAAAGTAAAGACTGCAGAGCCCATGCCTTGGCATGTATCTAAATGTTTGACTCCAAGATACACTGAAACCTCAGCAAGTACTCGTGCTGGCCATGGTTTCAAGTGCCCTGAATCCAGTGGGCAGCAGTCACTGAACCAGAGCCATACTGGTTCCTTTGAGAAGGCATCCATTTAGTCGAGGATGTGAGTAGTTCTGGAAGAATGAGCTCCAAAAGTCAGCACTGAGCGGAGCTGCTTGTCAAGCATGACAGCTGAACTGTCATCCTCAAACAGTCTGATCAGCAGGAATTTTATCATATCTTTTAGTGTTGTCCTTTACTTTCAAAATACTCCAGTAGTATCTGATGTACTATTTAGACATCCCAGAAATGTGCTCTGCTTTAAAAAAAACACATTATCTGAATTCTAAAACTTGGAAGAGTCAACTACTCACTATCCTCCCCAATAGGGTAGAAATGCTGAAAGAGATGACTGAGCAGTAATGACTGGGCAGCAGTGATTGAAAATGTTCTTCAGCTCTATGTCAAGAATATTGCATATGCTATGAAGTTGGAGATTAAAAGATGAAAATCTAGGATGCAGATGTCTGAATTAAACCATAGTTTTAGGACACTAAGCTAGAAGGTCACCATTTCCAGGCACAGGACCAGGGCTCTCCTGCGGAGAAGTGAGCCTGCAGTGTGCCAGCTGGTGTCATGAAGGGCAGCAAGCAGCAAGCTTCTTCCATCAGGAGTCTCAAAGGTTGAGGAGCAGTTTCATCACAAGAAAATTCAGACTTTCACTGTGAAATCCACCAACACAGTGAGTTGCCTTTTTTACTTCCATGATGCTGCAGCATGTAAATGAAAGCACGCCTCACTCCTATCCGCATCAATGAATGCTCAAGCCCAACCAATTTCATCTGGAGGAAAAAAGAAAGAAATGGAAAAAAGAGATCTGTTGATTTAAAACTTGGAACAGATTATGTTATCTGTTCCAGAAAGGCCTGATGGACTACTTTTTCAGCTGCATACTCCTTTCACCCATATTATTTGAATGATATATATTAACACATTAAAAAAATATAATTTCAAAGCATAATTTCACTACTTGACAGAGTCCAGTGAAAATCAGAATCAAATTTATAGCTGAAATAAGATGTTAAGATTTTTACTATGAATTTTTGATTACAGAGTGGACTTTCATCTCATAATTCCCTGTGACACTGTGCGCTATTTTCTGCTTGTTTGTTAAGAGGAGAAGTTAAATTTTCAAGCATCATCACTTGTTATCGTGAAAGACTTGTGCATATTTCCTTGAGGGAAAACACATGGACTTCTCAAAGGTAGTCTAACATAGCACCAAGACTGTAATCCAAAGTATCCTTTGTCAGAAGCAAGTGTAACACAACAAAACATATTTTGAGAAATAATATTTAGGTCGCAGTCTGTTATATTTTAGAATATTCCTCGATGGGGAAAAAAAACCCCCAAAACAAATGGAACAAAACAACAAACCTCCAATTTTTAACTTGCAATGCAGCAGGTATTTCAGTTCCTCAAAGTATCATATTATCTTACTCTCAGACAATCAAACCACCTAACATTAAACTGCCTGTCATGTTAAATATGGGAATAATTTACAGGCCAGACTTTAGGTCTGGTTCTGCGAAAGCAGTCCCTCAGCAGATGGATGTCAGACTCATTGACTTGGGCACTGAGTGACAACCTTCACCACAAAACAAGAGGAGAAGGGAAAGAGCTAGAGAGAAAAAGGTGAAAAAATTTTTAATCCACTATTCGAAAATGCTTGTCCTCATTTTCATAACATATACCTACACAAAACCTTCTCCCACCCCCGGTTATATGCAATGGAGAAAAACATTATATTCAGCAGAGAAAAAAACTGTGCCCTTACATATTTTTCATGTTTTGAATCTCTAGGAGGGTTTGAATAGAAATGCTAGACACTGTACTGTTCTCTTTCCAGTTTACATTTCTCTTCTTCACATGCAGAAAAATCCCTTAGATGATCAAAGACACTTGCTCATCATAGACATCTGACCCATCTCCTAGGGAGAAGGGTGCTAGACATGAGCTCTGCTTACTTCAGAGGGCACATTCACTCAGGTGTGCTTCTGCAGCTGGTAGGCCTAGCCAGGGTTCAGTGCTGAGCACAGACATGTACTCTGGACATCCATTAGGTCAATGGAGTACTGCTAAAGGGATACAGAGTGGGGCTTTGATGTTATCATCCACAGGCAAAACAGGCAATTGAGACACTACAGCTCCCTGTCACCCTCGAGACCCCACAGCTTTACCAGACAAGCTCCCTGAACACCTCTGGCTTTGCCGGACTACCACCATCAGCTGCCAGCAGCTCCTCTTCCCCACCATTAGCTCATCGGGACTTTCTCCTCCTCCTGTCACCCCTCCTAACAGCCACTGACAGAGACAAGGGACATACAGACCTCAGCAGTGTCCCAAATGTAAAAAAAGGCAGATAGTTGGAGGTGGTTGGAGATTCCTCCCCCTTTTCCAATGTGCAGAAGAGACGCCGAGGGCAATGGAGGCCAAGCCCAGCACAGTCACCTCCAGCCAGCTCTCAGCCTTCCATTTTCCTTACATCCTCTTCTGCTGAGCAGGTAATGGATTTAGCTGAACATGGATTTTCTGGGTTAATTTTCAGTTTGGTTCCCTGGTCCAGCTTACTACATAGGTGGACAAATATTGCTTACTGGGAGGAGGACAGAAACAGACAGTGCATTTCTATCAGATTGACACAATTCTGGATCCAACCCCATGTTACCAGGATTCAGCTGTGCCTGCAGTCCTAGTGTAGCCAGGCACACTGAATTTTTACTTCTCTGAGTGAACCGAGGCCATGCCCAGCACTGACATGTTAGAAATTTGATTCAGGTTATCAAATACAGTTGTAGACAAATATTCAATATAAAAAAGGAGATATTTTCATAGTACGTGATAGTTACAGCAATTAAGAAACAGATCGGAAGAGAGGGTAAGGAAGACAAGGGCTGCCTACACTGGGAATCAATGAGTTGTCTTGGAAGTTCCTCTGAGGAAACCACACTGAAACAGTACACCTCCGGCATGGTGAGCAGGATCATGGCTAATGTACAGAGCCGAAAGGCCAAATTAATTCCTTGTGTAACCCCAGTGACTTCTAAGGATGAATTTGGCTTAAGGAATTTTGAAATGGACCCTGACCAATTCTCCCTAAGTAGGTTTCAGATCTGTGGCTTCTTGTGTTACAAAACTGCCTTAGCTCTGTAATGTTATTGTGTCCTTTATCAGCATTTTTATTCATACAGAATGACTAACGAACTCCAAACCAGTAGCACCACCTGATTAATATCAACCACTCTTCAAAGCATTTGTCTTAACACCAGGGGTTGTTGTTTTTTCAAGCTGGTGGGTCTCAGCACTGATGACTTCATTGTGTGGTCCGTCTGGTCAAATTTGTTGCTGAAATCCAGTCTTTTGCAGCTGAAGGGTAATATTTTAAGTTAGTCATGAGCAGGGCTTGAATGCTAAACTTGACCTCTCCCCCTTTTCCAGTGTGTGTATTTCTGTGCTTCCTCTGCAGCCTCTGGATGCCCATGTGCAGTCTGCTTCTTCTGGCTCCCAGAGACACAAGATTAACGTTGCCTTGTCACATACTGATAGCCAGCAGCGAAACATAAACAACCCAAAAGCTGTAATGAGTTCTACTTACTATCTTTATAAAAAAAAGGATTTATGGTGACTGATCACATTTCCAGCAGCCAAAAGATGCGTAAGAAGTGATTATACAGTCTATTCTGACTGCATGTCTCTGCTTCAGCTGTAAATACACTTTTGGATGGCTTGGACTAAGCACACCATTTTTACACGTTTCTCCCCTAGTTGTTCAAAAAGCAGCACTTCTGCCAAAAACCAGCTCTGCAGCCAAAATTATGACTTTAATACTCATAAATTCATTCGAGAGTGCTGCACTGTTGAAGCAGTACCAGTAAGTTAAGGGAGGCGGAAGCTACTACTCGGTACAGGTAAGGGCATCATTGTTGGGCCCACAAACATCTACACAGCCTTTACAATACGACTATATGGTTTTTTCCAAAGTCTAAGCAAAACTGCATTAATTTCAAAACGTCTCTTTCCCATCCTGAAGCTTTGCTGTGACGGTGTGGGTGGCTGAAAGAATTGTTTGAATCTGCTTTTTCTTCTACATCACTTCTTTCATTGCAATTTTTCTACGTCTCTTACAGGATATTCTGTTTTTCATCAAACACGGACAGACTTTCAAACTGGGTTGCTAGAGCCTGACCAGCCAAACTTTAGAAGAAAATCTATATTAAAAAATGGTATGAAGGTAAAACTCTTGTTAAACAACATCCATTCCTGGCTCAATTCCAAGTTTTATCATGTGCCTTTTACCACTCATTCAAATTCATAGCAAAAATCAGCGACTATGAGCAAAACAAATCATTTAAGAGGGAGCGAAAGGTGTACAAAATACTCAGTTTCTGTGCTCGAAGTGTATGGCAAGTAAGCAGTTAGTGTGGCAAAAGATCTCTTTTCTATTTTGTTCATAAATTCATTATTTCTAGCACATAGCTTTCATTAAGGAAGTACATCTGGCTGCATTAAGAAAATCATGATGAATATTTTAAACATGATTTTGCTCATCATTTCAGAATTAAATGAATTCACAATGAAAGGCAAAACTGAAACTGAGGAAGACAGGAATTGCCATATTAAATCAGAGTGGAGGCACTATGACTTGACAGCTGCACAGCCCAGCTGCTCAAGAGACAGCTGCAAGACCTCCATCACAGACAGATGTGGGATAGTCAGCCAGCATCCTGAGGCGCATCTTGATCCTTAACAGATAAGAGGTTGGATTATGATAGATAATGGTTTACTGTATCTCCACGAACAGTAACCAGACATAGATTTACAGGCGAATGAGGAGGATTCATGAAGAGGAGCGAGCTCTAATTCCGTTCCTTGGATATTTCCATATGTCCAAAATCTTAGCAAAAGCAAGAAGGAAAGACAGGCATTTCCTTCCCCCTCCCCTCCAATTCAGATTTAGAAGGAGCATAAGAAGAGAGAGCATCCTTTGAATATGAGGACGTCTGGAAACTCATTACAGACTAAGGAGAGTACATACTACTGTCTTACTCAGGGACATATCTGTAAGACCTGTAGAGCTTTTATCTTCTCTTCACATGCTCTGAAATACTGAAGGAAAATGAAGAGCCTCTTAGCAGGGAGCTGAAAAAAGACATTCTTCTCTTCCCGTCTCGCTAAATCTATTATCTAAAATCATTGTCTGCATTACACATCTGCATAAATAAAACTTAACTGCAATTCTCACATACCTACCTAGGAAAACACACATGTGCCTCATTTCACAACTTGAGCTAATCATTTATCAGTTCCTGTAGTGCTGCTATCTACTATCTAAATGACATGGAGAATTACCACTATCAGTGTCCTAATGCTGATATATTATCCCTATCAGGAGTAATTATTTGATTTCACATGCAGAGTTTCAGTCAGTATCTGGGGTCTATGCCAATAAGAACTCAACATCAAATAAAAGGGCAGTCATGATACAAGCAGACCTTTACCATTCTTTTGATAACTACCAGTAAATCTCTAAGAGATCTGTGGCTTTTCTTCAGGACTTTTAGCAAAAGAGTTTTGGAAAATACAGAGAGAAAAAAAAAGTCTTTCCAATGTTTATGTGTTCCTAAAGAAAGCTGAAGCTTCTCTTTTCAGCTAGGTATCTAATAATTCGTGATCTTAGTAAACAAAATGTATAGTGATTCACTTCAAAACACGAGAGTCTTTCCTAGAGTCCTAAATTAACAAATATACTATGAAAGGTAACGATAATCCTATAAAATAAACAGGAATTTCTTATATGAGATGCAAAGTGGAATGGCTCTAAATTCTTCTATTTAATTAGCTTAACCTTCTGAAACTCCTAAATCAGAGCTATTTATAGCTGTTTTCCTGCAAATTCACCTTCACTATCATCTTCTTGATGAGGTCTTAGGGGAAAAAGTCAAATTTGGTTTAATGAAATCAAACTTGACAATTGTAACTCTGCCTTCAAAAGTCACAAGAAATTCACTGAATGGGACTAAATCACACAAGTTGTTTTGGTTGGTTGGGTTTTTTTGTTGGTTGTTGGTTTGCAGGTTTTGCATATAAATATTTTACTACTAACCCTCTCCTCCAAAATAAAGCTAATTGTAAGGCCTCTTTCAGATCAGCTAAGGGAACAGGACTGTTCCTGGACAAAGAAATCTGAATAAGGTAGGTAAACAATGCATCTGTGGAAAAGCTTTATCTCCAGTGATTCAGCGTGTTGCTGGTCTGAATTTTACCTTTTTAGTCAAATTTATGTTTGAGAGTCTTAGGATAGGGATGAGGCAAACCCCGTCCCCTGGTTCCTCCAGTCTGGGATCAAGCACCAGAGAGAAAATTTATTCTCACATACAGAGATATTTTTTTCAGGCTCGTAAACAAATGGAGGAAAACAAGTGAATTCTCGTACTAAAGCCATTGAAACTAAGCCTACTGCAAAATGAAGCTTCTTTTTCTCTCCTTGAAAGGATTTGCAGGATATCTTCAGCCATCTTGAATACAAAAATAAAAGTGAAACATCCCAGTGTTGGCCCCACTACCAGACTTCAGGAAGGTAGTCAAGTTGACAGATAAAATGCAAGTCTCAAGAGCTACTTGTCTTTTATGTAGTTGGTCCTCCAGGAGACAAGCACCACGTAATTCATTCTCCAAGTCTGAAATGCTATCTATGAGTTACATATAGCAATCCAAAGAGACTAAAATAAATCCCTTTCCTAAGCATGTAATGATTATCATCCTAGATATTTTCATACATTTAGAAAAGACATTAGGTTCTAGAGACTATGTATTGTATCTTAATCATTATCAACCCCCTCCTCACCATTTATAAGACAACAATGAAAGTACTTAATGGTTCCTTGAATTAGTAATTATGAGCTACATTCCTACCAAGGTCTTCTCCATAGCACCACCAAAGCCCATGTCCGAGTTTTGCATCTACATTCTGCAGTGCTTCACATTAATGTTTCAGCTCGCAGCATTTATACTGCTAGAAATCTTATTTCAGACCCCAGAAGAGTCAGATGCTCAAATATAGCTCACTTTCTGAACTCATTCACTGCACATACGTATGGTTTACATAAATATTTGACAGGCAAATTTAATTAGTTACTTCCACTGAATCGTCATTGTTTCCAAAACTGAAAGTTAAGAATTTAGTGACACAAGAATAGGGGGTCTCAGAAGAGAGAGAGTGGCTGGGGGAAGACAGAAAAATGAAGTATAGATTATATCCTATATGATTTACACATACATTTACTTTGAGCAAAATGGTCCTTCATTCTGGAAAGTTTTATTAATATCAACTTTCCAGAGCGGTATTAGATTTTTACATTGCAAAATACACAACAGTGCTCTAAGATACATAAATGCTCTGCAAACTCTATTAGGTTAATATTTACAGGGCGTTAAGGAAACTTTATTGAGGAATCTCTTATCCACAAGCTCAATCTTTTAAGTAACATATGTCAAAAGGCCACAAAGGTAGGGGTGCATGCTTATATTATAAATAATGACGGTGTCACTTATCAAGTGATACGTTCTTCAGCGGTACCTAACCAGCAGTTCCAGAAATCAGACAAAAACAGAGTGGCTGCTACTGAAACTTAATTTACATATAGGATTTATCTGAGTGCAATTGCTTCATGACCTATGAATGCATGTGTTTCTGTGCATATGTATATGCAATTACGTAGAGTGCGGTCTACTCATGTACACGTGTTGTGTCATCACTGGTCTGTGTTTAAGCTGCATCTTATTCTCTAGCTCTTTATTCCCCGAATCTTTTTTTTCTGTATACTGAGGCTAATGAATCACATTTTCTTTTTTTTTTATGTCTTGGGTAGTAAGCATGATTCAGATTTTGATAACGATTGAGCATGTGACTACACTTGTTTACAACACTTAAATATCAATACATAGATAATTATCGAGGCTGCAAATAATTACTTTTTTTTTGTCCTTCAGGGGATTTCCACAGGCCTTAAAATCTCCCCAGGCATTAAAATTCAATGTCTCTTGTTCAATGTGGGGATGTTTTTTGAGGGTGGTGGTGGCACAACACATGCCAGTTCTTTCAGTTTTAGCCCCTGCCGAGAAGTAGTATGACTATTACTGATGATAAAACAACATACTGAAATATAGTAAAATACAGGCATTTACTTTGTAGTATGTAATTTGTATCTGTTATTCCTATTTCTCTGTGAAATCTCCCCTACTATGGCTTCTTTCTATGGTTCCTCTCAGTGCTTCCCTTTGTTTCCCTGCCACTGTACTTGATCTATTTGCTTCTCTTCACACCGGCTATATTCCATAGCACGAGCTGGAAGAAGAGGACCCTCCTCAGCCTCCTTTCTGATTTCACTGCCCCAGCTCTTGGTCTTAGCACCTCTACCCTTCAGGGAAGAAGCTGAATTCACTGCACCGACAACTCAAGGTACCATAAATTGCAGATCCCAAATAAACAATCCTGACAGCTGCTTCTGCAATTGATTTTATAACTAAAAAGTCAGATCAAAACATTAAACACATTTCCTAACTCCTTGGTCATCAGACTCAACTCCATGGGTGGGCTCTCCTGGTTGGCAGGACTCAAATTTTTTCACCTGATTTTCCAATTTGTGTGGTAATCTATGCAATGAAATTTATTACATACAAAATTTAATATCCACGATTTTTAAGTGTGTAAGGAAAGCACGAAGAAAGGTCAAGCATGGGAAGACTCTAGAACAAAAATTAAACAATATGAATCTGTAGACTGTAAGTCTAAAATTCCTCTCACAAAATTTAAAACAGAAAACTTGACCGAAACCAAGTGAAACAACACCACCAGGCTGCCCATAACTGACAGACATAACAAATAGTTGAATTTTCTGTCATATATCGTATTGTGTATGGAAAAGGATGGTGTTTGCCAGACCTTCTGCAAGGCATATAACATTACAAGTCAGAAAGTAATCTTCACATGGCAAACGTTGCAGGTATGTGTACTGCAGAAAGACCTGTGCAAATAGTATCTACTGTAGCCTAAAATAAGTTGTGTACTCCACTTTAGAAGGACTCAAATGGACATGGGAATTAATTTTTTTTCGTTGCCGAACAATTCCTAAATTTGGCTTTGTGTTGTAATATAATTATTTACAGAAGAGAGCAAAATTAAATACATCTATTTACCAAACTAAAGTCAAATAAAATAGTAAAAGCTCTTGTATAGTATTAGACCATTTACTCCCACTACTCCTAAAAAGCTTATTCATCTGCTACTGGACACTTATGTCACCATACATCAAAAACCAATGACAAGTAAGAATAGTTTGGTTACACTCAAGAACTGAGTGGGACGGCAGCTGAGTTCGCTCAGAAGGAGCTAAAGTGAAAAGTTGTAATGATTAACAAAATGAATGAAACCTACACCAGCTTCTGTAGCATACTTGTGATTTAAAACACATACATTGATGATACAAAGCATAAGAAAAGAGCGAACAAAAAGAGCTTATTTCACATTCATTATTTGGCAACACAGATATTATTCCTTTATTAAGACACAAGATATTACATCCAACTCCACTGGAATTCTAGCAGTGAGGATTTGGCTTTATTTCTAGCAGGCCTTACATATGTTCTTCAATAAAATTTGCTTTCTTTTGCTACTCGTATTTCAGAGTCCTCACAACATAAAATGCATTCAAGCAGCAGAACTGGTGGTTTGCAGTCAGAACACCAGTGCACATTTTGATAACTTGTTTGTTCTTTTTGCAATTTTGTCTCCTCCATTATTTCTTAATGATATAATACTACAACAACCGTGAAAATTTAAAGTATTGTCATTTTCAAACACTTTTCTCTACCTAACTAAACTTCTTAGGAGGGGCTTAAAGAGACTTAACAGGAAGTTATTTTTAAAAGGGATTAGTTTTGAATATAAGTAGATAAAGTAATTTTCCAAAAGAAATTCATTAACTTGATTGAGAATCATTGTAAGGAATAAAATCATTACGGTATAAGATAAAATCAGTGGAAAGTCATAACAAAAAGTTGGCCAGAAAACCTACCCAGCACAGGTGTGCTGCCATAATCAGTGTGTTATTGTGGCACTGGTATGTGGTTGGCTGTGGTCAGGTGAAAACTGAGGAATGCAGATTAAGGCAACTACAGATCAGAATTCCACTTTGCATTAAGTAAACTTTTGTTAGCGCTTCTGGATAAATATCTCAGTCACCACGCCCCTCACATGGTGAAGGAAAGGAAATTCCTCCAGCTTCTGTTTGACTCTACAGCTGTAAAGACCCTTGGTCTAAGAAAACTTAATGATTGATCTTCTTCTGATTTCAGTGACTTCAGTGATTCCTGGGTAACTCTAGTTAGCCCCATGGTGTTCTCCTACCCTGAAAACCCAACAGACATGAGGAATTTTGGCTGCTGGAATACCACTAAAAGAAATTTAGTCTAGATTGACACTTGGTGATGATTTGACAACCTAAATTGCTTTTCATTTACATTAACTAAGACAAAAATTAACTGTTGGTGCTTGGGATGAAATGCCGATGACTGCAGATGGGAATTTGGGAGGTCTAGGTCTTCCCACCCAGTCCAACACCTGTATTTGGCTTTACTTTTGCTCTTTTAAGGTACTCAGCAACATTCAGGAGATTTGCAGTGTTAGTTTTTCAGGTCTAGACCAGAAAAGGTTAAGGAAATGGCTGAAACACATCCCCTACACACGCATAAATGGAAAGACCAGTTGCGAGCCAGGTTTCTGTAGAGTTCTTCATCTGCAGGTTTGACACTCAACTAGAAACTTGGATTCAGTCCTGGGCTGATTTAAAAAAAAATTAAAAATGAAAAATAATCTGAGACCCCTCTAAGGTTTCCCCAGACTCACAGACCTCCAACATTTCCTTTGGTCTCCTCTCACTCTCCTGGCCCCTTCCAAAATGCCTGTCGGTCTTCTGGCACGTGGTCAACAACCTCAGACGCTGTAGACCTCCTGGACTGCTCACCTGCTCTTCCTGTGCACTTCACAAAGACTGAACCTTAATTTAAAATCTCTTTTTCCTTCTATTTTCTATGCCAACTAGCTACTTCTCCCTCCATGCCTAAAAAGAACTGGATTTTTTTTTTTTAATCCCTCTGACTCAGAAGTGGAGTGACATGAAATTTCTAAGGGAAACTGGCACTTACTTGTACCTTCATCAAACCCTTATAATTCACTGATTTTACACAGCTTTTTTTTTTTCCAATTTCTTTTGATTTCTTAACTGCAGTTTCCTTTATATGCAGCTGAATTGCAAAGCCAGTTGGCTTTTGAAAGCCAAGTGGCTACACCAGTCCCAGCACTTCTTCACTTGCTCCTGCCCCAGGAGACTGGGTTGGAAATGTTAAGCATCCCACACAAATAAACAGAAAATGCTCCCAGTACATGGATACATTTTCAATACTAAACAGATATGGGATTTTTGATACTTTCTGGCATCTACTCGAGCCTTTGATATGGTTGCCTTCCTTGTTTTGTAAGATGACATTAAATCCCGACAGATAGCAAGTCCAAGAGAAAACATGAATCACTGAACAGTATTTCTGCCACTTAAGCAGTTCAAGTATATTAATTTCAGAAGACACAAATTAAACTAAACCAACAAACAGGCTTGAAGGGAAACTCAGATAAATTTTAGTTTCATTGCAGTCAAAATTCAGTGAGATGTTGAATGGCAGGAATGAAGAAGAGATTGTCTTGTCTGCATCTTGTTGGGGAACAAAAAAAAAAGACAACTCTGAAATGTAGTTAGAAAGAACCAGTAGGGATTGGTTTGACTCCTGGAAGTTGAATCAAATTTTCTTGTTCTGCTTTGAAATATGAGAAAGAACAGATTCACTTTAAGTTGGTCCAAGATTGCAGCAAATGAAGAAAATTATGCTTGTCCAAAAGCTTCTGACAAAATCATAACATAAATCTGAGTGTGACAAAGAACACTCCCCTCTTTTCTATTCCATCTTTGCCTTCACAAGCCTTAAAGGCAGAGCAACACCAACAGCTGGAGCAGTGACTGATTAACTTCAGCAGAAGAATAATGCAGCCTCAACCCTACACTGTACAGTTTAGAGCTTTCTGCCTGTCTAGACTCAAGCGAGTGTAAGATTTATCATAGATTAACAAGGCTGTTGCTAAATCTAGCATTGCTGTGGCTCAACCACACTACACAAAGATGTCAGAAGAACGTTCCCACACATACAGACATTGCTTTCTCACTGAATGTGTGCTCTGAGACCAGCCATAGGCTGCAGCCTCTTACTCTTGTTTTGGCTACAAATACATGACAGTGAAGGTATTTGACATCTTCAAATCTTGCCAGTGTCCAATGCTGTCAAACTCTGTTGCTCAGAAATATTAAGATTTTTTTTAAAAAAATCAAATCATCTTAAAATTATTAGAGATTATTTTACTTCCCATTGAATTTCAAAAATCAGAAGACATGCACAAATATTTTCACATGACCTTCAAAGTCTCTGACAGTCAAAAATTTTCTTCTAACAAAAATTCACCCCAAATTTTTACCCAATCACCTTGCTCATGAGATTGATTTATTAAAAGTAACAAGTTTTATTAATGGACTTGTTAATATTACCAACAAATATCAATCAACTGTTCTTGGATCTTCCAAGAAGGAAAGAAATTAGATGCCAGCCAGACCCTGGGCATGCCTAGTCTCACACACCCTCCCTGAGGCTGGGAGTTGCAGCAGCTCCTGGAGGGTGAGGTGCAAGGTCTGTGGCACTTGTGCAACACTTGGGGTTCTACCCACCACCTTCTCCTCTCAGTTTGAACGACCAACCATTTGATTTAGGGTCTCAAGTATGGAGTTTAATAACTTTATTGATAATTAAAAATACCTCCCCTAGTGAAAGGGTAACAGGTCTGTAGGAAATTGCAACATAGTGTGAAAGAACTTATTTAATTGGAAGTACTGAACGTTCCTGAGACTTCACAACTAGTAAAGCAGCTTTAGTACTGAGTTTAGCACTGCTCTTCAATATTGCAGAATCATTGTTTCTTAGAAACAAGCTTCCACCACAGAGAACAGCCTGAGGGGAGAAAACAGTAAAAGAAGAAGAATGAAATAGAGAAGAGCAAAAAGTGCCAAAAGTGTGTTGCCTCTGAAAAATGTATTATTTTCCATGTATTATGCTAGGTATTATTCAGCACATTTCCAAGCTGCTGAGATACAGGAATTGTCTGTAGCAGAAAGTACTTTCTGACTGTGTTACACAGTTTATATAAAGCTACTTGCCTTCAAAGGAATGAACAACAATACCTACTGAGTGTGGTGGTGCAATGCATACAACCACAGCTCCCTATCTTCCCCAGATCAGAATACTTCTAACTCCTGTTCCCAGAACATTGCAGCTGAATGAGGGTAATCCTAGCTACAAACTAAAGGCCCTGGGCCAAGTGCAAGGACTCTAGTCTGACTTGGTTCCCGTCAACAATACTTTAATCCAGGAACAGTTCCTAAAAGTGAGTCAGATAATCATGATGCCAGTTTGAAAAATTTAAATCAATAAACTCTGTGAAGTTACTCATTCTGGTTACTATGATTTCCAAAAGAGTCACAAAGTCGAAAAAGATAAGATATATTAAGATTTCACTCACTCCCTTAAACTCTGATTAAAATCACTGTGAATTCTGGTTAATTACTACAGTAGAAACAGAGGCAAATCTTGCTCTATGTGTCTTGACTACTTAGCCAATGATACAAGAGACTTCGGAAAGCAAAACACGGTCTTAAACAACAGCACAAAAATATCCACCTTAAGCAGCTGGTCAAGAGGCAGAGGCCACCCACTACACTGAACAGTGAAAGTGAAAACCAGGTACCACCCAACCAAACTAAGCTTCACATACTACAAAACATAACAGGGTATGTGAAGAATATATGTGCATAACACCAAGAAAACCACACTGCAAACGCAGAACTGAAACCACAGCGTATTGATGCACAGCAGCAGCAAAATTACTGTATGCAAGGAAAATCTTCCCAAGTGGATTAACAGCCTGATTGACAGCTGCCACTGGGCTTCTGCCTCTACCAGTCACTGCTCAGAAGTTGAAGTTTAGCTCTCCTTCAAACATCATTCCATATAACAAGAATACAACATATACGCTCCAAAGAAACAAGAGTATGGCAAGAAGGCTTTCAGATAGCAGCCATGGATGTTGAAGGACAAGGATGACGTTTATCACTAAAGGGGAAGAATATGGAAGCTAGCACTGAACTGCATGACATGGTGCTCATAAATACCATGAAATAATAAGCCCAAAAGTACCATGCAACCTGCTTTTAAGTAAATATTCAGTAAAGCATAAAGAAATCATCATGGCTAGGCTTCGCGAACAAAGAGTAAGGAAGGCTCTATCCACATTTATTACAGGTACGCTGGTGGCTAATAAGGCCAATACGAGACAGACATATCCGATTGCAAAAGGCACAGCAGAAAGACTCCTTAGATGGTATATTCCACAAGACACGGTTCTTTCTGCGTTGCCTTTTCTCCTCAAGAGTGATCTGCGTGTGTTCTCAAAGGAGACAGCTGCGTTATAGATGGTGTGTCTCCAGGCCTCCTGATTGGAGGCCAGAGTAGACCAGTTATGTTGATCAATATGGCCAAGACTGAGATGTTGTTTCAGGGACTCCTTGTATCTTTTCTTCGGGGCTCCTCTCTTGCAGCAGCCGGTGGCAAGTTCACCATAGAGCAAGATCTTAGGGAGGCAGAAATAAGCTCTATCAAAAAGTGCAAAAATAAAACAATGCACTATGAATACCATCAGTTTTGTCTTTAAGAAAAATTAAATCCAAATTTATGTGACTTTAGTGAAAAAGTAGTTTTCTCCAGGTTTAAATATACTGCATTGTCTTTGCTTTTTTTCTTCCTATCCTTTCTTACGAAGCCCCATGCCATATTAGGCAGCTAAGGCCAATGGTGAGCACTGATCTATCTGCTTTGACTAAGATGTCAATGTCTTCCACTAAAACTCAACCTGACACACTTATTTGTCTGTAATCTACTTCTTTATAATCTATACTACTTTGATCCATATTCTACCAAAAAGACAACTAAAAAAGGTCAAAGAAATGTCTTCTTTGTATTAATTAAATGAAAAGTAAAGTCTGCTAGGGAAATAACGTTTCATGCACTATCATATCTTTATATATATATTAAAACAAACAAACAAACAGATCCATAACCCCAAACCAAAACACAAAAAAGCACAAAACAACCACTAAACCCCAAGACTTTTCATTAAATGGCATTCTGATACACCTACTTCAGTCATTTCAGGCAGACAAAAAGCTTTTGCAACGAAATATCAAGTAAAATACTTACTAGCCTTCTCCAATCTGCAAATTTCCCAAGCTCCCATATTTTGTAATGTCAGGAAATTGTTACTATAAACAGCCTAATCTGCCAAAAAACGAACGTAACTGGGGCCAACTAAAGGTTTCTCCTCCCTCATTTCCCATCCCCTGGGAGGTTCCTGCCAGGCTGACCATGGGTGCTGCCTTGACATAAGAAGAGCCAGGGCCTGCAGAGAGCTCACCTCATCTTGCTTGTCACGCCAGGAGAGTTGCAAGGAGGTGGCACAGGCAGCAGCTGTAGGCTGGGACAGGGTGGGTGCCTACAGCCTGGTAGACAGCTGTAGCCTCTGGCCAGGCAGGGCTGGAGGCCAGGGGCTTGGGAACCTCAGCAGCCTGGAGCCTGTTGCTCCCCTGGAAGGCCACAGTTTCCCAAGTACTTATTCTGCAGCTTTTCATCTGCCCATACATAAGCTTTGTTTGATTCTTAAATGTCAGATGCAATGTTACTTTGATTATCCTAAACACAACAATAAATAAGATGCTGCTTTTTTAAAAATTATTTTTAGTTTTTAGTTAACATCACCTCTAGCTCCAGGTAGATGTGAGAGCAACTCGACCATTTCACAGTGGCTTCTTCAAAACTTCAAAGTACATATGTTCAGTGGTTTTATTTACTCAGTACTTCAAAGTTTCATTTCATATCAACACTGCCACAGACAGTCCCTTTCATTATTTTAAGAAAAGCTAAAAATGGAAACTTTTCATGTAGCCCCCACTCAGGTTATTGTGGCAAGGCATGACATTTCCACCACCCTGCTAACACAGGCGCTTTGATACAAACATGGCCAGACAAAGGGAACGCAACAGAGCCCTCATTGACTCCTCGTCAGAGCTATTTGGGCTGGCAGCAAAGTCTGACTGTGGGCAGAGCTTCTCCAAAGATGAGATCCTTGTAAGGCGCCAAGGGCCTCACACACAAAAGATGCTACTTGACAACGCCAATCAGAACTCACGTTTTTTTCATCCTCAAGGATCCTAAGTCAGGCCAACATTTCCGCTTACCAGAGAAGACCAAAGACTATTCTTTTCTTTTGGAGGCAACTACCCAAAAATATATTCTCAAAAAGAAATCTGCAATAAGGCAACTGGAAGGGTCCCAGGGAGCTGGCTGTGCTACCATCCACAAAGGACTGCCAAAGATGATACCAAAGATCAGAGCAGAGTCTGGGACTCAAAACAACATCTATGCCATAAAACATATTTTTTCAACAACTCAGTCATCAGTCATGGAAACCAAAAAAATCCTTGAAATAGATATTTTACAAAACTTTCCCTCAAACTAAAATCTTGCAGATGGGGAGGGGGCATCAAGCTTCTTTCTGGGTCTCACCTTGCAAACACATTAATACTTATTTCTGCTCCATGGAACAAAACAATTATCGGTAACACATAATATTCATTGGAATAGCTTAGTCCAAATATCTAGCTATTTTCTTTTATACAAATTTTGTTGGATGCTTTTTTTTTTCTTTAGGGAATCCTGAACTACCTGTACTTTGTAGGTTGGCACCACATCCCAGATGGTGGTTTTTTTGTCTCAAAGGAACTTATGACTCCTCCCACACTAAGCAAAAAGTATTTCTGGATGCTACAGCACCTTAAAAGTTATTTATTGCTACAATTTTATAAGCAATTCAGAAAGTCTGCCATTGTGTGCTGTTCTGGATCCAATCACCATTAATACCTTTCATTTCCAACTTTAACCTTACATTTTGCCACAGGTTATACAGAACTTGAACTCATCACATATTTCTTTTTGGCCTCTTATTAGCGACGATTACTTATACAAACACATTATTTCAATGGAGTATGATTGAAAGAAAAAAAATCAGGTAAAATGGTCTTTGATTAAATTATTTTAAGACCTCTTAGTTAAAAATAGGTCAGAGATGCTGGTTTATACAAACAAAAGCATCAACTTGATTGCAGTCTCCTCAGTTGCTCCTGCCTTGAGCTTTGCCTGGAACGATCACATAAATACACCTCAGAAAATTCATTTTTCATCTTCAAATGCCTTTCTTTACAAACAGCATCAGATCCTTCAAGAAAAGCCAACATCAACATGTGTAAATGCAGGACAACTCAGCAACATCAACACAATGCATTGCTTTAGGATTTATTAACACTTTTTCTTTTCCTATTCTGTATTTCCTCTCCCTTGCCTTCTCTCTTTCCGATACTCTCCTGGTTGTGCAGTTTGCTGCCACTTGCATTCCCCAGGCAGTGAAGGAAGTGCCTGAGAGACAGGCTGGTGTCCAGGCCACACCAAGGTGTGCAGCCACATGACACACGGAGCCTTGGCTTCCTGCCATGGGCAACCCCATCTTCACATGGCCCCTCTCACAACTGTTGAATTGTTTCTTATTTCACCTCATTCTCTTCCATATCACCTCAGTGTCTTCAGTACTCTCCTGCCATCCTTGTGATTTAAAGGTTCCTTGAGTCCCTAAAACCAGCACCCACTGATATCAGTGATTTAGAGGCTCAGCTATACTTCCAAAGTGGAATATATTTGCAAGTTTTATAAATTACTCTAAAAGCACTGTGTACTCATTTACATTGCACCTTTCACAGCTCTTTAAAACTAAATCTACATTTCTCTGCACCAACCTCTATCCTCATTCTGCAGAGGCTGGAATGAAAATGCTCCGTATGTAACAGAAACAGATCACCTCCTCTACAATGCTCTACCTTACATCAGAAAGCAGAAAATATGGCTGAAAAAATCTTCATCTGCAATGGAACTAGATGCAGAGAGTTATACAGAAAGGGGAAAATAAGAGCAGATTTGCAGAGCAAGTCAAACAATGTGCAAGAGCAACACAAGTAACTGGACAGAGTATGGAGCTGCATGCAAAACAGGATGATTTTTGAGAAATTTCTTAGGAAACAAACTGCAGAATTCACTTGCCTTTTAATAAGGTACACGGTGAAAAATAAAATTAACAAAAGGGGTTTTATTCCCATGGAGGAAAAAATAAATAAATATTTTGGCCACAACACCCCCAAAAGAACAAAGAGTTTTATTAAATCAGAAACGCCTGACAAGTTGTAAGATTTCTAAAAAGAGCAGAATTAAAAAAAATGTTTTAAAATAAGAAAAGGCAGTAATTTGTTTTGAAACATGAATCCAGCTGGCTTAGCATCTGATTGAAAGAAAATTATAGATCACAGAAAACATCATGGGTAAAAATAAAGAGTAATCAGAGCCCCTCTAGAAAGGAAAAAAAAGTCAGAGCAAACAAGCTATCCATACAACCAATAATTCTGAGCCACTTCCATGCCAGCTGTAATTGCCACATTGCAAAATACATTTCTCTTAATGATATTCAACTTCTTTGTGAAGTTTGCCAAGTAACTATTGGAAAGCAGAAAGAACAGCATAGGATTCTCAAGAAAATAAGTTAGAAGTATCACTGTAAAAAGAAGTATTATCTTGTGGAATTCAAAATATATACCACATGAATGTTAACTGTTACAGCAAAAAAATGAAATGTTTCTTTCAATGCTGAGAACATGTAAAAATGCCTAAAGTCAAATTTCAACTTACATCAAAAACAATGACTATATTCAATGACAATATTTCAACCTGAACATTGCTTTTAGCATGGACAGGTCTCCAGAAAGCCCCACATGCACTCACCTGCAGGTGGAGAACTGAACCCATACAGTACCAAGGAACTCTACAGTTCCCTCTCCTGCTAGTTTCATTCTGGCATCCTAAATTACATCATAAACACAGAAATCAATATAAGCATGGAGAAGTTTTTTTTTTCTTCTTTTTGGAAAGTAGTTTATGGTGCAGAACCAGGCTGAAAGGACAAACACTGCTCTGTATATTGAGTGTGTATATCATGTGTACCATGAGAAGCATACAGCACTGAGTTAAAGTTTTTGAACCAAATTAAAACAGAGCATAAATTAAACAGACAGGAGTCAGAAGCCAGCACTTCTTGGTATACACATAGTCTACAGCATAATTTCATACAACCAGTGGCTGATTTGCTGTATGCTATCATCAAATACCACAAAGGTATGCATTAATACATGGCCTGCAGAAGGGTGTTCCAAAGGCTTCACTGGCCCTTAGCAAAGGAGCCGGTTCTCTGCTCCTGGCCTACAGCACATGGCAGTAACCCATGCAAATAACAACAGTTACCTGTCAGCAAAGCCAGAGAAAGAATTTCATGCTCCAAGCAACATACATGTGCCACAAAATTTTGTAGAATACAAATTATGAAAAAAAAAACCACATAAATATATATATCCCATTAGGTTCAAGTTAGATTTGATATGCTTTATTCTATATAAATATTTGTTGGACATTTAATCTTCTTTCTCCTGCCCCTAATCCGTCTCCTCTGCCTTGACCTTCCCATAGTAACAAGTTTACAAATCAAGTTTAGTTCACTCTTCAGAGTCTATTACCCTTTTGGGAAAGGATATTTAAAATATGTCAAGTGTGCCTAGGAAGATGCCCTGCTCATAGTAGCTTTCCAAAAATCCGTTCTACTTTCAAGATTTTATTCCTTCTCTACAAACTGCTCACGGCTTCTTCTAGAAAGGAGTGGAATGAGATGGCGTAAATCTAAAAGAGGCAGAAATAAAAGGGAGCAGAAGGAAAGAATGGCCCTGGTATAAAACTCCCCAGTCAAATCTTCCACTCAACTTTTGTATCAGAAGTCTGATATCAGTCACTTGTTCTGCAACCATCTCCATTCTTAGACTTCCAGTACCATAGCACTTCCTTTTTTCAAAACAGTTTACTATTGAATGTTATAGTGACTTAATCACCCTTATGAAGATTAGGTACAGAACACAGATTAGATAACACAGATGCAAAAGACTCTCAAGATTAAGATCTAGATTTACCATTTCTATAACTGAGGTGCTCAAACTCTAGGTTTGGAAAAGCTATCGAAGGGAAACAAGTTTCAGGTCTCAGAAGTGGGCACTGGTTCTCGTGGTGGCAAATGTCTCCAGCCTTTCAGCTGGGACCTGTCCTCAGCTGCAAATCAAACAGCTGGCATTAATCAGCATCTTTTCATATACAAACCTTCATCCCATGGAGGAGAAGAAAAAATATGCAGGAAATCCAGCCTTTGTGTTTGCTTGCAAGGCAGATAAAATGAGCTGTCATCCTTTCTCACAGCAGGAAAGAGTAAGGACAGCTCAGATCAAAGTGCTGACAGGCCTGGCAGTGGGTGCTGGGTGACAGGATTTTGAAAGCACTGTGTGTTCACAGAAGACATCAGCCACCCAAATAAAACATTGTTTAACATCAGGTACATTTACAAAGATTAAATACAACCAGTTTACCCAATGTTGTTCAGCTCCAGAGAATTAGTTTTCCTTTATTTTATGTCACCACAAAAGAATAACAATGAAAACAAGAAAATAAAAGCTCAGTGCTTTACCAACGTGCTCTCCCATTCCTTATATTATCTCTTAGTTTAGTGACCAGGAACCAGCTACAGCCCGAACTGCCCTTTTGAGTCACTAACAAAAATTATCCACATCTCACTAGTGCACAGAGAGTGGTCTTGCGCTGCAGTGCCAACACAGTATAAAACATCACCAAAAATGGAGTCAAACCAAGTAAAAAGATCCCATAAAATAAGCTCACAAGTACAACATTTTCTGAGCCAGCTGGACTTAACATGGACTTTTTAGTCAGTCATCTAAAGAAGTTTAGTTTCTATCACTAGAAATCTTTGAGGAGAGTATTTATCACTGCTCAATATTCATCACTGATGGTTTGGGCAATGGGTGAACACAGAAGTCTGCAAGAGGAAAAGTTCTTTTACCTCATAACATGAGATGAGAAAGGAATGAGAAAAATGTTAAACAGTATTTCATAAGTATAGGGGGAAAAATCATAAGTCAGCACCTATGTCTGCATATAAAGACTAAAAATCAAAACTAAATTAAAAATCAGTAAAGTTGCATGTTAAAAAAAAAAAAGTTGCATTAAAACCCAAACTAAATTTTCACAGATGATTAAAAATTACAAACAATTTTCACGCTATATAAGCAGTACACTGTGGATTATTTCAGCTCCTTTTTGAGGTTCTTATTCAGCTTAGGCAGATCAAAACTCAAAGTTGCTCATTTAAAAAAGGAAAAAAAAGCAAAATATGAACTTACACTCCCACCTAAAGCTGAGATCTCCGGTAGTAACCTGCAATTCCATGAGCTGTGAATTTAGTTCACAGTTCCTCAACATTTCTGACTGAATGACAAGGAAAAGGGGGAAGGAAGTTTTTAAATTTAAAAAAAAAAATAAAAATTAAAGCAAACCAAAAAAGGGTAAAGGAAAATTGCAACCAAACTTGTCAGAAAATTAGAGGAACTGAACTTTCAAAATGCAAGAGTGCTTGATTGACCTTGGTCACAAATTACTATCCCTATTCTTTCCTCTTCAAACTAAACAATGCCTTCACAAACAAAAGACGACCTGTAATTTCAACCGGTTTAAAAGAGAAGTTAAACCACATGTTTTGTGGGTTTTTTTTAAAGCAAAGAGAAAGAAAACCAACAGATATAAAAGCATGAAATATATGATTTGTAAGCTCCTTTGCCATGGATTCACTGGATTCACTTCTTCTGTAAAAAGCAAGGACCTTTTACAAAGAAATATACATAGCGACAGTAAGAGAAGTTCCACACACAAAACCTCTTCCCATTACCTTTAATATATTTAAAAAAAAAACCAAAATGCTGCAATGCTGAGATGCCCATTACAGTGTCTCCTCTGGCACTCAAATGAATCACCAGAGACAAAGGATGTTCCTTCTCTTTCCTGTCCTTCAAAGTTGAGACACAGCGCTGTTCACCAAAACTCCAGGCATGACAGGTACTGATGCTATTTAGCTCATATAACCTTCTGCTTCACTGCTAACGTAGGCCCACTTACTGAGATGCTACCAAGAACATGGTATCACTCAATTATAAGCTCTGTATCTGGTCTGCACCACTCAAAGGTAAAAGTCATCAAATCCATATCTGGCAGCAATCCAGTGTGCTATTTTGACAAGACAACATGAAAGTCTGTAAGCCATTTTTGATCCAAAATGTGTATTACCATAATTGTGTAAAAACTTGTAAGACCAGAACGAATGAAATGTAACTACCCACTACAGCAAATGTTTATGTTATTACAAGTCATAGATTTAAGACACTGATTCTCACAAAAGCTTTTCTAATAAGACACAATCACAACTTTGCTTGATAGCATCTACACAAGACAACTATGTTGTCTGTGCTTTCTGAAGAAAGGCAGAAAGCAGCCACTTTAAGGTTTATTCTGTGGAGCCCTCTACAGAAGGCCACCATTTGCAATCTTGAGCTTCATCCACACGTATTTAGAATACAAATGTGTCTTTGGTAGGTGCTTCACTGTAATTGCTGGTATATAGATGCTGTAGGCAGTCTCTCTTGAGTATGTCCAAGCTTAGAAGTGCAGCTGATTCAAAACACCATCATCCTCAACCTCTAGGCAGCAGCAGCAGTTAGAAAGGAAACAGAGATAAAAAATGGCTTCAAAACCCATTTGAGAGTCCTGTCCTTTCCTCCCTAGGCTAGGAAGTGTGGGACAAGGGCAGCTCCTGCCACCTCTAAGCCAGACATAGCACCTGGGCTGCTGCCAGCCAGGGCACATGACACTCACTGCCCTGACACTGCTCCACTCCTCCCAATTCCCCTGCACCCAAAACAGAGTAGTACCAGGTGAGATGGGTAGAACTGATCTGTTTCAATTCCACTCATCTCCTCATCTTTCGATTCCATATGAAGAAGCTTGAAGCAGAGAGGTCTCCAGATTTAAGAGCAAATGTGGTTTGCAGAGCAGAGATCAAACACACAGGCTGATACTAGATTTCTGTGCTGGCTCTCTGCACCTTGTCCTGACAGTGTGAACACTGATTAAATCAGTAAGTTGAAAGAATGTGGTAAAGCTATGAAAGCCAACAATTTGACCTCTGAGTTAGACAGCAGTACCTTAAAGCTTTCACATAATTTTTTACATCTTCTCAAGTAAGATAATCTAATATTTGCTTACAAAATTTCTAGTGTGTATTTGTTTTATTCCCAATGGAAGCTCACAACCACCACTTCTGAGATTATGATTCTCTCTCTTTTCATAAGAAATCTACCTCCCTATAATCTTTACCACTTCCCAGAATTTTCTGCCTCCTGATCCTAATAAAAGAAATACATCATCAGTAATTTAATCAGCAGCTTGCTTTTGAGGGGACAATAAAACATTTTGCATACTGCACATGAAAGAATTGCAAGCTGTTCTCACCCCTCAAGCCAGCCATGGCGAGGGCTGGCTGGAAGCACTCAGTTGCAGCAAACAAGAAGTACATATGCTTCAGGTAGTTACTGCAGAGTATGATTTGAAATCTACCTCTAGTTAAGTGATTTTTGGTCTCCATCTCTTTCTCTCATTTTTTGATAAAGGAATTAAAGTTTAATGTGCAAGGGCTGACATTATTTTCAGAAGCAGCAGACTGTACAAGTTTGCCTTGCTTTCTCTTTCCCTGGAGTTTATGCACAACTTCCGAACTGCATTAGGGATGGAACGGAGTGAATTAATCTACCAAAACTATTTCCAATGTTTATTCAGTTTTAATGTTTTCTTTTGAGGTTTCTCTAGCTGGCTGACCTGAGACCTGTTTCCCTCTGGAGCCTGTGTTGTGGTGCCAGCCCTTTTATTACAGCAGGTTCACATCTAGCGGTGAGAGCGGAGGAGGAGGAACTGCAAGCTCCCTGCTGCTGCATTTGGTTAGTGGCCTCCTCCTCCTCCCACTCTTCAGCAGATGTTTCTGCTGTTTTACCACAACAGGATCTTTTTATACCCTCTCAATTCCTAAAGCAAACAGCAGCCAAAATCAGAGACCCATTTCCAAAGAGCCACAACAAAAGCACTGACCCAAACTACCACCACAATACAACTGGAATAAAACTCTTGGCCCTTGGGAGAAGAGGAGGTTGTACACAACGTCACAGGGATGGTGACTAATCTTTGGCAGATCATGTGAGAAAGTCTTGAAGTAGCTGTAGTGAGAGAGAACAGCATGAAAACAAATGGATGATTCAGACGTGAATAATATTCCTTAGAAGTGATATTATCAGAAGCTCACATAAAACATCATCCAATCTTTTTACCATTCACAAAAGCCAGTGGCATTTACAGCCGTCTTCCAGATGTTGAGCATTTTCAGTTACATGTGTGTCTGTGCACATGTACGTGAAGTCAGCGGGTTCAAAGCAGGTGGGATTTCTAGAATCTCCATTTTTGAACCAATTCCTTGGCACCACTAAATGTATATCTCATGGGGCAGGACAAATCAACTTTCAGACAGCTCACTCTGTGCAGGGCTCTTGCAGCTGATGCCGAGTCCATGCTAGGAATTTTCTCACAGCAACTGAACCAGACTATGGGCATGAAACAGCTACTCCTGGGTTCCTCAGGGCTCAGGGGCTGGCAAGGAAGTAAGAAGGTTCATTCAATTTAAATATAGCTATGTATGCCAAGTAGCTAAGCTACATTTCCCTTTAAACTGCTGATGTAGGCTTAAAAGGCTCCTATCAAGGTACTTTGAGGGATACTTAAGATAGTTTCTCCGTATTCCCTGCCCTCTGTCCCCAAAATCTTCTTCTTAATTAACCTCAAGTAGTATGTAAAATTACTCCTATTTGTATATACAGAAATAGACATCGCATTGCTTTATCTTTTTAACTTTTTGGATGCAAGTGATCTATGGCACTGCTGTGGCAAATACAGTAAATCCTACTTAATGTATCAATGTCATGTATTTCACTTGGTCTGTTCAGCTGGAGAAGAGAAGCCTGAGGGGATACCTCATTGCAGTCTACAACTTCCCCATGAGAAGAAGAGGGGTGACCTCTTCTCTGTGATGACCACTGACAGAACCCAAGGGAATGGCCTAAAGTTGTGTCAGGGGAAGTTTAGGTTAGATATTAGAAAAAGGTTCTTCGCCCAGAGGGTGGTTGGGCACTGGAACAGGCTCCCCAGGGAAGTGGTCACAGCACCAAGCCTGACAGAGTTCAAGAAGCATTTGGACAATACTCTCAGGCACAGGGTGTGACTCTTGAGGATAGTCCTGTGCAGTGCCAGGAGTTGGACTCGATGATCCTTGTGGGTCCCTTCCAACTCAGCATATTCTGTGATTCTGTGATTTACTGTCAGAAGGCGTGTCTGCGCCATCCAGTTCAGGTAATAATCAAAGCTATGGCTGTGACTGAGCTAAGATCTTTGCTTGCGCTGCAATGCTACTATTGCCTGCTTTGAAGAAGCCGCATGTGAAATGCTATGAGGTGATGAGAACATTAACCAGACCTTCCATCTGGTTTCAAAAGCTCCTACGGGCTGAGTGCATACACATGTGCGCTCATACACAGATGTTCAAGGAAACTGTATAACCTTGGTCATGGACTTGCTTTGTAGCATATCCTGCTGCCATGATCTCCACTTAACACATGAATGGCAACAATGCTCTGCACAGGAGCATCAGCTGAAAGAGTCCTTTCACTCCCTCAAAACCAAAAGCCCACTTGCTCTTAGCCAAACACCAATGCTTGCTGCTGCTTATACACACATGCTTCCTTAGATATCCTGTGTTTCCTAATTCTTCTTTAAGTATCTGCTTCTCTTTGATGTTCAGGCTTTCATCTATCACAACGAGGAATCATCTGTTTGGAGAAAAAAAGCACAGTTCAAGATATTCTTAGGAAAGAGCACTTGGATGCCAACAGCCTCTACAGTGGAGGACAACTGCAGGTCAACAGTACTATTTTCCTCCTGCTTTTTAGTCTGGAGGTGGTTACAGGTACAATGAATGAATGATTTCCTTCTTCTAGTGGCATTCTGTAAATCCTGTGTAAACAGCACTATCTTTGAGAAAATCTTGGTCAGCCTTATATTAAAATAACAGTGGTGATGTCACAGACTGGGCAGTTGTACTGAATGCTTTCTACAGCTTCTGCTGAACTGTTCCATGAACTGGAAATTCCCAATGTTTCAGCCATCTTTCAAAGTCTGCAATTTGATTTCATCAATTAAAAATACCTGAAAAGTTTCTTAAATTAGCTATTCTGTACGTGATGATTAAACCCAGAGTCAACAATTTTTGAAGCATCAAACATTTAAAATAATACTGGAAAGAGGTATGCTGAGTTTAAAATCTTAAGCGATTATGACAGAGGAGGTTTATTCAGACAGTTTTAAGAAAAATGAGCTTTCCTCAGTTGCATTGCATAGAGCTGCTAGTGAAAATCTTGAACAGATTTTCTGAAAAAAATGCACATTAAGTATTATTTTGAGAACTTCTGCAAAGGAGAATTTTGAGAGCAAATACAAATATATGCACTATAAATGCACTTTAATCTAGTGGCTCTTTCGTTTGGGGAACAGATCAGAGTACCACCTAATCCATGGGCTTTATTAGAGGTCAACAACACAGTTTGGGATTTGAAATATAGCTCTTCACAATAGACTTCTCACAAACAAGTTGGAGAATAAGCACTATCTGCAAGAATTATGCAGACCCTTCCCACAGGAAGATTAATACAATTTTTAAAATTGCAGGTTACTTGCAGCGTGAACTGTTTTCTTATTGTATAAATTCTTTTCAGAAGCTCTATTAGTGTACTAATAGAGCAAGAGTAGAAAAGCAGGTTCAGTGCCAAAAAAAGATAAAAAGACCGACTTGAGGACTCATTAGCAGAGAGTAATGAAAAGTGAGCTGCTAGATGATGAAGAAGACAGTAATTTGCATCCAAGATATAAGCTATCACACAGGAATTCTTCAGGCTTCTTTGAGAAATTGGTTACTCAAAAATTAAAGCTCAACCTTTATTCAGAGGATTAGAATAAGAACAGAAACCTTTTGTCCAAAATTCAAGTTCAGTGTATTCCTTAAGACTTTATTTTTGAATGGGTGGTGTATCTAGACTATTTGGTTTGGTTTTTTGTTTATTTATTTGTTTGTTTGGGGGTTTGTCCTAAATCAGCTAAAGGCTCTTTTGGTACAGCTCTCAAACCAGGGGCACAGTTACATTAGTGTAAATAATGAGACTGAGGCTGGTCTGCTTCATTCTGTTTCAGTAAGGAGTGATTCCTGGTACAGAATGACAATATTTGCATAAAACTGTGGCTATGTTTGGCAACATTTTACCACAGATAAGCAGTTACATGGGCCTGCTGTGTGGATCTTTAAATTCTTGCCAGAAAAGAGGAGACTGGTGTCAGAGAAGGACTCAAATACTTGTCTTTATGTATGTATCCTTCTTAAGTACTGGGCAAGGCAGGTATATCCAGAAGGTAGCTGAGAGCATCCACCTTGGATGTCTGAAACTAGATTGGTGCCCATTTTGCACAAAAGATTCTGTTTCAGTATTTTATTTTATGTTTTAAAACTTGTTTCAACTGGCCTAGACCTGACAGAGCTGAAAACTAAAGTGAAATTTTAGGCACTTCTGGTTTAGGAACAAATCTCACTGGAATCAGGCTTCCAAAAGCAAAACACTTAAACTTCTAAAAATTAAATGTTTAGGATTTCAAGATATTTTTATGAGCTCAATTATTAGTGATTTTGCTGTAGTTTTTCCTTTAAATGCAGTATATTGTTCAAAGCAGGGTTTGCAGAGAATGATGGCACAGCAATTGCCTCAATTAGGAGATGGAAGGAAACACAGAGGAAACTCAAATGTTGCTTCAGGCCTAAAATAGAAGTAGCAAACTTCCAAGATAAACAGCTTGAGAGTAACTGCTTTGAGTTTAATTTGATAAACAACATTACAAAATTACTTTATAATGCTCAGCAGTTTGATGGCATTGGAGATATCTGGAAATGAGGACAATCTGAGCCTCTCATGAGAAACCTTCCTGCTGTTTGACATTTTAAACAATGAAGTGAAAACAAGGCAATAGTCCCTACTACATTTTGTCTTGGATTCTCTACCCTGCTTCAACAATGATTAGCAAAATGTACTCAGAAGAATATGTGGCAATGATTTTACAGAGATACTGAACTGCATTAAATGCAGTATATTTTAATAAAATCTCTTCATTTGATGTAATCAATGAATTTTTGAGACTTAAGTTTTGTGTATCCACTGCTTTATACTCACAAAGTCAACCCTCCTTTTCTCCAAATTAAGTCACTGCTGCATGCAGGCTACGTGTTGGCTCTGGTATAATGGTATTAAACCTATTTAACCACTCAGTGTTTAAATGATAAGGCAAAAGTTCTTCTAAATATATGTGTTTTATTTCTTATACTTATATCCCTACTTTTTTTAATCACATTGTCCTACAGTATATTTTCCTTAATACACCACAACTCAGTTAACCACAGGTGAGTTCTGTTGATACCGGTAAACTTAAAACTATCAACAATTAAATAATCCGTATTTCCTCCAGATCTGCATCGGACAAAAACTTGACACATGTTCAGCAAATTAAAAGGTAAACATTACAAGGTGAACAATTCAGCCATGGTACAACTCAAAAACTAGCTACCTGGTAGTAACTTGTAACATAAGACTTGGGAAAGCCCCTTGCCCACTCCAGATCAGTAGTGGTACCAACATCGAGAGTGAACATTTACACCGGGTATTCTGCGCTTCTTAAAATATCATCGGTTCCTGGAGTTTGTGACTACCTGAAACCATCTCAAGTACAATACATCTGAGAGGTATTAACATCAGCTTTTCAGCAGCCTCAGCCAGAAACAGACCTCAGACACAAGACAGAGGAGCACACAGTTTCATTATGAATTGATAAGCTCATCATTAGTTATGAAAATAACTACAGCCCAGCCTAAAGAGGGTTTTGCTACTGCAAAGTTGCAGTAGCATTTGGGTACTGATTAGGTGTGCAAGAGCATGGGTACTCTTCCAGTGCCTCCACTGCTCCTAAATCCTGCCACCTAAGCACATCTTGGCTGTTTTTTTGAGGGTACATTCACTGCTGACCCATCTGCTAACAGGGAGGTTTAGGTTAGATTTCCTGAAAGTGAAGAGACCAGTCCAAAAAAGCTGCTAAATGAAATATTTTATTATTACTATTAAACCATTACTAATGGTTGTATTTATTAAAATATCACCTAAAAAAAATTGCAGCAGCAGGTTTTCATCTCTATGTACACATTACTGAGTAGTCAAAACCCATTACAGTACATTTCACCAAAGAAGAACCAAAGCATGTCATCACCTGAATCATGCAAAAAGATCCATGATATTTTAGAGAAAGTACAAAGAAGGGATCTGAATGACGAAATTTCTAAAGTTGTTACGAGGTCAGGCATCTTTCTTTATTGCCGGGACCTCAGAAGACAGAATAAGTGAAAGTAAAAGAATAAACAGAAGTAGAAAAAGCACTGTCACAAAGAATTGAGGCACACACAGTGCCCTATTCTGTATGATGACTGATGCAAGTAACATGTGAAATACATCCAGAGAAAATTAAAACTGCATTTTTGAGCCATTCAGCTACTTAAGATGCTAACCAATTTCTTTGGGATGTCTCTGCTGTTCATTACTTCAGCTTATTCTTTTCTATGCCTAACTACTATTCACTGAGCAGCAAACAAATACAATAGCACACAGGAAGCAGCAAACAAAAGTCCTTTTAACACTCGCTCACACCATTTGCAGAACATGCCAGGGCTACCCAGAGTTTACTTTTACACTCAAACCCAATTTTCTTAAACATATAGCAGAATATTGTCTCATTCTGGAAGTCAAGAATGTGGATATCTTAAAAGTTGATGGGGCAGGGGAGAAAACTGGCAAACCCCCATACTGACACAACTAGCTTCCTTTATTTTTTCTCTATTTAAATGTTCTGATCATTCCACTGAATTTTCACAAATAGTTTCACTGGAGCCATTTAACATACATTTGTTCTATATTCACTTGCTCCTCTGCTAATACTGACATTTGTTGGTATTAAATCATTCTCAAAGATGAAGATATACCACAGACAGCCTGTTTGCTTTCTAGGCTGAGCTCAGGGAAAACTCAGAAACCAGCCACACAACACACCTCCTTCTCTTTGTATGCAAAAGAAATGATAGGTGTATTTAGCAAAGTCACAGAGCTGTCTAGATGTCCATTCTTCAATTATTTTCAGAAATTTGGTTTAACTACTCCCCCCAAAAAATAAATCCGTTTGTAAATATTACTAAAGTTTTATAGTGATAAAAAGGTAAGAATTTAATTTTCAGTTTTCTCAAAGTGGCAGCATGGTCCATCAATACTACACACACTCCAATGAAAACTCTCAAAGACTTCCAAAAACATTTCATGAAAGGACAAATTTCATCAAGTATGATTTCAAAGAATTTATTGCTTTGAAATTAAACAATTACAGAAATTTCTCTTGCAGCCTATATCCAGAAGCAACATTACTGAGGGCAGTTAATACAGCAGGTACCTGGATTTAGGTTCCCATCCCATCCCAAAAGCTTTGCCCCTGCCAGGTTCCAGCTGTACAAGCTGTCCCACCCCTCACAGGAGAAAATGTCAGTCAGGGGCACACGCTGTCCTGGTTTTGCTGGGTGAAGTTACAAAGAGAAAAATGACATTTGTGTACTAGTTTTTTTAGAATTGTCATAACATATTTTTGAAAAGGAGGGAGTATAATTAAAATTTTAAAAAAATATTTTATTTTTGTATTTTTATTATGGACCAACATGTTTTTTGTTTCAAATCAACACCATCAATGCAATAACAAAACACATATAAGTGGTCTGGGATTTGGTCTAGATTTTTTTCCATCTCTGTTTTGTAGGCAATAACTAAGCACTGGCAGTGCAAGTCTCATTCAAAAGACCAAATTCTTTTGTAAAATCTTGGTATTTTTTGACAAAGGAGATCTACTAGGGAAATTAAAATGGTGATGGAGTCTAATACCCATCAAAGCAAGGAAGATCGAGGAAGAATTTAGCCTCTAACACAGGACACAGGTTAAAAACAAGATCTGGGCAAAAAGATGAATCACTCAGCAAATAGTCCCACCACCTCCTCATTTGTGGTGCAAGATGCTATTGCAGCCAAGTAGCTTTGAACATATTCCACTATGTGACACGAATAGAACAAGAAAATTAAAAATGTTTTGGGCTGTCTGGGTGATTTTGGTTTGTTTGTTTTTTTTTTAATTCTGTAGCATAGTTTTGTCATTTTGAGGCTTTTTAGAAATAACATAAATCACCAGTGAAGTGGAAAAGGCTATAAAACCATGATACTAAAAAACATTTCACAGGTGATCAAATTTTACCACATTGTATTACTGTTTTGTTTTAACAGAAATGCTGTCTCACGTTTAACCCATGTCTTGGCACTTGAGTGAGGGAGAAATCAAGCATAAGAAAAAAGTGTCTCCAACAGGAAAAAAAAAAAAAATAATTTAAAAAAAAAAATCAACAAACCCAACCTCTCTCACCAGGCAAAAAATCCCCTATTAGACCTCAGTATATTGCAGCAACAATAAAACCACAAAACATCTTACCAAAGCACATTCTAGTTCTGTAAGACTACCTTAATTCAAGCAAGCATCAGTGGAGGGGAGAAAACAAGTTAGGAGTAAAGAAATACCAATCTTATTCTAAGAACATGAATGGCTTTGTGGCAAGGCACAGAAACCACCTTCAGGTTATAGAAATACATCTCCATTCACAGCAGGCACTTGGCCAATAAATCCCCTAAAATTCTTTTTATTTTTCAAGGTTAGTTAATGAAATAGGCAAAAACATATTCCACCTGCTCTCTTTGTGCCCGATTTCCTCCCCTTCAATCCCACCCGTCCTCCCCCTTCCCTTTCCTGGTTTTATATAGATCAAAAAGACATGTTGCAAACCAGCACATTTATGTTAGTGTAAGAGGCATGGAAAGCGCTACCACAAAGTCTTTAACTGAATTATAGTCATGTGTTTCAAATAACAAGGAACGAGAGCAAAATACATGGTTAAGCCCCAAGTCTCTTTCCATAAACATGAGTGGAGCTGAAGGAGGGCTTATATGTTTCTCTAAAACCCTACACAAGCTTTTGGGATGAGCGGTACGGACAAGCAATTCAGTAGCTGTGTGTGTGGACCTGGCACTAGTGGGAATCTGCTGGCAGACCCACTTTGTCACTCCAATTAACAACAAAAGGGCCAGGCTAAAGGCTCCTTTACCAACCTCAGACAGACTCACAGAAAATCAACATTACTATTTGTCTTCCCAGTTAAAGCAAGATGTAAGAAATATAAAAGGATTTGTAGCAGATGGGAAGGACATTTTTGCAGGCCACTGGAAAGCCAGCTGCTTTAAGAGCACCCTGAATTTACAGAAAGTCTAAGGAAAGTTGGCTGATGTTCAGTAGTTAAAGACCTTTTTCAAGAAATACAAAAAGGATCCTGGAAAAGAAATTCCATACAGAACAAATCTTGCAAAATTCACATGCTTCCCTAGGAAGGGCAGCTTCAAATGCATCTACAAGAAAGGTGAGCTTTTCCAAAGGCAAAGTCTTTAAAGTCTTGCTCATTAAATTATTCTCTTCAATTTAGTGTCTAATCTATGTCAGCCCATGATTGTCAAAACACTTTTCATGGCAACAAGTCAGCCTGCCCAAAAAGCCCAGACCTGAGCTGTGCCACCCCACTTAAATACTTCCACACCAGCATTACACCATGAGTAACGCGGATGGGTGAATGTCCAGCTTGTGTGCAGTATCTCTTTTCTTCTCCTTTGTAAGTATATGCCACAAGAAATAACAGGAAGAAGCACAAAATACTACTCAATTTCTTAAGTACACTGCAATAGATGCTAAACGTGGTCAAGAGCTCATTCTTTCTTTCTCATACATACACCTGAGTTCCTCGTTAAAAATCTGTGGATGAGTTAGTGCTTGTGTTTTGTCCTCTACTCGCCAGAAAGATGTTATAGCAGAGCTGCAGTTTGAAAAATGTAATTTCAGGAGTGGTTCATCCGTTATAGATTATAAATTCCAACTATGTGTCAGGTTCTTCAGAGGACAATTTTTTTTCTGATCAGTGCACCTTACGCAGTAGTAGATATAACAGAAGCAGGACTTCTCAGTACACCTTTCATTACAGTGAAAGAGAGGTGCAAACACTCATTAACCTCCTTGATATGCAGCCAGGTAGAGGGAAAAGGACATCCCAGCAATGTTGCTGAATTCCTTTCCTAAACTCCCTCTCTTCTCTCTCCCTTCACAATATTTCTCATCAGTATACGGCAGGTTAATCACATTACCCCATTTTATTCCTCTCCTTGCCAGGGAGGGAGAACAATAGTGCAGAGTTATGATGTGTCAGATCTTGGCACATAGTATTTCATTTTCCAGAACTGTTTGAAATTGTAAAACATCCCTGTTGTCCCTATTGTTTTACCTTAGCTAGGATTTCCATCTTTCTTTCTACATGACAAGCAGACATTGCAGTTTCTAAAGTCCACTTGGATGAGTACACTTAAAATTGTTCCCGCTGCTACACAGAATTACTTCAGGAAGGAAGATGACACGATCAACTAACAAAGTGGGTATTCTCAGTTTCTGGCACCACAGAAATAAATGGAGTAAAAGCTTCCAAGCTTTTTTAATTAAGTCATTGCATGTGAACAAACTGACTTGAGTTTTTATTACTAAAACATAAAACCTTTCCTCTCTTCAAAAATACACTTACTAAAAGTGAGAATACAAGTGGATAAAACCCCACTGGAGGCCAACTGGAGGTTCACTACAAATCACTGCAGGATCCTTACTGCCTCTAACCACCAACAATATCTTTCCTAACATACAGGACCTCTTGATAAACAAGAGGTAGTAAAATGAGGGTACGATAAGAATAAAGAGGATAAAATGGAACAACTGAGAAGATATTTTTCCTCAGGAATCTGAAGTTTCAGTATTTTTCACATAATTTCTAGTAGCTAAGAACACATTCAAAGGAAAACACCAATTGGTCAAGGTTATTTCTCCTTCAACTAAAGCAGAACTAAAAAGAAGCAGCTCCTAATTATATTCACAGAATTCTTCTTGTAAACCAGAGAATTAACTATTCCTAGTATTCACACTAAAAAAAAAAACCCTCAACCCCCCCACAAATAAAATAAAAATAAAAATAGAATTAACTCTGAAAACAAATAAGCAAACAAAAGACTACCAAAATACTTTGCACAAATTAGCCTAAGTGCCACCTTTCAGAAGTCCTTTAAGCATCCCTTTGCTATCTGTAAACAGACCAAGAAAAGAAACGGCCACTTAAATGTTCCCTGTGTAGATATATCCTACTGAAAGGTTACACAGGCCATTCAAAGTCTTGACAAGCACTTCCCCAACTTTTTTGTTTACCCTGCAGATGGTGTAATTACACACACACACACAAACACAGAGGATGGCCTCACACACCCACAAACAACACACTGCCAGCTTGCAGGACACTTTAAACTGCATTTTCAAGAAGTTTTAAGTGTTCATAGAATCACAGAATATCCTGAGTTGGAAGGGACCCACAAGGAACATCAAAGTCCAACTCCTGTTACAAGAACCACCTTACATTAACTGCAACATATAATGGTGTCTCAGAGGGACAAAAATCTTTATCCAGATTGTCACATTTTCTTAATGGATATTCAAAGTAGTTAGCACAACTTCTGATTCTTCATGTAAAATATTTTGAAATATGATTTAAGAATCTTTGAAAGGCATTTAGAGAATAATGTAATTATCAGGCACAGTCAACATGGGTTCAGAAAGGGCTAGTCTCTTCCAACTGAAATATTACATTATATTAAAATATTCCCATTGTTCTTAGCATTTTATGACCACAAAAAGGGGAGGAATCCCAATACAAACCAATAGAAAATCAAACACCCATCACGGAGAGGGAGGTTTCTCATTCACAGTCTGGTTATGGCCTCAGCTCTCCAGGTGATCCAGTGGAGTCAGGCACAGGTATAAACGGGAAATGTGCAACAGATGCTCCCCGGAACAACACTGTGATTCTTGAATTAAAAAGAGTTAGACCTTTAAACCAACACCATGGTGAAGAAAAGATGAACAATATTCACCACTCAATGCAAAATCTCAATAATAATTTTCAGTTGGGAAATCACATGTGCCAGAGGATGCCATCACAATGCAGCTGTCCATCTGCTTCTTGCAAGTCAAGATAGTCTTCTGCTCACGAACTTCTCTTCATGGAAATTATTGGAGCGTTGCAGGAACTTACCTGTAGCATCATAATTAACACCTCTGGAGTATACTACAAGGACATCCTACTGATTAGGTTGGCTGGACTCTTGACGGTGTGAAAACAACATGAATTTCAGAAGTTCTCTAACTAAATACTTTCTACCTACTTAAATTTACCTTTGAAAATGTTAAAGGCATGAATACAGAGAAGGTTATCCTAGATGTGTAACCTTCAAAGCTAAGGAAAGTATAGATAAGCCATGCATTTATTAGAATGTAATAAACATATAACCGTGGGCCTCTGTCAGGGTCTGACTTCATCCAACACTAAGGAAAATGTGGAGAGGGATCTTTTCCAGTTTGTTTAAAAAGGCTCACCCTGTGTCAGACTGAGATTTTAAATATTAAGTTTCACCCTGGCAAGCCCTGTATATTGTGGAGGGCTTGAGCAATACACCTACCACCAATGTTTACTGCTCATTAATACAGCAAAAATTTCCAAGTTTGGGTTGTATTTTTTTCTTGTTGTTGGATTTTTCTAAACAAATATGGGGCAAAAACGATATGAGAAAGATAAAAAAAATCCATTTTTTTCATGAAACATCCACATAACTTCAGAAGCTCTTTGCTTAAAACCACTTGCAAGACTAGAAGCTCTGAAGATACAGACTTGATCCTGCATTTATAAAAGGAAAAACACAAAACAACCCAGAATACATAAACAGGCCTAAAATTACTTATTTCAATACCTTCCCCTTCCCTATGAACACAAACTACATCCTACATTTCATCGACCTTGTGTCTTCACTGTAACCTTCTCTCACAAGCTCACACTGAAATAAAAACACATAAACAGCATCTGCATTTCTCTAAGAAGAGTTTGTTACATGGCAACTTTGGTTAGTGATATATCCAAGTTCTTAATTAGAGACCAATCCTCTCAAAAGCGTGACCATTCCCACAGGAACGAGAAGAAATCCTTCCTATTGAAATAAGAGCAGAAAAATAAAATGGAATTCATTCTTGTTTCTGGCAAGAAAGGCATTTTCAAATCCCACTTGGTGTTGTAATTCTAATAGCGTCTTCTTTCAACACTACGCTGAAGTACATGTTTAATCTTTCCAAAACTCTGGCTTTTTCATTGTCTTTAACACACTTACACATGTATTTAACGTGAGTATATTCATCCTTACAAAACATCCCTCTCTTTTTTTTTTGTACATCCTATTTAATTTTGTCAAATAAAGGAATTGAACTAAATAACAGACTGATCTGGGAATTCAAGGAGCCCTTTAAGTGTGAAATCAAACCTGCTGCTACTTGATCAAATAATGCTCATGACCTAACATTTCAATCCCCACCCTTATCTGACTGATACTAATTTTACACTGGCATCCAAAAAGGTCATGATTTCTGCTGGAAATCACCTAAGGAGATTTTATTTTTTCTGGGAACTAAACACTTTTAACTCTTTCCTGACTAGTACATACAACTCAAAATTTTCCTGCCTTTAGCATCACCATGACTTGTGCTCCAGAGTCAACTTAAATGACCGTTATTGGTGAGCACTCAAAAAATGTTCATCACAAATAGTATTTTTCATCATTCCTGAACTTTTGGGAAAATGGGAGGATCTCTTTGAACTGAGGCTCAACAGAGAACTAGTAATTAAAAGCAGCAAGTAATATTCCAGGGCTGACATGAGCAAAGTGTTGCAATTTTATTTATGTTTTGTAATTACTGATTAATATTATAACAGAAATAGAGTGAAATGTGCGATTCAATTTTCTTTAATTTCTCCCCTCTGAATGTACTATGGTGTCATAATACTTATCAATGGAATAAGACTTCTAAGGGAACAGATAGAATGTTTTTATTGAAAGCTGACTTCAACTGGTTACAACATGAGCTTACAGAACAGTTTCCAGACCATGTGTTTTTGTCATGTCAACGGTTTCCAAAGATAATAATGCTCTCCAGTATCATGCCTGGCATAACTAAGCCTGTGAGCAGGCTGCTAAAATTATATAGAGAATGTACAAGTGAACTCTTCAAGCAGTTCTCTAATGACTTCAACCCAAGAGCAGCACTCCAGTGAAATGGAGGGATTTGGGCAGGAATGCAGACTATACAATAGCCAGCCATAAATAGAAACCAAACTTCGTCACAGCAAGCATCTGAAGCATGTCTACACATTACGCTGCACAATGCTGGCTACACCTCACCCAGCTCTGGCCAGAGCTTGCCAGGGTGGGCACAGCTATGCTACACTCTGCTGTACTTACATCCTACTGCAAGGGCTTTGCGATATATATGTGTATATATATAGGCTATTTAATATTTTCTACATTACACTAGCAATTTTCAAGCTTTGGGCCATGGACCATTTGAAAGGGGTGTCTAAACAACAGGTTAAGAAAAGCAAGGCTACTGACAAGCTTAAACTCACTGAGCAGATTGGTGCTCTGGGCTCTGTGCACAGTTGTGCCATGGCCAATTCCTCATCAGCAATGACATAAAGTGCTTTGGAGGCATCCTACTAAGTTTAAATTGTACATATATACACTAATTAAGAAATAAAATAAACTTATGAATTTAACATAAAATGACATAGAGGTATAAACCAAATATACAATAGGTTGTATAGAACCTAGGTTGACTACAAACAAAAATTTGGATAAACTTTTTTTTTCAAATGTATAAACTTTTACATACAAGTAAAGACAGCCTTAGGCAAGATGACAATGTAGCTAAAACTAAGAGCACGACATTACAACCCACTGAAACACAGTACTTCACTCTTGAGAGAATATTCTTTTCTTGAAGTTCCAGTTCCTGCAATCCAAAAACTGCATATGAATTTTGGCTTTTGTTTTTACAAGACAAATTTTAGCTTAATTAATTAATCAGATTAAAAAAAAAATGGAATCACCTCAATCCCTGAACCTCAGAGACTGAAGACATGTTATCTACTTCTGATTATGCACAAATACCAATCATCCAGCTGCCGTGAAAAATTTACTGTGAAGCCTTAAACTGGGCATCTAAAGGGGCACTCCAGACCCATGTAAGAACTAATCTCAGGGCTGAATTTGACCCACTGCTGACAAAGGGATTAGAAATGGTTTTCTTCTCTGACAGCATGATCCCCTTGACAATTTCCTAAAGGAACTCAAAAATGCAACTTCTTGAATATTTGGAACCACTGACAAAGTTAAATTTCTTTCACCTTTTCCAGAGAATTACAAACTATGTTCTTAAGCATCAAATGGTCAAAAGTAACCTGTCAGAAATACATTATTACAGTACAGAAGTAGTGCCAAAACCTGATTTAAGTTGCCTAAAATTAGTCTTAGGAAATACAAACTTTTTTTTCTCCTCACAGGACAGCACTTCATTAAAAAGCTGGAATACATGGCATAAATCTCAGAAATAAAAAAGGTGGAAAGCAACATTGTCCAGGCTTTCATGACCAAAACTAAATTAGTGAAGGAAAATTCTTCCCAAAGAACATCCCTAAAACATCTGATCTTAGGCTTGGATCCAGAAACTTTTTAATGGTATCTTAGAATACTCCAACAGGTTTTGGCAGCTAAAAAAACCCCAAAACACCAAGTTTTGTGAGCTAATTGAAACTTTAGAAAAATTGTTTCCACTATGCAAGACAGAATGCCATCCTTAAGGAAGTCTAGACTACAAGCACACTGCAGAAAGGTTAGACTTGATAAACATGGACTATATTTTTTTTCACAGGAGCAGCTCCGGCTGCAAAATACAGCCAAGTCACGTTTCTTCAGCCTGACCACTAATTCCAGGTGAGCACAGGAACTCTTCTCTGGTGAACTAAGCAGCTGTTCAGACACAAACTTGCCTATGTCACAGATCTGCTATGAAATTTGATTAATACAGTACCTTATAAGAAGATACGAGGATTTTAAAGTATTTCAATACAACCGTTTTCTTAATTTTTAAAGACTTATGAAATTATGTAACTGCCTGTTGTTTTCCTGTCTTGATTTCAAAATAACTGAAGTATCAAGGGGCTCATCTCTACAATATCTAAGGTAAGCTTACAAAAGAGCAGTCCACTTGCAAACTGAAATTGTTTTTAAAACAAATCAAAATCATATGAACTTCAAATAAACATTTATAGTATCTACTTTCTACCAATTTTACATTCATTTGTTTTCAGTGATGGTGTAACTTCAGCATGAAGAAATACAGCCTGCACACTGATCTAAGTGCAGTATTTCTCAGGTTGCCACCTTTTGTCCCTGGTGCAGTTAGGTGACTGCTGATGGGGCTCAGGGTATAACAAAGCCAGCAGCACAAAGCCCCAACTGCTCTTGCTGCTTTCCCACAGCCCCCTGTGCCAGGGGTGGCAAAGGCCTTTCAGAGGGTGCTCTGGGACTCCCAGCTGCCGTTTGACATGCAAATGGCATCAAAGTTCTTTCAATCCCACCTCAAGGAGAGAAGATAAAGGCTGCAGTTCCCAGAGGAGCTCAGCTCCCAGGGCAGCATCCCCGCATCTCTTCAGGATGTTGGCACTACTGAGCACAAAGAAATCATCCTTGAGGTTATGTGAAAGACTTAAAGAAAACAACTGAGGGGAATTAGAAAAAGGCACTTCAGGCTACAACAATTCTCCTCAAGCATAAGAACAGAATATCTTAAAAACTTCACTTTTCTCTGCTTCTATATACACACACATACTATAACTCCAACATTTCCATTTTAGAGACCCAACACAAATGGTAAAATTCACATTGAATTATGGGCTCCAATTGCTTCTTGTTTCAGTCCAGATTCATGGGCTAGTATTTTCCAACCAGTTTCAGTGGAAATCAAGCACTGTATATCACTTCACAGACCCCTAAGTCATCCCACAGGTAGCTTTCAAGGTTTTTAGAGTTTCTACTCTTATCTTCAACCCAAACAATTATTATATCACTTCTATTATAAACACACCCCAAATCAAAATCCAGGGTTTTTTCCCCTCCAGTTTAATATGACCATCTACAGCCAATGTTTTCAAACTGCAGACTTAAAGTTTAATCATTACTGAAATAGAAGTTGAGTGATTTTCAGAGACCTCAAAATACAGATGTGTTCCCAAGATTTTAACCGGAAAAGCACCAGCTGATCCTCGTTTTTAAATTAAAGCTATTCTGCTCAGGTTGCTAAATAATTACATCAATATGTTAAATAATTATGTTCTGAAGCCTAGCTTCAGAAATACAGGAATACATAGGAGAGAATCGAGGTCAACTGAACTCTGCAAGTTGGAAAAACCCATGGAAAATAAGTGAGTGTGAAAGAGAGAATGGTGAGAGCAAAAATAGAGTGCATGAACAGATCCTACCCAGCATAATATCTATTGGAAAAAGAACTTTCAACTATTCTCATTTTCCACACTTTAAAGCGAATCTATTAAAAAAAATGCTTCTTATTTGTAAATTGATTTATTACTTTCACATCCTGTTCATTGTTTTTTAGTCACTGAACTGAACAAGACATGCCACTCGGTAACATTAATGTCAAAATCAGATGGTAAAACAAAATCTGACACTAAACAGCATCCAAAGAGCACATTTCCTCCTTACTCCCGATGAGGTAGATGAGATATAAAATTAAATTATACATGTGTAAAGGTCTACATCTAGTAAAAATCCACGTTTATCACACAGAATCAACCAGGTTGGAAAAGACCTCTGAGATCATCAAGTCCAACCCTTGATCCAACACCGCCGTGGTTACTAGACCATGGCACTAAGTGCAACATCCAGTCTCATCTTAAAAACCTCCAGGGACGGTGAATCCACCACCTTCCTGGGCAGCCCATTCCAATGGCTGATTACTCTCTCCGTAAAAAATTTCTTCCTAATATCCAACCTAAACTTCCCCTGGCAGAGTTTAAGACTGTGCCCTCTTGTCCTACTGCTGGTTGCCTGGGAGAAGAGACCGACACACACCTGGCTACAACCTCCTTTCAGGGAGTTGTAGAGAGTGATGAGGTCTCCCCTGAGCCTCCTCTTCTCCAGGCTAAACAGCCCCAGCTGCCTCACCCTCTCCTTATAGGACTTGTGCTCAAGTCCCTTCACCAGCCTTGTTGCTCTTCTCTGGACCTGCTCCAGCACCTCAAAATCCTTCCTGAACTGAGGGGCCCAGAACTGGACACATTACTCGAGGTGTGGCCTCACCAGCACTGAGTACAGGGGAAGAATCACTTCCCTGGTCCTGCTGGCCACACTGTTCCTGATACAGGCCAGGATGCCATTGGCCTTCTTGGCAACCTGGGCACACTGCTGGCTCACATTCATCTTCCTGTCAATCTTCCAGCTATACAGATAATCCACACAATGCTGAATATGTAACATAGCCTTTCCATAACACACTGATTTTTCTTTTAATTAAGCTTCATTTTAGTTAGGAAGGAAGTGTGAAATTGGACGGACAGCCAGAGGTTGCACTCTCCTCCACAGAAGCATCAAACTATCAAGCTCTTCTTCAGAACCTGTGCTCATATACAAAGCAAATCAAAGTCAACTTACACACTATATTGGCCAGAAAGAAATAAAATAGATAAGCAGTTTCCTTAGTAGCCAGGACCACTGACAAATGTTTACTAGATCACAACAAAAAACTTAGCCTGGCTCACCATCTCCTTACAAGTATATACCTTTCTCAGCTTGTGACCTGCTGCTTAAGGTATAACATAAAACACAATGATGACAAACTAAGGAGAGAAAAACAAATAACAACAGGCCTATACACAGACACTGTACGAAGTTTCAAGCAATTATGCTGAAAGTTAAATGTACTATAGTGATTTTGATACACCAGATTAATCTTTCCAAATACCATAAAAAGCACAGCTTAAAAGGAAAATCTTTATAGCAACTTCTTAATTAAATCATGAAAGATTTCCCATTATTTGCATGCAGGCAAGCATGAATATTTGATGTTTTGCAGATGGATTTGAAAGTCTAACATTCACAGACAAAAAGGAAAATTTAAAATTAAACCACACTGAGGAACTAATCACAGTAATCTACTCTAGAAATTGATCCCGTGAAGAGTGAGCATTGATAACTAAATATGAGAATTTCTAGTGCCTCCTTGTTCAACACATGTCCTCTTATTTTCAAGTGACTTAAAAATGTTCTTTGCATAATCCGACAACTCTTCTCTTTCCCTTCTGACATGAGCAATTAGCCTACAGACAAGAAAGACTCCTCTAATTCTAATAGAAACATCAACTTTGAAGTTGATTATAACTTGATCATTGACTTGACTGACCGGGATCAAGATTTTGTCTAAGGAGTCTCCTGAGTTGCCGGGCATATGGGCTCACCATGTGACAAACATTTATAGCAAGACTTTCCTCCAAAAGGCACAGTGCTGAGAGCGCAAATGCCTAGTTCAGTTTAGTTCAGAAACTAAAACCTAACTAACCTAAAACCGCTAATTTTGCATTTAAAAAGTACACAGCAGACTACATATCTTTCTCACAGAAAATGACAATACTTTGGATATACACATCAAATACAATATTGCTAAGCAACTTCCATGATCACAAGAACAGGCAAGTGCACTTGGATGTCACTAGGCAAGCCAAGTGTGTCATCTTTCCAGGGTAATGCTTTTCATCTCCACTCCAGTCAGTAAGAAAGCTACCCCATTTTTGCCTTTGAAAGGCAGTACCGACATATTTGCTAATAAAATAAATTCTATTGATCAAGTTCATTTCGAAGAAATTTTTCCCTTTTTTTCCCCGCTTAAGTTCAACTCTTTTGCCATTCCGCTCATTGAAACTGACAGCTTGTTTTCACCAAAAAATACTACTAAAATGCTGAAACACCCCTGCAAATTACAGAAAGCCTCTAAATTTTCTTCTGATTTCTATGCTGAGCGTGCACACCCTTGTTTGAGCCACAATGGCACAGCTGGAAGATGCTCCTTCCAGGAAAGTTTCTTTCTATACAGGTCCTTCAGACCGAACAAGAGGGATAAAGGACTCTGGGAGCAAGGAGAAACTGCAACAAAATACTTCACTAGAAAAGCATCAGGTAGGGGTACAGGAAGGAGTCAAACACAGGACGGTTGACTCAATTCAGGCTCCAGCCTTTCCACAAGCTTCAAGATTGCTGGACTTGGACATCATATTAGTACTGTCAAGGTAATGCATAAAAATAGTATTTTAAACCTAGAATTAAACTTCCTAAAAATGAGAAATTCAAAGACCTTGGCATTCTGCCTGGGCATCATGGTTCATGTATATTTTTGAAAGGAAACAAATCTGAGTCTGCATTCACTCTATATCTACAGTCACCAAAAAAACCAACCAACCAACAAAACCCTAACACAATCCCAAAAAAAACCTCAAGTCACCCACCTCTCCCTAATAAAATGAAAATTGCAGTGTGCAAGAACAAAGCAGATCCAGAATTTAGGGGTGTAGTCCTTTTAGCTACAACTTCTACATCTTTTCAATACAATACAATTTGCACATTTATAGACAGTGCAAACCACACAACCTAAAAATTAAGACACTGGAGGGATGCAATAGCAGTATTTTTCAGAATGAAAAACACAGTAGTTGTGAAATATCTGGCACATATTTTTCTCATATGACAGACTCCCACTCCACATTATACATATTTATTTGAAATTACGGAAGTGCTTAATTCAATAAAGCCCCAAATCTCTGTTTGTACTCTCGCACAGCATGCAAAGAGAAATTCTGTGGAGTCAAGTACAAATTCTTTATTCTCTCATGTTTCTGAAGACGAAAATCCACCACATAATTAAGACTTCAGTGCTATACAGAGGGTAATACAGTAAGCATGCCAATGCATATATTGGAAATATTTTTTTAATAAATACACACAAATTACTGTCAAGGAAGAAAATTTAAAAGTATGAAGACTGCATTCTTCATTATGAAGAAGTATGCTACACACCACTCAGGTTGAAGCATTTGTGAATGCTACAAAGTAATACTTCTCTCCACAGAGATCCTGGTCCAAACAACAGCAATTTCAGGATAGGAGTGCACTGAGTATAACTGCTGAAATCAGTTCATACGCTTAGGGTTATTTATATGCACCAACACCCTGGGGATTAGACTCACAACATAGATCACTTGCAATCTCTCTGAGTAATTATATAGTGAAATGATGACAACTGCTTCACTTGAAACAGAGAAACTTTTGAGCATGTTCACTATAATTAACCAACATCCACTTCTGTCTTTTGACTTGAAATTGAAAACAAGTATCTCACATCTTGTTCCAATTTTTTAATCCTTTAATAATGAAGTTGATGTGAAAATAGAAACATATAAATTTAGTGTGCTATTTCGAGAGATTTTTGCTACAACTCTCATGTTAATACAGAGAAACATGTATAGTTATAGATTTGCTCTCTTGGATACATGAAGATTTAACAAAAACATGAAGAGGAAAACCTGCTTGTAGAGGGTGAGTGCTGATACCCACCCAGGCTGCTTTTACATAGTGCATTAAGCATACGGGAAACACCAGTTCTGAAATAACACTCCAGTTCATGTACTTGCATTTCCAGTCATGTTGCCTAACCAGCAAACACAACCCACTGCCACAATCACTAGAAATAACAGCCTGGCACAGGAAGGTGCAGGATCTCCCTTTGGCCTGGAGCCTTATGAGAGCTGCAGCCAGAAACATAAATGAGCAGCACTTCTCTATTTCACTCAACTAATGGTACTACCTTGAAAATGGTGATATAAAATTTTCTAGCTGATGGCAAATCATTACTGTACCCCCAGAAGGAAAGACATCAATGGCAGTACTTTGTTGAACAGCATTTATTTTTAATTTGTTGCACAAGCAACACTGTTAGATGTGACAGGCTAGATGGAAAACTACAGCAAAGTATTTCCATCAGTTGAATTTCTGGAACCTCTCTTGACAACTAAATTTGCCTTTGATAGCAGCTGCAATTGTTTTGAAAAGAAAAAAATCCCTTGCTTGCTCCCACTAGTCATTCATTGGTTTGGTTTACAGAGCAGTTTTGGTGCATGCTAATGTATTCCTCCTTTTGAAGAGAAATTAAACCAGAAGTCATGATCCAGTCACACAATATATATGTTCTAACTCCTAAGGGCAAAATGAAAGTCCAAATCAATGAATGGTCTTTTATACAGCAGGGAGTGACATACACATTAGGGTGAAACAATCCAGGGAACCAACTAAATACAATTTGAAGACTCCAAGATGCATATAGTACAGGATTAGAGGTCTGTAATAGGTTTGTGTAGTCAAATAGAACTTCCTTTTCCTGGGAGGAACAGGATATTCCATGCCATGTTACATCAGCCCAGCTATATAAGGGGAGGGAAAGTTAACTCAGCCTTCTTCTTCCTTCCGGGAATGGCTGGATAGACAGCTGCGCCTGTCTGAAATGCCCTTCAGTGAGGGAGGTAGAATTTTTTTTTACTGTTGGTTTCCTTTGCCTATGTATCTGTGACGTTATTAGTTTCTTCCTTTCTTTTACTCCATGTAAATATAAACTTTTGTTCTTGGTAAACCCAAGATTTTTTCACATTTTCTTTTTCCTCCGTCTTCCCTTGGGGAGGGGGGGGAATCTGCGCAGGTTCGGCAGACACCTGGTGTTCAGCCAAAGTAAATCACTACAAGGCCTCAACACCAACCATATCAGTGTACAGATTTGATCGTATCTCACTTCACCCCCACAGACAGATTTCGGCCTGTGCATCACCCACACATTGCCCAAGCCATAGGATAGACTGAGATTTAGGGATGCAGCCTGTCCCCACAACTTCCAATAGCCTATGCACAGCCTCGGCCACCACATAGTGTGTTTTTGACTGTCATTGGCAACACTTGAAGATCTCTTTGCCCCAAAGGAAGACCTGACATTCAAAACTGAAATTTGGGCAGAGTTCTGCTCCTTAAAATGAAGCACTAGGACACCACAGGGCTGTGCTGACCTCAGCTCAGGAAGGTACGTACAGATGCTGTTGCTGGGTTTTAAAATCTTTTTCTACCTTTACCCAATTCTTTTAGATACATTGCTAAGTACAAGTTCTCTTACTGCTTCCATATCCTGTTTAGAGCAGTTGTACCTGCCATTTCAGTGACTCTTGGTATCAAGGAAGAAAACAACTCCCTTTTGTATGCAGACCACCTGTACAATATGTCAACCCTTATGGTAGCATTTCTATGTATAAGCTTGTGAGTGGTCACAAAGAACAAACCTATTATAAAAGAAGATCTAAGACAACATCAGAGCTGCATCCAACTTTAACTGTAATTGACCTTTCCTCCATTTTAACTTTTTTCTATTTACACAAGAGAGGAGATCTGATTTCTTTTGACAGACAGATCAGCCCATAGTACCTAGCTAATGGCTACAGCAAGGAACCAAATCCGATTACCTACATTCACTATCCAAACCCTAAGAAACTAAAGGGAGTTCAAAGGAAAAAAAAAATCATATTATTTAACTATTTATTTCTGCTCACTCTAATCCAGGATGTATTTCACTAGTTTGAAAAGTACAGGAGGAAACAATTTAGCAGTAACAGGACTCTCTCGAACTTCAGTAATGTAATTAGCAGATAACTAGAATGCCTGATGTGTGGATCGACAAAAAGAAATATTTCCACAAAGCTTTAGACAATTTACCTATTGAATATTTACAGGGCTGTTGCATTACTGTGGTACACAGCATATAGCCAGTCCAAACTCAAAAGCTCATTGATTTTGAAGGAGCAGCAAGCTCTCTGATCTCCTTAAAAAAGAACAAGCTATTTCAGAAAATGGAGACAAATCTTCACCTACCATAAAGTTTGTTAAAATCATGACAGAAATCAACAGATTTTACAAAATATAAGGTACAAGATAATCAGAATTGATAAGTACTGACATAAATTTTAGAACATAGTAGTTACTTTTTCCTTACTTTTAGCTATCAGGCTCTCTTAGGTTAAAAATGCTTTTTTAAATTTACATGCATTAAGATTTAAAAAACAAACAAACAAACAAAACAAACAGAACAATAAAAACAAACAGCAATGTTGCTGCCTCACTGTTTCTTCCGGAAGAACCTCTCAAAGAGCTGAACCTGACTTTGGTTGCTCAGCTCAAGAGAAACAGCTCAAGTGTCCCATGCTTTTAGACAATGACAACCAAAACGGAGGCAAGGACCATTTCTCCTTCAGATACTGATATTTAGTTGATGTCCTCACTTATTGACTTATTTCATTGTTGTCCCCTTCTGCAAACAGGAGTACAGTATTTCCCATAAGGCTGAATATGGATGTATACACAACTGTGTGTACTATGTCTGTACACAGACCCACGTAAACAGGTGATCTCTTTTTAAATGTCACAATCACTTTGTATTTTCTATCTGATTCCCAAAAAGTGATCTACAACACCATTGTATCCTACAGCCAAAGGAACTGAAATTATAATACTGTAGTTGAAGTGTGCTTAGTGTAAGAGCTTCATCATGCAGTTGCCTCAGCATAATGACAAGTTGAGTAAGCAGCTTGGGGATCCCCTGTCCTGTGGAGTTTGATTTTTATTTGTTTTTCTTTAAGTTATTAAGACAGAAATAACATGGGCAGGGAAACATAACTGCTTGGAGAGAACAGCTGAAACTTGCGTGCCAGCCAGACTGATTGACTGCACTTGTGCTGTCAAGGTGGTCCAAGATGACACTTAATAACATGAATTTAACACACTCTGGGTATGTACTCATCCGAAGAGGAGTAAGTTGTAGCTCAGCACAGAGGAGCACACACACTGTGTGTCACACACAAATACCATTCAGCAACCTCCAACAGGTTGCCAGTCTGGTCCCAGAAATGTTTCAATACCCCAGTTCAACTCTTTAAAAATCTTCACTTGCCCGAGCCCCTGGAAGATGATTGCTCTTCCAAAGTGTTTTCCACAGAAACACAGCCTATGGTAGAAATGAGGAAGGAGTCAGCCCAAAGGGGGCTGTAGAACACAGGAATGGCACGACAGTCATAACAAGTTGGCCTTAACAGTGAAAATTTAGCTTTGGAGAAGTAAATGGGCCTCGCAATGCCCGTAACCATCAGATTGCTATACAACATTTTGCATTTCTCCCAGTTTCTTATTTAATACTTCCACAGAAACTAGTTCTTTGAAATGTTCCATAAAGCATTTCAATTGAAGCAGAAGTAAAAATGGAATGGATATTCACACGCTGGGTACATCTCCTGAAAAGGGGGGAAAGCTGAATAGATACAATGAGATACCTAAACAATTAGTGAGCTACTAAAACCTGAATACATAAAGTCATCATACGACAAAGAAAAGTTAAAGTAATATAACTTTGTCACATTTAGATGGTGAAATCTTTAGCAATAATATATATTTACATTTAACTCTAGGATTTCATACACAATTGCATTACTTTTATTTCAAATAAAAATAAAGCATCTCACCTTCCCCATGCTGTAGCCATGTCTAGAAAAGTACATAAAGAAACTAACAAATTATATTTTAAATATACTATATCTCCACTCCTGGTTGATTTGCTATACAGGAGATAATGTACTTATTTACTTTAATTGAACTGTAGAGTATTTTGACTGCCATTTTTTGTATATCAATACAGAGAAGCAGCAGACTTATATACTCCTTTAGATTGCGAAGTGACGGGGAATGAAGGAAGTGAAGTAATAAATGAGGTTATCCTGAATTGGACCTCTGAGATAGCATACAACCTGTACAATGGCCACCTAGAACTGCAAATAGGAATAATAAAGTCCACGATCCAACGTTTGGCAACTAAGATACATGTTTTTACGTGGCACTCTTCCTGCAATAAATTGCCTGCTGGAGGTACTGGCAGTCACATATGGCATATCTCCACAAGAAGTCCTTGGCAATAACCACCTTTTGGAAAGATATTCAAACAGTTGAATATGGTCTTGAAAGTTGATACAGAAAAAACTCAAATGTGTATGTTATTGCTAAAGCTTTTTTGCATAGTCTTTATAATCAGTGGGATAATTTACATCTTTTGGTAACTACTGTTCTAAAAATAAAGGAGAGAAGGGGAAGAGTTCAACCGTGTAAAGTACCAACCATCTTCTTTTCAGTAACAGAAATGTAAGAAAGTTAAAATTACATTTCTTTAATTGTTAGTTAAGGAGAATTTTCTCCCTAGATCTACACATTGATGGAAGAAGCACCACTTGTATTCATCATCCTTAGCAACCTCAGAGTGACATTTCTGTCCCAGAATATCATCAGCAGGTTAGCTAAAAGTCAGTCTGGTAGCTTTGCCTCTTGTTGATGTCACCTAATGCTTGTTATTTTAAGACCCTACTCTTCACTGTTTATTTTTTTACCCAAACTTTAGCCTTCTGGTCTGCTGTCTCTCACTTTTTCTCTCCCTCCTGGGAGGCAAAGAGGCAGTCAGGGAAAGAAAAGAAGGGGAAAAATGGTTCTGTCATGGAAGAGAGAAACATTGCTTTGTCCCTTTTCTCCTCTACCAATAGCTAGAAGTTATAGCTATCAAAACAGAAAATCTTGTGGTTTCTAACACACATTCCCTCCAACACCTGAAGATAAATCTGAGTTTGTCGATTTCAACATACTTTTGATGCCAGCAAATAACTGAGAAAACCACAGGCAAAATATGAGTTCCCATTGAAGACCTCAACTTTTCCCTGCCATCCTTCAGGGCAGCACTGGCAGTGCCAAGAAGTTCATGACATAGGTTCACCAGTCTCCTCAGAAGCCCTGCACCCAGCCCTGGATGACACACCACAGAATTCGACAGAGTCCTTTTCAGAAAGCTTTGAAAGCTGAACACAACTCTTAGACTTCTATGCGGTGCTTAATTAAGACACATATAACGGTGCATCTGGGAATTGCACTGCCCACCATCACTTCTAGGTTGTGATTACATCTTTCAATACTTCACTCTGGCCTTTAATTTCATGCAGGATGGTGAGAAGCATCCCGTGGCCCATGGTATGTACTTTGTAGGTCCTTCTCACCCAGCATCTAATCCACATAGGGGCCTGAAGTAGCAGAAGCTAAACTCCATAGGCAGTTATTCCCATTTGGCCTCTTCTTCTACCGTACTCATGGCCAAGAACAGACACACAAATAGAAAGCTCTGAAATATACCATAATAAAAGCTTTGAAGTCTACTATAATTCCATTGTTCCTAACTTTTGAAAGTTTAACTCTTAACCTCAACTGTTTCAAAGATTTTCTGGATGTGTAATTAGGCATTTAAGCTACATATACTTTCCTTATGTAGTTCCCCTCCCCCTAACTTCTTTCTACATTTGTGTAGTCAAAAAATGAGTGCTTTGAAGCAGAGATTATCCTTTTCAAGTATTTGGAAAGTACCTTGCATGTAAGCATATAAAAGTATAATAGAAATAATGCTTTGTTTCCACTTTTATACTCCCTCCTTTTGGTGTTACAGCCAAAGACCTCCAGGAAGGTAACCGTTGATTCTAGCCCTATTCATGTATGTAGTGTCATGCAATATGTTTGTCTCCTGCCCTAATTACCTTACTCTATTTCAATCTCTTTCCCAGGCAGTTGTCCATCTGTTGCAGGAGTATTTTGCCTCTGCTCAATTGATGCGTCCTCTAGGAGTGAGCCTGTATTGAATTAACTCAGCTTCATTTCAACCCAGGTATCTCTTTACAGCAGCACTGAAGGCTTCCCCGATAACATCATCATTTTTTTCCTAAAGCAACGAGAAAATCCAAGTGTTCATTTTGGTGACCAAGACCACTCTAATTTATACATACACCCACTTACAAATTCCTCACCATCAGAAGCAGGCATTCCCTCAGAGAAGGATGGGAGAGAAGGGTGAGTTGGCTGGTTTTTTTCCCCCTTGAGTTAGTTTAGTAGCCTTGAAAGTATTTCTATATCCTCAGATTTCATTTTTGGTGCCAAATACCCTACTGTAATACCAGGGAAAGTCTTCAGCAAATTTAACAGCCTTCACAGCTGCTCCTTTGGAAATCTGCAGGGTATGAAACACGGCAGCATCCAGCAGCAATCCGTATCACAATTTGCTCAAGATGAATTGCTCAGATTCAGAAATTCAAGACTCAGCTACAAACTTGTAGCCTCTTGCTTCTAACCACTCTAGACCTTGGTCTATGTGCTTCTGAAGTTGTCAATATTCAATGAACACATGCCACATACAGCACTCTGTTGATTAAAACCAATGCAATGAGAATATGCTTAACATGAAACAAGTTTTGCAGAATCCCTTGAGAACTGCTGTTGAACAGAAATGTTCCATTTGAAATTTGAGCACGAGACCTTAATCACTCCTCAACTGTTGATCTCTACCCCAACTGTGTTTGTATTAATTTTATTCCACCCTGTGATTCTACCTTGGAGGCTTCTTGCTGAATTGAACCCAAAATCTAAGGAACAACAAGGGTCAGCATAACTGTTCCACATCTATACATGATAGAAATGACATATAGGCTGTACCAGCTTCTCAACTGACTTACAGGAGAATTAGTTTGCCCAGGTTGAAGATCTGATTCAGCGCATACAGCTGTTCCCAAACTTTGGATGCCAAGTCAGGTAAGCAGTAATTAAATATCAAGCTGCAGGGACAGCAGAAGTTCAATTTTATCCACAGAGTGAATGTAGCAATTCGTAAACGCAACTGAAAGCAAAAACCGTGGTCATTGCAAAGTTGATGTATATTAACCAGGAATTTTATAGGGAAGATTATGTAATGCAGGATAGCAGAGGACTACTCTCGGAGAATGCCCTTTCCAATCTTAAACCCCTTCATAGAGATTAGTCAAAAATAAATACCTGTCTAAAGTGATTTTTATTAGACGTGATGTATTAAACTAACTTTAATACAGAACAGTACAAAATAGCACTGATTTCCCAGAGCACATTCTTTATAGCACACAGTTCTGAAAGCATGCACAAATTTTCAAATTAACATCCATAAACACTCTTGTGCATAAAAACTAATGCTGTAGAGGATTTTTTTTTTTCTTGTGGAAAGCAATGCTTATACCTCCTGAGTAGCTTTATATTTCTGATATATGTAGCAGATTTGCAGAGACTTTTTGTGAGTTTCCATGGTAAACTGATTTCCTCTGTATACAAGGGTGTATCACCCGCCCTCCCCACTCACCGGTAATTGCCTTCCGCACACTCATCTTTTTCTGTGCCATTGTGGGACAGATTTACAGATGAAAACAAACTGTGCAGCTTTCGGATTTTCAACCCATTTCAAACGGGAACTCACAATTACTGAGCAACCTAAGTCATAAACCTGAAGTCATCAGCACATTGCCTGCTGGTGAACAAGTAGTAGTAACTGAAGCACATAGCTCTAAGACACTGCAAAGCAGAAGGGGAAAAAAAATCAGCAAATCTTAAAATACGAATATTTGAAAATAAAGGGACTGATTTTCAGAGAAGCTAAGCTCCCAAAGCTTCAGCAGAAATTAATGCAAGTTTCTGGCTGAAAATGGGAAAAATCTGTTCAGAGAGTGCAAAGAACAGGAGGACAAAGAGATCAGGAGATTTAAAACATGTTAGATAAAGCAGGACAAGGAAAAAATTCTCTCAGCAGAACATTTTTACCAGTTTGCACGACACAGTTTGCACAGGTGAATGCAGATTGCTTTTTTAAAATCCTCATCAGTTTAGCATACCTGATAAACACTATATTTTTAATATTTTTTTTTTTTTAAATAGGATGCTCACCTTTTGTGGTTAAAATTGAGGAGTGTATAAGACAACTTTTACCACCCTGTGCTTGGAGTCCATCTCCCTCCTAAGCCAGGACACAGATTGTGATAACTTGTAGGATTCTGGTGATTCAGTAAGAAGCACAGTCTAGCAGAGGCACCCACATGACTGAGAGAATGGAAAAACATGGTGGAGGGGCAGAAGCGTGCACTCAGCAAGTTCCCCTTGGAAACCATAACCTGAACTGAGCTAAGCCTCAACACACACTGGGTCCTACAGCTCCTCCAAATCATGAGACAGAAAGCTATTGCTATAATTTATTTTGCTCCCCATATGTGCACAAGGCATGACACCAGTGGCTGTGACACCACACTGGTCCTTCCCACACCCTAGTTATTAAAATACAGGCTCAGAGAACTGCTGGACTTTTCCAAAGATAAAAACCTCCTCAGCAAATGTCTGCAGAAAACTCTTGCATTCAGTCCTTGTGAATGTACTACTATAAGGAAGAAGAGAAAATCACCCCTGCAAATGCTACATCTTCAGCAGCTCAACAAGAGGAGAGGAAAGCACAGTAAAAGAGGCATGGTGTTATTTCTGATAAAGTTATGAGCTCATATAGCAAAGACCTGTTTTCAGTCAATTTATACTTATTATTCTTATTAAATAACAATAACTAAAATTTACTGGTCATATTCAAGCAATTTTACCCAAATTATCTCAAATTTCAGCCAAACATAGCAAACTTTTTTCTTGAGTCTGTTACGGACTCATGCACAATCACTGATGAGCAAGCAAAAAGAAGTATTAGTTACATTTTGATTAGAATGAAAAACACATGTGTGGTGATTAATCACATTCAAGTTAAGACAAGCCCACCCTGGCACAATGAACACAAGGGTTAGTTCTGGCTCCTTCAGTACACCTGAACATGCATCAGGTTACACCTTTGTTTTCACATCAGAAGAGATGTATGAGGGCAAACTCAGACCTTCATTAATCCTTCAGAAAGTCCAGAGCTAAAATTATATCCAGTTTATACTTATAAAATTTTAATTCAGGGTCTAGCTGATCTGATGCACGGGCTCTGAGCTGATCACTACAATCATAAAGAATGTGGAAAAATAAGCAGGTAATAATTTAGTGGTAAATAACTCCAGCATCCTCAGGAAGCAGTTGTTCGTAGTGAAGTTGTGTATACATGGCCTTGCTATTGTGCTTTGATGAAATAAACTTGCAAGCACATCTGGTGTACAGGTATAGTGCAAGTAAGTGCAGAACTAATTTATGTTATCCTGCACGATCAGAAGAAACTATGAAGGTGATTGCTTTACTTTCTAGAGAATTATTTCACAGAAATTAATTAGGTTATTCCCAATGGATAACTTCTGATAGATTTTTTATCTTCCCTTTCAAAATGAGTGGGCAAGCATGAAGTTAATCACAAATGGGCTATATAACAAAATAGCCTTGCTGGATCAGAATAAAGTTTCATCTAGGCCAGTTCCCCAGTCCTCCTGCTTCTTTCTGCAACTGTTACCTGCTTATTTTTCCAAATCTGCACACCCATGCTGGAAGGGTTGGGTAGTGTATTATTCTTTCTACTTGGTTGCTAGGGGTTAAAAAGCAGTCTTCTTTTAGAAAACAGAATAAATTTTTATGCTCTTATCTTGCTTGCTACCAAAGAATGCTCCCATAGATCCTGCTTGTAAGAGTCCCTGCTTTCTACCTGCACAGTAGTCCCCAGGCAAGAGACCGCAACATTTTTCCTACTGCATATGTGATTCAGCTGCAAAAAAAAAAAGTATAACAGATTTCATATGATAGAGAGGAAGTATCCTTAAAGAAAGGGGGCATTTAAAAAAAAAATAGAAATCCAGACTGGAATTTTTCAGAGCTGAAAGCAGATAACCAAGTATCTCTAACTAGCCAGTATTTGTTTTGCAGCTGTCCAAAGGAGTTCATTCATTTTCTCTGAACATAAGCAGCACAAAATGGCCTTCCCAACTGTGGAGCACCCAAAGTACTAGGCAGCTACCCAAACCAAGAGGACATGGAACAATAAACATAAGATTGAGATAACTGGGCTATTCACTAACAGGTCTTTAATGGAAGTCTTCTGAATCAAAATGGAAAAGAAATACCCATTCTCAGGAGAACACGTTTTCCCAAGAAATTTATTCTCCTTGTATTTGACCAAGACTGTCAAGGAAGTGAGCCTGAGAAACATAATCCTAATTACCTCAAAAGGGTAGAACTGACCAGGTCACTTGTGGCACATTTGAAGAATCCACAGAACAGGAACATCACCTTGTTCCCCAGCATGTGTTTTGTTCAGTCTTGTTAAAACCCCTGAAAGCCGCAAGCAAGCTGCTGCTTTAGCAGCCATGAGGCAGTGGCTCAGGAGTCTCAGGTTCAGAGGAAGAAGCCAAGCGCTCCCTCTGCCCCACGAGCACCACAGGATTACTGAAAAAGCACTAGACCAACAGAGAGAAATGGACACAGCTGCTCAGATCAGTGCTGAACAGACCAAGGCAGGGGTGAATGCTGAAGGGGTGATCCATATTGGTTTGAATTAGCCAAGAAACTATCTTGTAGCACTAAAAGACTCAATGGCTGAATCGGATCTGTTACTCCAAAATGACAAACACATATCTGCAAGCAAATACTCCATCCGCAAGAGCTACTTTTGCTCCAAAATTAGAGGTTGACGAAAGTAAACATAGGAGTTTCCCTGCATAATTCTGATGTTACTTAACCCCAAGGAATTAATGAAAAGAAAGAGTGGTCAGATAGGAATTTGGGCTCTTCGTTCAAACTGTGCTACTGTTTTTCTTCCTAAAGAAAACAAGCTAACCCTGAGTACTAAGGCTGTAATACACTTCATGTACTATCAATGAGGTAAGAAAAAAAGAAAAATTAAAAGCAATGTTGTCATGGATGTGCAAGCACATAAACAGCAGTTCAGAACCCAAGAGATGCAACGAGGTCACTGAGGTGTAGTTAAGTCGCTGTAATGTTCACTGTGATATTACATAATGAAGGCAGCATTGACAGATGTAAGTCACAAATTCACTATCTAACAAGAAGATAGGGTGAAAGGGGTGAATACTGACATGTGCCACAGCCACCTCTGATAAGGTATCTCATTTAGATGCCCAGGACATGCAGCTGTCCTGAAAACAGACCCTTTGTTTTGCTGGTGAGGAGAGGGCAGGTACAGCTAGAGCCCACTAAATGACTCTCTCCTTCATCCTTTTCCTTGTTATTCACAGCAAACACGGAAAAGATCTTTCCAGCTTAATGCCTAAGTACAGCTGACCCTCAAAGGGAGAGACTGTGTACAATGCCTGGGCTGCCTAACCAGCTGACACCGACCCATCCATCAACAGGAGGCACAGGCAGGCAGCAGCCGCCTCCAGAAGCTGCCAGCTGTGTGGCATCAGGCTCAGAAGATGATCAGGCAATACAAAAAAGTAACAGCAGCAATGGGAGAGACACAAAAAGAAGAGAAACCCTTCAGTATTCACAGCTTGGCACATAACATGGCAGGCTCTGCAATGTGGGAAGCTGTTTGCCTCCTCTGAGGGTAGTCTTGTCAGAAAGACCAAAATAAAACTTTTTTTCCCTTGGGAAGGGAGGCACCTGCACATCTAATCACTAGGAAACTGGGTGGTACCAATTATCAAAAACCACCACCTGATTTGAGTGCAAGACTGGTGTTCCATAAGGATAGAATGGACCAATGTTCATCCCAAACCATCTTATGGGAGGTGAGGATTTGCACAGAAAGAGTCTTGTGCTCCAATGTTGATAATTTCTGCCTCAGTCCTAGCAAAGCACTTGGGTACAAGTGCAGAGCAGACACGTTCTCCATTTGCTTCTGCCTATATGATGGGCCTTAGAGCCAGTGGAGCATGAATTCCTAAATCTTTCTTGCTCTTACCAAACTTCTTTCCAGCATAACTTCAGAGGAGTTATTCCAATAAGTAAATTTACATACACAAATTACATATTGGATCCTGATAGAAACTAGGGAAAATAAATCAGTGCAACTATATTCAGAGCTTGGCAAGGAACCAAATTTCAATAAAAACTGCTGTCATTCAAGAATGACTATCCTGACTTTGAAGACAGAAACCAGAAAACGACAAAGGAGTCTCAGCCAGGCAGCCCCTCTCCTTGATCTGTTCCCTTTATGGTCAATGGATCAAGAGCAGCTCAGGGCAGGAACATAACTGAGGTGCTCTGACGTGCCCTCTAGGCAGGCTGTGCTCCCTGATGACAGAGGGGGCCCAGTGGCTTGGCAGCTGCCAAGCAGCATGCCTGGCATGACTGGGAGGCTGACAACAAGAGGACTCCTGGCAGTGGTACAACAGCAAAGCTTCACCTAGAAACAGTTTTTACCTACATAGTTAAGAGCAACTCAAGCAAAATGAGGAAGAAGAACTACACCCTGTGCCTTGAAGCAACCTGTCAGCTGAATTAGGTTTGTAAGGGTCCTACCCACAAAGAAACAAGGGGAGAACTAAGTCCATGCTGTTTTCTTGTTGTTTGGTTTGGGTTTTTTGCCTTGGGAGGTTCTTTTGAGGTTTAGGTGTTTAGTATTTTGTGGGCTTTTCTGTTTTGGGTTTCTTTTTTGTTTTGCTTTGGAGTTTTTTGAGGTTTTTTTGTTTGTTTTAAGAATAAGAATAGGGGTTCCCAGTCTTCATAAAACAGTTACATAAATACTTGTTCTGTGTAGCACATCCTGCTTTTCTTGCATTTTGTTTTCTCTTTTCCTACAGAGAAATTCAGGAACTGTTTGGGCATTCCTGTGTCTTGCCTTCCTGACAAGCAATCCCAGGGGCCAGCTGGAAATAGTATGCAGCATCCCAAGGTAACAGGTAGCTAGTCAAACAGGTACTGCCAGCTCTCAGATGGTCCTCTGGGTCCTGTTACATGTTACAGTGGTTCTAAAATTATACATATTTTACTGGCTTTAAAACAAAAAGATTCGATCTCATAGCTGTTAGGTTAGAAAAACTCCTCATGAAGTCCTAGTAGAGATCTGTAAATGACTGGATGTGAGCCCGAAACATGCAACTTACAGAACAGAAAACCACACACAACACCTGCAGTACACAATACAAACCAGAAAGACTATGGTGACAGCAATGTGCAGACCACTCACCTCAGAGTGGGAATACGGGAGACCCAGTCACTGCTACTAGAGTGCCCCACAGCGTAGGGTAACTATCAGTGCTTGTATACTCATCACTTGTACTAACCTTTGGTCAAAGTCACAGTGTGTGTTCACACCCAGGGTGTTAAAGGGCTGTTCAGGGGATCCCTATGGCTCCCCTTTCCCAGGGTACACCATCCCTGAGAATAATGCAGTAGTATCTCACTATTCCAGCAAGATATAGAGAGGATTTTATTTCCTCATCCACTCTTTTTGGATCTCAACTATTTTTTAATGTACTGGGAATTTTAACATACTGTTATTAATTAAAAAAAAAAAATCAATATTTTTTAATATACCGTTGTTGCAATTAATAACATGGTAGAAGTCCCTTATGAGGGTTTTTTTAAAGGTTTTCTGGTTAGTTACATATGATGCTGGACCTTTCATGCAAACATACCTATGTTTTTTCTACAGCAAGTTTTTTCCTCAGTGCAACACTAAGCATTTCAGTATAACAGCATGAAGGAAAAAAAAAAAAAGAAAAAAGGGTAGGGAAGCCTCCCGATGTGTTTCTGATGGAGTAACAGGGAACCACTCATGCATGCTCTGAGCAGCAAGAGGCAGAAAGGCAGTGACAGCTGGCTACCGTCTTGCCAGCACCATCACCATCCTCCCCTGCCCGGAACAGCTCATGTGGTCCCCATACCCTGCAGAATAAGCTGTACGGCTAAAAGGTCTGAGGAAAACTCCAGCCCTCAGGCACGGGTGAGATCAATTCCAGGCCTCCTCCTGTGCCCAACCTGCCGAGAAGCTTTCCACACTCTCAGCTGTCCCTATTTCACACGAAATCAAGAAGTAAGCAAATCTCTCCAATGGCATTTGATGCTGAACAGGCTTTTAAGTGTCCATTGAACCTAAATTTAGGATTATGGGAAGAAGTAAGGAACACATCCAACATTTATATTTCACTCCTCAGCACAGGAACAAGTTAACTTGACACACCAGTTTTAGACATTCTGAAGTTATAACCGGCCCTTAAAGCTGAAGTGAAAACCTTGTTGACAGCTACAGGGAGAAATAAACCTGCAGAAACAGGGGCTTTTTTTAAGCATAGAGTTTACCAACACACTCAATGTTTTAATAGCAAGACCAGAGCTAAATATTTAATGTCTGAAAGGTTAAAAGAAACCTGATATATAACTTCATACATACCAGACCCATCTCAAACTGCTAAATATGAATTGACATGGCTTATGACATCCTACATCTTAAAACAGCATCCTGCTCAGCCACAATAACTGCTGGAGTTCTAAATTAACAGGTTTTAACTTTACCTCTTTGGAGCCTAAATTTTTATGTGCCGTATTCAGTCTTGAGCAGGAAAAGAAAACCTTAAAGGAGTTGTTATCATTATTAAAATACAGATGCTGTACATTAAAAAAAACCAAACAAACCAACAAAACAAAAAACAAAACCGCCACACCCAGAAAAGGGCAACTTATGATTAAAAACACTTGAAGACATGAAAAGCTATGAAACAAAGCAAGTATTTTGCATTACATACTACTGCCAATGAAACATTGCCATCCATCTCTCTCTCTCTTCCCCTTTCCCAGACAGAGATACCATGATTTCCTCAATTTCATCAAGCTCATATAAGTACAAAACCATAATGACAATGAGTGGTGGTTCTTCCACCACTGATGATCACATCTGACCATGGCATGTTCTGAGCTCAACATGAGGATTTCATCTAAATGCTTCCACAGGTACTGTCACAATATTTTGCATGATAGTAAACACTTTATTCTTGACACTGGATAGATTTGGTGGATATCTCACTTGAAAGTCTTGGAGAAACCAACATACATTACATCAGGGTACTCTGCCACCTGTTTCAATAATGCTCCTCAGTCTTTGAAGTATTTCCTTCAAAAAAGAAAGAAATTGAGAGGCACAGAATTTACAAATTAAACCATCTTAATTTCTACAGAAATAAAAGCAGCTGCACATGAAAAAGATGAAAAGAATATAAATGAAAGAGGAATAGAATAGCTGAAGGCAAGGAAAGAACAGTACACATTATTTGAATGCCACAATGAAAATCAACAACAGAGAGCAACTATTTCTTGACTGTTGAATTATGAGATACTGCATTTACCATTACATATCGTTGTGGAAAGGAAGTTAATAAACCTCATGAAAAATCAGTCCAACAGCATTATGAAACCCCATGTATTTTATGTCATCTTCCACTATAGGTATAGGCCCATGCATCCTAGAACACCTGAGAGAGGCAGGGACTATATTTACCCTAATTCCACTGAAGCAAAATCAGCATCCATCTGCCTTCCTTACAAATAAGGAAGTTTCTAATTTCTCTTCTATAGTTTAGGTACTTAATTTTGTTTTACTGCTATAAGTTCTGCAGACTAAAGCTTAAACCAAGATAGAGTGTTGTAAAGTTTCAAGAGAACTAATCTGAATTCAATTCATTTGGTTTATATTTTCTGTATAGAACAAGTTTACAAGAAGGCAGAAAACAAATAATTCTGTTCTTTTCCAAGTGTAATGCTAATTTATTTATAGATATTTAATATGAACTTTTTTCCTTAATTAAAGGCTTGAACAGGTTGTACTTCAGTCTACAGCAAAATGAGTTCAACAGTCTGAACACCAACCATAAGCGAAAGGATAACATTGTCTGTCAACACAAATATCTATAAAGTAAGTGGAAAATGCAAATAGCTAAAAATGGAAACTACATGAAAACTAACAACAGGTATTGATTTAAGAGATGGCATAAAATTTGTTATTTTATTTTCCTTTTAAGGAAACTATACAAACTCCTACACTTACAGAGATTTAGGATACCCCTTTGATACACCATACTAATTCACTACTTCTTAGGATACTTCATACTAATTTTCCTTCTTTGCTTTATGAGGAAATGGTTTCTTTTAAGGTACCATTGAAGATGATTGAGGAATTTTTATTGTTTTGTTTAGAAACAAGACTTATTTTAATTCTCACTATGTTTTCAGTGTCAAAAATAGATTCCTTCTCCCTTGCAGATCTTTACACATTGCAAAAAAAAGGGCAAAGTTGTCAGAAAAAAAAAAAAACATGTCAGAAAGAGGATATCCCAATTCAGACGTTTCACTCGATTTCTGCAATACTTCCCAGTGTGAGTCGAGTCAGATAAGCTTTCAAATTTTAACACAAAGCTTCCCAAGACAAGAAAAGCATCCCACTAGCACGCTCCACAGCAGCCCTTTCAAAGCTGGAACAAGCCCATCTAAAGCAGGAATCTACTACTTTTAATGTGACAATCACCGCTAACGGAGGCTTTATCTGCTCTACAGCTTCTTGGTTCTTCTTGCTACAAAGTCTGTTTTAAGTATTATAATTTAAATTAAATATGCAGAGACTAATCTTGAAAATTTCCCTGCTTTGTCTCAAAGCAGGATTCTGAGATCCTACAGGACTGGTACAGAACTGGGATAACAGAAGGCAAATCACAAGTTATGGTGAAGTACAATGGTTCATCCCCACAAAGGAGGCTGACTAAACACACGCATGAGGAGTAGAACAGAAGTCTAATATTTCAGTTTAAAGAGTTGTACATTTTTAAAGCAAACCCACAAGTTATTTATATGGATAGATTTTTCACAAAGTAATCTGATCTGGGAATGGGGGGATTTTACTTAAAGCATCTGTGTTCCACATTCTCAGGAAAGAAAATTTAAATAATCCTAAAAAGCTGAAAAAGGTATTTTATCATAGCCTTTGCAGCTATTCCACATTTCACTCAAACTGAAAGCTTGAGAGCTGAACCAGATATCTCCAATCCCATCTGGAAGGAGGGCCCAGTAAGTACTATGTGCACTGTCTTAACTAGAACTCAAATTATTCTATTAAAAAAGCCTAACCCTTAAAAAAAATTCTCCCAAGCTCTGGCATTCCTTTTCACGTTTTTTCAATTTGTGTGATGTCAGTTTACATCTAATAAACATGTTGTTTATTATCTTCATTTAAGTCAGGACTTTTACCAAGTTACAGCAAGAGTCATAGGAAGCAGATCATGATTACAAATCCATAATGCATACAGGATCCCTGTGTAGCACCACTGAATTCATTAATCACAGTCTTTTTGGTCCCAATTATGCTAAGAAGATATTCGATAAAGCAATTTCACCTCACCTCTCTCTCTCCTGTTACCATCAGTGCAAAGAAGGCAAAACCACAGCGCTTCCGACAAATTCTCAAGGCACCTCTTTTGTTCCCTTTAAATTAAATCCGAATTGGTTGCACGTTTTACTGAACTGCTAATGCTCTCCACATGTTCCCTCTCTCAAACTGAAAATGTTTTCTATTAGGAATGCCTAACACTGAACATAAAACTGTAAAATGTCCTTCAAACAACCCAAAGTTCCTCTCTTTCGCTGGAACATATCAGTACTCGCCCAGATGAAGACCCCACAGTCCCACAATTAAGCTTCCTTTAGGAAAGCTTTTTAACAAGACTCCTTTTCTTAGTGTGTTCAGAAAATCCCTTACCAAAAGAAAGCTGTTTATTTTAAAATCCATAAGTTATTCCTTTGAAAAATAAAATCAAAGTTTTAAAGCATGAACTACAGAAAGTTCACATTGTCCATGGCCGTGAAAAACCTACTGTGGTACTCAGCACACAACAAACACACACATGCCAGACAGATGAAATAGAATAAGGATATTTGCAGGTAGGAGTATCTCATGTGAGACAGTACCAATAACATGGGCTCTAGGCACAAGCTTAACTGCTCTCAGAGAATGAAATGCAACATGGTTTCACATTTCCTTAGCATAGCAGCACTGGCTTTTCTATGCTTCCATGCTATACTCCTAAGGGGACAAACAATGCTTTTTCCCCCTTCAGTCCACGTATCAACTTCTCTGCAACAAAGGGCCAGGTACGGATAGAGACTCAAGACAGCTTTTTTCTTCCTGAAAGCACTGTGGTTCCACTGGGTAGGAACTTGTTCCTTCACATGCCTGAGGTGCAGGTCCTACCACAAGGTTCAACAGATGCATAAATAGTTGCAGGCCGTAATCGTATCTTCTGTAGCATACGCAACAAGTCCACATAATGGATAACAGAAGGGAAAACTGTACAAGGAAAAAAGGACTAGCTGCATAGTTCAGCTATTACAGGACAAATAAAAACAGCTGGCTTCTACTAGCCCCCTAGTTGCAACTAGCTTACAGCTTTTCCCTCAGGTATCCCAGAACAATGCAGGCTTGAGAAGGTATTTATGGCTACATTTCATAACTGATATCAAGAGTGAAAGGATATCAGGAAGATAATCCCAAGAGCTTTGTGGAAAGGCTGGGTTATTGGTGCTAACACTGCTGGTTAATGCAGATGCCCTAATAATAGGGGCTAGAAACAGCCACTGTGCAGCATGGCAGACCTTGTGTCACAGACTTGGGAATAACCTGCCTCTGAGCACCTGTGGATGGATGGGGAAGGATGGGCCTGCTGCAGATCACTTAAGCACCGTGCTCTGGTAGCTCTGCAAATGCTCATGTGCAAAAGCCAATAGAACAAGATTATAAAATGGTTGGAACAACTAACACTGAAATTATATTATACATTTAGTGTGACTCTTGCCATAATATACTTGCACACTATTTAGGGCCCTCTCTGGATCAAGCTATGTAATGTAACATACACAAATATCTATGCAAATTATTTTTAATCTATTGACAGATGAAAGACTTCACATAAGTATAGGAAGGAGTTATAACAATAGAAAAAAATGTAATTTTATAATGCAAAAACATTTAAAATAATTGACTGGGGGGTACTCTGTGTGTGTGTGTATGTTGGTTAGGGTTTTTTTATTTGTTTGATTTGGTTTTGGTTTGGTTTTTTGTTTTTTTTTTTTAAATAACAAACTGACACGAAGAGGTAGTAAAATTTAAAATACTGCTTGCAACATTTGCTGACCTTCCAAGATACAGTACTCTAAGTAATCCCAGGTCAATATGTGTACTCAGAATCACATCAACTTTTGTTATTTGCATTCTTCTTGTATTACATTGTATTAACAATTCAAGCTTATGTCAAACTCCTTTTGGCAGAATTATTCTAAGTCACTGTCATGGATCCCTGTTCAAACATCCTTTCAGTATTGATTGCAACTCTTCTGATTCAACATCACAGACGTAAGCATCTTAGAAGAGGACATGGGTGTCTCTTGAGCTAAATACTACATCCATATATGTAAGAGCAAATGGTGCCTTTTCTCTCAGAAGTCACTTCAGATTTTGAGAAAAAAACTACCAAGAAGCAATGAACAGCAAGAGCTACAAACAGAGTTGTCTCAGCAAGTACGTAATGGCTACACCAAGTCAGTCTGCAGGAAAAGCGAAGCTTGTAAAGATCTTTAAAGCTTCATGTCAAAATGTTGCTCTGACTAAAACCCTCCATTTAGTTTCAGGGGCTAAACCTTTTTACACTGTTGGTGTTGACTCTGTATAGCTACCTCCTCATTTACATTAGACTTTATTAAGGTTTCAGCTGAGCCCTGTAACTGTTAAAATATATACAAACTAAAATTATGTTAAGGCAAAACTAAATACAAACAAAGTCATACAGCTGCCAAAAGTACTAAAAAGACTTTTCCCACAAGGGTATTAACTCGTAATAAATGTGATTTGAATACAAGGTCAAATTTGAAAGCCTGTGGGGAAAAAGTCCCTGAGTTGATACTATCTGATTTAAGGATCTGCTCACAGCTCAGAAGGCCAACTGCAACCTAGGCTGCATCGAGAAAGGAGTGGCCAGCCAGTCAAGGGATATAATTTTCCCATTCTACTCCACCCTTGTAAGACCCCATCTGGAGTACTGCATCCAGCTTTGGGGTCCTCAGCACAAGAAAGAAGTGGACTTCTTAGAGCAGGTCTGGAGGGCAACAAAGATGCTCTGATCACCTCTCCTATGAAGACAGTTTGAGAGAGCTGGGGCTGTTCACCCAGGAGAAGAAAAGTCTTCGGGGAGACCTCAAAGCAGCCTTCCAGTACTTAAAGGGGCTTACCAAAAAAAAAAAAAAAAAGAGGGAGAACAATTTTTATATAAACGGACAGTGATAGGACAAGAGGTAATGGTTTTAAAAATGAAAGAAGTTAGGTTTAGATTAGATATTAGGAAGAAATTCTTTACTGTGAGGGTGATAAGGCACTGAAGCAGGTTGCCCAGAGAGCCTGTAGATGCCTCATCCCTGGACATGTTCAGGGTCAGGTTGGATGGGGCCCTGAGCAACCTGATCTAGTGGATGGCATTGCTGTCCATGGCAGAGGGTTGGAACTACATGATTTTTAAGGTCCCTTCCAACCCTACCCATTCTATGATTCTATGATTCCTCTGCTAAGGTCTTAGAACATCAACAGGTACAAACATACATCTAAAATTTTCAATTAATTATGTTCTCTGAATAAAACTGGTTTCAGCAATACTCTTTTGATATTAAAAAAATTCTAAATATTGAAGTGTGTATTGAACCCATTTAAATTTACTGCCTTGATTAGTCCTCATAATTCGATCACGATGAAGCCAAAATGGGAAAAGAAACAGAGGTATTTAAAAGAAATTTTTTTCCTCCATGATGAAAGTCCTTAGTGTGAACATAAGACAAGAACTCAAATAGAGAGAAAAAAAAGAAAGTACTAATTCATTAAAATGAGTGAGATGTTTAAGAATGACTGGTATGCAACAGGGTAGAAACTACCACCAACTTTTGCACTCAAGTTACTAAGTATTATCCTTTCACTGTCCTGCTTAAAACAAACAAACCACCAAAAAAACCCAGCCAAAAACCCCAAACATCAAAAAACAAAAAACCACCCCACCTGACATGGGACTTGCTAAGTCTTCACAAGTCTTAGAAAATATTGGCCTGTAGTCAATACATCCTCTGACACTAAAGCCCAGAAAATTCCTTGAGATCTGAAGTCACTAATGATGGAAAACTTTATCTGGACATCTGAATACAAACACTTTTGTATTTCTCACAATTTAAAAGTACAGTGAGTTAGGAAGAAGGAAAAAAATATTGATCCAACTGCCAAATGGGAAAGTTTATGGCAGGAAAGCTACTACTTTATACCTCTTAGCTCTTAAGAGCAAAGTAAAACCCTGAATGCAAAGATGACAGGAAGCTGTGCAGAAAGGTGGCTACATAACAAACCCCATCTTCTAAGAAAGCATCCCTAGCTATCTGCTGGGGACTTTGCAGAGTCAGTAACATTGCTAACCACAATGCTTTCCAAGCATACTGTAAAGACTGCAAGAAAATAGCCAAAGCAAGACAGCTTTAGTCCACATAACACCATCTCAGATTCCTCTAGCTCCTGGCTTCTACCCCAAATATGTAACACATCTTTTAACCTCTAAACCTAATGCTTACAGTTCAAAAGATATGTTAATAGGCAGCGGATGTGTACACACATGCAAAATGAAGAGAAGTAGTACCTACTGTGCCAGTGAAACAACCGTACTATTTTGTGACACATTTAACTGCCAAGTACAGCTCACCAAACAAGGCCAGTACTAAGAAACACAGGTTGTCCCCTGACTCTTTCAAACTATCCCATACCAAAAAATAAGGCATGTTTGATATGCAAAAATGGAAAAGAAAATAAGAGAGAAGAAACTACACTACATCAATCTATGGGCTGAAACAAAAACTTACCCCAAAAATCTAAACTTCAGCAGGGGGGATGGAAATTAGAACCAGAACTTGCATTTGGCTCTTCTGCCTATAACGAAGCAAGCCAAAAACCCATATCCAAACACACCTCTTCTCTAGAAGTTTGAAATCTGGACTCAAATTTTGCAGCCTGGCTTCCTCCGCATTCACCACTGAATGTATCACTGCTGCCAGAGAGTAACAGCACCTGACAAGGGAATGCACTTTCATACAGGAACAATTAAGATACGTGCACAATAATATGCCTAATTGCCCACACTGAGTTTGAATGAAAATATTAGGACAGTGCAATCACACGTGGAAGCTCAGAACCTGATGTGCTCTAATTCCTCAATGGCTGCACTCTGGAGAAAAAAATTTACATGAAAATTCTTTTTATAAAACCTCAATCCAGGAAACATATCAAGTCTTGTCTTGCTGCACTGGTCTGTTTTGCCAAATATACTTCCAGACCTAATAAGAACAATCTTCTTCAAGCTGTTCTTAATTTCAGTCACATTTATAAAATCAGCTTAGACTTTGCAGCATCTCTGTTCCTCCTCTAACACTTAACACGTAGGCTTGCTCTACTGTACTTCCTCAAGTCAATGGTAGTAGAGGAGAAAAATGTTCCTGTATGAAGCAGCCTAGAGATCGTTCTCAATGGGAGGTATTTGAGGAATTCTGTAGGTTGCTTATGCTCAGTTCAGATTTTCAGAAATGCCATTTCATAACACGTCCTGGGGGCAGGGGAAAAAAGTTTAGCTGTATTTAAAGCCTCCAACAGCAATGTCACCGCAGAAATGACACAAAACTTTGACTTTCTCCTCTTCCTTTTAAGGAAAATACCTATATTTCAAGGTTTCAGCTATCATCTCTTGAAGCAAGAGCAACAACAAGTTAAATATATTAGAATGCTGAATACACTGTTGTTGAAAACAAAACAGGTGACTGTGGCACAGACATACAGGAATTTATTTTTTTTTTTAAACCAGCCTCCCATAACATATATCATAGTATCATCAGAACATGAACATTAGCTTTGCCACTAACACTCACTGAAACACTCTGCTCCATAGCACGCTGGAGAACATACTAACCCCATCACAGTACATCAACCTCTGTTCACGCAACCCTAAACCCTTTTGACACACCCTTTATGACTTTCATCACACTTTTCCTCATGACAGCATTGTTTTAATCAGGGTTTTTAAGACACTGACACTGATAATGACAAATATGCAGCCAAAATCTGCAAGATGTGAAGTAATAAATTTTACATGCTATTAAAATGCATTAGTTAGCTATCAGCCAACAAGTCTTCAAAACCCCTTCCCAATCCAGAACACAATCTTCTTTGGACACACATAAAGACTGTGACAAGACAGATAATCAAAGATTCTCCAAAGCACCTCCCAGCCATCACACTTCACTGTCAAACACTATACTTCACTGTCAAACACTGTATTTCCCTGGGATGTTTAACATGCTTTAAGGATAGTGTAACTAATGCAACCTAATTTCAGCACACAACAAGCAGAACAAAAAGAAAAAATCAATTTATTTGCCATTATCATCAACTTGGAACACAGCAACTCTGATTGATACTCCCCAGATTTGCTTCTTGGAAATCAATTCTGTTTATTTCTTCTCTTTTGGACACGTGGACCTTAACTTACCAATGCAGGCATGGACTCTCACCGACAGCTGGGTCCTCAGAATTATACTGTGCTTCTTGCCTCTCCTAAAAACAGAAGAGAAGAAATATATATAAAGGTGTAGGGAGGAAGTAGAGGAGTTGGGAATGAAGCAATGAAGTTGAGCCTAGGAAAAAAAGGGTGGGAGGTAAGGGAAGGTATTACAAATTATATATTTGTTTCTCATAATCCACTGCTATTTTAATTTGGCATAAATTAATTTCCTCAAGTCGAGTCTGTTTTGTCTATGAAAGCAATTGGCAAGCAGTCTCCCCATCTTTATCTCACTCAGTGAGTTTTTTCATCTTCTATTCCCTCCCTGCTGTTGAGGATGGGGAGTGAGAGAGCAGTTGGGTGGGCATCTAGAAGCTTGCCAAGGTCAACCCACCACAACCCCTCTCTAGAAATCTGTATTAGACAAGTACCAAGTGATGACTGCACATTTTAATTTTCGCAGAAATATTTTAATGCTAGCTTTAGTCAAGCATTAAAAGAAAATGCAAGTTCAAACAAGAGGCTAACGACACTTTCACAGATCTGCTCATGCAGCCTAATCAGTCTTTAAAGCACAAAGATACCTGTGTTTTCCATGCAAAGAGGCAAAACTGAGTCCTCCTTCACTCTGGCTTTCAGTTCCATACTGAGATTCCATTAAATGGAATGAGCATTTTAATTAGCTGCTACATACCTCCTTTGTTTTTCAGACAAATTAATATTAGCTGCACTTCTTCAATCTGGACAAGAACACTGTTCTTGATTTCTAGGAGCTACACCTGCAAACTGGCGTGAAGACATTTGTCTCCACGGCAAAACCTGCTCACCTGAGGGAAGGTGGGAGGGTAAAAAAAGCCAAATGTCTTTTCTGTTTGCACAGCAGCATATTCTTCCATTACAATTTCAGTCTTTCCCTCTTTTCTAAAGATGTTTCATGATGTTTCTCAATATAAACAATACCTTTTTTTTTTGGTAGCTCTCCAAGCTTTAGCAGTGGTGTTACTTCTCCCTCTATCTCACCTCCCTACAAAGACCCCTGAAACTTAAAGCAAAACTTTGAGCAAGCTCTCTTCTACAAGTTCTGTTCTACACTATCGTCCCAACTGTTGTGCCTCATAAGACAGAAAATTCTCACAAACATTTATTTCTGTCCTTATCTCACATTGGTCACACTGGCAATCTTTCCAGTCTACCAAAATCAATATGATTCAAACCCCAGAAATTACTAAGATGAAGACTCACTTGTAGTGGTGCATTTCCCCACTCCTTCCCAGGCTGCACTATGATCATCACTACAGAGGCATTTCATGGGTTTAAGACATACCACGTATACCACACAGAAGCTAATTATAATAAGACCAGTGACATGCAAACCACCAAAAATTATGCAATTGCCTGCTGAATGCTTCCGACTATCACATCGCATGAATAACACTTCTGCAAAATGAAGATCACTGAAAATTATTACATCCGTGATTATACACACACCAATTCATGGCAAGCATCTTACAATAATAAATGCCAAAAAAGGGGGTACCTTGAAATCCATCCATGATTTCACAGATTCATGAAGTACTGGCTAAATAGCATTAAAATACCATCAAAAAGTATGTCTGTAGGCAAGTTTGTCCTGATACCAGGGTGGGACAGACAGATAATTTGCATTAAAAAAATAGGTTCAAAAATACACTGCAGAAAAGAATTTTCAACAAAAAAGTTTCATTTATTAAAAACAAAATCTAGACATGTAAGAAAGTCTGCAATCTATTCTTAACTAAGGCTTGTTGTTTTAATGACATGACTTCTTAAAAAATGAATAGGTTTTAGTGAGTGCAACTATTTATTAAAAAATGCCAAGAAGTAACAGTTAATAGCTATACAATTTAGCAGCAGTAGAGTAGGTAAATTTCACATATTGTGCTGACATAGCATTCTGTTAATCTACACTGAGATTAGAATTGCTACCACAAGAAGATTAACTGCTAGTCCTGGGAGTCACCAAGATACAAAACGTTTTCTATATTCAACTTCTCTAATAAATTAATGTAAATAAACACAAGCCAACAGCTCACTGAGCGCCTGTCTTATGCAATATAATGCTTTATTTTGTAATTATTTAAGTACCACATTACAAATAGTTTCAGTCAATTATACATGTCCAATATGTGATTTAAATGACATTTTAAAAATAATACCTCGATTGGCTGTCTTAAACAGTTATTTGTTTTGAAGTAAAGCCTATGTCGGAGCCAAGCAATTCCTCAAACAGAACAGAAATACCGAGAATGGTGTTGAGGGAGAAAGGGGGAAAAATATTATTAAATAAAATGATAATAATTTAAAAATCAAAACAAACCAACCACACATCAAAAGAAACCAACACCAACACAATTTTCGTCTTAATGTTTCAAGGAAACTTTGTAAGGAATTTTTAAGAGAGCCTATTTTATTAGGACACTGACATCCCTTCTCCTCAGTTCTACACTAAAATTTAGTTGCCGGTATAAAAAACTGGATTTTTATGTAATTGTACAATTAAGATCCATTGGCATTATTAGCAAGGCAGAACACAATTACTTCCCTGTCAAAGCTCATCTTTGCAAAATAGGAGAATGCATCAATTAACATACATTTTCTATTTCAATGTTTTCTTTCTTTCAGGGCAGGCAACCATTCAGACTTCCTAATATTTTTCGGAAGACCTAGATATTTCAATTCAATAAATGTAGTCTCTTTTAAATCAATCTCCTGCTTCTGGAAACACATTATTTTACCATTTAAAACCAAAGGAGAAAAATATTTTTCAAATATTCTTAATGATTACTTAATCACTCAATAAAAAAATTCACTAGATCAAGGATGTTAATTCTACAGAAGGCTGTGCCACATCCTTCTGGGTTCCTCTTATTGCTTTCTACGCAGTACTTGACAACCATGGAAAGAGCCACAGTTTGATTGCACACCAGCAGATAAATTGCAATGGGTTTAATAACAATCTCTAGTAATATAGTTGACTGTCAAGCAAATTTACTATTCTTCATTGTATTTGCTCAAAAAAAACTGTAGCAAACATCTGATTTATCAAAAGGCTATCACAAGCAGAAGTAAAGTCTGGTACTGTTAGAAGCCACAATTTTAGCTCATGAACAACTTGGAGCTTTTCAGTTAATGTAGATAAGAGAGTGTCTAAGGTCTATTTGGGGGTTTGTTAGGGTCTGTACATTCTTCTATTCCTGAAAAATTTAAAGAATATTAAAAAAAACCCCTAACCCCATAAAGGCAAACGTGGATCTGAATCTTTCATGAAGTGCTACACACATTCATATGGCAACACAGCAACTAAGAGTGATGCATCTTTTTGGGATGTTTCTAGTTTTTTGGGTTTTTTTTAAATAACTAGATTACAATAAGCAATCATATCCTACCCTCAGAACAGTTTTAAACTAGCATATTCCCACGACTCTCATTTTACTCTGTTCCAAGCAGGGATTTCATCCATTCAGATTAGTGTTATCAGTCAGCTGTAGATAGGGATAATTCTTGAGGATAACTCAGAGAGAAAAATCATTAGCTATGCTAGCAAGGACAATTACACAAAACCTCTTGAAAATTGTAGTAGTTTCTTTGTGCATTTATGTGTTTTGGTACTTTAACAAAAGCACGCTTTCCCTCAGATCCCACTCAAGTTTCTGGCAAGACAGCCTAGATGTGGTGGAAAATGGATTCTAGAAGTTTCAATTCAAACTGGTAATAGCAGCAAAGGGATTGTAAGCCTTGAGGTCCAGAGCATGGACCTTATCGTTCCCATTGCACTGGGCTAACAGCACAGCTTACCCCTTTCCTTATCCTACTTTGGTGGAACACTGTAAAGAGCAACTGGTTCACAGTTGCAGCCAGCATGTAACTCATGAAACTCCACATAAAAATCCACAGGTTAGATAAGGTTTACCCTCTTAAGTTTCACCAAATCTGGGAAAATAAAGGTGAAATCATATGCTGGCAAACAGTATAGGTACCTTGTATATTCAACTGTTATTAGATGGGAAGGTTTCCTGCTCCCCCAGCCTCCAACTTCCCCCATATTTAGTTTTTTACACTGCTATTAGGTGCAATATCAGTCAATCGCTCACAGCGAAGCCAGCTCTGAACCAGGTGGTGTCAGATCAGCCAGGCATACATTAACCTGGTCCCAAGCATCTCTTGAAATAATTAGATGACTTTTTCATCATCCTTTGCAACCACTACCAAAGCAAACACAACAGATTACTGTACCAAGCTAAACTAACACCATGGGCTGTTGCCTCTTTACTGCAAAGAGAGAAGAGGCTGGATGAAAACTTACCTTAACTTAGCAATGCTGAAAATATTTCCAGACTTGGACAGCATTTAACACCAGCCTAACCTGACAACTTACCTTATAACAATTCTGCACCTAATTCTGCCTGATGTAACAATCTAACCATTATGAAAACCTATCTAACATAGATGCTGCTTTGAAAGTACACACACTTAACACATGCTTCACATTTTGTTACAGCCTCTCATAGCACTCAGGTTTCTTCATGGACCATTAACCATCTCCAATAATCACATTCACATTTTCCAAGAGGAGTAGCTTAATGAGAACAGCATCCAACAAAAATTCCTACACTTAAGAAGGAATCACTGACTCCCACAAAAGAAAACCGGACAATACTATGCTACCAGAAGCAAGTGTGTGGCAACAGACATACTCTAGTCTAGAGTACATTATTCTTGCAAAGGTCTTTCACATTTTTATTTCAGAACCCATGCATTTTCATCTTCACTTGCACACACCTTTCAGGGAGTGGAAAATGCTTCTGTATTGGGGTATTGCTTCACAGTCAGCTGCTTCACAGTTTAAGGTACTCCACATCAGCAGTGGAAAACAAACTGTTCCTTGTTGAATGCATAAAGGATGAAATTTTTGCCAGAGTTCAAGCACTTGAATCTATCAGGTTCTCCCTGAAAAAGATCTTCAAGCCAGCACACACACAATAAGGAAAGTGTTTCTTAAACTGCTATTAATCAGACAGCATAAATTCTAGGCTTTGATTTCAAAGCTGTTAAGATATGGTTTGACTGCAGTTTCACTATGATATGCTTCTCCATTCAACTGCAGATTCAAGAGATGGAAAAAAAAAATTCTGACACTTTAAAAAAAAAGTTGTATAAAAGCCAAGTCTTTTGAAAGCGAGAGAGTGCACACATGTGCATGCAGAGAGGAATTAAGAATCTCTCTGAAACTCATCCGCAAATCTTACCCAAACAAATAACCTTTTTGAAGTTTTTGGTGATTATTATCCAAAGATCTAACTGTCATGTACAAGCTCATGTTATTCCCATTGAATAATGGAAACAAAGGAGCTCAGGAAAAAAAGTCAATAATTAAAAAGAAGTCTTTTAAATGCTAAGATTCACTTCCAATATGCTTCAAATGAATGACAGCACTAGTAATCTATTCTGGTACATGACAGGCAGCTGAAGGCAAACACATACACTCCTCCTCATAAGAAGTCAGTGGACTTTTGTCTCTTACCTAAGTTTTTCCATCTAAAAACTTAGCATGAAGTCAGAATGTGTCTGCATCCTGTTCTTGCAATACACTTGCAAGTCATCTAATTATTTAGCATAGTGGTTTTATTCAGAGTATTCATGGATCGTGACACATTTACTAAAGTAACAATCGTGTGACAAGAGTGGACGAAAATAGGTAAACAACGACTATTCAGATGTCTGTTCACTCTTCATTAAAAAAAACAAAACATGAAAGTTTAACTTAAAATTTTACTAATCCACATAGAAACAATCTCAACAGCATATTCCCCAAACAAAAACTGGGCAGCCAAAGATAGGAAATAAGGACTACCTAAAGGTTACTTTGGTCACTACAAGGTGCTGGGTTTTTATGTCTCCCTAGGCAGGGTTGCCATTTTTCTTATTTTTACCTCTTTTTAAACAGAAACAAAATAGGATAGAAGGAGAAAGGGGAAGAAAATGAGAAACTCAAAAGCATCAAGGGAAACATTCAAGAGATTCACCAAGTATGCATTATAAGCGACATGAATAGCACCAAATTATTTATTACTAATGTACTTTGAATATGTGTCAGTAAAGGTCTGGGTGGAGTCTTCTGCGTACCTCACCACAAGGCAATGATTTTTGCCAAAAGACAATGAATCAGTTTTACACACTGTGAAATGCAGGAAGTTCAGAATGGGGGAACATTTGTTCCATTTGTCCTTTTTAGTAGTTTATGTGCAAGCAAACCTCACAAGCTGGAAAGTGAGAATCCCCTCCCCACCTTCTCTTCCTAATTTCTGAATCATCATGCTGGTTATTTCTCAGTTGTTAATGGCTCTATTTCTACATATTAAAACAAAAACCTTCTAACAGACCCTCAAATATTTGAGGGCTGACTACTGCCTTCACAGTCAGAAAATTGACCATTTTTCAAGAGCTGTTCTTATTCATGAACAAATCTATGTCCTATCACCCCCAAAGCTCAACCCCTATATAACTGTTTTCAGTGTTATTTAGTGAAACACTCATAGCATGAGCAGTTAGAGCTGTATCTTATATTTTTGTATTAAGAAAACACAAAATGTATGAATTGGCAAGTGTTGCTCTTTCAACAGTAATATTGCTTCTGGTTAAAACAAAACCAAAAACATTGTTTCTACACTTCTTGTCAACCTTGCATCATATTCTTGCACAGAGACATATCACTTAACCAATGCTTTTCAGTTCTTAGGTTATATATTTCCCACTGCTGTCAGTGGCTCTCAAGCTCTGGCTGCACATTCCTCCCGGGAATCTTTACACCAGGTAATTTCTGGTCATGTGGTTTTGCTACCACCTGTACTCTGAAGTTCATGCTACATCAGAAATTTAATTTAAAACCTTTTCACACTTGGCAAAACAGATGCCTTTCAAAAAGCAGGATTTTTGAAAAAAAAAATATATTAGAAGAGCTGAGAACCTATGGGACAAGGAGGAAAGTAAAATAACCTCCCTGCAACTGAGTCACTTGATGCTTCCACCTCTTCAGGCAAAAAGAGTCCCTCTAGTGCTCCCAGCCACACTGTCAGACTCACAGTTTTGGTTCCAGGAGAAAAAAGTCCCAGACCACTTTGGGTGATCTGGGTGCATTAGGAAGAGCAATGCCAGCAGGTCAAGGGAGGCGATCCTGCCCCTCTAATCAGCCCTAGTAAGGCCATGTCTATAGTGCTGTGTCCAGTGCTGGGCTCCTCAGTACAAGAGAGACAGGGAGCTCCTGGAGCGAGTCCACTGGAGACCTATAAAGATGATTAACGAATTGAAGCATCTCTTATGAGGTAAGGCTGAGGGACGTGGGCCTGTTCAGCCTTGAGAAGAGATAACCGAAAGGGAACTTCATCAATGTCCATAAGTATCTGAAGGAAGGGTGTCCAGAGGATGGATCGAGGCTCTTCTCGGTGGTGACAGCCAATAGGACAAGAGGCAAAGGGCAGAAACTGACGCAGAGGAAGTTTCACCTGAACACGAGGAAGAACTTCCTTCCTGTGTGGGTGACCAAGAACTGGAATAGGTTGCCCAGTGAGGTTGTGGAGTCTCCCTCACTGGAGATACTCAAAAAACAACTGGACACAATCCTGTGCAATGTGCTCTAGGATGACCCTGCTTGAGCAGGGAGGTTGGACCAGATGATCCCCTGTGGTCCCTTCCAACCTGACCCATTCCGTGATTCTGTGACCAACTTCATTAGAAGTTCCATAGTTGCAGAGCAGAGGCAAACAGCACCTGCATAATAATTTTCATTCTCACAAACGACCCTGCTACCTGACCTAATGCTGACTTGCAGAAGAAAGGGAGAGATCTAATTTTATTTCAAAATTAAAATGAGCAAAAAACTGACTTAGTTTGTAAAAAATAGTTTTAATAAATTTTCATCAATGTTTCCCTTCTACTAGAAATTGCTCTCTATTACCTTAAGGAAAAAAACCCTATTTTTATGATTTTCCAGTGTAATTGATGATTAGATAACAAACTGAAGAAAATATTGTCAAAAGTGACCCAACACATTTCAAAGCAATGTCCTACTGGCTTAAATGGCCATTTACACTTTCTCAGAATGTAATTAATTTAACCAGACTCAGCAAGAACTATTTTAAAGCTGTCCTACTTTGCAGTAGAACATGCATATGTGTATGTAAGCACATGAAGTCTACTTTGCACTGATTAACATACTACTTTGTGTTTCTTTCTGCTTTTTGGAAGTTTTCCAATAGCATCATATTTGGCAAGGGTTTCTTTGTAACTTGACATACAAATTCTTAAATATAAAACACTGCCCTCAGGCCACTTACTTCTCCATATTAATTCCACTCCGGAAATGGGCTTTACATTTATTGCTGGGCCATCAAGGCTTTTGCTAGTGAGCACAATTACAGAGCAGTAAACGTGAAATAAATTTCTATTTTGCTGTGGTCTTAACCCTGGCAGTAGTCACCAGTTTTCACAGCTTCATTACCGGAGATCCTGGGCTAGTCACAGATTTGCAGTGGTTTAAGCTGTTAGCTCACAACCGGAGGTTATACTGGAGACAATTTTATCAGAAGCGGATTACCACCTTAGTAGTTGTTGGTAAAACAAACACGCCCCACACACCAAGCACATAGACAAATGAATTCCCATAGGGTAAAACAGAGTGTGAGTTACACGAATCTCCCCTGTGATTACCACAGGGCAGGAGCAGGCACAGGAATAGTTGCCATGGAATAGGAAGTGTAGCTAATTCACAGCTTTTACTAATTACCCAGCACAAACTCACCCAGCTGCCCACATGCTCTAGGCAATTGCACTGCTACTATAACAGTTTGCACCAGCAGACAGTGAGTGCACATGATGCTGTTGCTGTCCCACGTTTGGATTCTCAAATCAATGGTTTTACTTGCCACTGGGGTTGAGTTCAGAATAGTCCTATAGTGCTTTCTGGCAGCCCTACCTGAAGCCCTGCAGACGATCTGTTTATGGAGAGAGAAAGGGATTTCCTCCTCACAAATTGAAGAGAAACACATTTCCAAGCCTCGAGAGCTGCTCACTTAGCTTATAGCCTCGTCATCGAGGAGGAGGGCAGAGTGCAAATATAGCTATTAAGGAGCTTCAATGTTAATAAAATTAAATGGTTTTAAATAGAACATCTGGCATCAGCTGTTTCCATAAGCTGTTTTTATTTAAGTTTCCACCATAAAATACTGGACTTCTCAGCTATTTTCACATGTAAACCTGAATGCCAAATTAGGCTATCTTTAAAAAAGTTGTCCAAGGAAAAACTGTAAGAATTATTCACACGCTTTTTGGTTTGGCACTTTATTTGGTATGTAACAGCCTGGGAGAGAGCTAAGCACAACAGTATTTTTGCAATACAGTTTGCAATGGAAATGATTTTTGAAGAAAAGCACTCTTATTGCATTCATTTGCCAGTAGTAATCACTAAAATTCAAAAATAGCAGATCTTCAAACGTTTCCACAGGAACCTTGGTACAGAGGTAGATTTTTCCCTCAACAACAGAGATGTCTGAGTAAACTCTGGGGCAAAGTGGGAGCAAAATAGACACAGCTGTTACAGCATTGGCAAACAAAAGCTGTAAAATCATGAGTCAAGTTCTCAAAAAAAAACTCAACAGGAAAACATGTTCACAAAAAGAAAACGACCCACAAAAAACCCGAACCCATAGGACAAAACCAGACCACAGGAACAATTCAGCACATGGGTTAAGAGGACTATGTCCCTTCACATTTCACAAGTGTCAACTCCAAGAGCTGCCCATGACCTGCCCCAGTCAGGTCTACCAATTCCAGGCTGCTGCTCCCTCAAACCAAAACCACGCAGAGCAGAAAGAACTCGTGAAGCCTCCTTGCCCAAGCCAAGGAAGGCGCTACTACGGATGCTGGCTCCTCAGTTGGATGGAGTGTGGTACAGTTTTGAAGACTGCAGCACTTGGAGAAAGGCAAAACCAACTCTGCTTCCCTTTGAAGGACATGTTCAGCATATCAAAGTTAAGACTATTCAGTATTACCACTTTTTTTTGTATGCTATTTGCCTGAAGGTTATCCATCTAGACCGGAATGAATCTGTAAGGTGTACAGACTGCACCCCCATTTTACACTCCCAGATTTCAACTACACACCAGAGATAGTTGTGATGCCTGTAATTTCTGCTCTTACTGTCACACTCCAGCTCCCTGCTGGACAGTCAACCAAAACAGGGGATCACAGGTTCTTTTCACAAGCCCATGGATCTTACATCTTGTGTCTTTTCATGTGAGAAAAGTGGCTTGCAGTCTCCAACCTAAATATATGCAGAAGAGATTTACTTCTACACCATCAAGGCAGCTTTAAAGCTGAAACTACGTGAGAAAACAAGCCATGGTCTGCAGTAGAATTTATTGAAGTTTGCTACTATACATGCAGATGCTTGTTTTCTAAATACATTTTACATTCACACATCAGTATTCATTCTTCAACTACAAAAGAAGAAGCATTTAATGACAAGCAAGAAACCTTAATTCAACAACCATTTCTGCACAAGATATTGTGCCAAGCAGATCCACTGACAAGAAATCCTTATCTGATAACTGATCAAAAATTGCCAAGGTAGAACTTTAAACTGTTAATTGCCTCCATCTTACTTTCAGAGCACATCCTTCAAAGCCACATGTCTCATTTGTCAGGCCTACAAAATATATGCACATTTGTGTAATTATTTTGATTACATGCTCTGGAAGTGTGAATGCTCAGAGACAATGCTTGTCTATTGTTCTCTAGATGGGAAACCTTGTCTTGGGTTAAAGACAATATAACAGACCTGTAATTTTATTTCATTTTGCTGTCAAGGGTTACTGCAAAATAACTACGAAAACAAATTTCTACAGTTCCACCTAAAGATTAGTTTGAACATTCTATCTAATTTTTTTCTTTTATAAAGAAAGGCATTTTATTAGGATTAAAAATTAAGAAGTTAAAAAGCTGCATAAAGTTTTGAAAACATAGGTAGTAATAGCTATTTTCCACCAACTTTGTGAGGGTATTAAAAAAGCATCAACTTAGTCATGCAGAAAAACAATGTATTTCATTAGAAATGTGAAATCTTAATCTTTACAGCCATTTATTCTGTAACAGTAAAGTTTTAGCTACGCTAACTTCAAAATGTGGTTCAACAGTGTAATCTGATACATGATAGACTGAAATACTGCTACCTTGTAGAAAGTCTTATACTCTCCAAAAACTACCATAACCTCTCGGCTCTGGTTTTTGGTTTGAGGGTTGGTTTGGTTGTGGGATTTTTTCCTGGCTTTGCTGCATGCTTTTTATTGTGACCAGCCACTTTTCAGCTTGAGTATTTGGTCAAACTAAGAACTAAATATGACACAAATCAAAATATTTGGGTGGACAAATACATTCTTCACAACATGAGTAAATAATTTCAATAAGCAGTGGCAGTCTCTACTGTTTGTAGCAATACAATGACAGTCTTCCACAGGCACTCCCTTATTTTTCTTTCTGTTGGAACTGAGAAACATTATGGAAATGACATCTAGACAAAATATGAAGAGAAATCTATCATAAATTGAAAGTGTTTTCCAACAGTGAACAAACACAAATACACTCTGTTCAAACTGATACAAAATCAGCATAGAATCTATGCTAGTTTGCAGCACTGCTTCAAGAAATGAGCCATACCATTTTTGTTAGACAAAAAACCAAATTAACGTTCAAATGCATCCCCAGCTTCCTTATATAAACAAATGACAAAAAGTTTTCATGTTCACAACTGTGCTATTTGCAAAGTCTAAGCGGGCAAAAAAACCCCACAGTACATAAGCAGGAAAAGAATATCAGAGATCAATGCCAGACTCCATTGCCTTCAACATTCTGAATCAAGCCCAGAATGAACAGCAGCAGCAAGAGGGAAAAAGTCTGTCATCCAACTTAAATGCGGCTCACCAGTCAAAATGGTTTGAGATAGGGCATCTAGAAGGAATGCAAAAACATTAGTGCTGAAGTGATTTGTGAAAAGTTTTTTAAAACTATCTTTCTGCTGAACATAAGTCTTGAAAACATATTCCCTGAGGAAATCTCCATTGCTCACAGCACACTGTCTGAAGAAACTTGTGTTCTGCGGTTTAGGACCGTGTTACCTTTTGGGCTACTTTTAGGGCCTGTTAAGGCACGTCCATAAAAAGAACTTAAGCAATTCCATGGTAATTTAAATGCATCAACCTCTTTACAATTCTTGCTTGCAGTGTACAATCACAAGGAAACACAAAGGAAAGGACCTACTTGTCATGGACACCTTAGCAAACACCTTGAAAGCCAGCCCATCTAAACTACCTCCACAATTAAGCATCCACAGAGTAACTTGTGTTGGAAGGAAGTGGATAAAAAAACACAACTAGCCAACCCAACAAGCAAACTAACCATTCCTTGAACAGAAAGCCAGTTTTCCTACACCCTCTTACTGACCCTTTCTCTGATTGCAATATCTTCCGCAGGACCAGCCTCATTATTTGGCCACCTCCCGACTATCCCAAAAACAACCCTCATACAAAAATGATCTGATTCTCCTGAATCCCACAGCTATTCCCAAGGGCGCAAATGGCAGCGCTAAAGTTGTGGAATCACAAAAGCAGTCCCATCCCCATCCATTTTATTCTCAGAATTAGCTCTACAGGCTGTGGGAGCATGTGTGTTGGGTTTTCTCCTTCCCTAAACAGAAGTTTAGATTCTGCTGGAGTGGAGGGCAACTACCAAATGCCTCTTTTCACTATATTCAGTAACAGAAGGTAATTCATTTGAAATTGCATGAGCACATGTGTTTCTTATACCGGTTATTTACAGATACACATTATAAACCTCCAGTCTAATTGCCACCATCCTTTTCTTTCCTTTTGAAGAAAAATCCATGTTTTTCACTATGCTCATCTAATCCTTCACAGAGAAAATAAATACCTGCAGCCTCTCAAACCAATACAATTTTTTAAGAATGTGTTTTCTGCTTGTTTTGTTTTACTCATAAGTCTCCTTTCAACAGTGTTTAAAAAATAAATAAATATCTTAATCATTTTTCCCTGGGCAAACAGGAACTTTTGGCAAAAAAGATGCTGAAAACAGCCAGATTGCAGGACATTCCTGTCACTCTGAATAGGAGTTTCCACAGCTGAGGTTCTAAAATTTTAAAAATGCCATGAATATCCAGCTACTAAAGCCTTCACTCAGAATTCAGCAAGCTTCAGTGATCCTGATGAACACAGCAGCTTCAGTATGGCAGAAAGGCAGGTCCTGAGGTAGCCTAATCTCAGAAAATTAAAAGCTTTGAAGATTAAGAGCAGGACCTTGAAATGACCCAGACAGAAAAAGAGAGAGACTAAGTGGTTTCTGCAGCCAGTCCCTCCCAGACAGCATGTTGCTGCTAAGCTCCCAAGGTCTGCAGCCAGAAGCTCCAGTCCAGGAACCCTCCAGCTCAGCACTTTAGTCTCAGAACTGCAAGGCCCAAAAATGGAGTTTATGGAGTTTAGGTTGCTAGAAACATAGGATAGAGAAAGACATTACTGACTGCATTTGTTACCCTATGTCTAGAATATTCAATTTTTCTGAATAACATCGCATGAGTTGCATTTACCCTGAAGTAATGATGTTACTAAGTCACAAATAAAGTTCAGGTGGTTCTTGTTTCTTTTTTCTTCTCTCAAAAAATGTGGGCAAAAATGGGATGCAGAAATCCAGTTGAATCTTCACCAGTACTGACAACACCAAGTTCATTGCACTTCAGCAGATAAATTCCCACTTTACACCCTAGGATGATCCCATACCTTTTTCACAGCATCATAATCACTGATTTGTTTTGAGCTCACAGTTCCCAAAAATGTCTGATCCTTTCCTCCATGCTGCTGACAAGTCAGGTGCCATCCTTTCTTCATTTTCTGCCTGACCAGTACTTGCTTGTCCTTAGCCAATTACTCCTAAATGCAAGGTTTTGTACTTCACTGACCCACGTCCCACAGTAGCAGAGCAAAGCCCTAGGATTGCAGGGCTCCAACATGCAACTTACCAGGTGTGTGCATGTCAGGGAGATAGAACCAAACACCCTCAACCTCAAGTTAACCTCACAACCATCAGGTTAAAGCTTAACCCCTGTACTGCTGGGTTAGCACAAGCTGGAATTATTCATGGCAAATATACCACTTGTACCTACAAGCACCTCAGGAAAGGTGCTGAAGGTAGCATCTCCCCTGGGCAATCTTCCCCTCTTCCCTCTGCAGCAGGACACGTCTTTTTGTGCTCCTGTGTGTTTCACTTGCTGATTTACTTCCCAACACCCCTTTCATTCTTCCTTCCTTCCATTTTCACCACTTCAACCTTTGGAACTCCCCCCGCCTATGTAATTTATTACAAAGGTAAGAAAGTAGGGTCTGAAGGAGGACTGTAGTGGGAAGACACCACAGAAAGATGGTTCACAACCACTGTAATGGCAGCATCTAACACATCCTGTCCTGGTGTTGCATCTAAAGCAGGTAGCCAAAACACAGCACATCCTATTGACCCACAATTACCAAGGAGAGGGACAACTTCAGAGAGTAGGGTAAAGACCAGTGAAGATGAGGGCTACATACATGACAACAAGACACAACAGTTGTTCTCTTTCATCTCACAAAACTAATTTCAAAAGATAATTAAAATAATAATTTGTAGCCCATGCTTTTGTTATGCACCTTTGTGGCACACAGTTTCATATCTCCTTATTCATCCTTGCATAGGAATGAAGGATCTCATGGCAGACTTCACATTACTCAGCAGGACAAGCCATCGGAAGAAGCAATTACTCAAATGACAACAGATTGTACAATTAAGAGGAGGCTTGTGCACACATGTACATAAAAGTATATCCTGATTTTTTAGCTCAAAACAACACAGTAGACATGCAACTCCAAGCAGCACAGTTAGTTTTACGTTTTGTTTCTTTTTTTCCTAGGATAGCCACCACAGAGAAAATGAAAGTCATGTTTCAGGAACAATTCCTATCATTGACTTCATATGCCCAACAGAAGCATAAAAATAAAACAAGGTGAATGGTAGCTTGCCATTTCAGGTGCAAAGTCTAGCAGGAAAAGCACCAAGTGGTCTCTCACTTGCCAAATTGCTTGGTGGTGCCAAATTGCTACTGTGGGGTGTCAAAAGTAATGAAGTTAAAAATTACTAGAATTATCAGAGACACCAATGGTAGGAAAAGAAATATGCCTTAAACTCAGACATATTGCTACCAAAAAAATCAAATCCCATCAAAATTCTTCCTTCATCTTATTTGCTTTGAGTTCATTATAAAGTTAGCTGGAAATAAGAACTTGCTGTTCTTTGCAGCGATTTTTACCACCTCTGTATAAAACTGGGGACTAGATCAACTTCTACACTCAACACTCCTATTGCATGGGAAAGGAGGCTCAGTTCAGTTTGTATTGCCTACCTTTCTATTGAAGAACTCTCTTCTAACTGGTTTCTAACAGAACAGTTTTCCTCTTCCAATGGTTATAAAAACATGCCTCTAACTGGTATGTGTGAATAAGACATGAACAAATGCACACACGTGAATATTTGTAACATATTATTTAAAATTCTTCTCCACATAAAACAATCTTCCAAGACACAGTTTAAATTTGTAAGAATTATTCATCAAAGGCAAGACAGCTACCAGAAAAAGTAGATAAACCAGTATAAGCAAAAGAACTGCGTGTCTTACTATTAACAAGCCCTGACAATTCAAAATGCAGTTAATTATCAAGAAAAAGTTTTTCACCCAGAGGGTGTTTGGACACTGGAACAGGCTCCCCAGGGAAGTGGTCACAGCATCAAGCCTATCTGAGTTCAAGAAGCATTTAGATAACACTCTCAGACACATGGTGTGATTCTGGGGTTGTTCTGCGCAAGGTCAGAAGTTGGACTCAATGATTCTGATAGGTCCCTTCCAATTCAGCATATTCTGTGATTCTATGATTTTATGAATTTCCTTCTGGAGCAGCTACATTACTCACATGTGTGAGGTCTACGCCAAACACACCTATAAAATAATTCCAACTATCCAGTCCAATATAGTAACCAGCAAGACAAAAATAGATCCAGACTGTCTGTTCATTTTATATCTTAACCAAGACTACCACCAGACAGGTCAAGAAAAAGAAAATTCTTCAAAAAAGCAAATTGTATATATGCATTCATAAAAACACACACTGAAGCTAACTTTTGCTTTCACTTTCAGTTCTCAGATTATTATGGAAAGCTGTGTCATAGCAATCCATGTGGGCGAGCAATCATTAAATAAAAAAAAGCAAGAGAGGAGAATATTCAAAAACAACACGCACCCCCATTCCCGGGGCTGGGTAAATCAATTCCAGGAATAAAAAAAAGAAATCAATACAAGACTTTTCTTCAAAAATATAAATGGAGGACTTAAATATCAAGGCACAAAGAAATTGACTTTATGACTATGGAAGACATGCATATTATAGATTTCTCTACAGTATGCTATCTTCTTTTGGACAAACTGTAAGAGTGAACATAGATAGAGTAGTATAAAATTATTATTCATACATATGGGCAGACATATGGGCATACAAAGATCTTTATCATTTTATCTTTTCTGTTCCTATGCTGATCTGAACACACTCTCCTGAAACCTCAGTGCTTATTTATCTAAATTTAGTAAATATTTACTTACCCAGCATCCTCCTGGAAGCCTTCTAATTCATCTCTTTGTTCTGCTAGGGTGGATTCTAGATCCAGATAGGTACCATTGTGAGACAATTGCAGGGTGCAGTCATCAAGCTGTAGAACAAAATTCAGACCATTAGATTACAGCGGTCATTCTCTAACATCACCTTTCCATTTTCCAAGTCCCCAGAAAAATCTCCCTACAACAAACCATGTGTTGTGAGCAGATAAGAAAAATGGGTGCTGTTTGGCAATTTATGTAATTCCAAGTCCATGTTCACTAGACCATGCTTGGTCACAGCAATATCAAACCAACTAACAAACACAGAGAAATTTATTTCAACATACAGGAGGGGACTAGAGAGGGTTTTGCACAGTGCCTTTAAAATATAATACAGAAAGAGGAATTAATTTAAATGTATATCTAGGATATGAATGACTGTTCTCTGTTCTTACAGTACATTTATAAGTACAGTTTCAGAGCCTCCAGATGAAGGTAGAAGGAACAAGGAGCTTTTTTTGTGAGCTACTGAATTTGCCCTATGAGGAAGGATACAGCCAAGGGACAGCGCAAAATGTGGCAGGCAAAAGTTGGGGTCCTGCAGCAAGGGGGGGAGTACAGTCAACCAAGACATAAATATTTCTGGCATTCTGCTTTTAGGACCAGGCACTAACTGGCCTCAGAGGTTGAATGGAAGACCTTCCTAGACATTGTGGGGGGAGGACTGGAAACCCGTGCCAACTTCCTACAAAGGTACCAAGAGAACCAAGGACCAGAACTGAAAGCAGGAACCTACCTGCAGTGATGCTTAAGAAGCAGGGAGCAATTAATAAACCCTCTTTATTTCTACCTTGTCTTCCCTCATCTTCCAGTTTTACATTAATTTTCCCAGCTATTGTTAAAAAGAGCCAGATTTGACCAAAGTTAGTAAAGAAATTTTCTGGGGTTTTTTTGCAGGGAGCTCATCACACAAGAATCAGGGCCAGCGATCATGCAACTACTCCCAGTTGCTTATAGAATATTTAGTCTGCCTCTTCATCCTGGTTGGGTGGTCTATAACAGATTCCTACCAGGATATCTGCCCTGTTGGCCTTCCCACTGATTCTTATCCGTAAACACTGAACATTACCATTAGGATCAAGACACTTGCTAAGACACAGAGTAACCCCATTGCCCCTCCTTCTGAAGAGTTTATAGCCATCCATTGGAGCACTCCTGACTCGTCCCACCAAGTCTCTGTGGTGGCAACTGTCATAGTTTTCCTGCTGTACAATGGCTTCCAGTTACTTCTGTTTGTTGCCCATGCTGTGGGCATCGGTGTAGATGCACTTCAGCTGGGTAATCAATTCCGCTGCCTTTTCAGGGGAGAAGCTCCAGTTCCTGCATGACCACTCTCAGGCACTTCTGCAGTTTCTAGTACATCGATAACCTTGCACATCCTTGCTGCCACGTGATCTCCATCCCCTACCTCTAACGAGACAACAGACCAAAGGACCTCACTAGCACATTGTCTCTCAAACAGTGGCATGCCACCTCCAGGCTTGTCTTCAGCGATCATGATTTTATCCCCTTCCCCCTGAGAATTTTGTTTAAAGCCCTCCCAACGAGTGAGGCTTGCTAACTCATGTGCAAAGATTCTTTCTGCCCTTTGAGACAGGTGGACCCTGTCTGTTGCCAGCAGGCTCAGTGTCACGTAAATTGACCCATGATCAAAGAACACGGAATGAAGATATTTCATTCCTCTGGATTTAGCAAAAACAAACTGACAGGTTCTTTGCATGCCTCCATCTACCAAAAGGCAACCATGGCAACGTTGGTGTAACCACACATCTGTACTGCAAAGGCTACTTTGGGAAGAGGAGAATATTTAACACCATATTTTACGTGAAAATTCTGACACAGGTGGCTGCTGAGGACACTCTGAAGAGGTGAGCAAGGGTCTGAAACAGCCAATGACTCAAGGAAAGGAAATTACAAGCCTTTATCACGTCCATGGATTTTTCTTTCTGCTCTTTTTAACACTTAGAAAGAAAATCAATTAAAATCTATCCTTGATGAATTACCTCTTTTAACTTCCCATCAAAGTTTTGATTCCCAGTAGCTGTTCAGGAAAAGCATAGTAAGCAGTCACTATTCTTATCCGGCAGTCAATACTCAAACTTAGTCACTCAGTTTCCTGTCACTGATTTATATACGCAAGAAAAGAAGACAAATAGTATATTCTGGATTAGTTACATTTGAAGTACTGTAGAAAAGCTCATTTATAATTAGTGATAGAGTGCAACTTTTGGATTAGTCCACACCACTATGCTTTGCATTGTTTGCAATCTGAAAGAAAAGTTCATCCTCTGAAGAGAGAGGAGGTCATTGTATTTCAAACTTGTTCCATTTTTTTGTTTGTTTGGTTGGTTGGTTGGTTGGTTTGTTTTCTTTTCCTGGGGAAGGAGTAATTGATTAAATAAGGTGACATAAGTTTTTACTCTGATTCCTGGGGACTAAAGAAAGCAAAATCCTGCAAGCACAAGCCCCTGATATAAAGAATAACAACAGTATTGCTACTCTATCTCTTTTCAGTTACAAAGGATATTATTAACCTATACTAATTTAAAATACACTCTTTAGATAAGAAAAACTAAATACTACTCTGGGAAACCTTTTCCAAGTAGTTCAGGGTATATAATGAAATGCTAATTTATTCAAAGTAATGCCAAAAGGCAAACTACTAATTAGATAAATGTTCTGCTTTCACTATGGAGATTAGGAGATTTGCCCACAATTTCCATTTATACTGCACAGTTAGGGAAAAGAAACTCTGCCTCACTAATATCTTGTGACTTCAGTGTATAAAAACCACGATGAGAACAGGAAGCCCTTCATGTAGAAAATAAATAAGAATAGTACATTCTACCTATGTTCATCTCATTTTCATAGTTTCACCTGAACATAGTATCCATTCAGGCTTTAAAGCACTGCACGCTGCATGCTGTATTTGTTAATAGGAGTTAGAGTAATGGGAGAATTGGCAATATCTTCTATTTCCATTACTTAATGCTGAGTCTTGCCAAAAAGTTGGTTTGTTTCTTCTCTTGCATGTGTACACACAAAGATGGAAGGGAGCAAAACAATACTTTTAAAGTTAAGTATTAAGATAATAAACTCTAAAATACTCTTTATATAGGATCACTTAGCTACTCTGCCTCCAAGCTTCACTTGTATATTTTACAGGCAGAATACAAAAAAAAATCCACCTTATGAATTATTTTTAATTACTAAATTGTCTGCCTTTTTCAACACAAAGGACAGCTGATGTTCACTCATTAGGGCTTATTAGTAACAATTCAGGACGTTGGACTCTTCCCTCTGCTCAATGTTAATCCCATGTTTATCTGCTACACATCACTTCTCCTGTCTCTGGAGACCCTCACAAATGGCCTCATCTAGTTCATTCATTACATGCTTTTCCCATTGATTATAACTCACATTAAAATCCTTATTAACAACCATCTTCTCTTAGGAAAATCAAAAGGCAGAATCCATAAAGACAATGTTTCAAAGAACATTTAACTGAGCTGTTTTACACCATCATGAATGAGACAGCTATTCAGCTCTTTAGAAATTACTTTTATTTATTTCACTTTTTTCTTCACAAGTCTGTTTAACCCTTCAGTATTCCTTACTGGTCCCAAAATTCCAATCTGCATTTTGTTGTTATTAAACTGTATAACTCATTTATAGTACTGCCAAGAGGTAAGATTCTCCAAGATCTTTTCAAAACCTTACAAAACTATTTGTTCTAAAAATCTCTTACCACTCCCTTCAAATCATTTATCATTTTTTTCATCACACTTTACTGTATTGCCCATTTGAGCCAAAAGGTTCATACAAGTAATTTATATGCAAGGCATCCTGTAGGCTTTACAGCAATGTTGTATACTTTCCTATAGTCACATTAAAAGAATATTACAGGTATCATGGAATCATGAACAGAAAGACACACCATCAGATGGGATAAATGTAATGCTACTTCTCTGAATCAAAGGCAGGGTTACTCCATCATCAGTCTTCTGCAAAATTTCAGGTTTTCTGATTTTAGCTTAAGCATCAAAAATGATATCACAAGCATCTCTAAAGATATTTTTTAAAAAGTGTGTTCAATTACATTCTTATCTTCTCAAATTAAGTTTCTTGAAAAAATATCCATGGCATATTTTTGAATCCCTATTGATATTTTCAAAATCTCTTGTCTCTACAAAGGGTAGGTCTACCTAGGAGTAGTCTCTTTCATAGGACTGAAGAAACAAAAACACATGTAACAGTCAATAAAACAAGTGTTTCAGTCAGAATCACCAGCTGTGGATAGTCAGAAGGAAGCAAGAAGACTAAGACTGCCTTTATGCAAGTCTTACTTGTTAAAAATGTAGCAAATGTGCTAATTATCATTTTTGGTTTCATACCGACATACTAAGATCTGTACTCTGTCATGAAAAGATAGGTGCTTAGGTCCTGATTCACTGACTTATAGCTGTCTGTTTGGACAAGAGGAGAACCTGGAAAAGGCATCTTAGGTGGCACTGACCTCACTAGCTACTCACTGATTTTTCATAACTGACCAGAAACATAGAAATAGTGAGAGAACCAGATGTTTCTACAAAACAGCCTAAAATGCAGGTAGAGCTACTTAATTAAACCAGTTTTTCTGTAATAAATATTCTAAAACAAAAACAGAGAGATATTTGAACTTTCTCCGACCACAGTTACAGTGGCAACTGGTCCACACTGTCCAAACACTATAGTACCTATGCTGCAACCAAAACAGATACAAATGGAAAACCATAAAAGCATCATGCACATGCAAATCTAAACACCACTATCCCAATAGTTCCATATATATATATATTCTTTTTTTACTATATATGGATGTATATATATATGCATATATATATATGGATATATAGTATGCATGCATTTTAGATATTTTTACCTGCAGTTTTCAAAAAAGTAACAACTGCCTAAATTTGAGAAGCACATCCCTGAACCAAAAGCTGAGCCAGAAGGGAAGACACAGCTTTGTTGGAGAAGCCAGAGCCAAAGAAGTGTACAAAAAGGTCAGAACTTCAGGACAGCATCATTCATTGACTGTAATCTCAACATACTTTTCTCTCCTGCAGATTCCTGCTTCATTCACTTCCAAAACATTTCCAGAAAACAAGACAGGTCACTTACGCTACTGTGCAGGTGTTCTCAGAGCAGAACCATGGTGTGCTTTCAATAAGAATTAAGAATTAAGCAGTATATGAACATACCACTAGTGACTGAATCATAATGTATGTGTCCAAATGAAAAAAAAAAAGCTTGCATGTACAGGTTTTTCTTTTATGTACAATAAATTTGTCTTAAGTGTTGTAATCATCTCCATATCAGTATTTAAGACCAAGGCTATTTTAAAAAATGAAACAGAATGATAGCTACAGCACAATACATTTTATTGATGTCTATGTGTCATTACCACAGTCAGAAACTCTTTAAATAACACTGAAATAGAGTTTTCCCACAGAAAAATGGAAATGTAAGAAAATGTAACAGAAATGTAAGAAAAATTAAGAGGAAGGACATAAAAAGATCATAAGATTGCAAATAATATTTAGGCTGTTACATTTATATTACATTTGTTTAAGTTTCACTCGGAGAAGCTGAGCACAATTCGTTAAGCAAAAATCAAATATGTGAATTAATAGTTAAAATATGAGAACATTTAAAAGTAGAGCATCCAACTCCCTCATCCTTTGCCATTTAAGTCATTACAGAGTGAAACTACACCACACAAGAGAAGAAGGGTGTCCTGTCTTCCATTATAAGCAGAGACAGGGATAGCAAGGTCAGAGCTGCAGAGCTTGATCCTTGCCTTATTTCAATGGTCATCTCCACCTCACCAGCATAGAGAGTCCTCAGCAGCAACATGCCTATCTGCCAGAAAGCTAAAGCAACCCACTCATGCAAGTGTTCCTTACAGGTTGCCACTAAATCAAGACCATAGGGCAGAAGTTCAGTTTGTCATCTTCTGGTTCAGGTAATCAAATCTGGCTAGTAGTGGCTAGCCCCAAAATAATTCACACTACAAGACTATCAAGCTTAAGAAGAGTCAGCAAGTTCAATAGTAGTACACCAGTGATTAATTTTTTCTTATTTCTAGCACTGACCCACAGAAGGAGGTAACACTCATTTTTCTTTATAAAGAAGCCCTTGTTGCTGTGCAACACGAAAGCTTATGATTTCTACTCATTTCAGAGTTGAAGGACATGACCAAAAGGAGCAAGGAACAGCAGGGGACAAAAAAAAGAAGAGCAGTAAGAGAAGATGATGATCAGCCACTTACGTGATGCCAATAAATGACTGCTGATTCAACTAGTTCAGAAACTAGTTGAATATAAATAAATAAATAAGTAAATAAATAAATAAATCTGAGTTCAGTCCTTGTTTTCATCTACTGCCTTTAGCTTCTTACCAGTGAAGAGAAATACCTAGAAACAGGGTGGGGGGGTACAAGGAGAGAAGAACAAAGCAACTCACACATCCATCCCCAGACTGAGTACAGCCAGCAGCTCCTCCTCACACCTCCTCCTCCCCACACACACTTGCACGTGCTCCATGTGCACAACAGTCTCCTCACTCAAGAAGCCCATGAGTACATAATTCAACACAGAGACAACATACACCTTGCTGTGCCAACAGAAATTCACGCGAGTCTGTCTTCTCTTCCTCCAGAAGGCTTTGCTAGATCAGCACACATCCCAAGTGGACTTTCCTTTGGTTTAATATCTCTGCTCCACAGCAGCAGAAGGTTGGAAGAGGTTAAGGAGGGGAGATGCCAGATGCAGTCTCTTGTCTTTTCAAAAAGCACAGCAGAGCCACAAGACATTCTCCTCTTCCCTCTTTGTTCAAAGACCAGAGAGTTGTATTTTTTCAACAAACAATCATGAGAAATGCTCTTCCCTTGCCTCCAACCCCCTACCCTAAGAATCTATTCAGAAGAACGTATTTTGGACAAATCTCTCTAAATGGCATGACCAGCAAAATGAGGGAGGTGATTCTCCTACTCTGCCTTTCTGAGACCCCATCTGGAGTACTGCATCCAGCTCTGGGGTACTCAGCAGAAGATGCAGATCTATTGGAGGGGTCCAGAGGAGGACCATGAAGATGGGGTGAGCTCCAGAGAGCTGGAGCACCTCTCCTATGAAGACAAGCTGAGACAGTTGGAGTTGTTCAGCCTTGAAAAGAGAAGGCTTTGGGGAGACCTCACTGAGGGCTCCCAGTACTTAAAGGGTGCTTAAAAAACAGAGGGAGAGCAGCTTTTTGCATGGGTAGATAGTGATAAGACAAGGGGGCACAGTTTTAAACTAAATGAGGAGAGATTTAAATTAGATATTAGGAAGAAATTCTTTACTCAGAGTAGAGAGGCACTTGAACACGTTTCCCAGAGAATCTGTAGATGTGCCATCCCTGGAAGTGTTCAAAGCCAGGTTGGATGGGACCTTAAGTAACATGATCTAGTGGGTGGCATTGCTGCCCATAGCAGGGGATTGGAACTAGATTATCTTTAAGGTCCTTCTAACCCAAATTAATCTATGATCAATGCAAAGAAGGTGTTACCAAGTCAGCAACCAGGGTGTGCCAAGATATAGCCAATGTCCTCTCTATATTAGCTTCTATTTCAATAAAAGTGGACACCCTTCAAAAATTCATCTTAGGCAGTGATCAAGGATCACACTCATACGACAAAAGGTCCTACAGTATGAGAAGGGAGATACACTTGTTTGCTGGTGTTACTACAAATCACCAAAACCAACTGACTTCGCAGTCACTAGCTGAAAGCACAACCAACGCTCACCAGATTTCCAGTAATTTGAGCTGGAGTCACTGGACAGATTATTTTGTTCATTTGGTTGTTTCCAGAATTACAGAGAAAGGAAATGAGAGAGGCAGAGATTAGCGTAATCCAGTATCAAGCTGCAGAAATGAAAATCCCTCTTCAATTCTAGCTTCTGGCATAGCCTTTGAAAATCCTTATCTTACTGAAATGTTTTAGCTCATCTTTCATTTAAACATTATTGGGTTACAATTGTTCTTATTAGTGATGGTGTGCTCCTTTTTCATTCACAGCATGCTTTGCAGAGTAGGGTTGATGAAAAGCAGTTTCTTTACACTCGGTTTTCCCTTTCTAAATCTAAGGCCTTGTTTCGCTTTACACATCACAAGTCTGACACATTCATTCTCGAGCTGTACAGGTCTTAAACACTCTCTCTTCTGGTTCAGCTGTTTCCAATACAGTGGGAATCCTGTTACCAAGGCCAGCAAGTCTCAGTTTTCCCTTTGCCGTATCCTCCCTTCTTTTCTAAGACCAATTACTCCACAGGAAAAATCAGAAAAAGCAGCTCTTCCTGTTCACGAGCCCAAAAATATTCCATATTACTTAGCAAACTGGTACAAACTGATCAGTGCAAATATTTAATACTGTTTCATTCAAGGCCAAGCTTCACACTGAGAATGAACATGCTATTTTCAGAATGTACCATATTTTAATGTTTTTCAAATTTTATTGCAGATCAGCAGACGCAGGTTTTCTCTACTGGTACATGGTCTGTGGTCCTTCGGTGGTCCTTTAAAATGTAACAAGGTTGCTGTCACTGTTAGTTCTCACAGAGTAATGAAAAATGTGGATGGTCTTATTGCATCTCACAGATCATAGCAAACCCAACATAATATTTATCTGGCTTCAGAGTCACAAGCAACTGCTCTCTTAATAAGACCCTCGGTACTTCCCTTCTCATGTGAGCAGGTGCTATCCAATCTGTGCCATCTTGTCATCATTTTGGGCAACATGAGGGAAAAGGAACAAAGTATCTAGGCCAGGACTGATGCCACTGACCCATCTTGGGAAAAAAGATTGACATTAATGAGATAAAAGGAAAGAAGTAATCTGTATGTAAGTCACATGTTAGTGCCAAAATTAGCAGTGTACACTGAAAACTGCTCTCATCTTCAAGTATGACAGCAACCCAACACACAAGCACTCTATTCATCTAAAAGTCCCTGTGCGCCAAGTAGTTCTATTGCAATTATTTGAAAGAAAACTAATACTTCTTCCTTCATACCTTTTTTCTTTATAAAGATAATTTTGAAACTCAAAGTATTTTCTAAAAACAAAAAAATTCCTTTAAAAATGCAATTAAACCAGTACTTTTATGAGGTCAAAATATTAAAAGTAAGTTCAAGCACAGGCTCTGTATAGGAGGTCATTTGTGGTGATGGCAACTGTGTAACCTTCAGTCATCCACACTCACAGGTCAGCAAGGTTTCTGAACTCTAGCAAACTCACTCTCCCATACTCATTTAGGAAAAAAAAACAACTAATTATTTCCTACATCTTAAACTTTACATTATAACAAGTAATGTAGCATGTAGACTATTCCCAAATTTTTCAGCCCTTGAGGAGTGGATAGCATATCTTGTAGGAGTAGTTATTAATGTAATGCACATCTGATTTATTTTTAGCAGAGTAATTATCATTGTCAAATTAATTCATAAACTTTGTATGCTTTGCAGAGCTTATGGTAGTTGCGCTGGCAGAGCCAAGCCTACACACAAAGTATAATCCAAAGGTTTGCACAATAGGGCGTAGGGCAGTCAGAGCACAATTACTTTAAAAGGAACTGCTATTCTGATATGGAAATGTTGGTATTTTGAAAGTAGCCTGTACTCGTAGTCTGAAACAGCAGCTTTTATCTGTGGCCTAGTAGATACCACAAAATACTCCTAGGGTCAGGTAATACAGTGCATGAAGGGAAACATAAATGCCACATTAGATCCTCAAGAGCCACTGGAAAAATACACTGCCAATAAAAATATTCTGCTGAAATAACAAAGACATTGAAAACAAACACAGAAAGCTGTAATATTAATATTATGGGTTTGACTTAAGAATAATAAAAGGAAGTTCAGAGTTCAAAATTTTGAAACTGCTATTTTAGGGGTCTCTGAAATACAGGCAACACATCACAGAGAACATGTAACGTGTGGATGCCTACCTGTTGCTATTCTCAGACAGTTATGTCACTGACTCTCTCAGTCTTTTGCTTCATGATTCCCTTTAACACAGTGTTCCACAGGCAGCAATTTAGAATTTACTAGAGTATCTGCATCCAAGTGTGACACCGTGGCTTTCAACAGCCACCACACAGGCATTGTTAGAAAGCATATGAATACTCAAAATGTCAATAGCCATGGAAAAGAAAGCCAAATTCATTTAGAGGAGGGTGTTACTGCAATGTTTAATATAAACTAAAAAAAAGCTAAGTGAAAACATTAAAAATAATTGAATTTCTGCTTGTTGGATGGGGAACTAACACAGATTCTTTCCCTCCCACCTAATTCAATAATTTTAAGTTACTTAAATTTGAGCTGACACGCAAACCAAACAGGCAACAGAACTTAGCAAAGTCAAATTTAGAGCATAAAATGCTCCAGCTCTTTAACTAAAAAAAAAAAACACCATTTTTCTCACAGTAAACATAACAAACCTATAGCATGAGAATAACCTAATCTCTGCATCCTCTCATAAATTTTTTGGCACCTCGATTCTTCAAATCCCTTTCTGCACCTGTGTTCAGCTTTTCCTAACTAAGAAGACCAAGAGCTAGCTCTCCTCACCTTCACAGTTAAGGAGATCTTCAGCTGAACAGAAAGGAGAGCGACCATAAGAACAGGATCCTTTATTTGAAGGTATATACAACTTTTTGGCTGATATGCAGGGGATGCCTACAGCTGATATGCTCTCATTACCATTTGGCTGGAATTACTGTGAAGGTATCCAAGGAAATGGAAATAATCTCAAAGAAGGAGATAGGTCAAGAAAAGTGAGAGGAGGAGGAGGGAAAGGATTAGCATCAATGGAGTTATCATCTGAGGAATCTTTTGTTCAGAGTGGGTGTATCTGTGTGTATGAAAAGCACTCAGTTAAAATCTTAGAAATCATTCTTTTAAAGGTAAGCAGTGGTCTAGGAAGGCAAAAATGGTAACTACTTCATGACAATTCCATCTGGCTTCTTTTGTACACCTGTTATTAAATGGAAAACTGAAGTATTTCATATTTGGAAAAGGTTTTTTGAAGTCATGTAGCAGAATGAACCTATAACTTGCAGACTTTTATTCTTAACGCATAACCCTGAGAAAAAGCTTTCTATTAATATCCTCCACTTTGCTTGAGCAGTTAAAAGACACAGGTTAATCTAAGGATTGCACCACTGCTACTCTAACTACATCTGGGACACTTGGGAACAAGTTGCTCACTATTCTATCACAAAACTAAAATACTGGACTACTTCAGAACTACTTGCACCATTTACAGATGTGCAGCAAAGCACACAGTAAGTAATAATGCAATCACTCATCTTCTGCAGTGGTGTTTTCATTGCCATAAGTGGCTAAACACCTACTAGACAATATACCACAAAAGAAAGACACCAACAACTAACCTAATGTGCAGATTGCCTTTCCATCCATATGACCCACATTTGCACTCTTTTAAAAAGAGTGCAGCTAAAATGTCAGTCCTGAGATAAGGTGTACTTAAAATCAAGATTTGATAGAAGAAGTTATTTGCATCCATGAGCAAATATGGAAAAATATGAAAAATCAAAACTAAGGAAAAATGAGAAGGTAGGGACAAGATACCAAGCCATTTGAAAACCTAAAGCAGGGAGGTTTTGGGAAAAACAAGACAGCTGCAGAGGGAGAGGAGTAGGTAGCAGTTCTGAAATAACAGCAATTCTAGTAAAATTCACAAACTTTTGGGGGCAGGGGAGATGTGGAGTTGATGAAAGTCAAAGACTGAGTCAGTAAAAGAAACAGCAAACCCAGGACAAAGTGTCCCATGTTAAACCAAAATTTGGCTCAGAGGCTTCCAATTAAGTGTCAAAAAAATAAAAAATAATAATTAAAAAAAAAATAAATAAAAAAATAATTAAAAAACAAACAAACAAACAAAAAAAAAACAAACCAAAACAAAAAAAAAAAAAAAACAAACAAAAAAAAAAAAAAAAAAAAACAAAAACACAGCAACAACAGCAAATACCAAAACACTAGCACAAACCATGGGTTATGATACAGGAAAACACATTAAACACATTCACATGACGAATTTATGTGAAATATAAAAGAAAATAAAGTAAGGTAGAATTACCAAAGAGAACATCATACACTTGTCAACAGAATCATTTTTCATACACAGCCTGAACCTTGGAGGTTTAAATGAAAACTTTGGTACAATATTCTAATGAGAACAGTCATCAACTCTTCCTAATAGTTAGACTGCCTCTTAAAGGCTTTGTGGTTTCTAAACCAAACATCAGTTGGGATGTCATTAAAAGAGCATGATTAAAGTTTATAAGAATGAAACTCAATATAAGAGCACTGAAAAAATGGTGAAAATATATGTACCCTGCAGACTCTCTTTTTAATGTTGAGATTTTATAAAAGCACAAAGGATCTCAAGTCACATTTTCTACCCCTGAGCAGAATTTATTTGGCACTTGTGCTTCATCATTTATTTTTTTTTAATCATTCATTTCTTCCTTGTTTGATTAGCTGCCAAACAGTTTCAGCCCCCAGCTTCAAAACAGTTGTCTGGACTAGAAAAGGCAAACAAAAAAAACCCTCTGTGTTCGCTAGAATAACATCTGCATAACACTGAAACAAAAAAAACTCACGCTCTTAATGCAGTTACAAGTAAAATAAGTTTGTGGGGAAGGAATGAATACAACACTACCAGCCGTATCTCAACAATGATCATTCCTAGGTTACACTCCGATCACTCTGTTTCAAAGGACATAGAGAAAATAAGTAGAAACAAATGGCTTTAGTAATAAACTCCTGACCTTTTTTCCTTGGTAGTGGACATGCTCTAATGGTACCAGAGAAGACTAGGTGATGCCCTAAGAGAACAAAAAGACTGAAAACGTTTGTGGAAATAGCAGGAGAGGATCACGGTACTCAAGAACAATGACACAAAAAAAGTTAATTATGCTTTTAGCCTGAAAGGAATGCAAAACTGTTTAAAAGGGAACATTCAATAAAGTACATAATGGGCCAATAAAGCTTATAATTAGAGTTCAAAGCTTAGAGATCACATACCATTAAGTATTTCTAGGAATAGGAAGACTAATTTTTCGTAATGAAGAGCAAATTAAACATGTACATTTCAAGACATAAGCCATCCAATATCTATTATTTAACGTGGTCCATTAGGGTGGTCCTCAGTATAGATCATAGAATCATAAAATAGTTTCTGTTGAAAGAGACTGTAAAGATGAACTTAGTTCCAACCCCCTTACCATGGACAGGGACACCTGCTGCACCAGGTTGCTCAAACCCCCATCCAGTCTAGCCTTAAACACTTCCAGGGCAGTGTATCCAAAACTTCTCTGGGCAACCAGTTCCACTGCCTTACCACCCTCACTGTAAAGAATTTCTTCCTAATATCCAATATGAACCTACTCTCTTTCAATTTAAAGCCATTCCTCGTTGTCCTATCACTACAGCACCTTGTAAAAAGTCCCTCTCCACCTTTCTTGTACTCCCTTTAGGTACTGGAAGGCTGCTATAAGGTCTCCCTGCAGGCCTCTCTTCCCCAGCCTGAACAACCCCCCCTCTCTCAGTCTGTCTTCATAGGAGAGGTGCTCCATCCCTCTGATCATCTTTGGGGCCCTCCTTTGCACTCTCTCCAACAGATCCACGTCCTTCTTATGTTGGGGGTCCCAGGGTTGGGACCAGGTGGGGTGTCACGGGAGCAGAGCCTGTCGAGGTCCCTCTAAATGGCATCCCTTCCCCCCAGCATGTTGACCACACAACACACTGGGTGCCGTCGGCAAACTTGCCAACGATGCACTCAATCTGACTATCCATGTCACTGACAAAGATGTTAAACAGTGCTGGTCCCATTGCTGACATTTGAGGAACACCACTTGTCACTGGTCCCCTCTTGGGCACTGAACTGTTGACCACAACAACTGAGCACAACCATGTAGCCAACTCCTTATCCACTAAGTGGTTCATCCATCAAATCTAAGTCTCTCCAGTTTAGAGAACAGGATATTGTACATGACTTTATTGAATGCTTTGCACAAGTATGGGCAGATGATGCTAGCTGCTCTTCCCTCATCCACTAATGTTGGAGCCAGATCACAGAAAGCTACTAAATTTGTCAGGCATGATTTGCCCTTAGTGAAACCATGTTGGTTGTCACTAATCACCTCCTGATTTACCATGTGCCTTAGCATAATTTCCAGGGGGATCTGCTCCATGATCTTTTAGGGCACTGAGGTGAGACTGACTCATATGTAGTTCCCTGGGTGTTTCTTTTTTCCTTTTTTTAAAAATGGAGGCTATGTTTCCCCTTTTCAATTGGTGAAAACTTCACAAGACTGCCACAACTTCTCAGATATGATGGTCAGTGGTTTAGCAACTTCATCACAAGTTCCCTCAGGCCTCATGGATGGATCTCATCAGGTCCCATAGACTTGTGCACCATCAGGTTCCTTAGATGGTCTCAAACCTCATCTTCTACAGCAGGCAGTTCTTCATTCTGTCTGTACCTGCTTTTGCCTTCTGCACTGTGGGTGTTGTGGCTGGAGCACTTGCCAGTTAAGACCAAGGTAAAAAAGTCATCCCACCATGTCTCATGCAAGTGACCGGCTCCTGGCAGGTCTTGACGCTCCCCTGGGATTTCCCCATCTCAGGAAAACTGCCAATGTATGCCATGATCCCCCACTCTGCTGTGGAATCTGCCTGCACTGGAACTGATCACCTCAGTGATCCCTCTAAACCACTCAGTATCACCTGCTGCGGATTGCTCACATTAGTTATCACTTTCTTCTAAGCACAAAAGAACTACAAAGTACCTGTATTTTGCTATAAGCATAGAAACCCAAAAAACCAATACACTTGGTGCCCTTGCTTTCAGTGTTTCCTCCCAACGCCTAAAAAAATCCCATCTGAAAGACCAAAATAAAGTATAAATAGCAGTTTTGATAGGTAAAATGGGTCAAACCCACTAACACTGAACATGGTTTTCTGCAGTACTTGATTGAACTTACAAAAGTGTAGCTAATTGATTCCAAATGGATTTGCCTGCAAAAAAAGATGCTGGGAATGGTCACAGACAGCTACAAGATCTACATTTGTATATGGCACGTTTATGACATGTCATCGTCAGCCAAGTTGGCACTTGTCAGCTTCAGAGCAAACAGCCTCATGTGTGTACTCTAGCCCCCTGTCCAGAAGTTGCAACTTTTACCATAGATCACTTTGACAATCTACCTCACAACAAATGGTTGAGTTTCCTCTCAATGCAATCAGGCATCAGGCTGTCAAAACAGCCCAGGACAAGCTGTCTGGAAGTGCCAAAACCCCCTGTATTATGGAAGAACTAGCCTTTATATAGCTGAGAATTAGTGAGGAAGGGAAAGACACTATTTCGAAGACTAAGTTGTCAAAATTATTTTTGAGAAGCCTACGGCTTCTGGGCAGATCTGGTCCTTAGGGGTACTCTCTCAGGAGCTGGCCTAGACTACACACATCTTTCCATTCCCAATTTAAGTATGTAACATTTTGTACCATAGGTAAGTCATTTGGTTGAGTTCAGATGCTCCTCACAGTTGCATATGCCTGAAGTTGTATGGACTATCGGGTTTAGTATTTCTCGCAAGGTGCAGGAACACTATATTTGCATCTCACAGAACTAGGGACTTCCCAGTGCTGTGATGCAGGACTTCTCTGGGAGATTAAGAAAAAAAAAAATCCTCACTAAACACACTGATTTATGGTTTGGAGTTGAATGAGAATTTAGAGGTGGTTTATGAAGGGAACGTGGCTGCATGTAGACACCTTTAATACTAAAAGTTCAAAAGAGTTTTAAGGTTTTCACATGGAGAAACATGGCCAATACTTGAAGTCTGGAACAAAGCTAGGAGCAAATTTAAAACAGTGGGAAGAATTACACTTCCCACAGCAGAATCAACTCTAAGGTGATTAACCCACAATCACACAGCAAGCTTCTGGCACATTCAGAAAGAGCAAATGTTCTCCCAACCCTTAGATCAAGGCATTCATCACAAGCTCATTCCCCCTTTCCAAACACGGCCTTTTGGTTCTTGCTTTGGTACTTGTTTTGAGACTTTTGAGTCTCAAAAAAAAAAAGTATATGCTTTCTTCTGACACAAGAACTAATTATATAGTACCTTATGCTAAAAAAAGGATAATGTTAACTAATAATGATGAATAAAACAGATTTCCCTTCCAAAAAGTCACTTAAATCTCATTATAAAGTATCTGACAAATAAAATGTGAAACTCACCCCTCTGATAAAAACAGTGTTCATTTTGAGCAACTAGCATGAAGGTGAGAGACAGGCATGTCTCTCACTTTACATATTCTCTCTATGATCACCATACTCTCTCTTCACTGACTTAAAAAGAACAGTAGCACAGCCCTAAAACACAGGAACAAGTAAACAACACATTGAAGAAAAAAAATAGCCATTACTCTCTCACTTCAGTATTGATTTTACTATGAAATACAGCAAGAACTAATTTATTTTCAGTGTGAGCTTAACCACTATTGTACTGCAATAACATAACAGAGCTTTACCTTGGAGCTGTTGCTATTCATCCTTCCAGTTTCATTCACTACGGGCAAATGTCTCACATTGCTCACGCTCTCCAGCAGGAGCTAGCTACAATCAAAACCTCTGAAATATGAAGCACAAAGCTCTGTTTTATTCATGGTGCTTTTGTTTGCCAATTAATTTGAAAGCAATTCTTACAGCGGGAAGAGTAGTGTGCCACATGGTTAAGCTTCCATCTTACATTACGCAGTAAAAAGACAGAGGCATAACCCTTATATAAGAAAAAAATAAGCATATAAACAACTGTACTTTGCAAAGCATCAACATCTTTGGTGCCATTCTGCACTCACAATGTATACACTGCTGTAACTTTATCAGCTCTGCAGGGATGATGTCATCTTCTCTAAGAGCTTGTAAAGTGAAATAAGACACTGGTTCTTTCAACATGCAAGAAGGCCCAATCTTTTTGTTTGGTTTTCATAGAATCATAGAATCATTTAGGTTGGAAAAGATCTTTAAGATAATCAAGTCTAATCATTAACCAAGCACTGCCAAGTCAATCCCTAAACAATGTCCCCAAGTGCCACATCTACACATCTTTTAAATACCTCCAGGGGATCATGACTCCACCACTTCCCTTGGCAGCCTGTTCCAGTGCCTGACCACCCTTTCCATGAAGAAATTTTTCCTAATATCCAATCTAAACCTTCCTTGATGCAACTTGTGGCCATTTCCTCTTGTCCTGTTGCCTGTTACTGGGAAAAGAGACTGACTCCCACCTCAGTACGACCTCCTCTCAGGGAGTTGTAGAGAGTGATAAGGTCTCCCCTGAGCTTCCTTTTCTCCAGGTTAAACAACCCCAGTTCCCTCAGCTGCCCCTCAGAAGACTTGTGCTCCAGACCCTTAAACCATCTTCATTACCCTTCTCTGGACTTGCTCCAGCACCTCAATGTATTTCTTGAAGGGAAGGGCTCAAAACTGGGCAAAGGACTCGAGGTGTGGCCTCACCAGTGCCCAGTAGAAGGGAAAAAAAAAAATCACTGCTCCAGTCCTGCTGACCACACTATTTGTGATACAAGCCAGGATGCCACTGGCCTTCTTGGCCACCTGGGCACACTGCTGGCTATGTTCAGCTGCTGCCAACCAGCACCCCCAGGTCCCTTTTCCACCAGGCAGCTTTCCAGTCACTCCGTCCAAATCAGTAGAGCTGTGTGGGGTTGTTGTAACCCAAGTGTAGGACCTGGAACTTCACCTTGTTGAACTTCATACCATTGGTCTCGGCCCATAATTCAGACTGTTCAGATCCCTCTGCAGGGCCCTACTGCCCTCCAGCAGATCTCCCATCCAAGCTGGTGTTGTCTGCAAACTGACTGAGGGTACTCATGATCCCATCATCCAGATCACGGACAAAGATATTCAACAGGACTGGCCCCACTACTGAGCCCTGGGGAACTCCACTTGCGACCGGTGTCCTACTAGCTTGTAACTCCATTCACCACCACTCTCTGGACTGGACCACCCAGAGAGCGTACCCTTTTTTTTTTTTTAAGTGTAAAAACCTTCCCCTGTTGAAACAGTAGCCCTTCTCTATTTATCAGGGGCAAAACAAGGACTGAGTATTGGGGATGCATTCAAAAGACAGCCTATGAAAAAGATAATTGTTTTAAAATTCTCTACAGGTACTTTGCTGTTGTAGTTGGTTGGGGCATGGCCATGGTAACGCCTGGCACCTGAGGGCATTCCTGTGGCCATGGATACTCACACTTTTCCTGCTTGCAGTCCCTCTGGATGACCTTTCACTTCCCAGAGCAAAAAATAAATTAAAAAAAAGGCAAGAGGCAACATTCAAGCCCATCCTGGCAGTGGTCCAAGGGAAAAAAACCCAAACAAAACACAAGCCAACAAACAAAGATCCACAGATTGGAAAACTGCTGACAACCTAAGTAGCAGGAAGTTTTTGATGATCCAAAAGCCATTGTGAAGCCCAATTAAAAAGAAAACAACATGGTTGTTCAGCTTGGCCAGGCAAGAAATAGCTGACTCAATCATCCTAAAACAGGAGAGGAATGCACCTTTTTGTCATGCACGAAGAAGGTTCAAAGTAAGAAACGAAAAATAGTTTTCCCCTCCTTAAAAAAAAAGAAAAAGTTCAGAAAACATTTTCAGTAAGCATCAGCAGTGTAAAAAGCAACTATGTACACAAGAAGACTATCCTACTTATCCTTTATTTTGAAAATGATACTTAAATTTCTACAGCAGAGGTATTTCAGGTTGGGGTTTTGGTGTCTTTTTTTTTCCTGAAGCATCTCATTGCTCTTCACAAACATCCTGCTAGCTATTATGTTTAAATACATGCTTCAAACATTTTTCAGGTTATTTGGTTTTAGACAGAGAAATAAGCCCCAGATGTTTCACTGAGAAGGTTTTCCACCAGGAAATTCATGGCCCTTCCAGATGTCTGAGATATCTAATAGTCCAAACTTGTTTTTTCTATGTGACAGGCATGAATATGTTCTTTCCAACAAGTTGCTTACAAGATTATTATAAATGTATCCATAGGTTATGAGTGCAGAATGCACCAGCCAGATTTAGGACCATCTGAAAGAGTGAGCAGCAATTAAGTCTTACTAGTCTTTGCCTCTTACAAGTATTTTGCATATTCTGTATCCCTGTTTGGCATTTTAAGGCAAGCAAAATTTGACAGAAAGAATATAATTTTAAAAAATACATCATCTGTATTTGCAATTACATGAAGTAGGTCAAAATGAGGGCTTGTTTTCATTTCTAAAAGCCTTGGATAGTCTTCTTGCAGCTTAAATGATGTGTAGACCCATAAGATATCTTTTAGGTAGTAAGATGCAGATATCTTTTAGGTAGTAAGATGCAGATATCTTTCTTTTAGGTAGTAAGATGCAGAACTGCTGATGGTCATGTTATTTCAGTAGACAGAATTTCATGTGTCTTTTCGCTTTTCCTCATCAATAGGTAACTTTTGGATGTCTTGTAGGCAGTAGCTGCTGCCGCTTCTCCCCACCTTTGCTAACTTTGCCTCTGTACCCCAGTTATAAGTCATCTTCCCTCTCAAATTGTTCATCATGTTAACATGATCCAGTCAAGCTATGAGCAAGTGTTCCTGACATTCAGGCCTCAGAACTCCTATTTCAGACCTGAGAAAAGGCTCACATACCATCTAGGAAAAGAACACTACCTTTTTTTGCAGCTTTGTCTTCTTTTCCTCAGACAGTGGCACCAGAATTCTAAGCAAGCAACACTGGGAATAAAAATCAATACCACATGCTGTTTTTTTAAACAGGAAATATGTCAGCTGCCATCTTGGGCAGCACTATACAAGACCAGGTACATAGGTTTATTTAACATACTCTTGTTGGATTATTCTGGCGGCAGCACCTCCTACTCCTCATAGATACACAGGCACAATTTCCAAAGAAGATACTGGGACCCTACATGGCCACCTGTAGGGACAGACAGATTTTGCACACACAGATTTCTAAGACTGCTACAAAAATATATTGGCAAATATGAAGCAGGAAAATATGATGGTCCTGATTTTTAAGGTGCACACAAAAGTCCTGATTTTTAAGGTGCTCGCTTCAGTGGAACAAGAGGTGGATCTCTATTATACTCATAGTTATACACATCCTTCTCATTCTCATCATAAGCACAGCTCTTCCACAAATCTCCACACACAGTCATCTTCAATACGTCCTGCATCTCAGAGCAAAGTAGAAAGCTCTGGCAACACAGCTTACAATGATTTACTTAGAATATCTTCAGAGCTCTGAAGGTAGTTTATTCTTGTCTCAATTAGCACACATTCAGAAAAGATAATATTTAATTGATTGATATTTTTATAAGACTAAATGTACAAAGCTGTATCTTGAGCTGCACCAGCAAAAATTTTAAAATCGACTTTATGTTCATTGGGGCACACAATACTTTTAATAAGAAAATGAAACCTATAATACTTCTCTTTTATTCTCTTCTTTTTTAATTAGACATAATGTTTATTATATGAAATTGCAGTGTTTATTGCACTGATGAGTAACTGGATGTGTAACTGCAAGCCCTATGCACCAACAGAAAAGTTTGTAATAGACACAATTCATTTGTCCTGACTGCCCTTATAGAACCATATGAAAATATTGATTATCAGTGAATAAATAGTCCTTCTTTAGAAACAACTTATTAATGGGGGGTGGGGGGTGGCTGTAAACAGCCTAGGGTATAGATCTGCAGTCAATTTCTACTATACTTTGCAATTGTTATGTAAGTGGTAACTTTATCCTTGCACTGGAGGGGAACCACAACTCAAGTCCAGCATTGAATACAGAAGCCAGAATGCTGCAAGTACATAATAGACAGAAATCCTGCGAGTGAAGCTTTGGAATTTAAGCTTATTTAGGATCTCTCAACCCCAGCATTAGTCTCCCCTCATTAGCTTTGCCAATGCTGTTTTTCCTGCTGTAATAGACCAAGGGAGCAAAAGTCCTCTTAGAGACAGTACTTGCAATCTTGGACACCACAGACATTGGATTCTAAGTTTCAAGAACTTACCTGGCTTCTGCCTGCCTCTCTCCCTCTATCACTTTGCTACACCCAACCTAGAAACATGGTCTGTGACCACAGGTCCCCAAAATGCCAGAAAAGTGGAGGTCAGCAAGTCCTAGCACAGACAGTCTCTATCCCAAAAGCAACTTTCACATCTCCAGCCTCATCACAGGCTGTATGGGCAGAGGCCAGAGCAGCAACCCCCATCTCAACCTCTGTTAGGGGATGATCAAACTGCAGTTGAGAAACAGTGCCAGCCTATAAAGGCACAGTTGGACAATCCTCCAGAGAGCCGGCAGGAAGGGGAAAGAGACAGTCTACAAGACAAGGATGCAAGAGGTCACATCAAACTAAGTAACCCCCAAGTAAATTTTTGTTTGGGTGGTTTTTAATTCATTTGTATTTTAGCAGACTCACTTCATTAGCTTGAGTTGTGGTTTGAACACCTAATGTGGTTCCGAGTGATTCCTGTCAATTCTCACAGGAGAGGCTGTCAGAGGTCAGTCTATGCCTCAACCAGCCAGACCGACGGCTCCTGTAGAAATCTAAAGCATCAGTGGATTAAAGATTTCAGCCATTGGGTATATTTAGTAACTTTTTCATCCCACGAGTAGTGAGATGGTTTAGATTGCAAAGGTATTTGTGCACCTTAATGGTCTTGTGAGCTGTAGGGCAAGTAGGGCTCCCTGCTAAGCAAAGGCAACCATTCAAGCAAGGGTGACAGAAACAGCTCTCAGTCAGTTTGGTGAGACACCAAACCAGAAAACTGAATCCATAAAACAACAACAAAGATTACACAGCTTATGAACACAGAGGGTCACTTTGCAGAAAGGTAAATAAGAGCACCTCAGCATATAAATGTATAAATGTCAAAGGCTAACCCAGGCATCCATGCCTCCCTCCCACTAGAGCCCTGGTTGGAATTTAACATCAGGTGACACACGTCACACTTGAGAATAGTGGTACAAAATACTCAAGAGATTCTTTTCCCTGGTCATAGGCCTTTTTGGTACACCATGATCATCCTTCAAAGAGTATAACCAACTCATTCAGTAATTTCCACTCCAGAAAGGTCTAAACAACGGTGTCTTGATAACAAGTTGACTCTCCTATGGCTCAAACAGACATAGCAGTTGCTGAAATCTCAACAGGATGTGAAGAGAAAGGAATCTATATTCACTACTGTCTATGGTTGAACTTCTGCTGAGAGGGCTTTCGGTTGACAAACCACTCTGCTGAGTTACCCTGAGACATGTCCAGCTTCACATAGTTCTATAATCTTCGGTAGTATTTAATTTGTTTGCAGACCTAAAACAATATAAAAAAAAAAAAAGCAACAAATTCCATGTAAGGTCTATAGCAGCTGCTGGATGACTATTATTACAAGCCTAAATGATGGTTTGTGACAAAACAGCCATTTCAATACCAAAAAGGGTGTATTTACTTTTTCCAGGAAAAAGAAAAAGCAGAACTATCAAGTTCAATAGGCAAGTACAAACCAGAAGCTGTTTAGTCTTATATTATGAATACTGAAAAATTTGACAGCATGATCAAAAGCCACTAACAAAGGGGTAACAGACAACAGAAGTACATAATCACAAGGAAAAGCAAAATAAAGCATGCGCACCAGCTACACTCAAAAGGCACTAAATGTCCATCCAGTAACCAAATGGTATCTACAGTATATTTGAAAGAAGTAACGCGGGTTTGGATAATAAAACAATTACTGTAATTTACATAAGGATAATGTTACCACAGAAACTTACCACTTACTTCACTATAAAGAGCTCTTGCAAAATAACATTTGAGAGTGAGCTGCATATTAAGGCCATACTCATGGTCCACTATTCCACTGCATCCACTTCAGATGATTCAGACCTCCAAGAAAAATGTCTCCTCTAGAAAACCTCAGTGAAGATAGCTAAGTAACTAGGAAAATCACTTCCAAGTACCAGTCATTCACTGTACTATGGAGATATGCAGGAAAATACCAAAATTACTTATTGTAAGGCCTGGAGTCAAAGCATTAGCCAGCACTGTGTCATCAAGAGCATGGAGAAAATATCCCCACCTCTGATAACCATCCCATTACAGTCTGCTAAGTAAGACTAAAATTAACCAAAATATATTTGTATTGAGAGGACCTTACATCAAGAGAGTCTGTCACTACATATGCCAACATGGTGTTGTCCTTCAATAGGTAAGTATTTTTGCAAACAAGTATCTTCCCATCATTCATTTTCTATAGTCTCTACTAAAAACTGAAGAGAGTTCAAAAAAATCTTGTTCTCAAATCAAAAGTTAAGATCAATATGATATTTTTATTTAGGTTCCCATTTGTATGTTCCTTCTTTACTTTCTTCCAATTTAAATTACTTAAATTGAATAGCAAAAATACATACCGTTTTTTAAACTGACTTCCTAATCATTAATATAACTCCAAAAATCACTAACATTTTAAGAGGAAACACAACAGTTAAAACACTCTTAAGCCTGTTAAAAAAAAACACATCCCAAAGACAAGTCTCATTAACACCTCCCCTGTGTGAACAATAGAATTCAACATGCCAAAACTAGGGTGATTGCAGCATGGGTCATACTGTCAAACATCACCACCGTCCTGTATGTTGAATTTCTATTTTTAATACAAATGTGGAATGGTCCACATTTAGCAGTGACACCCCTCTCCTGAGAGGTGAGGAGTGGAGAGATAGATCTCTTCAGGCAAAGGAGACTGAACGTTGGTAAGAGCCCCATTCAAAAATCAGCTGCGTAAGCAAGTATTGACATGACTGCCCTGACAAATTCTGTAAAACTTTTCATCCCCAAAACTTTTCAACAAGCATTCATCTAACTACTTTCAAATACATGAGTTTTACACTTAGTCCATTTAGATGCAGTTTTGTCACCCTAACTGGTCATTTTTACTACACCGAACTAGTATATAAAAACCATAGGTTAAACACGTTTCACCTAAGATACAGCAAAAAGACAGTTTTCCTCACAGCAACTTTAGACACTTGCTGCTCTGACACTGATGAGACCAAGACATATACATCGCTTTTCCTCCAGACCAATAAAACAGCTGGACACCAACTGATTTGTGAAATGAATTGTCAAAGTTTTCTCAGGAGCTGGTTTAAGTATAACACTTAGTTCAGGGAAGATAGATAAACTTCATATTTTTTGTTCCAGGCAGTAGATATACTTCTTCAACCTTATTTTCACTTAAAAAAATCTTGAAGAATTTAAAGACTACAAAATAATTCCTCTGCCTCCAAATCATAAAATAATAGATTAAGTACAAATCTGTTTTCACCAGAACAAAACAAGGTGTCAGTAAAAGACTTCTCATTCAGCTTAGTCCTTTGTTTTGTATGACTTTAGGAGACTATGCTAAGGGCATAGACTCAAGTACATACAAGACTCAAAGTAGAACTGCATAAACAAAACATTATAATCTGCCAGCAGCACTGTTGGTATTTAAACTTCATGCCAATTTTGCCATTAGGAGACATTCAGCTGAAAGGCTTCTCCTGGAATCCCAGGTGCTGCTCTCCTCCACCCACCGATCTGCTCCTGCACCCAGAGAGCCAACGGTCCACGTTCCAAAACCTCTCATGTTTCTGGGAAGAAGGAATGGCTAGTTTCCAAGAGTTGACACAGGAAAAAATATTTGTTTTGCATTCTTCATTATGCATGAATACAAGAGTGCGGTAGACTTTGTCTGTATTACAAGGGTTTTGTTTGGCTTGTCCTTTTGCACTAGCGTAGCAGCTTTATCAGCTCTGCCCTTCTATATATATGGGCTTCAAAGCTCTAACTCTCCTCTATTTCAAACAGAAGTACTTCACTCAGTGACCTCAAAAAATTAACATCACCTTTATCCGATCCAGTACAAGCACCTCTGCAACTAACAGGGAGAGTTTCCCAACTGTAACTCAGGAACCTGGACATGAGTAGACAAGGCCTTCAATATGAGGTTGTACTGCAAAGCTTAAGTGTAAGTTCATTAATAGCTTATCTTTTTATGGCCACACTCTTTTCATAGACAGTCCTTGAGAAACTGCTTCTGAGAATCTAGAAATTACAATGCTACTATTTCTGGGTTTTAAATAAGCACTCTCCTTGAGAAAGTACAGACTTTCTCCAGGCTAGTTTTCTTCCACTGTTACCTGCAGTGCAAGAAAGGAGCAGACCCTATTTAAGATAGTTGTCCCATGTACAAAATACTCATCACCATGGTTTCACTCATCAAGAGTAACAAAACAGTTATCATTAATAGCCAAAATCTGTCTCTTTGAGGAGGCTGACTCACAGTGACCCACAAACCACCATCAGTTTTAAGCTGAGCCTGTGCCCAGCACAGCCTGCAATACTGAAAAACAGAAAGGGGATGAATAAGACCTGGCACAAATCATATAGCCTGCTCTGCTACACTGGCCTTTGTAATTGCTCAAACACCTCGATGTGTTTGTATAAACATTCTGTGGTTGTGGACTTGCACTCACCTCACTTCTCCACAAGAAAAACAAACTAAACACAGTAATTAGCTTCAATAGTATCTGATTAGGTAAATAGGGTTTTCCGTTTCCATTAGTAGCTCATAAAGGCGGACACTAATATGAGCACCACTCAGGTCATTGCCCAGTGGTGACAGCTTTACAATCAAGTCAAAACAGGTTTCCCTGCAACAGCAAAAATGAGAGTCAAATTCCCTGGCAGGACAGGCGCAAGTTTACACAACTATGCTGCTACAGGGTACTGTAAGAACATTCATGCCAAATCACTCATACTTCCCCAAGCAGCCAATCACAACTTCTCACAACAAATCCCATCAACACTTAACAGAGATACCAAAAAATAAACAAAAGGTTTGGTTTGCAGTCTACAAGAGATACTAAATTTGGTTAGCAACCTGCTCATGATTGTATTCTTGTTTCTGGGCCTGGAAAGGTTTATAGACCTTCCCTCTTTTCTTCCTTCTTGTGTACACCATCACCCAACTCCATCAGTCTTTGGTGCTTTCAGAAATCTGCCTTCAGAAATAACTCAAACCACAGAAATTCTTAGTAGCCACATGGAAATACAGCATTAAATTAGTCACTTCTATTTTAAACTGTTAAACAGCCAGTGGGTTAAAAAGTAACACAGGGGCATGGCTTCAACATTAACCTTGTATGACTTACCTACAGAACACAATTGAGTCTTGACTTATTTTGAAAAAATGGACAAATAACTAACATGAGAAAACAAAGGTAGGATTAACATTACTTTGATTGCATCCACATATACACACAATCGGCCAAGAAAGTAAAATCTTTTTACAGTAATTATTTGTAGCCTATTTTCCCTTTCCCTGATTTTAGCAACTAAACATAGAGACTGAATACCTGCCAGCCTGCATCCCATGCTAGAAGAATTCACAAAGGAAAAAGGTTGTGTTTTTTTTTCTTTTGAATATTTCTTCAAACCATATTTTACAAATTAGTGCCTAATTATCTCAGACATTTAAATTACTGTTTTCATTTCAAGAAATCTAATTTTGGGTGGATGAAGCACACGAGAGCATAATTTTAATCAGTCTCCCTTTAAGCTTCTTAAAATAACACTAGCTGATGACTACTCACAAGATAGCAAGCTACTGTCCCCTCATCAGCTGCATATATCTTCCTGAAATATTTGTTGGAATATCAGTGACAAACTATAACAACATAGAGGAAGTAAATATAGCTCAACTTACACTGCACTGAAAAATATTTCTAATCTCCTTTTTGTCACTCAAATCACACCTAGCTGTAATAATTTCCAAATGCTATGGTTTATTACCAGTGGCTTTCCCACAAAAGAAACATCAATCTGAAGAATGGTTTTAAGGCAAGGGTATTCTTTCAACAGCCTACCAGAACGATCGAAGAACAGTACAGTAGGTCACTTATTTGAGTTGTAGCCATGTGAGCCAAATTCATCAAGTTAAGAAAATACCTTCTTCAAGCATGAAATCCTAGAAATCATTGGACAGCATTCTGCCTATTGCATTTGTCAACTTTTAATTGTCATGTTACCAACAGCCTGCCAAAGCAGAGTGCAACTGATAGCACACACCATGTCTGAGTACAGCCTATTTTTAGCCTGCAATTCAATCAGCACTCTTACAATGGCTAGGATTAAAGTCCAAGACAGCCACGTTGCTGTATATAGGCCAATGCAATTACATGTTGAAACATGTTGAGAGAACCTGATGGTAAACTGGAGTCAGTGTTGGGTGGAGCAGTTGCCCTGCAGTGGAGGATGTCTTTATGGGCAGAGTGTACACACGCATCTTGCCCATCTTTACAAAGAGTCCACAAAGAAAAGCGTTAAAACAAATGACAGTTTTACTCCAATTCCTTTCAATATGATTTAGCACTTATGAAACAGACAACATTTTGGCAACCTTGAAAATCAATATCCTTTTACCTTCATTGGCAGCTCTTCAGATGCCTTAATGCTAAAGAGTCCACTTCAATCCTGCTCTAAGAATACTGTCAACAAGGAGACAACGCTGTCCTCATCCTGCACTCTCCTGAACTTTTGTGATGAGGCAGTAGCTACAAAGTTTGTAAGGATGCTTTTAAACACCTGTCTTCCATAACGCTGAAAAAAAAAAAAAACTTAAATCTTCAAGCCAATGAATTTTTACATATTCAAGTGCTAACTTTTAATTTAAAATGTTACACTCTTGCTGAGTTTTTAATCTTCGGAAATTATATTTTCAGGCTTTTCCCCTGCAACTATACAGAATTCTTTTTAAAAAATAAGAGAAAAAAAGTCTTGCTGCATCAGATTTAGGACCTATAGGACCTAATACTCTGAGACTATTAAAACAAAAAAAATTGACACCACAATGCAATCACTTATCCTCTAGGACATAGCTAAATGATCCATCAAACAGTAATGACTTTCATACACTAAAACTAGAACTGAATACTAATCAATGATGTGAGGAAGCATAGGGCTGCGTTTCATTACCAGTTTCCCAGAGCCATTAATCTTTTTTGATACAGCTTCTGAAATCTAGCCTAAACAGTATTATCTTCATCTTTGTACAGATGAGCATCAGGAGATGCTTCCTTCAAACCACTTGATGGGAGAGAGAAAAAGACTACAAGGAACACATATACATATTCTGAAGATTTTCAAGCTCAACACACATATAAATTAAAGCACACCTAATTAGCAAAGAAAGGATTTCTATATCTTGAGATAATTCTCTCCATTATCACAAGCTTCCAGAATTCAAACTTCCTACAGGTGATCATTTCTCAGAGAGGCACTTTTTGAGCGCTGATCGTTTCTCTTCAGCAAGTTGAAACAAAGACACCAGAAAAAAAACAAACTCTGAGAATCTGAACAGTAAATTCGGAAACTCAAAGATATAAGCTTAACATAAATTCACATTTGTAACTGGTGGTTTTTTTCATCTGCATTTCAAAACCAAGCAAAAAAAAAAAAAAAAAAATCCATCGAGAAGACAGGAAACCTAAACACTTAATTCATCAGCATCTGAACTGAGAAACACAGTTTAAGTATCAGAAACCATACTTCTTTAATTTCTAAAAGATCAGGATTTTCTTCTACCACTTCCCTCACAACTTTCAGCTTTGTCAGAAATGGCTCATTTTCCTTCCCAAGTCAAAATTCAGTTTAAAAGAAGCTTCTTAACTTCAGTAATACACACATAAAGCAGAATAACACCCAGTAAACCCATAATACAGTAGCTGAAACAATTCTGCAGACAAATTCAGTTTTTAATTAGGCTAAAAAAAGCAACAATTGAACTCAGCATCTAAACAAGAACATGTTTCTATCTATAAGGCAAGTATAATAAATGCATTACTTGCAGTCATTCATGCTCACTTCTGTGCAAAAATATATAAAGGGGACAAAACCAAGAAAAAAATAATGAGGAATACTACATTGTAAAATTAAGGCTTATAAGACAGGTAAGGAATGCTTGAGTCACAGGCAAACAAAACAGTGGATACTAAACGCAGAAGAGTTGCATTTCTTTTTGCCTTGTACAGCCACAGGACAAAAACATCTCATATATCATAATCACACCAGAACAAAAAAATTCACAGTAAAGTAAGAGTCCTTCAACTGTGACCAGCAGTGATCACTGCAATACATTAATCATTTAGAATGCTAATACAGACTGAATCAGTTATGAAATAAAATACCACTTTTTCCTTATAACCTGCTTTTCCACTTGTAAATGAAGCCTGCCTACCTTACTCATAGTCACTGGAGAGCTACAGGCCACCTGCTTTTATAAATGAAGCTCAAATCCACCAATAGCATGGTAGAGTAGTTGAAATAAAGAATGATGAAAACATGAAAAGAACACATGTAGAGACTGAAAAGCACAAATAGTGTAATTTACCCTAGCAGTACTTTTACTTCCTCAGGAAGTTTTTCAAAAAATACCCATTCTCAAATCACGTTACAGTTCCCTATAAAGATGCCTACAGGAAGGAGTTTGACAGTGTGCGCCTCATGAGGGAAACGTCTAAAATTCAGAAAACACTAGCCTTAGGACCAGCACAATATCACAACCAGATACACGAGAATCTGCAGCTCCTTGGCACTCACCACTATCAGGCTTCCTAGTTCTTGCACCTTCTGAAAGTGACCAACTTTTAAAAAATGAATAAATAAACCCACATCAAAACACAAAGAAAATCCTGCAAGTTCACTTGCTTTTGACAGACAATAGTTGGACATAGAGGTCCTCCCTGCCTGTGAGACAGGGCAGCACAGACGAATTTCAAGAATCTGAAATTAAGGTATCCTTAATTCTCTGCCTGGCAAACCTGGAAGGGTCTTCCCCAAGGGGGACACCAAGACCTCCTACAAAGAGGGCAGAGGACTCAAGATTTTCACGAGACATCTCCCTCAGAATGCTAGAGCTGAAGGGGAAAAAAACAACCCTTTGTGTGTGGAGTCAAAGGTCACACTCCAGGGCCAGCTGCTGCAGCATGGTAATAAACAGAGGGTAGATATGTAGCTTTTTCGATTTCTTCACTTCCCATAAAATGCCAAGTGTTTCTGAGTACTAAAGTCTATTTATGTCTACCCCAGAGCTAGAAAAGGGTCATCACTGGTGCTTTGGAGAAAGTTCAGAACTTCTATTCCACTCTGACAAAAAACAGGCACAAGTCCCCATTTGGCATTTCACTAGCACAGATGAGATTCCTGTTGGTTTCCTGATTGCATACCCCACTACTATGCTCTTTCCTTTCAAGCCTTGTTGTAAAATAGCCTTGTAGTAATGAAGTAGGAAAACAGACACAATATGCTTTTTCAAGAAGCTTTACCTTGCATTATGACCCGTAGATAAGCAACCTAGGTGGCAGAGCTATGAGAGCTACAGATGCCTCCTTTGCCAGCCCCCAAATCATACCAGGTAGCTCATGCCAAACATGCTGAGAAATCCCACCAGAGAGAGTTCAGGAACTTCATCTTCTCCATGCTGATCACACAGCCATCAGAAAAAGCTTGATGCAAAATCCCCAGGCACCTCACCAGCAGTTGAAAAAGCTACTTTACTTCTGAAGCTGCTATATGTAGCTGCAACAGCATATTTACAATTCTAAAGAAAATATTTTTTCTCTCAATTTCACTTACAAATGTTGAAGGGTTCATTAGTAAATCTCAAGCAACTAGCTTCAAAGAACAGCACTGAAATGTCTTGCATTTTTATTTTTTAATCAATATCAAGGTTATTTACAATTACCTTTTTAACTGGCATAGTCTAACTGGAGTAGTTTCTAAAAAAGAAGACAACAGAGAAACCAAGGTGATGGCAAACTTTCTTTCTTTCCTAAATAGGGAAATACAAGCTATTTGTAAGTGCATTTTATTCCAATATAATCATGCATGCTGTGTACAAGAGGAAAAGTGTATTGCTTTACCTGTATCAATAGAGCTAAAGCAATACAACTGGTTTAGTTGCACAAGGTACAGTTTGCTACTTCTGTGGCTGACGAACATAAAGCTTCAGACCATACATACCCCTCCACTACTGCACGTAATCACATGTACCTCACTTGACTTTGTATTGCAACTTGTTTATTTATATAGCTTTTTCTTATCAAGATCAGCTTTTTCTGATATCAAGAATTTATCTGTTAGTAAACACAAGACAACACTGTCCAAGTTTCATTTTTCAAGTATTAACACTTTGCCTTAAAAACCACTCTAGAACTACAACTAAAAGGAGATGAAGCTGCTTTTGCAGTCATCCCATTCTTTACTATTCAGCCTTCCGAGCACTACCATATTAAATGAGTAATATGATCAAAAAGATTAATAATAATGCAGTGCCCTTTTTTAACAATAGTAATTAGGAATGCAGGTACAAAAATAGCAATTTTCCAGGACTTTGTAATTCAATATTGTCTTCACAAAATAGAGGTTTAGTTGAGAAGTATGACTACTAAAGTCAAGTAGTCATACTGAAAATAAAGGAAAAGGTCTAAGCCTTTGTTTTTTGTGGGGTTTTTAAGCATTCTTAAAATGCTAGGAATGACAGAATTACTTCTTTTTAAGTGTCTGGAATTGGAAACTGCAATAAATTTTTTTCATATATATGTGTTAAGCTGATGACATGTGGAAAGTGAACTTCCAAGTCCCACTTACCTTCGCTTCAATAGTTTCATATGCCAGATGGTTGCAGATGTTTCTAGGTAGCTGGGCCTACTAGAGAGCTCACTGCAACTATTGTCCCAACTTGTTTCTCTGCTAAAAATATGTAACAACATTCCTTGCTGTCTTATTAATAACTGTAATACAATATAAAGTTAATATTAATCTAATGCAATCCAGGTGGTGTGTAAAGTGATGACAGAGGTGTAAGCAGCTAGCACTCTTTTCTCTAGCCTGTAATGAAGTAGTATCTTAGCACATTGATACAGTCTACTGAAGCAACATTTACCAAAGGAGCTGTACAGCCCCAGCCCAGAACACCTGGGGTCACTGAGAAATACAAAACACCTTTTGAAAGAGGTACCCACCTGTCCTGGTTAAATTGCAGTCAGAGAAGTGAACTGTAAAACCACGTAGGGTTGTCGTAAGTGATAATGTGATGGAGGGGCGACTTACAGCCCAGCTGCCTTGCATACATTTGCACAAGAGCTGTAACAGTCATCCTCACAACCCAGTGAGTGAAATCAGACAGAAAGAAAAGGGACTTTCATTTAGACCCTAGTGCTGTCTACTCTCCTGTATGGTTCCGAATCATGGGTCATCTACCGCCACCACCTGCGTCTCCTAGAACGCTTCCATCAACGCTGCCTCCGTACAATCCTAAACATCCACTGGTCAGATTTTGTGATCAATACATCTGTTCTAGAGCAAGCAGCAGTCACAAGTATTGAGGCCATGTAGCTGAGAACACAGCTGTGCTGGGCAGGGCACGTCTCCAGGATGAAGGACCACCGCCTCCCTAAGATCTTGCTTTATGGTGAACTTGCCACTGGCTGCCACAAGAGAGGAGCCCCGAAGAGAAGATACAAGGACTCCCTGAAACAACATCTCAGCCTTGGCCGTATTGACCAACATAACTGGTCTACTCTGGCCTCCAATCGTGAGGTCTGGAGACACACTATCTATAACACTGCTGTCTCCTTTGAGAACACACGCAGGATCACTCTCGAGGAGAAAAGGCAATGCAGAAAGAACCGTGACTTGCAGAAGATACCATCTAAGGAGTCTTTCTGCTGTGCCTTTTGCAATCGGATATGTCTGTCCCGTATTGGCCTCATAAGCCACCAGCAGGCCTGTAACAAATGTGGATAGAGCCTTCCTAAATCTTCGTTTGCGAAGTGTAGCCATGATGATGATGATGACTGGCAAAGCAGGACAGCCGTGCAAGCACTGGGAAGCAAAAAGTCCTCCAAAGGTTTTTAGAACTTTTGTTCTTATTTAGAACAACAGAGGAAGAAAATGAGATTGCAACATGCCAGGTCACACATCTCTGACCATTCCTCCACTAACACAGATAGGAACTGAAGTCATCTCAGTCTCTTGCTAAGTGAAGCCATTAATAATCTTCATACAAGAAGAATTTCGAAGAAATGAGGTATCAACAAATTGTTTTTGACAGAAAACAGCAAAATTTGTAACTGCAAGTACAAAACTTGAAGTATGGTAACATCAAGGTCGAACTTCTTTCTATTCATCTTCTTTCTTTGATTCCAAACCTCCAGGAAACACAGGGTGATGCAAGTTTCCAGAGGCTGCATCTGACCAATCTGTGATTTCAAACTTTATTGGAACCCAAAGAACTACCAGCACTTTCGCTCCCACCGTTCTTGACACTGAGTTCTATAAAGTCTTGAGCTATGAGCAGCCAAACTGATTGACTTCCAAGAAGGAAGTGTCAAAGTAAGGCAATTAATTTCTGGGATGGATCTGTGCCCCTACATTTACAATACAGCTTTTAAGCCTAGATCAAACAACTACAGCTTGTCCGAATCATAACTTGTCAGAAGAACCTTGAAAGAACTTCAAAGTTATTTTAGGTTAAACTGCCACAGATAAAGCCCAGTATTTGACTATTACTTTGTATCTGTTCTACGGGTATCTCTGTTCTTTTGAAAGCCCATACCACAGAACCTGCTGGGGACCAAGAAGCTTTCCACAGTTGTGGTTTTGGGTGGGTGTTTATACTCCCCCAGAAAAGTGTGTTTCACATAGGATTCAGATGCAGCTTGTGCTTGAAAGTCAGAAGACAGAGCAGTATCCTACCCCCTCTGCCCTCACAAATACTTTCCTATAAAATTCAAGCACATATGGCTACTACAGGGTCAATCTCTTTAAGCATGGGAATCTGCCAGCTCCAGAAATACTTGACTGGAGTCAGAATACTTTGGAAACCTGTTGGAAATAACTGTTGTGTTAAGTCCCCTCTTCTCTCAAAGGATGAAAAAAGGCTGATGTCCACCTGCTTCAGGAAAAATATGAAAGACCTATATGTCCTGACAGCCCTCAATTAAAATATTTCCCAGTACTCAGCAGCAACACTTGCAGAAGATATCAGCCAGTTTCCCCTACCTGTGTGTTCATTTTCCCTGGGACAATGACAATATTCCAGTTTTCATTTTCTATTCTTCAGCTCCCATGAAGATCATTATGACTAACCCAAAAAAGCTCTCTTCAGAGAACAGCTGCTCTAATTACCAGTGCCTCCATCAGGATTAGGCTCCAAACCATCTTTTCTTCTTCTGTTTCTGCCTAGCCTCTGTACACCAAGGCATTTCTAAATGTCACTGTGCTTCAAGGAAACCCAGGGAAGAGGAGCCAGTGGGTAGGTTTACTGCTCTCAGAAAACCTGAGGTTGATGCCAGCATAGAACCTAGCACAGAGTTCAATACAAGAGCTGAGCTCCATGCCAGGACACAACCAGTGAGATGCCCTTGCTATCAGTTTACATCCCACCATGCCCCAGAGTCAGCCCTGGCTTTCATCTAGGGCTAAATCACAACAGCTGAAGATGGAAATCTGGATGGTTGCTTTATGAATGAAACTCCTGAATCCCTCTAGTGCTCACTGGATTTATCTGCTTATACTACTGTTTTCTGAATGATACTGTTCCTAATTACAAATTCTTGGATGGGATTTAAACACAGAAGTTGCCTCCAGTTTTCTCAGAGGGAACAGAAGGTCAAAGCAATTATCCTTATAGCACTATATCTCCCCTTTCCACCACCACCACCAGTACATCATACGCACTGGTTTTTTTTTTTGTTTTCCCTTGTTACACAAAGTATTTCGATTATGTTTTCTTGATAAATTAGACAGCTTGATTTCCTGTATTATTGTAAAGTTGTATTTCTTACAGAGCTGCCCCAACACTGAACAGTACTGTGGGATGTGAAAACAGACTATGGCAACATACTCAGCATGCTGTAATTATGTGAATAAGTTATAATGAAGAAGATCTCTAAAAAAAGTACACCACTTGACATCGGCCATGTATATATAGCCACTCTCCTGAACGACCCCGTGTCAGCAAGTCATAAGTATCAAGTAACTCAAAGCAATTCAAAACCAACAAACCCAATGTACTGAATTAGATTCAAAGTTCACTATTGGCACTGTGCCTGAGCCACCAATTTAGACCCAGTTCTGAATTTTCCCAAGGTTCACAGAAATGGGCAAAAGGGACATCTGAATTCAGCGTCCAGACTAGATCCAGTTCTTCCTCATAGAAGAAACAGTAGGAGTGACCTAAAATCCTCAGAAACAATAACAGTCAAATTCAAAATGGCACCTTAGGCAGCCAAATCAATATAAACAGCCCACAAAAGCTCTGCAGTGTGGTTTAGTTACTCAGCAAGAATTTGTAGATGTGGCTAAAAATACCATAACAGAATTTTGGCACTTCATTGGATCGCCAACTAAGATGGTGTGTCAGCATCTAGGACCAAAGCACATGAAAACACGGAGGATACCTGAAACAAGCATTCCTGATGGCAGTGCCATGCCCTGTGGGGCTCAGCGTGTATACCAGGCAGAACTAAGCACAACCCAGGGAACAGCAACCTGCTGTATCCACAGATACGGATGTAGAGACAGGTATGTGCACAGAGAGAAGTGGAGAAACAAGAGTGAGGTAGGAGGTTACAATTAGGCACCAACTTCCAAGCTAAAGAAAGATTGCATCTTCTCAGTTTTCCCTATCAACCAGCTTAGGTGCTCCACTTTACTGAGGGTGGTAAAGCCCATCCCAGTTTCTTAACTTCAGTTAAGTGGAACTCAGTTTCTTAACTTCACTGCACTCCTTCACAAGGATCAAAAAGCACTGCTGCTCAGAAGACGGCAATGAAACCTAGACTTTCCTCCAGACTCAAGTAAAATTGTAAGTTTAAAGAGAAGTAGTAAAACCAACATGTGAAATTAAGAGTTGTATTTCCAAAGAACTGGACTGAAGAAATCCTGCCCTTTGGAGTCAAACTGTAACATCTGTTGGTTACAAAAAAGCTACTAATGACATACTATGACAGGTCAGAATGTCAAAGCATTTTTCATCTACTTTTTAAATTGTTTACTTCATAATTGTTTATAATGTTTAACTTACAAGGACTTGTAATACACAAGTTGTTTTACTAACTACAAAAATACTGTCGTCACTACTAATTTCAAGACAGGAATAGCAAAACCTGACAGTCACTGAAGTGAGCTGGATTCCAGCTACTGACTTCATCCTCTCAAGTACATCCACAGCAATACATCGTCTACAAGATGTACAAATTCCTCAGTCATTTGAAGGCAACAAGCTGGCACCTCTGTTCAGAGAATAAGTGAATATTCATCCAAGTCAAGAGATGACAACTCAAAACCTGATAAAAAAAATAGCACTGATAATTCAAAGTCACTGGCAAAAACGCCAACAGTTTATAAGATTTCAGAAATTATTTAGACAGTGGTGTTACTATGCATTTCATTATCATCATAGAATGGTTTGGGTTGGAAGAGACCTTAAAGTTCCAACCCCCCTGCCATGGGCAAGGACACCATTTGAAATATAAACTCCTAAGTCTGTTTCAAGATATTTTGCGCTCATCACCATGAAAATACTAAATGGACCATCAATCCATTAGCTCACTAATTTTCAAAGTGATTAATCAATCAAACCTCAAATGTGTCAATGTGAACTGACACCTGAATTTCAACCCATGCTCTGCTTTGACAGCTGCATTCTTCTGGGATCACAGAGTTTGCCCTGATCTCTGGGCAAAATGGAGCAAAATTCTTCTCAGGCAACTAATGTTGTGATCTTCTATTGACCAGGTGAATACAGTCTTGAGGAAAAGATGTAGAAACAGAAATAGAAAATGGAAAGCCCATTAGAAAGCAACACAAATCAGAATCATAAAGATTGTAATGCCAAACACAGAAATGCTGCCCTAACTGCAACTGCACACAAAGAACTGTGCTCTCAGTATAAGGAATAAAAGTAAACAAGTCTCATCAACACCTTTTTTTTTAATTTGTAGAAGCCAAGACAAAGCCAAGAGACATAATTAAGGCACTCTAGAGACAGGCAATGGCTCTGCAAACACAAAAGTAACTGCAACCATGTAAGCAGATTTCAATGAGCTTGCCCAAATTCTTACAATAGCAGAAACAAAATAGTTGCAAGAGCCAGCTCAGATTAACAAGTCACTGGACCAGGACTTGCCTCTAGCAGAGTACTATCTTTCAATAGCTCGGTTTGCAGCACCTCTGGGGACTTAGGCCATTTCTCATCCAAACTCTGCAAGTCTGGTTTCCAAACATTAATTAAACTTGAGAAACATTGCATGTGGGAACACTGGGCAGGAGTTAAGTGTATAAAAGTGGTCAAGGATTTTGGATGGCTCCTAGGACATTAAATAGAGGTGGGGGTTGCTGGTGGTGTTAGTATAAGGTTATAAATAAATGCCAGGACAGTATTCAAAGCAAAGCAAATGCAAAACACAACACAGTGGAATATGCTTGAAAATGAGGTTGAATTAACTCTGAATCCAGATTTTAAACTATCTCTTTATTTACTCCATTAGGTGTCAGAATCCATCCTGCCCTTCTTTTAATTAGCTCTAACTCCAAAAAAAGGCCTCCCTTGAAAACAATGAGACCACTCTCTGAATTGGGGACGACTGGGCACATGAAAACAGAATTGACCCAGCACACCAAGAGCTTCCAAAGTTTTTGTGTGTTAGGCAGAGCTCTGTTCACTGGATGCTGTATCCTTGGCAACTATTATGCAAGAAATCGTTCTACAAATGCAAAACTTCTGTCTGCTCCAAGAGATTTTCTCTGAAATACTTTTATGGGATTTTGGATATCCTTAAATCTGAGAGGACACACACCCCTTTGTCATCTTCCCGCATGTTCCCATGAGCATAAAACAAGAAGTGATGTCAAGAGAGTATTTTCCTCCCACTTCATCACAATGCAAATAAAAGTTTTACAACTTTTACTTAGTAGAAAAAAAAAGAAGTGGGCATTTTTCCTTTTTTCTTCAGTAGACTCTGCATAACTAATGTGCAGATACAAGATAATAATGAAACAACATTATTATTATGTCAATCAATGGCATTGCTTTGAAAACTAAAAATTCAAGGATCATGCCCGGGTGCCTGACTTCAAGGGCTGACCTGCAGATGCCAGCATATGTACTAGAAGAAGCATGCAGAAGAGATAGGTAAGATTTGACAAGGGCCATGCTGCAGTTTTTCGCAAGAGGGACTAACAGTACCGATTGTTTCAAGGGCAGCAGACACGCTGCTATTTTTACCAAAGCCTTGGCTAGATCTGCCTAGCTCATTAAACCTCACCGCGGTAAAGTCCTGGTCCTGCCGGCGCGACCCTGCTCCGCGCAGCCCGGCTGTCCTGAACCATCTTATCCCTCAATATCCCCAGACACTCCGACAACGCTAGCGAAGAACAGGCACGCAGTACATCTGGGGCTTAGGTTTGATGAGGTTTTTCTTCTCCTGAGGAATGTTTGCAGCAGCTACAGCTACAACTGCAGCAGAGGTGGTAGCTGCCCTTGAGGGCGTTTGGGAGCACAGGAGAGCAGCGGAGGGAGCCCCGGGCCTCCCCCCAGGACTTAAGGAAATACTGATACTGCCGGGGCGAGGGATAGCGCCGGCAGGGGCACACGGGGAGCCGGCGGGGGCACACGGGGAGCCGGCGGGGGCACACGGGGAGCCGGCGGGGGCACACGGGGAGCCGGCGGGGGCACACGGGGAGCCGGCGGGGGCACACGGGGTCCAGCGGGGCAGCCCCGCCGCCGGGCGCTCTCCCCGCACAGAGCCCGGGCTCCCGCCCCGCAGGGCCGGGGGCCGCCCGCCGGCCTCTGTTCCCCGCCGCCGGGCTCATGCGGGAGGCCGCTGCCCTTCGCCCGGTGCCCCCGCCACACACACACACACACGCCCCTGCCCTCCCACGGTACCTTCTGCGGGGCGCGGAGCAGGCGGTGCACCCCGGCCAGCTGGGTGGCGAGCGGGATGTCCTCTCGGAAGGTGTAGAGCGGCGGCCGGGTGGGCTCAGGGAAGTTGGTGCTGTTGAAGGGGTCGGTGTCATCCAGCAGCTGCACCCGGCACACCAGCGTGGCCATGGCGCATCCATGCACCGCCGCGGCCGGGCACGGGCGGGCAGCGGCACCCCCAAGTCACCGGCACCGAGGTGCTGCCTGCGCGCCCGCCGCCGCCTGCGAGCGGCACTCCCCTCCCCGGCGCGGGCTGGCCGGCAGCCGGCAGCCTTCCCCCGGCTCCCCGAGCGAACGCCGGCCGCCTCACAGCCGCCGCGCCTCGGGGAGGCGGCCCATGGCCCCTTCCCCGCCGGGATCCACGAGTGCAGGAGCGCTTCAGGCCGAGAAAGCAGGAGGCGGCGCCGGAGCCGCGGGGCGCGGGCAGAGCAGCAGCAGCAGCTCCCCCATTCCCGGCCGCTGCGCGCCGAGCAAGCAGCGGGAATGCCGCGGCCGGCACGGGCAGCCCAGAGCAACGCCGGGCAACGGGGCGGCCGCCAGCGCCCCCGCGCGGCCAAGGGCGGCGCCGCCCCCGACCCGAGGAGACCTCCCCGCCGGGCGGGAAGGAGAGTCCGCCCGGGATATCCCCCGCCTCCGCCGGCCCAGGCCCAGGGGGAACAGAGAGAGAGACAGCGAGAGACAAAGGGGGAGCGGGGCCGCCAGACTCTCCAGCCGCATCAGAGGAGCGGGAGCGACTCACCCTTGACTCCCGGCAAGAATGCGCGTGTACTGAGCTCAGTCTTCCTGTCACGAACATCCCAAATGTCCCAAATCTTCAGTGTAATATTTACCCCTTTCTAAAGGGAAGCCTTAAATAATACCCGCTTTAGAAAGAAAAAAAAAAAAAGTTTGAGATTAGCTCACTTGGTTAGAGCCTGTTTCTAATTACACCAAGGTCGTGGGTTCAATCCCAAATCTTCGTTCGTGAAGCCTAGCCATGATGATGCTGATGTGGGTTCGATCCTGTTCAGGCCATTCACTTAATGATTATACTCAATGGTCCTTGTGGGTCCCTTCCAACTACAAATATTCTGTGAGTCTGTGATTCTGTGACCTGAAACCAGGGTATTCGATATAAGATTGTTGGGTGTGTTTATCTGTATTTGTACAAAACCCTCTCTGCCATTAGGGTTGTAGGTACTCGGGATTCCTTTGGTTTCCCAGAGCACAGGGCCTGGGCAGACTCCCCACCCTGGACAGGAGACACGCCAGGTGCTGCCTGGCTTTGCGTGTGGACTCTCCTCTTTCCTTAGGCCTTCTCCTTCCTTCCTCCTCCCAGGGGAATGTGGGGACAAATTGCCAAGCACCTGGGTAGGCACAGAGGAGAGCGTTGAGCTCGTCAAGGTGCATCTATACATGTTACCCAGACTGCAGCCTCATTGGTGGGAATAGAGGATACATACACTCAGGTCTTCACTCTTGGGGATGTGGACCTCAGGAGAAGGGCCATGAAATAAGTTATGGGTGAAATACAGAGAACAAAGGGGCTCCCTGTCCTGGGGGAATGGCTGCATTTGCATAGGCTGAGCATCTACCCAAGAGGATGCACCGTACTTTACAGACGTGGCTCATAACAACCTATCCTTTCTTCCTTCATGGAGAGGGCTGTGGGGCAAGACCTGTAGCATGGTGAGAACTGCAGGATTTATCACAGAAATGTCTTAGGCAAGAAAGCATGACGTCTAGATCATAGTGTTTGCATGAAGTAACAATTTCCTCCCAGAATTATTACTGGTTTGGGAGTATTTGTCAGCACTGACACAAAAGGGGATTTCTGTTCACATGTGGTCTGTCCTTCTGTTTCTGTTCTTCTTGGGGCTAACTTGTCATGGTTCGGTTTTGCTAGCAGTTATGCATATTTTCAAAAAAGAGAAGTTATATATGGTGAATTCCTGTTTTTGATTTTTAAAATTCCTATTTTACAAAATTCCTATTTTACAAAGAAATATATTTTTGCATTTCCTTTAGTACCAACAATTTCGTTTCTAGAGAAAACAGTATTGCTTATTTATGTTGTGTATTTGTGTCTGCTTATTTATGTTGTGTATTTTTGTCACAATGTGAAGTTAAAATTAAAAAGGATATTTTGGGTTTATAAATCATGACTTACTGAATTATCATTTAAACTCCATTTTTGTAAAAAAAATTACATTTGCTGCTAATTAATTATTAATATGAGGTGGCATTTTCTGCTAACCAATTATTGACATGAAGTGGTATAAGACTGTTATTCTTGCTATTCATTAATAGTCAGGATTAATCCTGACTTTTGCTAAATTAATATATGCCACTTGTCTCATTGCAGAGGCATTAATACTTGGAGGGCAGTTTTAAATAAATTATGGAAGCCAGGATTTTTTATGGGACAGCATCGCATTATCTTTCCTCCAATAATGGAAAATGAAAACGAAGGATCAGCCAATGGAGATCAGACAACCTAAGGCTCAACATCTAGCCACCGACTCTAAATCCCATAAGGAACCTTGTATGTTATGCTCTTCAACTGGATTTCCAAATACAAGGTGATTGATGGAGATACATTTTACGACCAGGAAGGAAGAAAAATAGAGCGATACAAGCATGAAAGGATTCTGAGTTAGCCAGAGCTTTGAGGTGCATCCTTTTCCTATACTTTCCTATACTTCCCATACACACACACACACACACACACACACACACACTTTCTTATAATTTTTCTTAATTGTAAACATCCCCAAAGCACTATAAACCAATGAATTTCAGAATCTGGATTTTATTTGAATTTGAATTTGAATTCAATTAATACAGGTAGAAAGAGAAAACAGATCTGCTGGATAAAGCAGAATAACATTACAAGGTCTGTGAGTGTGAGTGTAGAGGGAGAGACACATGCCTAAATTCAGCATTTGAACGGTTTGCCGCTCTTCTACATACTCTTCAGAGGCCTTCTGAATCTGCAGTCTCTTTCCATCAGCCTGAGCCAGGGCAGTGTATAGCCTTTTCTTCCAGTCACCAGTTTATGCTTCCGCTGCAAAGCTGTACCTTGTCCTTTGAAAAGTCCTTCCCTCACACTCTATCTGCAGACTGAAGGATAGTGCTCTCCCCTCTCTCCACTCTCCTCTGTCATCTCTCTTCTCTCCTATCTCCTCTCTCCTCTCACAAGGTTTTGCTTATTCAGTGCAGCAGCTAAATGAAGGTGAGCAGGCAACTTTACTTCTCACTGTTCCACTACAACCTTTCAAAAGAGCATGAGATGGCTTTTAAATGACCTTAGCACACAGTCAAATTCAAATGAACAGCCAGACACTGCCTGTCAGGAGTACAAGGCATGAAGCACCATGGGCATTGCATCTGGAAGGACAGAGGCACGACAAGAACAGCAGATGTGGTCGCCTCACCCCATTTCTAATTATGGAAGCTAAGGCCTTCTCAGAGAGTGAGAGCATTTTCCTCAGTCATGCTGAATGAAAACAGCATTCGGGAGCTCCGAAGAATCCTCAGCACAGTCCAGGCTGTGTTCCTTCTGCCTTCAGTGGTATCATGGACTAGTGAGTCCCCTTCCTGGAGGTGACAACTGAGATGGGCTGTGTTGCTTGCTGACCTTGGAGTCCCTGAGTCTATCTCACATGCCCTTTCCATGAAAACATAGCCTGCATATTATCAAGTAAAGTCCAGTTTCAAGCTCCCAAGTTCCTTTCACAAAATCGTAAGGGGAAAATGTGTGCACACATTTTTCAGGAATGAAACATAACTTAGGAGGTTTCATTTAGGGCTGATTTATTCATCTTAACTCATCCCATTACTGGCATTTCTTAGAAATACATTGTTGAATGAGTTAAGATGGTGTGTCAAGTTTAAATTTGAATTTCATTATTGTTGAAACCTCAATGTTAAAATAACATGGGGTTTTTTTGTCTTTAATTTCCTCCTTTTTATTAAAAATAAAAAATATATATTTGAGGGAAAGTTATTGAAAGCATATTTTTTAACCCAAGGACCACCCAGACACAACGTAAATGTGCATTTAAGCAGTTTTAAAAAATGATACTAGGTATCAGAGCAATTGGCATAGCTCCATAGGAGTATTATTTTTTCTGGTGTATCATCACGTCAATACAGATCTAGACACATGATTGTGAGATTACAGTATATGAAGTGGCCAGTCCTTTGGCTTTATCTCTCCCTGTCAGACAAATTGAATTGCTTTCCAAATTTCATTTTTTTGAACTTGAAGCCAATTTTAGTTATGGGAGAACAAAAGCAATTTTAACTTCCATGATTTATTCACTTAACCTTAATAAAGCTGAAAAATAACAGTCTATTTGGTAATGGTAATCAAAATGGGCTTGCGAACCACTGGAATTAAAGTACAGTAATGAAAGTGCTGACAGATCCTTTACTGTAGTGATGGGAACAGTATTTCTGCCTTATCCACACTATAATCTGTAGATACTGCTTTGTTCTCTTAGTGAAGTGTGGAGAGCGATTTATTATCATTGTAAGCATGGACAGGCAAATAACCTAACACACTTCTCAAAATAATGGTGTGTAAGTGAAATCCAGTCTGTCACAAGACCAAAAATAATACTGTAGATTTTGGCCTCGTTCATCCAAGGATCTCAAAGTGCTCAGCTACCATTAAATGTTACCTGCTTATTCCTGCCCTTCAGATGGGGAAACTGAGGAGCTGACAGATCAAGGATACAATTCTTATATGATTTTTTTTTATAGAAGTGTTTTTTTACTGATTGCAATAGAACCTGAACTGGGTGTCATATGACTGGATAACAGAAGACATCCACAGAAAAGCTCACCTTAACAAAAACTTCTTTTTTGTAGCTAAGGACTTACAATGGTCCCAAAGACTGTAAGTGCCTTCATTAAGCTTGAATTACATAATCACGCATTCCAGTTCTGTTGAGTTGTACTGAAAATTATTCGTCTGTGGTTGCTGGCTAATACTTTATATGAAGTAATACGATATGCTATTAACACTGGCTAATACTGCAGTTTGGTGGTGAAGATGAGCTCAAGGTTCATGATTCCAACATCACTCAACATTCAAAGATGCTGCACAGATCTGTAAAAACCAAGCCCTGGTTGGGTATGATCCATGGATCATACCACCCCAGGAAATAATGTTTGATGTTCTGACGGTGATCCTATAGATCACCTACTTCTCTGCAAGGTCTTCACCTAAGGTGGAAAGGTCTTAAAGATATAACTCCTGTTGAAAGGGCTGAAAAGTGAGATTTCTATGATGTGCATGCTGCTCGATGCCATTTAATACAGTCTTTGGTTACACAAATACACTTGTGGTCTCTTACAAGACTCCTGTCTCTTTCAGCACACAGGCAAGGGGACTTAATTCATGCACACAGGTATTTTACTTCACCTTCACCATTTAATGCTCAAGGCCTCCTGCCATATCCATTGCACGCTACTTAAACCCTGTTCTGATGACAGAACTAATTTCCTCAAGAGATTTGCTCCAGTGCTCAGTACTATATCAGATGATTGCTTTGCAACTATCAATTTATAATCACAACGTCCTCTGCAGGGAAGAGGTCATTTTGCCCCCATTTTATGGTTGGAATGTTACCAGACAAAATGGAGATAAAGTCAAAAGTAACCACCACTGTTGGCTGTCTAATTCTGCCAATCTGCCTACAACCAGATTCCAAAATATCTAAGAACACTATGAGTTAGAAGTGCTGCTGAGAGTGACCTTAGCTTAGGCTGGTTGGGTGTTCTACAGCTAACACCAGGCTGCACAGAAGAGGAGGAAATGCATGCAATGAGACTCTGAAAAAGTCACTGGGAGTGACTTTAACTTTGTGCTGGAATTTTACCATGGCAGCATTTATGGGGCTTGACCATTAGATACTCTCACCTAAATCGTCAAGCCAGGGGGAGAGCTTGCAGAAACCAACCCTCTGTGCTACTCAGCTCTGATTCTTTCTCAGAAAGAAAAGACATATACCATATGAAGTTGTGAATTAAAATTTATTCTGAAAATATTTTATTCTGCATCTGTGTAAACGTTTATATACATATGCAGAGCCACCTTTTCAGACTCTAAAAAGAATGCTCCCTACTGTTAACTCTACACATCAAACCTCCAGCCAAGGACCATCCATGCTTTATCAAATTCCGGTTAACTGTAACTGCTCAAGCTCTCAAGCCCATGGACATCAATGAGACCACAAACATGTCTAAGGTATATAAGGACATAGGTGTAAGACAATGAGAACAAACAAGAATCACTTAGAAGCTATTTCTGCTTGTGGGATCTTTTACCATTTGTAATGTTACAGAGCTGTAACTACACATGATTTTTGAAATGGTGACTGATTCTCCAGAGCTGGCCATTAAATCAGACAAAAACTCAGTCTTTAAATCAAAGTTCTCCTTTTATCAGTGAGGTATGTCTTTATAGATTTTCTGTCCATTTTTCATTATCCTCCTCTAAAAAATATAAAGGTGTGGGAATGCCTCCAGGTGATTTTAATATCGCTCCTTTGCTTGAAGCACCTGATTAGGACGATGGGGAGGAGGTTACACAGCTTGAAGAGTATGGGAAGGCAGAGAGTGAGGGACTCAGGAGAGACTTCAGAGCCTGCAGATCATGCTCAGATGGAGAGTTTGCTGAACTGGGCCACAGAAACACTGGAAAGAAAACCTGCTAGGGAGCAGAGGGGAGGCTGCAGAGTTTGCTGGAACTTAAAAAAGTTGATGAACTGACTGCAAATAGAACTTGAAGTGAGTTCTGACTTTCCTCTTTTAGAGCATTGCAAGAGGAGTTGGCTACAAGCGTTTTCTATTTCTGTTATAGATTCCTTACTTTGAATTTACTGGAAATATACTAGCCTGTATCTGAACAGTCTGACTTTTGATTTGAAAAGCCATTTGATCCGCTTTTGGAAGTTTGTTTGAGGGTAGAGAGAGCTTGCCTCTCTTCATTTCTCTCCTCATTCTCTGATGCTGTACACTAATGGAGAACAGGAGAGTGGTAACAGGGGTTTCCTGGACGATGTCTTCAGAGAGGACACAAGGCAAAGGCGGTTTCCAGAAGCAAGGTGAACCATGTTGGACCAATTGTCTGTCCCAGTACAGCAAATTCTGCTAAGGACCCCCCAAAAATTTCAGTATTTTCCTGCCTGGCAGTCTCTGAAAGTGTAATGCAAACTAATTTTTTGGTTCAGCAATAGAACTTGATAATTTCTTTTCAGTGGACTAAAGAATCAAACACAGTCCTTCTTCTCCATTATAAAAGCATGTGAGCTGAAAAAAGACCCATAAGCAGCAGTGAGAATGGTTGGTAAGTTGCTTCTTATTCTTTGATATATAAATTTTGATATAAACTGACATTGGTTTTATCAAATATAATGATATCTTGCTAGTATGAGATCTTAGCATAAAACTCAACTAATGAGTCTTTCTTGGAAAATGGGAAGATGCTCCCATCCATAGATTACATTACTTATCAAGCAAATTATATTTTCAGATGTAATTCATGGCACTGCTCTTGCTTTAATTTTGTTTTCTAGACATAAAAGCTTGTGTTTCACACACGTTTGTACAGAAAATCTCTATCATTACAGGACTAAGAAGAAGAATAAAAAAGGGATAAAGCAGCCTGCTTACAGACATGCTGTAGCTGTAATGACCTTTTCTGCATTTTCAGCTCAATAGAAACAAATGCCGGACTGGACACAAGCCATACAGACATTTAATAGACAGCGGCCAGCAATGCGGTGGCCATTTGCTGGCACATGACAATAAATGAGAACATCTGAAAAAGTACCAAGACCCAGTTTATTTTTAAAGCAGTTTCTAAGATAAATAAAAATAACCTCTTCTTGAGGAAAACAGAACATCTTGGTTTGGAATCTGAACATATGAAATTTGCTTTAATTTTTTTTGTTACTGACAGCATTAACCCACTGATTAATTATCACATCACTTTATATCTTATAAAGTAGTGCTGAGTGTTGCCTCGGTGACTTGTTTAAATTAAACTTTGGAGGAGAAAAAGTAGTTCATAATTTTTCATTTCAGGTATCCACTTTGCATTGTGGATGCTTATTTGATGCAAATTGATCTAGAGACTAGGAAGGTTAAAATAAAGAAGTTTCAAGGGGAAAAATATTTATGGAAAAAGACCACAAATGCTTGCAAGTGTGCTTCACAGTTTATGAATCCTTTTGTCAACAAAATGAGCTTCTACAGCTTTAAAACTTGTCTTCATAGTTGGACTTTTGCACCTTAGGTTAGATAGCTGCTAATTAAGATATTACTTAAAATGTATTTTCCCCAGTCAGTGTATACACATCCGACAAGTGTATTCTAAGATTGAACAAAGAATAAATATTTGTGTTTTGATGAAAACACAGGGGAGTGTTCATATCAACTTTTATAAACAATTGAAGTGACTGTAGATAATCCAGCATTATTTATTTTGATGTAAAAAGTCCTATGCTGATATAAACATCCTCAATGCAAAATTACTTGTTACTGCTTTTGTAAATGCAAGATCATAAACAAATTTCTGGGGACAGGTAAATATGGAGAATATTAAGCTTAGTGACCAATATCACCTACCTCAGGGTGAAGAGCAAGAGACTTCATCACAAGAAATTGCAAGATAATTTGTACATACCTTTTTTAATGATAAACACTATTTAGCAGATGATTTTGTATATTCCACAACAGTTTTAGTTTGAAATATTCCTCTTTAATGTAGTTTTCTAAGTTCATATGGTCTTATCAGCATAAAAAATCCCTCCATTTTTGAATACAGGCATGTATTTTACCTCACCACAGTCTCACAGTATTAAGTTCCAGAGGCTAAATATGGATTTTTTTAAAGCCTTCCTCTTCATCATTTTGGAATTCCCCTATTTTCAGTTTTCTTGAAAGCTTGCGTTATTATACAACTGCATGTATACTAATACCTGTTCTTTTACATCATTCATTGTTTTAAACAGTTTTATCACCTTCATTTTTATTCACTTTCTTTGTAAAATAAACATATCTAATATTTTCTTCCTCTCTTCAAATGGAAGTTTTACATTTCTGTGTTATTTTTCAGTCTATCTCTGAGCATGCTTTATGTTTGGCTTGTATTTTGGGGAGTGGAAAGTTGAAAACTGGACAGAGAATTGTAAGAGTAAAAAGAAACTGTCTTCATAAAGCCATTGTAATGTTTTCTGTATTAGTTTTTATCTCATTCTTCATGCATCCAAATATTTTTATTTATTAAATTTTTGGCTTTCCAGCCCCTAGTGTACACGGAGCAGGAGTTTCATCTATCTCTTTAGAATAAAATAATGTTATTTTCCTGGAATGGGCACAGTTACTATAGAACCTAATAAGACATTGTACCAGATGCATACTGCTTCTTCCAATTTATAGCAGAAACACATTGCATATTTTAAGTTTTCTGAATAATTTGTTGTAATCACTGGCCTTACCTCATCTCTCTTGTGTACATCAATGTGCTTGTAAATTTGATCATAAATATTTGCATGCATAGGCAAACAAAACTCCTGCATATCCCATGCTTATGGGAGCAATTAGGTGTCTTTTTCGAGTTGCAGGTGGCCATTTTGAACATCGACTTTTTGAAGACTTGCAAAATAATTCCTTACTAGGACTCTTAGTTAAAATCTCCTGACTGAGGGCTGAATGGCACAAGAATCTTGTTGCCTTTGGGCCAGCAAGCTATTTTCTGTTTTGCTAATCTAAATATCTTCTACCTGGGTCATTGCCTGAGGTTGTGACTTGCAACTCAGTAAATGTCCATTTTTCTTTTCTCGAAGAAATAGGAAGGCATCCCTATGTATTCAAGATGGATAGAAACTTTTTGTGCTGGTTAAAGCTTGCAAGGCCTAATCCTTGGACCTGTGCCACTTGACACCAGTCAGCTAAGGAGTTTGCCTTTTGATATTACTTTTCAATTCTGTCCTTTGGACTTCTGCTAAGTGGTACAGAAAACAAAACAAAAAAAAACCAAAAAACCCAAGCCTGCAGGGAGGTTGCTTGTCTGTCTCCTTGAATTGTATCAGATTAAGAGGGAAAGCAGTTGCACTTCTTCAACAGTTTCCTTACAGGCATTGACAGTGCCAGATAGTCACAACCACTATGCTCTTCTCCAGCAGAAGCTTCAGTCCCCACGTAGGTGAGAATGTGGCACATCATCCTTCTTGGCTTGGGCAGGGACTTGATGTTAGAAAGCTTTTTATATGTTCTGGGCCCAAAACTTGGAACTATTCTATTCATGTGAGATGTCTTTTATCCTGGTGGGCTAGTCAGACTCCAAGTAAAATGAAGAAGCAAAGTTTGTAGGATCATAAATATTTGATATTGTAGGATCAGCCAAGTGTTTGTAGGATGCCTAAATTAATCTCCTAACAAGAAAGAATGATAGCAAAATTTAACTCCCGTGAGCACTTCATATGCACAAAGATCACGCTTTTTGAAAATAACATCTGATTTTTAACAGCTTTTTTTAATCAAGAGAAAGGAACTCCCTGAAGGAGCTGTGTGCTTACTTGGTGCTATTCCTAAAACTCCTCTGAATACCAGCATATCATGCTTACCAATTGAACTGTTAAGCCAGAAGGCACTAAAGCCTATATTTTAATGTGACACGGTTTCCTCCTTTTCACCTTCTGAAAGCACCCCCAAATCAAACCCATGATGTGTAATTCTGGTGGCCTGGTCCTCACACCAGAGCTGCCATCTGCCAGCATCTTAGGCAAGGAGCAGAAATGGACACACCTGATTTAGGAGGACAGAGGGCATTTTCTTCTCTTGTCACGGAAATAGTAATTGTACAAAATATTTTATTATTAATATTGAAAATGTCCTCTGGTTGGAAACTCATTTGCATCAGCATGCTGCCCTCTGCTTGTTATTTCTTCACTGCAGAAAGGTACTTCTCAATGTTATCTATACGAGAAGGTTTTAGATTTACTTTCTTTAGTTTGTGAGGGTTTTTTCCCCTAGCTGCTGAATAGTGCAAATAACCTGTAGATCTATGCTGAGATAAGGAATAGTGAAGGGAATTTTTGCTCAAGGCCACTGTGCTCAAACAGACCTGGGCAGCTCCTACAAAACCCTGTAATCAAGACTCAGAAGATGACCTTGACCTACCTCTCCCTTCGAGCCCCCAAGTCAGTGAGTGTTAGACTGGATATTGAAAGTTAATGAGGCTGCAGCTCGAATAAGTCACGTGTGAGACTGTGGATGAAGCACAGATGGCCGAGGAGGATCACAAACAGCTTTCCTGTTGGATGGAAGGTTAGGGAGCCAGCAGTGAAGTTCAGCCAGGACCTAGGTAAAGGTAGGGAGAATCCTAATTCCTTGTGGGACCCAGGAATTAGACTGATGGGCTACGTCTATCAGTCAGCATGAAACAGCTCATTTTCAGTCCTGCATTAGCTGTAACAACTACCCCAATACTTGCACTCAGTGCCTTATGCTGCTGTGGTTGGGCCATCCCTGGATATACCCAGGTGATGGAGTATGACACTTCCACAATGCACAGATTTAATATGCTTTTATTATGAATGTTGCGCTGGGGGAAAATATTGGGTCGGCCAAGTGACTGATCATGGAATCTCTGGCGTTCAGCAGCTGGAACTGCAGAATCAGTGACAGCCTTTTTTTACCCTTGGCACTAGGCTTGATATTTACTTAATACTGATTTTCTTTGATTAAGAAATTGGCTAAGCTATCACAGACATCCCTCCTGTCTCTCTCTTCTCATCTTAACTTGAACTGGCTATGTAGCAAAAATGAAAGCAACAGTCAAAATCCATGAAGGACTGTACTGCAAAAAAATCTGGAGGGGAACAAAAGTTATAAACTCCTAATAACACACAGTTTCTTTTCTCCTTGTTTGTGAGACTGGCTCTCATACCTGCAACATGAACAACTGTTTTCTTCTGTGGTTTTCAAGTTAATAGATAGTTAATCTTTTGGGTATTAATAGTCAAAACCATTTTGAAATACTTTCCTAGACATGGTCGTATTGCTTCCAAAAAAGAACAAACCAAACTTTAATATGATTTTGTAGTATTAAAAAGGCAATAGATTTGTCTTTCTTTCTTAGGGCACAATCTCAGCATCATGTTTGCAGGAGATCTGCAGTCAGATTCCATGACAGCAGAGTTCAGCTAGAAAGAAAAAGATAGGACCTTCCAAAAACCTGCTGAGAGTTACCTTGTTACAAAACACAAGTAAAGAACAAAAGCTTAAATATTCATGTAAAAGTGATGCAACATCAAGACTAATAACAGCATATGGATATAATTTTTCCTCTAAAACTGGCAATTATGATTCACGGTCTATAAGTTTTTACTCTTGCCCTATCTTCTATTTCTAAAAGTAAAGCAAGGTTAAAGGCAGCTGATAACTCTGAAGGGAAAAAGCCAATCTGTCAACTGAATTCAAAAGGTTGACAAAGCAGAGGCATGATATTAAAACAATTAGAAGATCCACGGCACTTAATTAGAAAGAATGTCCTTATAGCTGAGCTCGAGAACAGACTATTGTTGTAGTATCTGTACAGTCATACAGCAAGCAATATATCCTAATGGGCTTTATAGCTAATGAAGAATGACACAGAATGCAAATCTCTTATTAATCTGGATTAAGTAGAGAAAACAAACTTGTTTTAAACCTAGCCTTATAAACAGAAGGTCTAATCCTGAGCCTGCTTATATAGGGGTGTTAAACTAAATACAGTAGAAATGGTGTGTTTGCTCAGTGGTGGAGAACAAAGCAGGAAGCAGCCCTACAGACTGCCAGCAAGGGGGTTACTCTTTGCAGTGAAATATGAGTCACGGGATCTCACACACAATTAATAAGCCAAAATCAACACAGGCGGGGAACATTAGGCTCATTTGTTTAATTATTCACTACAGGCAAAGTCTGTTGTTCATTTGATTTCAGAATCTGGGCAGCACCGTTTTGCGCTGGATCGGACCCCATTCAGATCTGCCTCTAGACCAAACAAGGGAGTTTCTGATCCAAGCAATGGCCACATCTAAGAACTTTGGATAAAGTAGTATTTAGCTTTTGTCTAGGAGTTATGAACTGTCTGCAAGGTATAATGGCTTAAATTGACACATGCCAAAAGATCACTAAACTTTCAACAGCTGTATTATGTATCAAAAGCATTTTTATATATAACATCCACAAGGAAAACAATAACAGACTAAAATCAGCTTCATTCAAACACTCAGGAATTTGGTGAGAATCTTGATTATTGCTCTTTGAAGAACAATTCTGTGATTAAAATACACCATTTCAGCTGGTGGAAACATTTCATGCAGACGTGTCTGTGTTAACAGCAGATTAAATGGAGCATTTTATCACATTTCATAGGAAGGTTTTTAAAAGATAAAGATTATTGGGTTTGATCATCAGAATTTGTGTGGCTAGAGAGAATTTTATTCTGTGACATTCTTCCAAAGACTTACATTCAGCCCACTGTGAGCAGAAAGATGCCCACACTTCAAAATCTCTCAGAAAACTGAGCAGTGATCTGTAAGCCATTCCTACAGGGCAGTAATTATTTTGCACAAAGGGAAACTAAGGTATCATTTATCTTTTTGCCACGTAATACTGACTGATAAGAAACCGACACTGAATTTACTATTCATTTATTTTCTGAAGGAAAGGTGAAATCAGCTAGCTTTCCTCAGGTATTGACAGTGGGATCTAGCCATCGAGCTGACTCAGTGCTTGTACGAGGAAGAGAGAACTGATGGCGAATATCAGGCATCAGCTTTTCTGCAACAATGAAGAAAATACTGATCACATAGATAAAACTGTTGCTAGCTTAAAATATACACTAAGCAGAGTTAAAAGGAAAGATTCTTCACTGTGTTCCTGTGAACATATTCAGGCACTTAGTGCATTTCTGGATGTTCAAGAGTCCTGACCTCCATCAGCTGGTCTATGGATTTCAGTATTTAAGTAGCTGAGCAGGAGCTTGCAGGCTCAGCACTTCTGTGCATCAGGCCACCTGTTGAAGCGCCTAAATATAGCCCTCTGAGCTTAACCTCAGGCTTGACAACCTTGCCTATTACAAACTGCTATTGCACCTCTAGCAGTTATTCAAAAAGCAGTTCAAGGATCCCGTGGGTCAGGAAATTAGCAGGAAGACATCTCCAGCTCTCTCCATGCGGAGAGAAAGGCAAAGCTGAATACATTAGCAAATAATATAATGAGATTTGGCAAATAGCTGAAGCGTGAAGAACCACTGTGTTATCACTTAACACTAAAGCTGATGCCCAGCTGAAACCTGCCACTAAAGAGCTAATGCAAACTGAATTGTACTCTCTTCTTTTAGTGGGTGTATCATGTTTAGCTTACAAAAGGAAAAAAATGTAACTGTAATATATAGCTCAAATATGAAAACTCATAATGTTTCTCCAGTACTGGATGTATCTCTTTATCTCTCCTTGTAAACATTGATTTGGTTGGGAGCTGCAAAAGTTACTGGAAAACAGATTTTAGTGATTAAAACAAAACAGGTAGACTCTAAGCTCTGAGGATGTAATTATTATGCCCTGAGATGCTTGCATGTGACCATTTGTTTTTTAAACAAGATCAGTGCAGCATGAGTAAATAGATCTGTATATGCAGCTGTAGTGTTATTGAGGAGACTCACACCAGTCTAGTTATTCCAGTCCTGTGGAAATGACCATTTGCAATCTTAAAAATACCCCTTTTATATTGCTAGGTCTGCAGAGATGTTACATTTGTGTAAATTTCAGTGTATATTATGTAAACAGCACTGTTACCCTCTAAGTGAACACAGCCCTTGGATTAGCAATTTTTACAAGATCATCAGGCAGGATCTTGTCAACAGGATTAGTTTACCTCATTTTCAGACTAAGAGAGAAAACAAGAATCTGGATTCTCAGAACAGTTGGTAAGCATAAACAAAAATACCACGGCAGTACAATCACTTCTCAATTAAAAAATAATACTGTTTTTCTGTCCAGAATGCCAGAGAACCCATTGAGGAACATGTGACAGAATGCTGGGAAAGAACAGACTGTTATAAAAGGAAAAGCCAGTGCAGTTACAGTAATCGATGTGCTGCTCTGCGGGGGATCTTGGTCAGGGACCACCCCTTCTGGAGAACACTTTCAGCTGGTCTTGATAAAGCGAACACTGCCAGCACAAGTACAGAGATCTATTTCCAGTGAGAACTTTGAACCTTTTTTATGGTTAGCTGACCCCTTCAACAACCACCTGACAATCAGTGATGTTCCACCAGTGTCTGCTGGGTGTGCTGGATGCTTCGTATCAAGCAGCCGGGGAAGCACAGCCTCTAGCCAGGAAGCCAAATATTATCACAGGGAACCAAGTACTAGCTCCCATACCATGTGCTCGCATGCAGCTTTGTGTCCCGTGTGCATCTCCACCATGTCGCTGCCTCGGACAGGGCTGCAGACCAGTCATACAATAGCTCTAGTTTTATACTCTAGAGATCATTATAGCAGGAGAAAGTTACTCCCCAAAAAGTTCTCTGTGAGTACTTTGCACTCACAGATGGCTGCTGGACTGTTATACACGTAAATTCTTTGCTACCAACTTTCATATGCAAATGTTTTTCAGTGAATCTTACACTTAAATAGGAAAGATGAAGATCACTCAGAGTCAAGCTGCAGGACCTTTCTCGTCTGATGGATTGCAATATGCGTGGAATAGAGGTTTTGGTCCTATTGTACCTCCAGTTAATTGATTACCAATTAACTTGAGTTAGCTGAATTCAACACTAAGTGCTGGTCTAGACATGCCACAAATGTTTGTTCCAGGAAATTCAGAAGAAAAACCACAAGTATTTGAATTCTGAAAGAAAAAATGTGTGGAATATTCAGACTAGCATTAGCAATTGTGCTATTAGGTCAAGTTAGCATTGCAATTAATTACTGTGGGGTAAAGGGTACTAAAAGTGCTGGCACTGACATTACCTAATAAATTTGGTGTTCCAGATTGCCACTGACAGAAAATTAATTCTTTCATATCATTTGGAGCTGGTCAGTAGATATGTGAGAATTCACATATGTGAGATCTCAGAGTATAAGGTTATAATAAATATGTAAATGCTTTGGGTAAAATAAACTTAGCTACACAAACATTAACAACTTTCTTGTTTATAATTTCTGTGTGTTACTTAAAGTACTAACAATGTATTTACATTACATCTTTGCTTTGGTATGTTAATTAACTTAAGCTTAACAGTCATAAACCACCAGGAATGTAATGAAGAAAACTAGTATTTGCTTTACTACCTTTTTCCATACTTTAAAATATTGATGTAAGCTCAGTTTTTACATTCTTATGCTTTTCCCGTCTTTTAAGTCTCCCCCCTTTGTCTTCTTAAATCTTTGTTCTTCATGGGTGGGAGCAAGCAGCTCCACATCTCAACCTGTTCCAATTAAAGTAAAATAAAAACCAACATTGTAACATTTTCTTTGACTGACATCTTCCAGAAATAAGTGTTATGATCAAATGATAAGTCAGTTCCTGCCCCATGCACAGCACATTTATGTTTTTAGTCACAGCCTCCCACAGCTCTACTCCCAGCCAAGTGGGATATCTAATGGTATTTGCAGTTTGCACCTAACATTTTATCCCCTGCTTTTCCACAGGCAAACTTCTTAGTTTCCTTGCATTATGTAGCCACAGTGAAGGGGCACGATACCTCCCGTCTACCACACAGTGTTTGTAGAGTGGGAGCCAACCATGTGAGCCTCATGTTCAGTGTACCTGTCCTCATGAGTTTGGGAGAGGAGGCTATCAGACCACTTGCCTCACATCCAGGCTGACCTAACACATACAGAGATCCCACCTGTGATGCCAGCTTCCAAAGCTCCTTTCTGTCCCTGTCCTGTACGTGAGGAAAACTCTCAGAAAATCCCTGTATCACTACCCCACATGTAAGTCAGATGTGTGAAGAAAGGGGTGACAGCAGCTTTCCCTAAATACTTAAAAAGGGTCTTATAAAATGAGGGAGAGGGACTTTCTACATGGGCAGATAGTGACAGGACAAGGGGGAATGGTTTTAAAGTGGAAGAGGGCAGGTTTAGATTAGATGTTAGAGAAAATTCTTTACTGAGAGAATGATGCGTCACTGGAACAGGTTGGCCAGAAAAGTTGTGAATGCCCCATCCCTGGAAGTGTTCAAGCTGGATTGTATGGGACTTAGAGAAACCTGGTCTACTGGAAGGTGTCCCTGCCCATGGTGAGGGGGCTGGGAATAGATGATCTTTAAGATTCCTTCCAACCCAAACCATTCTATGATACTATGATATACAAAGACAATGGGATTAACTATGAGCAAGGCCACTCCATGAGGAAGAACAAGCTGGGAGCTAAGGATGACTGTAACACAGACAAGAGTCTCACCAACAAAATATAGCCCTTGAGCAGGGGCAGTCAAAGAACAGGAGATCTACAGGCTTTACCAGTCCCCCACTGAACACAAAGAGGTGAAATAAAAAGTCAAGTCCCAGACCAACTCAGGAAAAACAGTAGCAATTTGGAAAGACCAGAAGTTGAAAGGAAGCTTGATGTCAATGAGGTACTGGTCAAGTCTTTACCTCTGGTGGCTGCTGAGCTTCTGCTGAAATAAGTTAAAATGAAAAAAATTGTTGTATTTAATAATCTGGCTGCTCATGCCCAAGTTTTTGGGGCGTGTGAGCTGGGCTGGTGATGGTAAAGGTCTGGCTGATATGGCTTTAACAGGGAAATACAAAAAAACAAGGTGGATTTGCAGGACTGTGTGTGCTCAAGGAAGTTTGTTACTGGACTGATGTCAGCAGTGGGAAAAGGCCCCATATGAAAATGGTCTTGTTTGGCAGATGATTGAATAATCAGGCTGTTTTCTAGAAAGCTAAGCTTTGGTAGCAAATACCGGGGAACGTGTGCCTGCTGGCCTCTCACAGATTCTTCTGGCCTTATTTACGAGGAGATTGTGAGCCTGGTGAAATTGGGCAAGCAGGCTGTAGGAATGTGGGAAGGGGCTGGAATACTTTAGTGGTAGAAACTGAAATTAGCGGAGAATGGAGCTTGTGGCATAGGTACGTGGATGTTATTGTCATAGGCAAAACTCTGACTGTTGAGGGGAAGTAACCCAGCCATCTTGGAGATGCTGGAGGTCTTGTTACAGGATTTCATTCTCTCTCTTTGTGAGTGAAGCAGAAATGGGGTAGAAACCAGTCTACCTGCCTGCTGGTTTCATAGACCCAGAGAACATTCGAGATTGAAAGAGACCTTTGGCAGTCATCTTGTCAAACCCTCTTGCTTAAGAGCATAGGTCCACATCCAGATGGCTTTTGCATATCTCTAAGGAGGAGTGCAGTTTGGGGATGGTGCAATGAGGACCGGGGAGTTTACACTTGGAGGAGACCCATGAGTTTCTTCCAATATCTGGCTTTGGTTTGGGCCTCACCAATCCTTAATGATGGGGCAATTATTGCCTGTTAGTACTGTTGAGGCATTGACAAGAATCTGGGCTTCCCCAGAGTAAAATGATGGTTATGAAGGAAAGATAAATGATGCTGATGGCTGTTCTTTTTCTCTGAAAGTCAACTGAAAAGTGTTACCTGATGCTATTCTTTAAAGCTGTCATGCTTAGACCATTCAGGATCAGCTCCCTTGCATTTTTTTAGTACTGTCCAGATCAGGTCACCTGTTTGATAACCTTTTCATCATATCAAATTAGTAGCTGCAAAAGCCTTCACATACTTTCCCTAGAGCATATTTGCTGTTATGCATTGTTAGTTGTATAGCTGTTTTTCATTGAAACATGCCTCTTTCAGAAAGAGAAAAGGGATTTTGTAGCTTTGGATGTAGCATATAAGCTTCTTAATTCCCGAGTAATGTTCTTAATTAGCATTCAAACTGGTGTCATCTGGTAGCTGTGCTTCCTGGAGGCACTGTATCCATATAAACACACTTACTGCTTATTTTCTATGTGACTTTTTTAGACCCTACTGTATGCTGAATAACAGGCTATATGAATGCAGTGTCTCACTTTTTTATCTAGATTTTGATTTTCTCAGATTTCATTTTACCTATAGAATGGTAAATTAGAGCCTCAGATGGACTCAACTCATTATGAATCAGCTATTATTTTTTGAGAATAGTAAAAAAGCAAAGTTATGGAAACATCTTCTTTCCCACTTTTGTTGTTATCATTAAGCTTTTCAAGCTTAGTTTCCTAATAATGCCTAGACATCAGTGGGGAATGGGGTCTTACTGATGTAAGGCTTTTTGCTGATGTACTTGAGTGCCTCCACTGAAGTGATTAGAGTATAACAGCTAAAATAGACACAAAATAGAAAAAAAAAAAAGGAAGAAAATGCTCTTTCAGGAGCTCAGTAAACATAGGAAAACATGGCAAAGGGGGTAACAGGAAGCTGTTGCATCCTTGGGTATCTGTAGTACAATGCAGTAGTCTGCCTACCCATGAGACCTACTGATGAGGCTACTGCCTCCTTACTTGAACTGCTAGCACCTTTACTTTCCAAACATATGGGAAAGTACTTAAAAAATCTGTATATATATGAAGATTTAGATGCTCTCAAAGCTTCAAGTCCTAAGTTTGGAAACTACAGCTTTCTTAACCTAGAGAAAACACCTTGGTGTACAACACCGAGGGCTGATTTTCATACATGTTACTTCAGATCAGTGAAGTGCACAGAGTAGCACTGCATGTAAGATGGCTAAGTTCTTTTTTTTAGATAAGGATCATTATTTACTATTTCAGGGATCAAATACAGGCTTTATGCAGCTACTGCGCTCAGAAGAAAGGGAACCAGTGAGGCCTTACTGTGCTAAAGATGACTGATTTCTTAACTGGGCATAGAGTGCCACCTGCAGCACCAACTTAGAAGATGAAAATGAAATAAATAAAGCCATAGCCATGACTGAAGTGAATGTAATATTATTATTTTAATAGTGTAATGGACAAATCCACAGGACTGAAATTTGAGAACATTAAAAAAAAAAAACACAACCCCAAGGTGCCTCTTATTTGTCTTGAAAATGGCGTAGAGAAATTAAGGAATAATCAAAATGAGTAAAAGAATTGATAAAGCCAATACATAATTTAGCAAGAAAATATATTGTGAATTTTTAGGTTGAATATATCCAGAAATATATGTGAAAAGACATAATGAATGTCAAATATATCTTGCAATTAAATTTATTTTAAGGAGCCCTTAATAGTCCTTTAAGATTCCTTAAGACTTGGAAACTTACACTTTGATTAATATTAATTTAAAAAGGGTATTTGAAAATATATGGTGAGTACTCATCACTGAAATGGATGGAAATTCCTCAATTCCTAAACAGTTAGATGAATCCAAGCTTTTAAACAGATTTCATAGTTGCTTATCTCTTCATGTGGGCAAACTACTATCCCATATTTCCATACACTTGAAATCTGAGGAAATTGCAGCTTATAAAAAAGCTTGCTTTAAAAATATTTACAAATTAATTTGGAAACATCTCAAACATATTTTACACTTCAGCAGAGTAGTGCACGCAGTCATTAAAGTAATCTGCAGATGGAAGGTGATCTTTAAGAAACTCAGAAGTACAAGAAATCTGGAAAGGAAAAGGCAGATGGTGGTTGCAGCTCTGGCATCTTTTCACTGGTGCCTTGTAACCATTGTATCTCTGACTTTGGATGCAAAGCTGGAATATGCCTTAGAAAAGCAAGAAAAAGCATCAATGTAGTATGTATACGCTGGGCTACAGCCATGGCTCCCAGATGCCGACACCATATTGCTGATTTACACAGCACATTACAAGGAAACTACCATGCTAACCCCAAAAAACTCTGGTGACTTTGGGAATTGCTCTAAGAATTTTGTTTTAGTTACCACCAACCTGAGTTTGTTGTTCAAAAGCCAGTGGTAATTTTACTGTCAAGATACAAGGGCAAAGGAATTGGCCTGTATTTTTAGGACTGAATGGAATCAGAATTGTATTTTTAAAGCAAAACAACTTCTTTGCTGCTGTTCTCAAAGGAAGAAAAATAATTAAGAAGGGTATGATACAAAAGCACTCAGTACTCCATTTCAGAGATAAATTACAGCTTTGAGGTTAAATGATGTTTGTAAGAATATTTGTTGTAATCCATTAGCCTGAGTGACACTTTGTACAAGTTTCCATTTTTTTCTGAAATACCCTTTGCATAATTTTAAAAGAAAACAACACTAACCCCCCTCTCAATATTCCTGCTGGCTTCTGGGCTAAACAAAAAACCCCCAAAACCTAAACTGAGAAAAACACAGTCATTAAGATCATCTTGGGAGCTAAGTGTTTGAATAAGTCAAGAGGACACTGGAGACACCAGTGTTCTGTTGATTATGAATTTGCATTTTCAAATTGAGCAAAAAAAGTTGAAAACTTTAAAGGAAAATTAAAATGGAAGTATAACTAACATAACTGACATACAGATTGCTACTAAAAATGTCCTCTGTTTCTGAACTTTATTAGGCACAGCCAATTTAATCAAAACAAACCAGTCATGGTTAACATAGTATCAAGAGTAGAAACACATTTTACAAGTTCAATTACTTAAAGGACAGAATAAAGACTCCTAGGTTATTAATGAAGGATCTGGCGAAGTGATGTCATATTTCTGAAATTAAACAGTAGGAAAATAATTTTCTGTCACTCATTCTGAAAAAACCTTTGAAATCATTAGTGAATTTTCATCAAATACAAAGTATTCAGCTAACTGAAATTTTCAATCTAAGGTGAATTTGCAGGGGAAGATTGAAACACTGTTTTTCCTTTAGTTTCAATATTAGCATAATGCTGATTTTTTTGTATATATACACCCTTGGATTATGTTGAGTAATGTTCAAGGAACCTGAAAGTTCAAAGTTTGAAAGTCTAAGACAAAATATTCAAATCTAAATAGCTCATAGTAGTGTTATAGCTCCATCTCTTACACTGCTAATGGAAAAGTGTGTGTGTGTAGGGCTTTTACTCCATGGGACCTTACAGAGAAAAAACTAAGTTTGTGTTAAGGACATTTCAGTCATGTCTGACTGTGGTATGATTTGTACACTTGTCTTGAATTCCAGATGACTGATTGGAAAGGCAATGAGTCTGAGGTAGCCTAGAATCCTAGCAGACTCTTCTGTTTCTTTTTCAGAAGATGCACAGTTTAAGGACTGGCAAGGCAGGCTTGGGTTGCTTAAGCCACTTAAGTCCATGCACCATGGGGAATAATTGGCCTTTATGTCACTTGGCTTTCCCAAACATACAACTCATCAGAAGTGGTGTGCCCATCTCTTTCCTTTCATATTACCTGAAGTACAAGGTGTTCCCAAGTGTGTGTGAGAGAAAGCCAGGAACTGCTGCTGCAGGGCAGTTTGACTGGGTCTCTAGGGAAAAAAAGCATCCCTCTGAAAACAACTGATTGTGGGCTAAGTGTTAAAATAAGAAAATCTAGTATTAGAATCTCCACAAGAGGGCAGTATTAAATATTAAAATAGCATTAGTTTCAAGAGCACATGTGTGAAAGTACTGGTGACAATATGATTCATCAGATGCAATTTATTTTCACTCAGTTTTTCATAGAGCTACCCGAGGTCTGAGATTAAGAACTCCTAAGACTGAGATAAAGGTGAGGAGAGGCAGCAAATATCAGTCCTCCAAGTTATCTGTAGCACAGATTATGCGTATTTACTATTGCCAGCTCCCCATCATCCTAGTGGGATGGAAAGGAGATTATGAAGTTATATCCTGGAGGTCAATGCTCCACAAAAAAAAATAACCCTTGCCCAGTAACTAACATGAGACTATGCTTAATACTATCTAGTCCATTAGAAGATAATGGATTGACTTGGTGATATAGCAATGTGGTTATGCAGCTTGTTGGACACACACTTTGTAGGAGGGCAGCAGGGGAATTTGATCTCATATGTAGGAAAAGCTAGAAAAACAGAGGTAAATGGAAGAAATAATTAGGAAAAGTAAATTGTGATGTGTGGGAGAGAATTGTAGCAAATACTGAACAGGGAGTGTAAAAAGGGACAATTAAACCACTGAAGAGAAGTCAAGAGAAAAATACAATGAAAATAAGTGTCCTTCTTATTTTAGTTATTGCCAGCTACAGAGAAGTGACCATGTCCTTTACTATGCACTCTTCAGGTAGTGTTCAGTGATGGGCATAGGCCCTAGCATGGAGGACAAAGTCATCCTAGGTCCACTCAGCTACCTGATGTCTTCAGAGCCCTGTGTCCTTCCATCCCACAGGTTCCTGTTTATTTGCCAGGGCTGTGCATTTTATTGCTACCCGTGGTAGCTCAGCCATGTCGAAGGGCATGAATTTGGAATTATGGAGAGACGAAATAAACAGAAGTGATTATAATAAAGAAAAAGGGGCCCAAGGGGCTCATGTTTATAGAGACTTTACAATTCAACCATATGGAACATTCTGTTTGTACCAAGGGTTTTTTTCCATGCAATAAAGGTTGCTTACAACCACCAAGATTCAGGCTGAGATCTGCCACAGGAGTTTTCTAAATTGCAGTATCTTTTTCTCTTCAAAGAAGTCATCCAGAAAAAGCAAAGACATGAAGCCAGATGATTTTCCTCTGCCAACGAATATGTGTACACAGAGCAACACTGTGCTGTATATCTTGTTGATCTGGTGGTTTCTTCTTTAGAGTGCAGTTAAAGGCACTAACAGGCTCACAGAACCTGAGGAAAATGTTCCCCAGGTCCCACATCACAATATCATTATATTCAATTGTGTAGAAACAGCTCCCTACCACACTTTGCTATTGAGTCTTTGTTAAAAAACTTCCCCTTTTATTGCCCTGTTTCCCACCTGATTTATTTGTTTATATATTATTTTGTTAACTTGGGGGATTTAACAGCTTCTTCTGAATATGTAGGACTGACTAGACTTGAAGTAATTATTTTTCAAATGAGTTTTCTTGCTTGAATGATCCCCTCTTGTCAAGAACTTCCTTTGGCTCTGAACTTTTTTTACTTAAAACACATTAGAAAAACAACTTGCAAGAAATGATTGCACCCTTCAAAACTGCTGTTGTAATAACACTTCTAGCAAATTTGCTGTGGAGGAAAATTGTTAGTATTCTTTTGAAATAATTAAAGTGTATAAACCAAACAGGGTCTTTTTTTAATGGGAGGGGAAGGATAACACTTAAAAGACTTGTGTTCTCCTAAAGGACTGAAGACAGGAGACTAGATACTTTCAGCATCTTGAAAGCAAAGATGGGGCTGGATCCAGCCAGAGAAATAATCATCACATTGGTTGTAAGGAACCAAGAATGGGTCAGGCAAAAAAAAAAAAAAAAAAAAAAAAAAGAAAAAAAATTTGAATCATCTTAGTTCTAGAAGAGTAACAGAAGGCAAAAGCACCTAGGCCTTCCCCCTCCAGGTAAACATTAAGCATCTGGTGAGCTCTGACCACAGCATGTGATCACTGAAGGTGGTCACCAAGGACCCCCCCACTGGGCTGCCCTGAGGAATAGATTACAGCCCTGCTCATTGCTGCAGGGCTCCCCCAGGGATACATGGAAGTTGTGATGAACCGTACGAGAACCTTGAAAGACCAGTGTGTTCTGCCTGTTTTTGCTGTTCTTGCATGATTTCTGGCGCTAAACCTAGCACCTCGATTTCCACAAGTGCTGGGATTTGCTATTTGTTTCTTCTGGTTGTGGCAGCAACCACTCTAAGCACCATTCCAAGTACTATTACCCAGGCACCAAAAGTATCTGTAGGAAGCAAAAAATGCTTCCAGAAATTATATTAAGTACCTGATCCTTCATTGTTTTTGGCCTGTTCATCACTTATATATAGCAATATTAGTATATTCACTTTAACTTGTAATTACTCATGTATAAATTTAAGTTAATGTACAAATGTTTTCACTTGTGGCCATACTGGTAGCATTTACCTGCTAGGTGACTTCAGAATTTTCTTTGGGCTTTTTCAGGAGGAGGCTTCAGTAGGGCAGACCTAAAGATCTGTCGTGGGCACTGGGTGTTGGCTGCGTGAGCCTTCTTGTCAATTTTGCTCATGAAGTCAGTCTGTGGGAGTGCAAATATGTACAGTTTTACTGAGAGTGGTTCTATATGGAGCCATTTGGTGCCCCTGGGTATTTCCTGGCTTATCCTAAATACTTGGGATCTGAACATAAAATGTGTGTGAATATGTACAAGGAAGCTAGCAAAAACATTGGAGTTGGATTATAAGAGAAAAATGTTATTTTTTTCACTGTACAAACTAAAAATTGGAAAGGACAAAGGTGACTAAATGAAAAGAGGAATAGTTTAAGTTGAAGAACACGGACTGGGAAATGAGCTTACTCTCAGTTAAATCTGTTGCAGCGAAGGCCAGTAACAAAATTCTGAATTGTTTCTGAGGATGTATCTTCAGAAAAAGAAAAGAGCTGGGGTTAATTCAAACAGTTTTTGATTGAGGGAGAAGTGGAAAGGTTTGATTTTGACCAGACATTTGATGAACTGTAAAATAAGGCTTAATTAAAAAGTGAAACACCATAGCAGTGACAATAGGTGGCAGTGTCGTCTCAGAAAAATCCATTTCTTATATTTTTGCTTCTTCCTGGATTTCCTCCTTTAAGGGGTTGGGAGAGAGTAATAACCGTAGAGAGCATCGGAGTCAAGAGTCAAGATTATTACTAGCTTTCATCTGAGGTTAATTTTCTTCCCAGCTTTTTTTTTTTTTTAAGTCATCATCTTGAAGATTTGTGTGAAGATTTCCTATTTGGAATTGACCTTGAATCCTACAGTTACAAATGCAGACCAAAAGGTAGTTTTTAATACTCAGTCTGTATGCTAGGATTTGAAAGCCTAAGGGGCTCAATCAGCTGGAAAGCAATTCAATTGATTAAGGGATGAGTTGAAGCTGTTTAGGATGCTCTGCCTGCCTGTCAGCTCTTCTGGTGATTCCTTCAGGTTTCCTATTTCCTGGCTTTGCACGCAGCAATCTCTTCTCCCCTGCTGCAGTGTGAGACCTTGCAAGCAGCAGTGGGAAATGTCACCAGGCAGATGAACAAAACCATTCACAAAGTTGATAACACATGAGAAACAACCTGCCTTCCAGACTCACCGAGGTAAAGCTTTCCCTGTCCTTTTAGTTATAGGCTAAAGAAAAGCAATGATCTGCAGCTTTGAACAGGGTTCAAGGCATCTCTGCTCCTTACAGTATCACAGATGTTTTCTTGTGCAACCTCTGGCAACTTGCCTAATCTCCCCCTCTGCTGCTTAGTCTGTACAATGGAGATAGCAGTTTAATTTGCCTGTCTTCAGGATAAAGCTTGTCTCTCACTCTGCTGTCCTCTGCTAGAGGAGTTCTGTTATTGAGTCCAACTTGTCAGTTGTGTAACACAAATAAAATTACTTATTTGCTTAAGAGTTTCCAGGTTTGAGGGGAGCAACAGAAACAGAATAAAGGTAATACAAGGGTGAAATCACTTCATACAAAGTGCTGCAGTGGACCAGGATCAGAGGTGATCTGAAACCAGCAGTTAGATGAATGACCTAGAGTATGGAAAGATCTAGATTAATTATCTGCTCTGCCAAAAAACATTTAAAGTTTCCAAATAGCATGAAAGAGCGCTGAATTGTAGGAAATGGGATATTTATGGGGAAAAAAGGCTTGGAATCTACTAATATTAATTTTGTGTACAAAAGAGTGAAAATCATCATTTACTTACATACTTAAAGCCCTCAGATGAGTAATAAGAATTGCAGCACAGATCTTACCTGCTTAGGCTGATGTAAGGAGTGCTGCTTGTGGCTAGGTAGCAAAAGCACCTAGACAGGGCTGAAACTCCTCTTTGTTATCTCTTCTGAGGCAAAGAACTTGATCTTGGTTGCCTTTCCATGCTAGTTCACTATACAAGTCTATATTGGGTAAGACCTCTTTTTTACCTCCCCAAAGAATTCGGGAATTCAAGTTCTGCATAGAATTTTTTTCCTCTATATTTCTACTGGAACTTTTTTGCTAGATGCCTCCTGGGTTGGGGCTAGAGTCAAGGCACAGTCTCCAACATTGTCTCGCAAGTATATGAGAACCTCTGCTTTCAGTACGCTGTGACTGTTCTGCATTCATTCTTGGTACTGGATCTGCAGAGGGGGTATAAAAATCCCAGGTACCAGTGCTGCTATGATGCCTGATGCTCAGCTGCCAGCAAACACTGTTTCATGAATCTTATGGTGAATTTAGGTGAAAGAGGTTGTGCTTCACTGACGGCCCTGAAAGCTGTAAAATGCCACTCCGCTCCTGTTGTGGAAAACTGTATGGCTAAAAATTAAGCTTCTCATATGTTTCCCTCTCAGGATCTTGATGCTGCTTAGTGTGCAATGGGAATTAAGTCTCACTGTTGACATGATCGTTTTGAGATATCAACCTGTGAAATGTATTTGCTATGCAGTTAGATGAATCCTGGAAAATAATTGAGCTTTTCTCTGGCTGTTAGTGTGGGCATTTGTTACTTTTCTGGTTACAGCTGATCTTGGAAATGTTTGGCTTGGGGAATTGGTGCACCTTGGTGGAGTGAGCAGCCATTCTTATCACCCACAGGTTCTATCCTCTGGATCCTTCATCATCAGTTGTGCTTTGCTCTGTAGGAAAGAAATGTGTATGAATGTAAATGCCTTTATGATTCTATGAAAAGTAGCTCATCAGTAAGTCACTGATGAGTGAATCCCTGTGTGCCAGGTCCCTGGCAGATAACCTAGGACAACAAACCCGTAATAAATATGGAGAATGGAGTTATCTAGCAACTTGCAACAGCAGTGAAATGTGGGAATACTGTTAAAAGAGAAGAATAACATCTTAGATTGTAAATTTTGGGCAGCTAATTGTGTGGTATTTTAGATAGTATGATTATTATCCAGACTAACAATCTTTCTCCATGCCTGTTGCTTATGGAAACAGTATCTCCTTCTGACAAGACGCCTGAATATTTGCTTCCTATATATCTACCCTCTCTGAAGTCTGTAGGGATTCACTGGATAATGACTGTTTTCAAGAGCTCTGAAATATGAAAATGCTTAAATTGCACACCACTGAATTCAAGAGGAATTAAGTACCTAAACATATGCTGGGTAGCTAGGTTCTCAGAATAGTATTTTTTAATTAAAAATCCCAGATATAAATATTCAGTTTTGAATTATTACAAAATTAATAAGAAATATATGGTATTGTATGAATTAGAATAATACATAACACATAATATATTAATCTGTATGCTATAATTCATATCTTTGTTATAATTGCATATGAATTATGAATATGGTGTGGTATGAATTAATATGAAATCTATGGTTAAATTTGCACCAAGCTCCACTAAGTTAGATCTCTGTAAATGTAACAGATGCCTTTGCCCTATTCCAAGCAGGAATGAGGTAGTAGAAGATAAACCATGAAAAAGTGTATTCACTGGTTCTTATTTCCTCATCTGCTGCTGTTCAGTTTGTGCTTCTGCATTTTTCACTATGGAGTGGCTATTTGCAGATGATGAGCTATTTTCCTGAACTATGCTCTTGTAAAGCACTGCCCAAAGTAAATGGAGACCGGGAAGGCTCTCCCACATGGGTCCTTCTACATAGATGCTGTCAGCTACTGAGATGAGTTAGATACTTGAGCCAGCTGTGGGAACTTGGATGCCTACTACGTATTCCTGCTGCATAGCACTTATAAACAGTTTTGTAGTTTTTTATTGCACTAAAATAAGAGGAACAAGACAGCAAAAAAGTGAAATTCCTAAAAACTCCCACCTCACAGCCTTTAAAAATATGACTCCAAATAATCAATATTATCTGATGGTCTGGCACTAAACAAATGAATTATTCCTTCAACGTTCATGTCAGTCCTTTATGTCTCCATTCTTTTGCATTATTTCTTTAAGAACTTATTATTCTGCTTTCTGTCTTCATACAAAGGCTGAAATTGTGTTTTCCGTATGTGTCAGAGCTGGCCTGGAGCACTTCTAGCCCTATCTAAAATCTTGATATATAAAGGAGAATGTAACTTCATTATACTTTCCTCAGTAGAGACAAACACCATTATTGGTTTTCTTTTATGTTCCTTTTGTTTTTTTTAAGCTGAGGAGTGAGGAGAAAGCAGACTAAACTTTTAATAGCAGGTTACATTATGATGTGTATAAAGTCATATCATTCATATGTTAATATCTGTCCTATTACTAAAATCAAGTCTTTCAAGAGCTAAATAAAAGTATTCATAATTCCTCCTTCACCTGATACTTAGAAATGTTGGTAAATGATAGAAATATTCCCTTTCTGTAGATCCTACTGCTCGCTGATAAAATTTGGAAATCTCCTAAATCTTTACTCTTAAGAGAAGTAGTACTGCACTTAAAACAGTGAACCTTTAACTGTAATCTTCCCTCTTTTATCCCTTACGTGGTCTCACATTCCTGTGGCCCCAAGTTGTACTGTGATAACTTACTGTATTTGAAAAAGTAAAATAAAAAAAAGTTATTATACTCCTGTCTATGGGCAATTACTCAATTGAAGCAATTGTCAGGAAAAAATACCAACAGATGCTAAACCTTTAATTGATCTGTCTGTGAGTAAAACTTGTGACAGATTTTCTGTCAAACTACTTTCTCCCTAGCTTTTGGTTACCAATGGTTCTTTCTGTGTCAGATTGACTTGCTGATCAAAGGTATAGGTTGGCTGAATTTTACAGAAATCTGCCCAAGAGACCTTACTGTGAGAATTAAGGGGGGGAGCCTGAGTGGTGGAATAGCCATTTCTATTCATTACTATTTAAGTCCTGTCTTAGAGATTGTTGTAACTATAGAGAGCAAGTAGCTGAAGCTGTTATTTCAAACCTAAAATACATCTAAATACAGTTCCAGGAGAAACCTCTATCAAACCTGAAGCATGTGTACAAGCGAGGTTATGTTGCCTATCTTCTGCAATTACAACCTTTTTCCTTTCCATGCTGTTTTCACTCCCTAATTCTCTTGTTTGCTTATGAAATGACTTGAGGGTGTAATTTAAATCTAGTAAGCATTTCATATAAAATAATCTTCAGCATTTTGTAGAAGTAGTGGTGGTGACACTGGAACTGAACCAGCCTGCCTCTAAAGGATAAAGTTTAAATAAAAGAAATACTGGCTTCTAGTAATTTCCATGTCAGGCCAAAACAACCAGGAGGTTGTTTCAAATGTAAAATGCATTATTTATATGTACAAATGGGGAAGACTGGGGTATTGATGCTTTGGACAACCTTAACAAGCTAACTATTTTCCTGCACTCCAGCCCCCATTTTTCCAAATGCTTTTGAAGAAGTATGAGACTGTTGCTTTTATGTTTCCTTGCCCCCTCCCACTATGCACCAGATAAGAAGAAAAACGGATTTCCTAATGGGCTAAAGTGAGAGAAAAGGGGAAAATATGATTCAGGAACCACTCTTGGTGTCTGTCAAACTTAGTAAAATTGTTTAAAGTGGCCTCATGTACAGATGCATGCAGATACCAAATTACTGTTTTGCTCAAAGCTTGCTTTTTGGGTCACCAGCTTTTGAGCACTGTAGACTTTATCCTTGAAATGAGTCTCTAAGCTACATACAGAAGTTGTGTAATAAGTGTAACGGAGTTGTTAATTATACTGTAGTGCACATACAGTTATTGAAGTTCCATATGCGACCAAGAGGTGAGGTACTGAAAATGAGCATTTTATTTTGCAGGATTATATTAATTTTCTTGTTGTAAATACAGCCCTGGATCCATCACGAAAGAAGCTCACAGTAGGGTTCTTCCATGCTTTCAAAATCTGCTCTCTCCTGCTGTTTCCTAAACAGCTATTCTTTGAGACCTTTCTTGAGCACCTGTGCAAGAGAAAGGAAAAGCTGATTTGAGATTTAGTTTTCTGTTTAGTGGGGAATGGGAATGACAGGATGGGAGGAGGAAGGAGGGTGTTAGTCCTTCTCACTATGGCACAAATGAAAGTATGCTTCTCCATGAAAGAGATTTATTCTGCTTTGAAGTCAGTGGAAGGACTAATGACGTGGAGGAGTTGACTAGTGATGTGTAACACCATGCAAATGCCTGTATTTTAATCTTTAAACTGAAAGTAATTGGTGTCTTCTGTCATTTCCAAGGAGGTATTTTTCTGCCACCTGCTGTGGATACTGTTTCCAACACATCCCAAGTACACATAGCACTTCACGTTATCATAAGGCCCTTTGTCTGAGCACGGTCCCTGAAGACCTAAATTCCAGTATGTGCAACTTTTCCTTTCAGAAGAGAGTGTAGACAAGTATAACAATTTTCTGAAGAAGGCATATTTCCAAAAGAGTGCATTTTCGGAGTCTTTGGTGTTTATCTTCTCTTTTGTGGAGATAACTTATGCCAGTCAGATGTTTTAAATTCTGCTGGAACCACTAGAGAAGAAAAGAAACTTTCATACCAGTTTTGAGGAAAATAATCTGAAGTAAGAGGCAAGAAGAGGCAGTACAATGCAAAAGGTACTAGTAGTGCTTTTGGCACACTGTACTGCTTTAGCCAAATAAATGGATACCTGCTGATTGTCACTCGTTTAGTAAGGATTCTCTCTGTTTCCTCCACCTCTTCCCTCTCCATCAGAATGACTGTGGAGTTAGTTCTTCATTTTTATTTTGCTTTTTGATAAAGGTATCAGGAATAGTTCACTCTGAACCTTTTTTTAAGTAATTATACTACATATCTGTGTCTTCTCTTTTTTGGGGGGATTATTTTTTTTAAGATCAGTCTCCCAGAGAGTGATTTTATGCATGTTCTGGATATATATGATATATAATCCATATATATATAATTTTCCTAAAATATGAATTTCTGAACTGACTTTCTGTGAAAGCCTTGCTTTCTTTTTTCTTTAGTACAAATTCCAAATAATTCTATGTTGAATTTAAACTCTCAGCTGAGCCTAAGTTCAAGAAGGGTTATGAGACTGCCTTTGTCATGTAAAAGACTTTAGGCAAGATTTTAAGAGGTTTAAACTTTCCCCACAATGGGAAAAGAAGAATTAATTCAGAAAGTCTAATTGCCTTAGCAAAAATTGAGCAGCCAAGGAGTACTTTGAGGGTAAGGCAATCAAAGAAAGATGACCCTTTTTTTTAAAGAACCATACACCCTATGCTGATAGGAACTATAGAAAAGTTTTGTATAGTTTTTGCTGTGGGTTTTTTTTGCTTACAACTAATTTCAGCCATTTTTTCCTTTGCCTGCCTATTCTGTAGTGGGCAAATGTTTCAACTGTTCTTGGTGACTGTTTTTTCTAACGCTACTTTCTCATGCACTTTAATATGTGTTTTAAATAAGCACATTTGTAGTATTTCAACTAGGAGTTGTTGAATGCCAATTTATACATGGAAAAAGTGCTTGTCCTGGCCTCTGAAATATTGCTTCTTCTTATAATATGTAAATGTTTCCACTTGATATTTTACTGGGAGTAGTTTGCCCGTCTTTAGATATTACCATATGTTTGTCTAGGACTCCTTTCTTAGCAAGATCTGTGTCAGAGAAATCACTGATTCCTGAAAGCTTCCAGCAGCCTCAAAGGAAAAAGGAACAGATTTCACATGTTTAAGGTCAGGAAAGCGAGGTTAGGAAGGAAAGAAACCTGACTTTAGTCTTCAGTTGCTACTGACTAACATAGTGTGGTGCTGGAGAAAGGTGGTATACTTACAGAAGAGGCATCTTGCAGGTACTTAGCTCATTGTTCCTGCCTGCCATGTTCAGCCCAGTGGAATAGAGAAACTGAGCTGTTCTTCCCAGCACAACAGAGAAACATATGAGCTGCTCTTGAAAATGGCAAATGAGGATGCCTCTTGATTGCAAATGATTAAACTTGAGGATAATGGTCAAGTTTGTACCCAGCAGTATCCATGTTTGGATGGTGGTATGTTGCTGTCATTTAAACTCCATCTGTCAAGGAAAACAAGCAACTGACTAAAGTCCTTCCTACAGCCCTGGCTGGGCAGCAAGTGGGAGTCAGAAGTCTGTGGCCCAGTGCACCATATGCTATTATTGGGGTCTTCAGCTCCTGTGAGAATGATGACTTCAGCCTGTAGTTTCCACCTGTAAGATCAGTGCTGTAGGTTCTTCTCACTGAATTTGGCTTGCTGGCTGCAATGGAAGCTAATTTCGTTCTGCAGAAAGGGCAGGGGGCACTGACACAGCACGCAGTCTTTATTATGCCACGTTTCCCTTAAGGTTCTGTACTACTACTCCACTAAAATTTTACTCCAGGCCCTCAATCATGGCTGAGAGAGTTACCAACTGTACCAGCACTCCTTTGTTACATGTTTTTAGATCTCTGTCTGGGCATCTTGTAGGAGCTCCTCCAGGCCTGGAGCCAGGTATGTGTGCTCTGCAGTGAGAGTATACCCATACCACTGTGGTCCAGGAGCCTGCATCAGCCAGGATCAGCACCATGCTGCTGGCTGGCACACACACAGTCCAGAGAGGGAGACTGTAGCTTTTCTGCCTCTGGGGCTTGCCGATTAGTAGAAGTGAGGCAGATGATGCTATCAGTTCTCCCAATTAAAACTATTTTGAAGCTGTTGTAGCAACTTCTGCAGAAAATTCCTAATTACTCTTGTGGTTGTAAAGAAGTGTCCTGTTTCCAAGGAAGGTCACTAAATCGAGACCATTAACTAGGTTCTCCTTGTCTCTCTGACTTAATAACTCCTTTCCCCTCAGAAAAAGCATATATGGATACAAGTTTCATAGTACTCCTCTGGAGATGACTGCCACCTGTTCTTCAAATCAGACAGCAGAAAGAGATAAAAATTCAAGCTGCTGCAAGAGGTGTAGCACAACATCTTGTCATGTGTGGGTGTTCCCCTTCTATCACACAACCTATGTTCCCACAACTCCACTGCTAGCTGAACTGGCAAGACGTAAGTATATTTCCTAATGTTGGCACCCCTGCACTAACAGTGGCTTTCGAGGAGAGCTGTCATGTATGTGTCCTCTCCATGTCACCCCAGTTCTCTGTCTGTTTCCAAATATTTCAGACTGAACTCATTTGCTTTGCCATGAAATCTTGGCACTGGGGACACATGCATGTGATGACGCATGGAGCATACCATAGCTAGGTTATATGCAGAAGTGTAAACTCCTGCTGCTGTCATGATTCCTCAGATTTAATGTTCGTCAATCCAATTAAAGCATATATCCATGCAGCTTGCAATTTCAAGATTACAAACCATGTCCACATATAGAGATACTTAATGTACGATCCCATCCACTCCTATAGAAGTTAAACATCTGAAAATGTTTGTGTAGCTGTCTAACAAAATTGTAAATCTGTAGAATTTTCCATTTTTCACTCTAGTTGCCAGTAAGTAATCTGTTGTGAACGTGAAATTGAATTCAGATCGTGCTTATGACTGGCAGGAAGACAGAGGTGATAAAAGAGGAGATTCCACACTTGTCTTGAGAATAGTGGTTGCTGCTAGGAGCAGTGACATATGTGAATATTTCAAAAAGCAAACCTTGTTTGCAGTATATACCCGCCTAGCATCACTAAAATAACAGGCTGATTCTTTTGCATCCTCCTGGTTGCTGGTTGTGACGACAGTCTTGTAACTCTTCCATTCCTGAAGTTCATGATAAAGGCAAGCTGTAGCTTGTGTGTGCTGTAAGGTGCCAAATGGGAGCTAGAATGCAAACTTTATCAAGTCTACTCTCTAAGTCATTACTATCAGGTGCTGAAAAGTCTGAGTATGTAATTTCCTGCTCTTATTAGAAACAGTATGGCAAAACCCATGTGAATAAAGCAAATCCATGACATATTTTTTGCTTCAAAAGAATTTTAGGCATGAAATACATATTATTTGCTCAATATATTTAAATTTTCCTCCCAACTAGTTTTATTACATAGAAACCAGTAAAGCTAAGATTATGCAAACAAAGCAAGCAATGTATTTGAGTTGAAGATTATAGAAAAATACATAAACAAACTGAAGGAACTGTAGAGCACCTGTCTGAAATACAAGATCTTTGTTTCTTGATGTTGTTCAACCTTGTCCTTTCATTTTTAACCTCTTGCATGGTAACAGCAGTTGACAGTCTTCTGGTTTTAGGGGAAGATATAAGGGCCTAGACTGAATTTCTCCCCCTTCCACCCTGCAAAACCGATGTCTTTACTTTGTGTGAACCCATTTGTTGGTCAATTTTCAATATCTCTTGGATCATGGAAGAGCTATGGGTGGAACAGGAGTAAATTTAAATCTGTGGCAAACCATCAAATCTGATTCCTGAACAATAACTAACAAATCCCCCAGTTGGGATACTTATTTTTATATTGTAAAATTGCTGTCTGTCACGGATGGCTACTCCTTACATTCACCATATGAACAATAACATATGAACAATGATATGTCCTACTGATGCTGGCAAAAGGCGAGACTTGCAGAGTGACAAACTCTCTGTGACTTTCAGTCAAAGCCTCCATTTTCTTTCCACATTGATTCTTTCCTTCATTTTTTTCTTCTTTTCCCAGACCCTTGTATTGCATTTGAGAACGAGAGGAAGAAATACTAGTCTTGGAACAACCTTCTCCAGTACCTCTGTGCATTAAGAGCAATGCAGAGGCTGTAAAAGGAACTGAGTCCCAATTCTCCATCACCTTTATGCCTTCTGTAGCATCACTTTGCAGAAGTACCATCAATCTATATCACTAGCTCCTTATTGTTGTATTTACCATGCTGCCAATGGCCTTGTACTGTAACCCCATGGAACTGCCACTGCACTGTCTTGTGGGTGCTGGATTTCTGACACAGCAGCATCACAGACTTGCTGTGGGGAGCACTGACTTGATTGCCTTTCTTCTCTCTAGGGAGAAAGTTTATAGCCTGCTACCTATTTGTAACATGGCAGTTTAGAAATGCCAGAGTCTGGAAATTGGACCAAATGTGCCATTCATAGAGTTACAAATGGGAATCATTTAACGCTAAAAACGTCTCCTGCTTTTCCTCCGCTGTCTCTTTTCTAAAGGTCAAGCTATTTGTATAGAAACATTAAGCCAGCTGTAGAGAGGTTGCAAGACCATTCCAGCTACACTGTGATGTGATTTTTATCTCCCATCCTAACAGGCAATGTCAGTCATAATTAGTGTTATACATAAATTCCTCACTGGGATTCAGGTTTCACGTGATTAGGAACTAAACTATGTAGAGTGCTGCTCTTCTGACTCTGGAGTTTCAATTAACAGATTCAGTGATGAAAAACCACAGTGAGAGATGATGACTGAGGTCAGAGGGGTTATCTTTTCTTATAGCAGTTGTCATCTTAAATGAGAAAACACAAATGAAAGAGGGTTTCATTAACCTGGCTAAGGAAATGGCTGCCACAGATAGTGTGTCAGCAGGAAAAGCATGATCGGGACAAAATCCTTTCCACGGCCTTGATCACTGCTGTAATCATCCTAATCCCCAATGGATATGGTGACGAAGCACAGTACAAGCCTGCTATAGCCTAGCTCTTTTTCATCAGTGAAGCGTGTAAGCAGATTATTACTGGTCCGATCAGTGCTCTTGCCAATCAAGACATTTCATTACTTTAGAGCAAAGCATAAGAAAGCCAGAAGATGAAATAAATACTGCACAGTGCTGGGCAGAGACAGAAATCCACCGTTGTAGTCCAGGAAAGTGACCCTGGATTTCTTCCTTTTCTTTCAAGGGGCTCTTGAGCTCTGGAATTCCATTCTAAGAAACATTCAAGGGATACAGTGTTCAAAGGAGTAAAACAAAAAAAGTGAAATACAATTATAGGGTTGGCATTATCATTGGAATAGTAGGTCTGCCTGTAGGAGACTGTCAGCAGTGGCAATGCACAGTGGGTATGCTCCACCCTTGGTCCATGCCTGAGTTCTGGGGAGCTCTGTGAGAGATATTATTATTATAGAACTGACTCAGTTTTGGAAACAGTGGTTGCCATCTTGGTCCTCAGGCCCTCAGTAGTATTGAAGCACTTCTGTGTTCCTCTGGCCTGTTGTGCCCATTTGGTGCCTGCTCCTGGCTGCTTGCCACACTCCAGCCCCTCAGTCTGAGAGGAAGAATGAGATGCGGAAGATGTGGAGCAATAACTAACTTAACTCAATTTTTGAGCAGAGTTTAGCCAGCCCTGGGGTCATAGGGACCTTTTTTCGCAAGCATGTTTGCCTTTATCCTGTAAAATATTAACCCCATTTCAATTTTTATCAAAAGGAAAATGGAGGACTGACTGGAATTACCTTATGTGAAAATTCACAGGATGTTATCCCTTATTGCAAACATAACCTGCTGGCCCAGTGCTTGTTGCTAGCTAGACTTCACCAAGAACACCAGGGTTCATGCAGAGTAGAACCTGTTTCAAGAGAACAAATAGCTTGAAAACTTAAGTTTAAATCCTTTCCTTGCACTGAAAGGAAAAAACCCCACAACCCAAATTTTACATGCTCATTTTACTATCTTAGTATGCTTACGTGCCCCACAGTAGTACAAATTGCTGCATCAGGTAAAAGTCAAAGACTTGAAGTATAATTTCAGGCTGAGGTCCAGAACATGCTATGGGAAATAAGGCTCGGTTGCCTCTGTGCAGCATGTTAAAAAGTGAGGAAGTTCTCCATATGCAGAGTGCTTTTCAGAAACACTGATATTACCTCTTCTGGTCTATATTCGTTTTGTTTGTTTACTGCTTGTGAGCAGAATGGAGAAAATGCAAGGGAGAAAATGCAGTTAAGGATTTGAAAATACCTTCCTATGTTAAAAACCTGTTATTTTCACTGCTGACTTGGAGATAAAATCAGAGAGATGGCATTAATTACCTGCCCTTGCAACCATGAACATAAGTGTAACTTCCCTCATAGGAAATCCTGGTAAAAGTGAAAAGTGTGTGGACTGCTTAGTCAGTAAAAGTGCTTTTATAAATATTTGCAGAATTGGAGATTAAAAGTGCAACTGCTGCTATGACCATGGAGTCAGGCAGATAATTCACCAAATAATTTAAATTTAGTTACTTTGTGCTTGGGGAATACCTGTAAACTGTTCTAAAATTAGTATTTGTAAAATCATATGCACAATATCTGCAGGGAAAGTAGCGGGGAAGGGTTTTAGCCAGGTTCATGAATAAGAGGTCCATAGACAAAAGGGAATGGGTATACATGTCCTTATATGTTTAATATGGAAGTTCTGTATGTTGGGGATGCAAACAGTGGCCATGTCTGCATGTTCTTCTTCCTTTCATAGGATTTCAGGATTTTCTGTGTTAGAAAGCATCTTCGAAGGTTTCTAATTCAACCTCTTGTTCCCCAGCAGTGCCAGTTCTGAGGTCAGAACAGGCTGATCAGGGCTTTATCAAATTGGGTCTTGAAAACCTCTGAGTCTGCAAAATCTCCGTGGGCAACTGGTTCTGCCTCTTGTCTGTCCTTATGGTGAGAAAGTAACTCCTGTCCAGCTGGACCTTCTCCTGGTACAACTGATGCCCTTTGCCTCTCATCCTCCAACCACATGACACTAAAGAGTCTGGCTCCATCTTCTCGATGCCTTCCTTGTAGATGCTTGGGAATGCTGTGAGGGCCCTCCAAAGCAGTCTCTCCTCCAAGATGAACAAGCCTCTCTCCCTTAGCCTTTCCTTATTGGGTAAGTCCTCATCCAACAGTCCCCATCAACCTGGTGGCCTCTGCTAAACTTCCTACAACTTGTCTATAGCATTGTGAGGTCTGGATGCAGTTTAATGAGTTCCAAGTAGGAGGAGATAGCCTTTCTCCTCAGTCTAGGGACTGTGCACCTCTTCATACAGCCCTAGATACATTGTTAGCTTCTTTGCTGCCTGGGCACATTGCTGGTTCGCTTTCAGCTTGGTACCTACATACGTCTCCAAGGTCTTCCCAAAAGGGCCTCTCTGTAGACAGTCTATCCCCAGTCTGCAGTGTTAAAATGGGCTCTTGCTTCCCATGGACAGGACTCCATCCTTGTTGAATTTAATCAGGTGAGTGTTGGCTTATTCCTCCAGCCTGTCCAGATCCCTTTTGATGGCAGCCTTGCCCTTGGGATTATCAGCAGTTTGATGGCAGACAGAATTTAGTGGCTAGACTGGTGCATAGGACATTATTTATGTTTTTTCATTATTTATGTGGGTTTATTATTAAACTTTTGTGCTGCTGGATTTGTCACAGTTTCTTTTCAGTGGAATAAATAACAGCAAGTTTCCTTAGTGTTATTCACATTTTGAAGATGCCCCCTTGTAATGGAGAAGAAACATAGAGATGCAATAAGTATTCCTACTTAGGCCCACTGTTGAACTCCTCAAACGTACTACCTGGATTGGATTTTCTTCTCTCTGCTAGAGAGAAGTGCTCCAGGGAATAGAAAAGTTCCAAGGAAAGATCACTTAACATGCAACTTGGGTATAAAGATGCTGACTTGACCCTACCATCAAAATCTATTGAGAACAGCCTGATCTTATGGAGGAACATTCTACTTTTCATGGCTTTTTTCACAGCATAGAGCTCCTCTATAGGTCAGGATCTTCTGCCTGCCATTTCTGCTTCCCTCTTTTTCTTCAAGAGACCAGGAGTGTACTGGGTGGAGGGAAGGGATGTTCATATCTTCCAGGAGTTTCTTGATCTAGATGAGTTAAAAGGCTTTGCAAATATATCATGCAGATGTTGTCTGTGTGCCATTTGGAAATTCTTAGATCAGCAGGGAAGACGTAGAGAGAGTATTTTCTTGTTCAATAGACTCCTCACTAGACACACAAGGCTTTGGATATCTCCTCCTTCAAAAATCCCTCCTAGGTTGAATGTTAAAATGAAGAGGGAGAAAAGTAAACAATCCCATCTTCCCCTCAACCTTTTACTCACTGATACACAGTGATCTACATCAATGTCACCTAGTACTGCCACAGAGTGACTTTCATGTATACAGATAGCTCAGAACTTTGGCTGTTCACATCTTTCAGTATCAGAGTTCATTTGCATCTATAACTGCTTGCCTTGATGATTGCACTGTCACATGCCTGGAGTGGTCTGCAGTTCCCAGTCTGCATCACCTGGTTCCTCTGGTTTATCTTCAGGGTTATCTCCAAGTAGCATGCCTATGAAATAAGGTCCCTCTGCTTTTAACATGGATGTGCAACTGCTATGCCCAGAAGACAGATGAGTTTTGATTTCACTTTTGATTTTTAATGACAACTAACAATTGAATAAGGAAAATTATTTAAAAAATTTATAATAGCTCGCAATTTAGGGAAAGAATTGTTCACTTGCAACTTGTCTCTGAACATCCTTACTCCTCATTTGAATCTGGTTAAAAGCTGTTCTTGAAAGTTTGTCTGCTCTCAAAACAGACCCCTAGAACTTCTTGCCCTTCATTCAGTGGGAGTTACCCAGATAATTCTGGGAATAGTGAGAGCTGGATGGACATTTTTTTTTAAATCTGGGCTTTTTGTGTGGTAACACAGGGAGAGTGGAGGGTGTTAAAACCAAATTACTTAACCACAGCCTTCCTGACTGTTAGGAAGGATCAATCATAATATGGGAGAACAGATCTGAAGTTACAGGTAGAGAACTGCTTTCATTTGAAAGTAGCATCATTAAAAAAAAGAAAAAAAAAGAAAAAAATTAAACGTCTGAAATACTTTTAGAAAGACAGAAACAAATGTGAGATCTAGTACTCTTGCAAGGAATTGTATCAAATGCTTCCAAGCAGACAACATAATGGCCTATTAGAGAAACACAATGTCACTCGTAGGTGGCTAGAAGTACAAAGTAGGAAGATGATAGTGTCACTAAATGCTTTTTCTAAATTGCAAGGATGTGTGTTCATTGAAATGTTTTCTGGCTGAATAGAGATACAAGTGCAGATAGATGGGGGCAAGAAGAGGCAAATAGGCTGTTTTCCCAAAAAGGCTGTTTCCTGTACCTTAATCTTTGTTCTGACTCAAGCACCCAAGAATTGTGGATTTCTTACTGAGGCTTTAAGGTCATTCAGCTATGAATAGATACTCTGAGAACATTGCAAAGTGTCCATGTTTGTTTCTCTCTCCCTTTCAAGTGATGTCCAGAATGCTATAATATTACTATCATTATGGGGGAGAAAAAAAAATAGAGAGAACAACAAATTCTGTTTTCTAATATATGGGGGAATTTTTTAGTTCTTTTATTCTAATGGCACTGTCGAAAATGAAGCATATCTATAAGCTGTGCTGCAAAATGCAGTGTAGCTTGGGGATGTCTATACTAATTTTAAAGAACTCAACTTGAAAAATCAGGAGTTATCTAGCTGTTATTTTACAGTACTCTGCACTGATTAATGTTGTTGTGTTATTAAGGCAAACTACTCATCAAGAGTTAACTCAATAAGCGTATCACCTTAGCAACCAGAATATTAACATACTACAGCAGATAGCCAGCTTATACTTTGACTTCAGGCATAAGAGTTGATAGGTTGTAGTGCTGTGCAGGATTGGGATAAAAAGTAATGGTAAAGCTAAAGAAGAACCAAATGTAATATTTATTGTGTATCTAATGCTCAGGCAGTTCTGGTTACTGGAGTGATTTCAAAGTAAAAAAAGTAAAAATAAAACATGAGCCAGAATATATGGGCAGATCACTCCACATTCTCTTTCCACTTCTCTGCCTAACCTTCATTAATTTTACATTTTATATCTTCTTAAGCAAAACCTATCATAAGCTTTTTAGTACCCCTTATTTTTTTCCTGTAATTCATGCATTTCATCCAATATGTAAAACATTGCATAAATGGAAAATACTTTTAAAGCAGCAAAGATGTAGCAAGTGGCAGATATCTGGTAAAACATCATCTAAGAGAACAAACTGAGCACTTAATCTGACTGACAGGTAAGATCTAGTTTAATTTTTAGATGACTCAGTATTTTTCTATATATGGATCTGAAGTAGTGAGAAAACAACTATGAAATGCAACATTGCCATCCAGGGCAGACCTGATTCACCTTCTTTTACTGCTTGCTGCAGCTGTAGGTACACTTCACGTTACTTCCTGAATCCCAGTGTGCCCCAAATGTATTTTAAATGAGACACTGTCTGAACTGAAAATGAACAACAATGTCCAGTTCTGGACACTGTTGCTTCCAATGCAAATGACCTGTTATTACCATCTCCAGCTTTGGCCCAGAAATGTGAATGTGACTGACTTCCAGTCATGTAGGATGAAGAAAACTACTTTTACTTCAAACTGATATTTCTAATTTCAAATTCAAATTCAAATTCAAATGAGCGTGAGCAAACCCTAGAGCACCCAAATGGCTGCTCTAAAGCCATATGGAATAGCTCCATAGAACTACTTCGATGATCAGCTGTGAGACAGCTTTATGTATCAGTTCTGTTTTGCCCAGATCTTCAGAACTATATTGTAAAAAACTCGCTCTGGCATTATATTATCACAAAAAAAGTCTTCATTTATGAAACAGCTCTTTGTTTATACAGAGATTATAGTTCTGAAGGCTGAGATCATGCCTGTAATTTCATATAAAGAAAAATAAAAATGTGATGTTTAGTTTTTTTTTTTTACGTTATTGCTTGTTCACTACAGTCTTACATTCAAAAAGCAAGTCTTAAATTCTGTTGTTTGTAGTTCTATCTTGGTTTATGCCATAGGCACCTTAACAAAAAACAGATAAAAATTATCCTGTATGTGATATTTATGTCATACATTTAATTCTCTTTTGGCAGCCTCTTTACTGTTGTGTTCTGGTGATACCCACAGAACTCCAGGCAGTTTGACAAACCTGTATAAAATCATCAGTGAGGTGCAGATTTGCACACACAGAAACAGATGATAAACCAACTAGCAGTTCAGGGAGACAGGTATCAGGAAATTACAGCAGTGGCAGAAATTAAACACTTAGTGCCAGAGGCCCAGTTTCTTAAGTGATGTGAAGTTCTACATGTGATGGTCACTGTATTATGAAAAAAACAGGAGGAAAAGGACTAGATACTGCACATTACAGTTGCGCTTTTAAAACAACCTGGTCACTAAGACCTAAATATCCTACAATAAGATGTCTCACAGTGGTTAGAATGTAACAGGTACACTCTGCTGGCAATTTTCATAGAGGTAAAATCTCCCGTTTTCATTCAAGTGAAAATAAAGGCTAGGGAGAAAAGTTTGGAGGGCATGGTGGGGGGAGGGTGGAGAGGAGTGAATTGCATTTACTTGATTGTCAGGGTACAGGGAAGGAATAGAATTTGAAGGACTAGTGCTTCAGATTTAAAGCTGGTCTTCTGATTTGTAACTCTGGAACCAGTATGAGCCTTCATCTAGCTTGGATGCTTTCTGTAATGACATTCAGACCATTAATTCAATAGAAATTCTCTGCTTTATGCTAATCCCATTAAAATCTGGCTAAGACTAATTGAACCTTTTATTTTGGGTTTAGCAAAAAGTAAAATCCCAGATATCTTGGACTTTACTTAAAGCTGAACAATGCTGCATTGTTGAATAAACAGGATAGTTCCTTCAAGCATGATGGTGTTAATTTTTTGTTGGGATTTTTTTAGAACTTAATTTCATCAATGTGCACTGCTTAATTTTTTTTCTGTTTTCTCACCTAGTGCTCATTGGGTGGCTACCAGAAGAACTGTTCCACCATTTATGGAAAAGACAGGCATCTTAATTCTGAGGTTCTAAACAGCTTTTCTGCCCATGGCCTGGAAAGAGAACAGAGTATTGACCAGCATAACTGTGATTTTATTGCTTTCAGTTTTACAGAGGCATTAAAATTAAATGCTTTATAGACCATCTTAACATGAGTGACAGATTTGCTGAAATTACTGCCTATTTCCTTTCCATTTAATGAGTTCTATAACCTTTTGTATGTTCCTACTATGACATCTGTTCCTTGTATGAATGTCGGGCTTGCAATGAACCATGAAGACTTGGGTTCTCTATATTAACCCATGTTCTAAAAACAATAACTCTTCCTGAAAGATCTCAAAGCCAATGGCATGCTAATTAGTGATAAAGAACTACTTACATTCCTGGGAGTGTCACTTAGGCTCTTTGACAAAGACATATAACAGCTGTCAGAAACTCCTTAGAAAGTAGTGTCAGTTTAGTAAATGATGCTGTTGGTTGTTTCAAACAGTTTCAGTATTAGAAAGCTTGGGTATTTCTCTCCCACTCACATATCTTGTACTCAACGATCTTGTGCTTTTCCATGTGGTTAGTTTGCTTTACAAAGAAATTGCACGGAGAAGTCCAAGTCCACTTGAAATTATTGTGTCCTGAGAAATATTATCCTGGCATCTCTTGATTGTGGAGTAAAAGAAATGACGAGTCTATATCAAGTTAATTCTGCTGCCAATAATTGTCTATAAGCACTGAAAGATTCTCAGGGGAAAGTGAGATAGAAAAATGCAGAAAAAAACTCCTTGATTTTACGGATGACTTCAGTGGTTTTTTTCCCTAGCAAGAAGTAAGGAACTGCGGAAATAGGTACTTCTTAATCAAAGTGAAACCCTACAAGTCCCTATAGTTGAAAAAAAAATCAGTAGGTTCGCTAAGTTGAATAGAATATTGATTAAGAGTTAATCAGAATTAACAGGACATTTTGACTGTGTCCTCCTGTTTTTTCAGGAATAGACCTCCTCTGGAATTGTGGGTGTATATGATAAAACTTTGTTTAAAAAGTGTACCCCCTGAAATTCATAGCTCTAAGCTGAATCATGAATTTCTGATTGCCACTGGCATGGATTTATGAATTCATTAACTGCATTTAATCATAACAAAAAACTCTTAATCTGTGTGATTCACAACTTCAGCTTTTCATCATAAGCTTAGACTGATACAAAGAGTGCAAAGCTAAAATTCTTGAAATAATAATCCTTTGAGTGTTTGCCAGTGACAATGGTTTGCACTCAGATTATCATCTTAGCTTAGTATTTAGTAAGAAGAGAATGCTTCTTTGCATGTTCTTTTATTAGAAAATTAGTTGCTTTGAAACGTGATTTTGCTTGATACCTGTTCTTTTTACAACATTTCCCCCAGTTTTATTTAAAAAATTAAAGATACTCTATCTAATCGGGTGGCTGTCTCTGGCCGTGCTTTTGGAAATAATTCTGTTTTCACATCTATTTCTTCTTTTATCTCTGAATGCATGCAGTTGCTGTCTAAAGTTCTCATGCATGCTAAATGGAAGATGTGTATCTGAAAGCTATATTTGTGAGTCCCAATAGGATACATTTGGAGCCTAATAACCCTCTGAATTTGCCTAGCAAAAATGATACGGTTTACGTATGTTTACCATTGCTCTGATTCTTTTTTTTTCTTTCTACAGCATTAGGAAGATGTCTGTAGTTCCTCACTGCATGGAAGAACAGAGACTCTTAATCTTTTCTACAGTCCATCTGTAGTAGCATTAGGTATCTGCCAGGCTGTAGGGATCTCTGCACAGCATAGCAGAGAGAGAACCAGCCTGAGCTAGCCCAAAGACCTGTTTGCTCCAGCATCCTGCCTCTGATGGTGCTAAAATGTCAGAGAACAAGAGCAGAAGCAGCTCAACCTTCAAACATTTTACAAGCAGCAACACTGAATACAGGAGGATGATCACATCTTTTGACTGGCTGGTCATGCTGTGTTTGGACTCTAGGCTGTCAAGGCACACTGCTGACTCAAACTGAGCCTGCTGCTGACCAGCACTCCCAGGTCCCTTTATGTACAGCTGCTTTCCAGCCACTCCTCTCCCAGTTTATACTTCTGCCTGGCATTACTCTGTCCTAGGTGTAGAATCTGGCATTTTAACTTTTTAAATTTCATTCCATTAATTGTTGCCCTATGCTTCAATCTGTCTAGATTGCTGCAAGCTGGTCAAGAGGTAATTATCCCACTGTATTCAGCATTGGTGTGGCCTCATTTTGAGTACCGTGTGTGATTTTGAGCCCCACAATTTGGAAAAGAATGTGAAGGTCCCTGAATCCAGAGGAGTGCAACATAGCTGGTGAAAGGACTGGAAGGAGTGTCCTGTGAGGAGCACCTGGGAATTTTGGTCTTGTTTGGTTTGGAGAAAAGAAGGCTGAGGGGCAACCTCGTTGCACTCTGCAGCAATATGAGGAGGGAAAGTGGAGAGAGAGATGCTGAGCTCTTCTCCTTGGGATCCAGTTGCAGGGTGGATTGAAATGGTTCAAAGCTCTGCCAAGGAAGGTTTGGACTGGACATCAGAAAGCATTTCTCTACTGTCAGGATGGTCAAACACTGGAATAGGCTTCCTGGAGAGGTGATGGATGCCCCAAGCCTGTCAGTGTTTAAGAGGCATTTGGAATGCCTTTAATAATATGCTTTAACTTCTGGTCAGTCCTGAAGTGGTCAGGCAGTTGGACTAGATGATCATTTCTAATATACAATAGATCATTAGGTCCCTTCTAGAGTAGAAACAGCCTGCTCTATTCTATTCTCATTGAAGTCTAGTCTAACATTTTTAGCTTAGGGGTTCTATGCATTTATACTGCCTCAGTGGATTTACCCATGAACTTACCAAGTCATTTTTTCACATTTGTTATAAAATTTTAACATATAACACATATGATAGTACATTCTATATTTTAACTATGTGCTACTGGGAATAATCAGACCCTTCTGCCTATTCTAAACTAGGTAACTGTCAGCTTTACTGAAGGCCTGCAGCCCTCACATTGAGAGGAGCAGGGAGCAATCAATTCCTTTCTATCTATTCCTATCATTATACACAGATCTTACAGACCTCTGCTGTGTCCTAATTTGTTGCAGTTTTTTGTTTGTTTGTTTTTCTTTTAGAAGCCATTGCATATTTTAAATCCTTATCACTGTCCTTCTCTGAACCCTCTCTGGAGGGAAAAAGAAGGCCAGTGTTGTATATGGTGCTCAGCCATGATCCTGCACAATTTGAGAATGATAGTATCCATGCTGCTATTTAATCCTCTCCTAGTAATACCTAGCATTCATTTGCTTTTCTGACCACTACTGAGCACTGAGTTGGTAGTAACCCTAACAGCACATTCTGATGGCTGGAAACCCATTGTTCTACATGTGAATATAGGGATGTTTTCCCCATGTTGCTTTAACTGTCATAAAGATACTTTGTTTCTCAGCAACTTCATGAGAAGGCTCAGATGTGGTTGCTTTTGTTTCAAGGGCTGAAAATAAACTGTAGGAGAAAATCAGAGTGGAATCCTTAAGGGCACAAGAACTGAGTTTAAGCTGGTTTTATATTCTGTAATCACCAAGGGGTGTCATATTATAAAGTCTCTATTTTCCATTTGTTTTTTTCATCTTTATGCATCTGTGACACTAAATGCTACCTATGGGCAGCTGTCAATCTTTTGCTGCATGTTTGTGCATTAAATTTTATGTACTGTTAGACGTGAAATGGTGTCATTAAGAGTAAGCAGTCTTCCTCTCTAGTGTATTGGATACAAAACAATGAGAAACAAGGAAGGAAAATGTGTATTTAAAAGAGACACAGGACTTAGGCTGTGCTAGCAAAACCTCTGCTTGTTGGAATCCAAAACTCGGCTATCAGCAGAAAAGAAACTAATAGGATTATGTAGCAGGAGCTAGGAGAAACTCCTTGCTCTGAGGAGCTTCATCACAAGACCCCTTAATATTTAGCTATGTTTGATTGTCCTGTCTCTTTCAGCAAGATATGAAAGACTTTGTGATGCTGATGTCAGACGATGTAGAAACCCTTTTGTTCTCTTTCCCCCATGTGGTCCTCGCTTCAGGAGAGGACCTGAAGCAATTACACCTTATGTCATTGCAATAGAGAATTGTGTAATCCTCTAGTTAACATAACCCGTCCCCTAGTTCTTCTTCATTAACATATCCCACCCACCTGACCCTTATATTGTGTATCGTGTGTTCAATAAATATTCCGGCTTCTACCCCTGACCTGGGATCATGTAGTTTTATTGACCACTTACAAATGGCGTCCAAGGGTAGGGCCAAGAGCCTCAGTCTCTAATATTTAGAGGCTAGCCATCCAGAGCCCTTGGCATTGGCAGGAATAGCAGTGCTTCCTGTCCCCATAGTGGTGCATTGTTGAACTGGAAGACAGAATGTGAACAGAATTTGTCCACACTGCAACGGGACTGCAGGTGAGCAGTCATGAACTAGTTAAGTTGTTTAGGATAGATTTTGAAATGTAAAATTAGGGAATGGGGGTGCAGCTGTCTTCTGATCAAAGCCACGCTTATTCGGTCATGAAGCACCTGCTTAAACAGTATGGCTCAAAGACTGATGAACAATCCTTGCGGGCTCACTGCAATCGGAATGATAAACAAGCATCAAAAATTCTCGGGCCATGGAGGACAGTCTTTGAGACTCTTAAAAAACACTCCCCCAAAACTAGTGATAACCATCTTGACTGTTTGCTGCAAGATATGGCAGGAGAAGAAAGCGCTTTCCCCAAACTGTCATGAGGTGAGTTATCTGCACCATCACATAAGGAAAAGGGGCCACAGAATGGCGGTTATCCCTCTGCTCCGGCACTCCCGAATGCATCTAAAGCCCTCGCCGCCCAGGACCCTAATGAGGATCACTGGGATCCAGGTGGCAGAAAACCGAGAGAGCCACAGACGGCCAACGTAGTGTCCACGCAGTGGGAGCAACCAAGAGGTGCCGGTGAGCTTCTGACGGCACGGTGAGAGCGTGGACTGGGATTAGCAGCAGAGGCTCTGCACGCAAGACACATGTATCCAACACGGCACTGTGGCATTTCCAACTTGCGCACCACACCACCATGGTGGGTGGAGCCATGATGCAGCCAGGAGAACTCAGAGAGCTGAGCGAGGCAGTGGGATGGGAGCATGAAGATGCTGCCCCTGCCCGGCCCTGTCGCTTGGACAGCCCCCGGTGAAGAT